>NC_140593.1:465512996-466712996 GCF_964204655.1 Triturus cristatus
TTATGATGCAGCATGGACGCCTCAAGCCCAGAAAATGATGCTCGAAGTTCTGCCTTTGCCTGCGACCCAGAAGACTGGTGTACATATGGAATATCACAGCGTCTACGAGCATGCACTGGGGTATGCTGGTGTTGGGGCCTGATGAATGGCAGCAGGATTGGAGTGGGTTTCAGGATGGCATCCTCATCCTCATATGATGGTGGCTGGTGGGAGAAAGATCCACCGCTAAAGTGGCCATGATTTGGTGCTGGCAGACTGTCCCACAGTACTGCTTTCTCCTCCACCATTTGTGCCTGTTCTTCTTCCTCATCAGTTGGGCATTCAGTTTCTTCCTCAGGTGCATCTATTTGAAGAATGGACATGCTATTAATAAACCCTGGGCGGTGTACTCCACTCTGCTCGCTGAGGCGTTGGAGTTTTCATCACTCGGCGTTATGTGGAGCTCGCGGAGTTCCGAAAAACTCCGCTTCGTTGAGTGGAGTTTTTTTCCTTGTTCACGTTCACCAACGTCAAGTTGCCGAGCGCGTGCGAGGTAAATCCACCTCCTGGCGAGATTTTTCTTTGTTCGCAATCGTCAATATCAAGTTCACGAGTGTGGAAAATAAACCTCCCGGTGAGGTTTCTCAACGCAGGGGGGGGGAACAGGTATCTCATTGCGAGTGGTCGCATATGCTCGTGACCACTCACATTGAGAAACTTCCCGTTTGCGTTGAGAAAGCTGCCGCTCGAGTAAAAATCTACTCAAGCGGCAGAAAGGAAGGCAGCGCTCGCTTGCGCTGTGCATGGTGCCGTTCGCGATGATTGCACAGTGCGGACAAGTATCCGGCACTGAAAATCACCCCGAACTGCATTTTTCTACCACACTACGCCGCTTGCGGAGCTTCACGTAGGGCGGCGGAGTTTATTTACCACTTTGCAAAGTTTCGCGTAGTGCAACTTCGCGAACTCCGCGTAGGGTTACTATTAATGTCATTATATGTGGAACCCATTTGTCTTTAGTTGTACAATATGATTTAATAAATGTCTGACACTGACTACAGTTTTGCCTACGAGTTCCATGATGCACCTTTGGGGTACTTTAGCTATGTAATTATCCCATACTGATCTGCCTGTATCAGTTCTATTTTTACATGTAGCAGACAGTTTAATAGATGTACACTTACTTTGCGATGGTGCAGGTGCAGAAGTGTCAGGGCGTCCAAAAGCAACTACTGCCTCTGGCTCCAGGGTAATCTCTTTCACCAACGTTTTTTAAACTTCTGGCCTCACCCCCTCTGCTTTCAGGAGTCATTTAAAACTAGAATGCTAGCATGTCCACGCACTTTCATTTTTGCTCTGATAATCTGACTTGTCTGACCTCGCACAATCTTATTTTCCTTAGGCACCGAGGTGGCATTTAAGGAGATGCCTGGCTCCTGCTGGAACGGGTGCCATTACCAAGAGGTTTTGTACCCTATTTTAATTATTTTATGTTTTTCTTTCCCATGATTTCTTTAGTTATTTTTTATGTTATCAGTATTGTCTGTTCGGCAGGGGAGCTTACTGAGGGATCGAAAGGGTTGCTGGACCCTTGTTTGTGTTTTCATTTTATCAACCTTTTTTAACTTCTTGCCATGCCACCCCTTATCCCCCCTGCACCCCCTGCTTTCGGTGAGCAATTAAAACTAGAATGCTAGCGTATCCATGCAGGCGCGCAAAAGGAAAGCCCGTCTGCGCCTATCTGTGCTAAGTCCGCGCACAGTGCCAGACCCCCTGGCCTTCCTTCCCCTTATCAAACAACTCCCTTTCGGTACTCCAGGGACACACTTATGGATATCAATCTACCAGGTAATATTAACAGCTGCAGTATATTTAACCCAGTTTAGATACCTAATGGTTCGATTCTCATTTGTAAGAACTGTAATGCCCGTCTAAGAATGACCAAAACAGTCAGGCCTACCGATAATATTCACTCCCAGCAGATGGCTGATTCAACTTCACTGATTAATGCCTTAATTAATGCTTGCTCACTCATAAAACATAAACTGGAACCAGCTGATTTCATTGAAGCGCACAACCTGGATATCCTCTTTGTGACAGAAACATAGGCAGATCAGTCATCAGGCCCTGACGTAGTACTTGCAATTCCCGCAGGGTACATCTTTTTCAGACATGATAGACACCTTAAAAAGGGAGGGGTCCTGCAATTATTTATAGGGGTACCTTGAATGCCTCATTCCATCCCGTCCCTTTTTTTTAATGTGAAGGACTTGCCTACAACTGCATGCTCATTTATCGTCCCCTGGGACCTAAAAATAAGTTTCTTCAAGAGGCCACTGCACTCTTAGAACCATGCATACATTAGCCAGAAAACACCATGTTAGGAAATGTTAACTTCCATTTCAAACTGATTACTGATAAAGACACCGAGTCCCTAATAGACCTAATGTCATGCTCTGGTTTTACACAAAGTGTAAATTCCGACACCCACTCTGCTGGGCACACCTTAGATGGCATCTTCACAAACCAGCCTTCTTTGAAAATTCTTAACATCTTAACTCTACCATGCTCAGACCATAGTGTCATTCTGTTCTAGATCAGAACTGTGAAACATGGTAACCATGCCATTCAACCTACAACTGGGAAACACTTACGAGCCTGGCTCAAGGTGCAACCCAAACAACTCAAGCTACATCTAACTGAGAATCCACAAGCCAAAATTGAGGACCCTGAACACTTAGCCAGCGGTTATTCCCAATAGCTTATCTCTGCAATCTCCATTTTGGTACCAGCAAAATGGGCCAAAGATCAGCGCAGAAATAAAATCTGCACCATGGTTTACAGAAAAACTACAAACTGACCAACAAAAATGCAGGAAATAAGTGTGCAAATAGAGAGCCCACTACGACATCTCCAAAAAAGAAAAATATAAACAGTGCCTAGCAGAATATAAGGCTCTAATCATAAAGGAAAACTGTCACTTTTATACTCAAGAAATTGAACTAGCTAAAAATTCTGCTAAGGGGCTTTGGACACCACCCGTACAATCAAGTGGGCATAAATCAAGATTTTTCCAATCTCCCGACTGACTTTTTTCGAAAGAAAGTTGAAACAATCTTTAATAGTTCCTCCATTTATAACTCAACTAAACTGATGACGTCAGACGTAAACCCTGAAGTCCTCAACTCCACATTATTTTCTACCTCCATTCCTCTTAACAACAACCAAGTAGGCATAGTAATAAAGGCTTCAAAGTCAGGCTCTTCCCAAGATCCAAGCCCCCCCAGCCTTTCTAAAAAAAAAGCAGCTGACACCATTGCAAATTCAACTAACTATCGTCTTCAACACATTGTTAACGACTGGAGTTTTTCCAAAACAATGGAAAGTGGTCTCCATTTTACCATTACTAAAAAGACTAATCTTAGTCTACTTGATCCAAATAACTATAGACCAGTTTCCAGGATCCCACTTCCTGCTAAAATAGTGGAAAAATGAATGAATCAACGACTATTAAACTTTATTAACAATAACAAACTCCTCGATGCTTTCCAATTCGACATCAGGTGTGGCCTTAGCACAGAAACTGCGCTGATTGTGGCCACAGAAAAAATTAGAAAAACCCTGGACAAAGGAGGTAAGGCTGCCTTTATTCTGTTGGATCTCTCAGCAGTGTTCGACACAGTGAATCACTATTTCCTGATTAACGTCTCGCCGAGAAAGTAATCAAAGGAAAAGCCTTGATTCTTCTGAAATCATTTCCTAAAGAAAGGGAACAATCAGTATCTACCAGAGGATTTGAATCAGACCTCTTTCTATCTCGCCTGCGGGGTTCCCCAAGGGTCGTCACTAAGTCCCACTTTATTCAATATCTAGGTGACACTGTTTGGCAGCACTAATCAAATCCAATTTTTCAGATTTCTTTGAGATTAAGATTCTGGGTATTGTTGAGACTTTAAATGTAGCTGAAGCCAACAACAGTGTTGACTCAAATCGGTCAGGGGGTCAAAATATACCTGTAGTCAATAATAGTATTGCCTTCAATAGATCTGGGGGTCAGCCATCAACAGTTTTAATCTTACACTCTTTGCTCTCTGACAGCGTTTACCATCATTTCGATGGGAGATTCCAAGAAAGCTCTTAAAGCTTGTAAGTCAGGTTCCCCCGACGACCCTTGCCCCCCTCAGATTTTGGTTGCTAGCAATGATGGCATCAAACCCACTCTGAACTCTCTTCTAACTAATTCACTATGCCAGGCTATTGTTCCTAGTTTCTGGAAAGAAGCCAAGCTGATTCTGCTGTTAAAAAACCTTTGGTGGATAAGTTAATTCTAGCCAACTACTGGCTGATATATCTGTTCCTAGCATTTTCAAAGATACGTGAAAAATTAATCCATGTCTAACTATCTAGGTATCTGGATTCTAATCAGTTGCTGCATTCATTGCAATTGTTTTTTTTGCCCGGGATACATCACTGAATTCCCCTCTAGGAGAGTTCTCTGAAGCTATCAAACTAGCCGTGGACAATTGGCAGTAAGCTGCCCTAATGTTACTGGATCTTTTGGTGGTGTTTGGCATGGTTTCACACCCTATCCTGATGCAAAGCTTGAGGGACATCGGGATAGGTGGGACTGCACTTGCTTGGCTCAGATCCATCTTGTCAAACTGATGTCAATCTGTTTGGATGCCACCATTCACTTCTGACTCCAAACCCCTTAAATTTAGGGTTCACCAGGGCTCTGCCAGGGTACTGAATTGTTTAATGTTTACATGTCCCCAGGGCAACCTGGGTGGAATCCTTTGGAGTGCGGTCATCTCTTAGGCTGACGACATACAGATTCTCTTAACCTGGGACAGGAAAATCTCTGTCGTCCAAAATAGATTTGAAGCGTGTTTGTCATCGGTTTTTCAGTGGATGCACTGGAGTAATCTCCAGTGCAACAGTAGCAAAAGAGGAGGACTGGTCTTTGGAGGCCCTGCCCCTTCACTGGGTGGTGAAGTTTGGCCTAGCTCTGCTCCATCTCCTCCAACTCTTGCCACAGTGGTTCGGAATCTCAGAGTGAAGTTTGACAATAATCTGTCCTTCAAAACAAATGGTCAAAAGTGAAGTTGGGACCTGTTTTTGTCTTCTTCGGATTCTGATGAAATTTCCGTTCGTGCTTCCTGCTCCATGTCAGAAGATGGTAGTCCATGCCTTTATAACATCTCGGCTGGAGTATGCTAATGCGTTATACTAGGGTCTCCCTCTTGTCGTGTAGTTCCTACAAATCTATATAGGATCTGTGTGTTTTAGACAACATAAACTAAGGGATTGGTGTCCAGACTGATTCTCGACACCCCCCAGGGATATGTCAGTCTGTAGACCACCTAGCTCACAGTGCCACTATAAGCTCCCCCAACCTTAGCAAGGAGCAAATAGTTCCTGGCAACTCTCGAACATGACAACCCTGACCCCTCAGGGATCGTGGAAACAGTACAGTATTTTTCGCCCAATAACTCATGCTCACTTTGTCTCAGAGAGATACACAGAATAAACAGTGGAGATGTTTTGAATAAGTATTTATTGAACTAGCGTCATTCTAGTATAAAATACATGTGCTGCAACAACCATAAAACAGAAACAGGTATAGACGATTCCAAGCACCAATAGAGTAAATAAAAGGTAGAATTCTACCATGCTGCTAAAACAATGAATATATGTAGGCATACAAATACATGACCATAATAATGCGCACTCCTATGATGCAAACCCTAATTAGATGTCCCTTAGTGTACCTAGCATGTATGTCGGTGTATAGCCAAGAATCCCCTAGGAAAGAGCCAATCCCATTTACTGATGTGAGAGAGTGAAGGACCCCATCTTGGTCTCGAGTTGGACACCCCGCAAGGGATGTCAGACCACTGCATGCTTGAGTGACTGCGTGCAGGGACTTCAGCATCTCGTGTCAGCATGGAAGTCTTTTTAGCTCCTCTGGTTTCGCCAGCGAAGATGTGGTACTTATATACCCAAAAGGTACCCTCAGGAGTTCTACCTAGATGTGTCATGGTACTGTTGGAATATCAGTCAAGGTTGATGATAGTGGTGACCCTTATCCAGGGTTATTATATAGAAGATGATAATCCTGCTATGATACTGAGAATCCTCATGCATAATTAATTATGCTAGTTTTCAGAGAAAACCACACAACATTTATGCGGCATCTAACTAGGTAAAAGATCAGCGCCAGAACAGTTATGTAGAACAATGGTCGGATAAATGTAGGTAAAAAGGTCGTCCAACTACCTAGGCCTATATTGCAGTAGATTGGGATCATATCACTCTTTTCGAACTTAAGAGACTCCAGTTGGTGCAGAATGCTGCAATCAGGCTCCTGCTTAACATCCTGAGGAGTGTCCATTCTCACTCTACTGGTGTGAGGTTGTTTGTGTAGTAATGGTTTGTGAAGTGTGAAGTTTTCCCAGGGTTTTTTTTGTGACTAAGGTCGTTTTTGGCACCTCTCCCCTTTGGTTGGTGGGTCCCTCTCTCTTGTCGTGAGTAACATCCTGAGGAACATCTCAATACATGTCCATCTTAATGAACTGCATTGGCTGCCTATTCGGGAGAGAGTGAAGTTCAAGGAACTGGTGTTAGCCTAGCCCATAGAGCTTTCCATAGCCTAGGTCCTAACTATCTGACCAAGAGACTCCCACATTATCATCCATCTAGAACTTTACGTTTAGTGGATGCATTGCTGGTGGTGGTGCCTAAGGCTAAGAGGAAGAGATGGAGAGGCAATTCTTTCTTTGCGTTGGCTACTGCGGGTTGAAACGCCCTTCCCTTGCACCTTTGTGCCACTAAGGATGCTGGTTCTTTTAAGCATGGCTTAAAAACTTGGCTATTTAACTGTGCATTTTAATTCTTGTTCTGCATGTGAGATCAGTGGTTGATGAACCTGTAGCGCCGGAACACTCTATTGGGTAGCCGTGCGCGTTACAAGTGCAATTTGATTTGAACTCTCAGCACATGCTCCCTCTGCAGACATGCCACCAAGATCTGGAACCTCATGGGCTACAAGATCTCACACCAAGACAAATCCCACAAGCCAGGTAGAGACCTCGCCATCATCCACAAGGGCACCATCATCTGCACCACATCCACAGACATGAGCACACCATTTATGGAACACATGCACTTCAAACTGCAAACAGATGAAATAAAAACTATCAAAGGAACATCAGATTCTCCCAGCTCATCTACCCAACTCACACTGCAGGACACACCCTGGAGCCCATATTGACCTCCAGCGACAAGGTCACACCACCTCGCTCACACGGACTTACCACTCCATCATTCACTTTCTTGTCAGCACGCCACAAGTCACCACACCAATGAGATCCAGCACATTCAGACACACCTGGATCTAAATAAATTACGCAAATTGTACTAGCATCCTCAAAACTAACCAACCAGACTCTGCCAATGACTTAGACAATGACGAAACAAAATTCAACAGATGGTTCTCAGACTGTGCTGACACCCTAGCACTCCTCAAGATTACCACAAATGGGAGAACCAACAAGCAAGCCTGCTGGTATACCGATGATCTTAGAGAATGCAAACACCACTGCAAACAACTGTAGAGGAAATGGCTAACCAGCTGTGACAGAAACACGTACAATGCTGCGCTCAGACACTACCACCATCAACTAAGGGATGCGAAGAAAAGGGTCCTTGCACTGAGAATAGAAACCACCTCCAACAACTGCAAAGAACTATTCACAATCGGTAAAGAGTTCTGCAACCCTGCAGCTGCAACAAGCACTATTAGCCCTTTTCAAGGATTCTACAGTGACCTCTCCAACTTCTCGCACAACAAAATATCAAAGATCTACAGCAACTTCAATTCTCAGCCCAACTCTGAAGACATCATTGATGCACTGTCCACCACCGCAAACGAAGACAGACACCTGACTAACTGGAACCCACTCACTAGTGAAGACACCACCACAATCATGAAGTCACTCCACTCAAGAGCCCCTGTGAAGCCATGCATTCACTTAATCTTCAACCTGGAAGGAACCACAAATTGCTGGAAGCATGCAGAAGTCACCGCCTCCTTAAGAAACATCAGCTGACCCAAATGAACTCAGCAACTGTCAGCCCATCTCACTGCTACCATTCCCAGCCAAAGTTCTGTAGAAGGGGATAAATAAGCAACTCTCCAACCACAGCACCGAAACATCCCTCATCGCGGCCGCAGATGACATCCAGGCCACCCTCGACAGTAGAGACATCACACCCCTCATCCTGCTCAATCTGTCCACTGCCTTCAACACCCTCTCTCACCACAAGCTCATTTGTAGACTACATTACATGAGAATACAAGGACCAGCACTAAAGTCTAGGCAGAACCCAGAGAATAAGGCTCCAACCACACACATCAGGACCCAAGAAACTCATCTGCAGAGTCCTGGGAGCATCGTCACTCAGCCCGATGATCTTCAACATATACATCACACCCTTCACAAACATAATAATTATCTCCTACGCTGACAACACACAGCTCATCCTTTCCTTGACAGACAACTTCAACACCACCAAGTACAACTTCTTGACCTGCATCATCACTGTGGCAAACTGGATGACAGAGAACTGCCAGAAGCTCAGCACTGACATGCTGGAAGTACTGGTCTTTGAAAACAAGAGTTCACCCTGGCATTCCTCCTGGTGGCCCAGAGAACTAAGACCCATGCCTATCCCATCAAATCACGCCAGAAACGTAGGACTCATCCTGGACAACAAACTCACCATGGCATCGCAGATCAACGCCACCACCTTGTCAGGTTTCCTCATCTTACCAATGCTGCATAAGATCTTCTGTTAGCTTCTCCAGAGCACCAGATGTCCTGTCACACAAGCTCTCATTATGAGCAGACTAGACTACCGCAACTCTACACTCTGCACTGGAATCCCAACACACCTCATACACAGACTACAGACCATTCAGAACATTGCCGCATACTCATCCCCAACCCCCCTCACAGCTCCCACTTCTAGCCTCACCTCAGGGAGCGCCATTGGCTCTCCTTCCAGAAACGAAGTCAGTTCAAGCTTCACACACACACATTCAAGGGTCCTCACAACATAGGAACTACCTACCTCAACAGATGACTACATTCCTACCAACCCACTAGACAACTGAGCTAAGCATCACTCGTACGCACCCGATCATCCACAGAAACAGATCTGGAGATCATTTAGTTTCATGCATTGTTGCCATGACCTGCAACGACCTTCTCCACCTCATCAGAAACTCCTTTTTGCTTCTCGAATTCCACAAGAAACTGAGATCCGGGGTTTTCAACTTACCTCACGGTACATCGCAGACACCGCTAGGTATAAGCTCATCGTGCCCACCTGCTCACCGCCTGCATACTTCATAGGTGAAAAGTGTGCTTAACATAACAGAACATAACTCAACAAGCTTTTCTTGTAAATATGATGTACCAAAACATTCTATTTTTTGCAGAATAATCACAATTGATGTATCTCAAAGCAATCCTGTATTGACTCCACATAATGAGTGGCTATTCCCTTCACCGAGAGAAATGAAAATAAATGTTTCTAAAATCAGTAAAATATAATAACTGTGGTTGATCATTGCAAATAATAATAAAATAAAATACATGCAGAAACTGTGTTGGAAACGAATGCATTAATTACCCTCTGGCACTCAGTGACATTACAATCGTGAGCGCATTTTATTAAAATAATTGATGACCTTTAGGATCAATAATATAATTGCACTTAGCAGTGGGTGCAAACTTCAGAGGTCCCCTAAAGGGTAATTACTCGCCGTGAAGCAGATGATTTTTAAAGATTTATCTTGGATTCCTGCTGTTTAAGCCTGTGTGGACTCGTGTCCCTTGTGTTCGGCATAGGATCTTGCATGCCAATGCTTGTTTCTCCGTGACTGAGGCTTGCACTGCTTTGGGCCAAAATTGATTGCTGGAGTTATGCGACTGAAATGCCGCAGGAAAAACAGGCAGTCAAAAGGAAAACCGCAAGCAGACAGCAATGTAAAAGAACGCTGCCTGACAGCCCCTAATGCTCCAAAGACAGCAGAGCTACTGCAAATAAGGTCAGCGGCAAGAACAGGCATTTAGACCCCTAAAAGTAAACGAGGCGCTCATCCTTTAGCCGTGAGGATATCTGAAATAGTACATTTTAGGATGATGATCCCCCAAAAAGCTGGGTTGTTCAGATAAAGTGTAAAAAGATCACACTGAGGTGCATAAAAAAGCAGAACACCTTTATTAGTCAAATGCAGAGAATAGAAACCCACCCTTTAACGTTGTCAATGCTTGTTTTGTATGGTCATGTGTTTGCAAAATTTTATTGGTCGGTAATTTGCCTCGGCCTCATCAATCGAAAACTAAAAACAATTTGACAAAATCAAAAATATTTTTTGGGTCTCAAAACGCACACATTGCCATAGTAGTCCCTGGAGCTTAAGGGAACTTTGTGGGAAGATGTGTTCCTTGTGAAAGGCAGAATGCCCTCACTCTCAGTGAAATTAGCCAGTGGCTGAAGTTGGCTGACCCACTGCCCATGCTGTATGCTGTAGTGAGCAGAAGAAATATGAGAATGGCACAATAAAAGACCAATAAGTAAATAGGGCTGACTAAAATCCCTTAAAATAATATAAATACGAATTGTAGCAAAATCAAACGGTTTTGGCTAACACCAGACCTAAAACTAATATTCTGTAAAAATAAAATCCCTTTGAGTTCACAGAAGACAAGGAATCATGATAACAGGTCAACACCTGCACTGATTGAATTTTAGCCTAGAACTAAAACACTCTACAACAAAGGCTCGAACAACCAGCCACATAGGTAGAACCCTAAGAGCAAGGTCTCACTGTATAGAGGCATTCAGGGACTCTTATAATGAAAGACACATCTGCTATGGATGGGTGACATTAATTAAGAAGAGGGATGCAAAACTCAACCCACCATCCCAATGACCAACTCAATAAAGAAAACCAGCAAAATAGTTTACACGCACTTGAATTCCCTGTTAGATTATTTTAAAGTGGCAGGGGATTTGCACCATGCAGATCGTTAGTGCAAACTCAAGTACAAGCTGCACTCGAGCAGTTGGACCTTTAGTTCCTGACTGAGGATTAACATGAACAAATCAACAATACATAAATAACAGTGAAGCGCATAAGCCCCCAGAAGAATGACAGAGAGTAGTAGATTTGTAAACTATTAAGGTGTATTAGCAGATTAGCAAAGTTACAACTCAAATCGTTTAAGGTTTTCAAAGATAAATGGACAGTTATATGAATGTCTCTGTTATATATTTGAAATCAGTTCGAAATTAGCAAATTAAAAGCAAAATACAAAAATTTGTCATGAAGCAAAATTGAGCAAATTCAGTTTCCCATGAAGGGAAGATTCCTTAACACTGTAAGCTAAGAGGAGACCAGGAAATTCATAGGAGGAGATCAGGAAATTCGTAGGAGAAGTGGAGCAGGAGGTATCAGGAAATAAAGTCTCTAAAAGGCACAATCAAGTCAAGATTCAGTCAGGTAGATGAGAATAGATTTGCTCAGGAGTTCAACTCTTCGAGTAGGAGCAGAGAAGTGTTTCCTCTAAAGAGGGTGGAAAGGAGTATCTGAATCTAGCTAGCTCAGCAGTGCACAATCAAATCATACAATTCTTTACAGTGTAGAACAACACCCTATGGTTTCCATGAAGAGAGCAAATCAGAATCTAACATTTCACGATAAGAAAATTCCAGTCCTATTCCCAGACATCGCACAATGGACATTTTTTGCTGCGTGCCCTTCAAGAGATATCTCGTAGCAGGATCATACATTATTGCCAGCGTGTTCCACGCGCATATGTAAATTCACTATTCACTCTCAATTGAACACATACAGATAAATAATTCTCAAAGAAACCAATACATTGTGTTACATTCTAATTAACTACTGCAGTTTAGCTCCTGAAACAAGAGAAAGGAAAAATACGCAGCAAACACAGAACATGAGATACTTAAACTGAGGCCTACATTAACTAAGGATAACTTAGCATGAGCACACATTACCTATGGTCAACTTTATTGTGAAAAATCACACTATGGTGCCGATTACGATCCTGCAAAAAAATTCCCCGTACGACTCGTATCCGGTCTTTTTACCGTACGAATCGTACAAGTGCCGTACAAACTGCCAAGTACGATTCGCATGGGAAAAAGTCCATACGAATCGCATTGGGAATAATTCCCCACACGTCCTCGGGTCGGAAAATGTGTCCGACACATCCTCGGACGAATTACCGTACATATGTGAAAAGTGAAGTCCGACCGCGCAAGTACGATCCATTCCGTGCGTCCGATGTTACAACCGTATGGAAAAAACACCGTCCGCACCGAACTCCCATAGCAACCATGGAGACATGTGCCCACATACGCGCCGTACCCCCCCCAGCCCCCGCATGTACGCGCCGTACCCCCCCCAGCCCCTGCATGTACGCGCCGTACCCACCCAGCCCCCGCATGTATGCGCCGTACCCCCCCACCCCCCGCATGTACGCACTGTACCCCCCCAGCCCCCGCATGTACGCGCTGTACCCCCCCCAGCCCCTGCATGTATGCGCCGTACCCCCCCCAGCCCCCGCATGTATGCGCCGTACCCCCCCCAGCCCCCGCATGTACACGCCGTACCCCCCCCAGCCCCCGCATGTACGCGCCGTACCCCCGTTTGTGTACACCAGTGTACGTATGCACCGTACCCCCACCCGTGTATGTACACCAGTGTACGTACGCACCGTACCCCCACCCGTGTATGTACGGCACGAACCCCCAGCGCGTAGCATACACGGGTGGGGGTACGGTGCGGACGTACACTGGTGTACATACACAGGTGGGGGTACGGTGCGTACGTACACTGGTGTACATACACGGGTGGGGGTACGGTGCGTACGTACACTGGTGTACATACACAGGTGGGGGTACGGTGCGTACATGCGGGGGCTGGGGGGGGTACGGCGCGTACATGCGGGGGCTGGGGGGGGTACGGCGCGTACCGGGCCCCCTAATCTGGTTGTTTCGCGGCGTACTTCGCTTTCCCGGCACTTTTTGGGTGCCGTAAAAATATTGCCGTCCGGACTGCTGTGGGTTTGATTCGTACTTCCTGGTTCGTGAAACGCAGGCTGCATGCTTCCCGACGTCACGTCGGCACTTTCCCGGATCACATTTGTATGTATATTTTCGTCGGTCGGTGTTTTGTATGAATCGGACGGAAATGGTATTTCCGTGCGAATCGTACTTCCATGTTTGTATATTGTTCCGACCGGGTACGCGTCGGACGGAGAATATGCTCCGTCCGACGGTTCGTACCCGGTTTTTACAGGTTCGTAATCGGCACCTATGTGTCTATGCATATGTATTGCAGATTAATGTATATGTTATACAAAATAAAAAATTGTGGCAGATTGTCCCCAATTACAAAACCTCCCCACTCCATACAAAGCACCATCATAGGGAAAAGCTCAACCTGACACGCTCCTACTCGTAAAGGAAGATCTGATGCATCCAGCCAAGAAACCCCTTTTTTCAAAAAATCCACAAATCACATCCTGTAGTCCCTCCTTCATGAACTTAAAAGAGCCAAGAGGCCAATAAATTTGTCAACTCTGCACTATATAAAAACATGCAACATGACACAATACCACATATTGCACACATGCACAGATGAGCGTAGCAGAATAACAATTCAGTGTAAATACACAGGCAATTGGACTTAAGCATGAGGCAATTTCAGAGGACATGTCTTGTAATAAATATAACTAATCGATTTAAAGAAGATCATCCATAGTCCACAAATGCTGTGATGGAAGGGTACTCTTAAGAAACTGAAAGGAATTGAGGATCAATTTGCAGAGTAACAAGGTAAATGTGCCTAAGGAAAATATTGTAGAAGCTTTACCTTTGCTTTTGACATTGCTCATCAAATACTTTCCTGTGTACGAGGTCATCTCCATGTAGGTAAAGTAACTTTACTTTATATTTGCTAAAAATAGATTTCCTGAGTCCCAAAATGTTCCAACTATTGCATGTCTCGAAGACACATGTTCCAGCACAACTTGCATGTGTACCCTGCAGCATTTCAGTGGTGAAAGATTGCTCCTTAAGAATTGAGTGCTGTGCATTCTGTTCGGTTACAATGCTATGCAAATCTGCAAACCCACAGGCAGGTTATGCCAGGAGGTTATACCATTAGAGAGAAATAGCAATTTCCAAGTGTGGTATTACCTTCCCTTTCCAAATTCTACAGAACAGGAGGAGAAAAGTGTGGAAATAATTCATTTTTCCCCTTTTCTGAGCTTTAAAATCCAGAATCGTGCAGATTTACCCCAAAAAGATTTTATGAGGTATTACCTGTCGATTTTTTTCACCAGGACAGTGTGCAATTTGCTCACTACTCTTAATGACAGCTCTAGCACAAAGCCCCCATTGGTGATCAAATGAGTAGTATCCACAATGAAGAACAAGGGTCTTTTCTGTAGTTTGGTGATAAAAAGCACTTCAGTCAAATAGACCACAATTTTCTATAACCTCTTGACACAACTTAGGTGCTCTCAATGTAATAGTGATCTCAAAGATCATAGATGTTCAGACATATCAATATATTTAATAATATAAACCCATACAACCATATATAATGACCACCATGTATGGCTATACATTCACGCTTAGGCCCAGATTTGCTAACTCTTGTTACGTTATGTTATGTTATGTTATATGCACTTGTACCACGCACAGATACTCCGAGGAGTGTCCCGGCGCGAGCCTGAAAAGAGTCAGAGTGAGAGTAGGAGGGTAAAACTAAAACAGAAAAGTTTTCAGATTTTTCTTAAAACTCTTTGCACTGGATGTGCATTACTTCCATAACCCAAACCAAAGTGTTATTTAGGAATTTAGTAACCGAGGTAAATCAGGATTTGTGTTGGATAGTTTTCCAAAGTAATGCAACGTTGCACTATGTGTTCCTTTGTGTTAGAATTTCATTAAGGGATCGAACTATCTGTGATTCATAGATCTTCCCATGCCACCACCCCAGGGCTTTGATGCAAATGCACATCGACAAATATTCAGAAACAGGAATTTGCACCAAAATGTACTGCTCCTCGAGCATAGCTGCCAAGGTTTCAGATTGCTTAAGTGTGCCAGTTTCATAATTTCAGTGTAATTATGAGTGACATTCAATGACTATGAGTGACACTTTCTCACAAGCAAAATCAAGCAATGAAGACGAGGGAAAGATATAAATATCAGAAAGTACACAGTACACCCATCTGAACAATGAGAAACTCTAAGAAGATCTTAAAGCTGCAGAACAGTACCAGAAATGGAAGGACACTGTTGGACCGGACTGTACCAAACAGGATGTGAGAGTCCCCAGAGCAGATGATCTCAGCTGCCTGCTAATAAATAAATAATAATCATTCAACCATGACTGCTGATGCGCAGGCTCCAAGTGACTTGTTTATACCGTTTATATTTTTACTTTGAGTTCTTATATTTACAGGTATCACATTATAGGTGTAGGAATACAGATACCAGAATGCAAGCTGAAAAAACAGGACTCTGTCATTATGGTAATTTGACAGCTTATAGTAATTTGGGCAGGGGCAGAAGGGAAACAAATGTGAGGGTATGTAATTGACACTCAGAGCCTCGGTTGCAGGTGTGGGTCGGAAAGTGTGCGAATGAGGCCCGGGAAGCCTGCTGAGCACTCTGGATGCACCTATCAGCCACAGCTTTGACACAGCTGGGAAGAGCCCAGGGACAGCTATACTTATGACAGGCTCTAAGCATCAGGTTATGCTCTGTCTGATCATGGTACTATAATTTAAGCTGTCAAGCCCTACCTCCCTGTGCTTCAATTCTTCTCTTTCCCTCACAGCAGAGATGAGTACTGGGGCACACACAGAATTATGACAGACAGCCAATGTCACTCGATGCATGCTCTTCTGGTCTCTGGCTGTGCGGTGTTAAATCGCCAAAACTTTTAAATCTAAATACGCCCATATATCTATCAACCAGGTTAAAAAGGCAGTTACAAGCATTATTGAATGATTGTGTGGATGGCAAGTCACTGTTCCTATGCATTATTCATTGTAACTCTTGCATAAACACCACAGGTGTTTCAACATCCGTTCTAGAGCATCACATTACATACAGGCAAGCCATTACTTAAATAAACTATGTTGCATTTACATAACTGCTTTAATCTTTGAACAGTGAAAATGCTACAAGTCAAGTATGGAAATGCCACATATAGGAACACTACACACATAAACAATCTAAAATATGGCAATTAACTACAGTTTTAAATCTGTAACACAAGGAGATGATGGACGGAGTGCTGAAACTTTTCAGACACTCACTCCCAGTCACAGATCTGGGTTGAATCCATCATCATTCTTTAGGTCACTTCGCCACCCAAGTTCAGACACAGCTATATGCAAATCAGTCTTGACCCTGTGCCTCATGGGAACAGGCCAGCCCGAACTGCCAAGCCGTGTCTTCCCTGGACCAGAAACAAGCATCCTAGTACCGGTTTCAGGCTAACAGCCCTCAGCAGCCAGGCTAGCTTGAATCCAGTGGCAACGTGAGCAAGGGATCCCTGTCTGGGCATACCCTGCCAATTTAGGGTGAACAAAGCAAACACAAGAAGATGATGGACAGAGCGCTGAAACTTTTCAGACACTCACCCCCTGTCACAGTTCTGGGTTGAATCCATCATTGTTCTTTAGCTCACTTCGCCACCCCAGTTCAGACACAGCTATATGCAAATCAGTCTTGACCCTATGCCTCATGGGAACAGTCCAGCCCAAACTGCCAAGCCATGTCTTCCCTGGACCGGAAACAAGCATCCCGGGACCGGTTTCGGGCTAACAGCCCTCATCAGCCAGGCTAGCTTGAATCCAGTGGCAAAGTGAGCAAGGGACCCACATGTGGGCATATCCTGCTAACCTGCTAACCTGAGAACAGAGTGAAGACTGATTTGCATATGGCCAGGCCTAAACTGGGGTGGCATGTGAGCACAAGAATGATGGATTTAACCCAGATCTGTTGACTGGGAGTGAATTGTGTGTGTTGAATTGTGTTGTGTTGAATTGTGTTGAATTGTGTGTCTTTTTCTTTCTTGCCCTAAGTGTGCCGGGTATGCCCAGACATGGGTGCCGGGCTCACTATGCCACTGGATTCAAGCTATCCTGGCTGATGAGGGGTGAAAACCCAAAACCAGTGCTAGGATGTTTGTGTCCAGTCCAAGGAGGACGTGGCTTGATAGTTTGGGCTGGACTGTTCCCATGAGGCACAGGGTCAAGACTGATTGCATATGGCCAGGTCTAAACTGTGGTGGCATGTTGAGCAAAAGAATGATGGATTTAACCCAAGTCTCTTGACTGGGGGTGAATGTTTTGATTTGTTCTGCATTCCGTCCATCAATTGGGTGTCTTTTGCTTAAATCTGGCACAACTTTAAGCTCCCCTCTCCCTAGCACCTTCGGTTGTAGCTATAGCTGACGCTCCTCAACAACACCTTCTCAGCTACCTAAAAATTAAGAGTGGCATGCAGTCAGCTGCCTCTCGTGGACTCCTCAGCAGACAGACAGGCACTGTGCAAGCCTTAGGCTTACAAGCAGCCACTTTGAGCCGGAAGCCATGGTGTTGTAGTCTATTAAAATTACTCGCAACAACCCTAATAAAAATCATGATTACACCGAAAGTGATCCACGCTACCTACCTAACCCCGCAGCGAGCAGCACAGATGAACTGTTCAAATTTAAAATTAAGAAAGTAACACAGCTGACTCGTGGAAAGTAGCACTGAGCAGCTGAGGCACAAAGGTCACTCACAGCAGGCAGCATTTTTTAACACACTGACACCAAAAATAATTATAAACCGTGACCAGCCAATTACATTTAGCAGAGATTGTGGGAGATTATATACACTTCAGGGGGCACTGACACACTTAGTTTGCGAGGGCGGCTAATAGCAGCAATCCGGTTACGGGAAGCCTCGTGGCAGCAACAAAGACTCTCGCAACAAGGGTGCAGTGGCCGCGCGGTGCCAGCCTTCTCAGTCTTCTCTGTCATCTCTCTGCTGAGCTCCATTGTGGCTTCTAGACACAGTCCGTGTGCAGGGTCAACATTTATTTTAAAAGTATTACCGTGGGGCCTGGTAGGTACGAGCTGCATAGTGCTGCCACTGTCACAGCCTACCACGCCCTCCTCCCAATAGAATATCAGCCACCCGCTCCGCTCGCGCTGCAGCTAAGGCAGCAGGACACCTAAACACTGCCTATTAGTCTCTGTGCCGGTGTTGAAATTGTTACAATGTAGCTAGCAGCTCAGCCCGCCCCCGTAAGTCCCCTGCCAGGAGCAGCGTGCATGCTATGATGCTCTGCCACTCCACCAGCTATAATGAGACAGTTTCAGTCAGAAAATTGGGAATTAATACCACTGATGTGATTAAGAGACAGCCGAGGCACAGAGGCACTATCCCTTTAATGCGTGACTTTGCATTTCTTTACGGTGATGCAGACCACCACACCGAAATGAGTTAGTCTAACGCCTGATACGTTGTACTAGGCAGGGCTGCTGGAGACAGGCGTAAAGAGGAGAAATGTTTCCATGACTCCTTTTTGTTCTACTTTGCATGTGTGCTCCATTGTTAATGTAGATATTTTATGGCACAAGGGTGTGTGCGGTGGTGCATGGCAGCCTAAAGTGCGACAGTGCAGGGAGAGAGGAAAACAGCACCAAATATTAGTTGATATGTGGCTGTTCTTCTTTCCCTTTTTCACACAACATCACGGTGCTAGGTTGAGTGTATTTTTTGTAAGTCTGGACCTACGTCCACAGTCCAAGAGTGAAAGCAGATTCACAGTTTTTAGCAGTAGATAATGCCATGATTGAAGTCTAACGAGACATATCGGTGTTAGTTCTTTGGAAATGTTTATCATTTAAGGCCAGTCTTGACATACTTTAGGTTATGGGCATTACGATCATGACCTTTTGTTTTCCGTGATAGGACTTACGGTTACAAGAACACAGGGAATAGACATTTCCTTTCGATTTTCTTTTCAGAATACTAGCAGCACGAGATTTGTTGACTTAAAAAATAATAAGTCAATGTTTATGTGAAGCTCACCTACGTACTCCTTTTCTTAGGAATGAGTGAGACTAATAGCAAGAGATGAACATGGCCTAGAGAGCTCAACTTCCTACATCCCTCTGCTGTAGGAAGCAAACGTGTTAATCTGTGCTCTCGGCTGTAAATCCTTCTTCTTACAAACATACTTAACTATGGGATTATCCAATCCCAATTTTCCTAGAGTGGCTACAATTGTAGAAATTATTGTTGTCAATAAACTCTAAGTACTTCTGATGATCATGTTTTTTTCTATACTTATAAACTTTTAGTGTGGAGCAAAAAATACACTTCCATACATTTCCTGCTGACCATATGATACACGTTGGTGTAGAACATAAATTGATACAATGTACACAAACTAGGTAGACTAGTTGTCATTTCTGAAAAAGAATCCCTCATCCTTTCATTTGATCTCTCCCTCCGCCCTTTCTAGGTCCTGGGGGACTTCGCAGGAGCACTCTCTGCAAAGCTTTCTTTTTCACTGCTAAGTGAGTGATGGAGCGTAGATATTATCTGATGTCTACCTTTATCAATTCTCACATGTAAAAGATCATGACGACAAATATTTCATGATGAAGACGTTAACTTGCTGAGAAATGAGAATGCATACTGCATCTTAGAAGCATACAGAGGTGCCGATTACGATCCGGTAAAAACCGGGTACGAACCGTCGGTCGAAGCGTTTTCCCCGTCCGACTCGTACCCGGTCGTAAAACTTTACAAACATGGAATTACGATTCGCACGGAAACACCATTTCCGTACGAATCGTAAAAAACACCGACCGACGAAAATATACATACGAATGTGATCCGGGAATGCTACGACGTGACGTCGGGACGCTTGCAGGCAGCGTTTCACGACCCAGGAATTACGATTCGAACCGACAGCAGTCCGGACGACAATATTTTCACGGCACACAAAAACTGCCGGAAAAGCGAAGTACGGCGCGAATCGACCAGAGTAGGTGGCCCGGTACGCACCGTACCCCCCAGCCCCCGTACGTACGCGCCGACCCCCCCCAGCCCCCGTACGTACGCGCCGAACCCCCCTGTATGTACACCCGTGTACGTTCGAGTCGAACCCCCCCGTGTACGTTCGAGTCGAACGTACACGGGGGGGTTCGACTCGAACGTACACGGGGGGGTTCGACTCGAACGTACACGGGGGGGTTCGACTCGAACGTACACGGGGGGGTTCGACTCGAACGTACACGGGTGTACATACAGGGGGGTTCGGCGCGTACATACTGTGATGAATACAGGCCCCAGCTAGGCCCGCAGGACGCAAGGGTTCGCTCTCCTGTAATGGAATCTATAAGGAAGTTGGCACGGAAACTGCAAAGTACAAAGACAGCATTTATTAACCCTTAAGGGTGGTCCTACAATCCACACAACACTCTTCAGTATTGCATAGAGTAGCACAAAGAACTTACGTACATGGTCCCCTTTTATACACAATAGAGGGGCTCATAAGTGGGTGGATACAACATGAGGCCGAAGAACATTACCATTTATGGTCATTTTCGATACTGAATCAATATGTGGGCGGAGCTAACACACTCCTTGAGCCCGCGAAAACATGGTCAAGCAGGGCTAACTGATAACAGATGTGGTCAAGTCTGGGCATGTGCCAGATGGACAAAGGAGCTATTTATAGACTGTTACTAGGCAGATTACAAGAGCAACTAACACAGAGGTTGGACTCTTCTCGTGGGGAACACGTGGAAGCATAACAATACAAAATAGAGTCCGAACTTCGGTCAACATAACGGAGAAAACATGATCTAGAGAAGGGAATTAATGTCTTTAGTAAATGCTTAATCACATCTTTGTTTCAATTTACAACAGACGACCCTTTCAGCATTTACTGAAGACATCCGGTTTGTTAGGATAATCATCATATATGTCAATTGTCATCATTTCTTCAACTTCTTTAGCTAAACGTTTCTGGTGAGCAACATCGGCAATAGCTTTCTTATCAGGGATACAGAATGATATACATAATGAGCAGAGCAAGGGACCACATTGAACACAGATACAGCACGAAAACAGAACCGCTACAATAATGCAGAGACCAGTTAGAACCTTCCATCCCCAGGCAGTAATTAACGCCCAAAACCATCCAGAAAAGGACCAAGTGCCGTTTTCTGTATGGATCTCAGCTGCAATTTTATGCAGTTTATTGATGGCATTATAAACTGATGGCGTATGATCAGGGATAAACACACAACAGCTACTTCCAATAATTTTACATGCTCCTCCTCTGTCAGCTAGCATAACGTCTAATACCATACGATTCTGCAATGCAACAATTCTAGTAATTTGCAATTCCTCCGTAAGATTCCCAAGAGCAGCAGCAGTCTGATTTGTCACAGCTTCTACCACTCTTGTTAATCTTCGGATCTTCCTACTGTTCAGGGCAGCTCCAACAAAGAAAAACAGTCCTAAGTTAAAATCAATATACTGCTGCAGACTGGTATCAGTCTGATCTACATCGTCAATTGATAAAGTACGTTTATACCTATTTACAGTCACATTATTCAATAATTTCAGATCCTTATGATAAGATGCGGGAGCTAGGAATACAGGAGGTAATAGGAATGATACATAGCATATCCCAGACCACCCAGCCGGCAGACGGTAATAACCTTTATTTCCACACACAAAGTACGTATTATGGGAGGCTAAAAAGGTACTATTGTTCAACCCATCAATGTTCAGAACAGTAATACAATCACTAACACCAACAGGGATAAAACCCACACTCTGGACACACAGGTCCGCTTGAGCTTGTGCTACTTGAATCACAAATTTGTCCTTTCCCACAGTGTCTCTTGTGTTCGTGAAGATGTAGGGAATGGATTCATTGTCTGGTCGGTACTCTTCCCACTCCCAAATTGTCCCATTCGCTTGTGGATACCCATTTTTGTCTTGATGGCATTCTTTATTGAGTCTGAAGAGCAATCGTCCCACTGTCGGTTTCCGAGTGGCAAAAAGCAAAGTATACCATGCTCTACAAGAGCCATTATGAGAGAAAGGAAGTGGTATAAATGGCGTTCCTCCTTTCTTCTGATGAGCTGGCATCATCCCACATATCCAACAGTTCGTAGCATTCGTAGCAACGTGGGTATGATGCAGCATCTGGATGAAAGTGTTGTTCAAGTAAGACTGTCGATGCTTCAACTCTTGATACGGTAATGTATAAAAGTAGTGCTCCTCAGGCACCGGAGTTGTCAATACAAGAATTTTCCGGGCGGGAGTTACATCCTCCACGAACCATGTGGTTATCCCAACAATGGCTACTGTCAACATGAACCCTAATGCACAAAGGATTTTCTTTTTCTCCATGTCAAAGTAAAAATAAAACCCAATATCTTCCTGAAACTAAAAGTCTGTCAGAACTCTTCCCCTTGGGCAGCGGTCGATTTCTTCACCAGCGGGCCAAGACGGGTGTCGCTACACTAATGCAGGGCTGATCCCCCCCCCTTGCCTCATCGGCTCTCCGTTTCACTAACCCAAGGGCCGTTCTGACAGTATGTCCCGGTACTGGAAAACTCACTTCCTTGGTCGAAGATGATATCGCCTTCCTCCAGGAGTCGCGTGGTCCGGAAAGAGCTCCTCAGTGGCGTTTGGCTCCGCAGCACGGCCTGTCTCTGCAGCCAAGATTTCTCGTTGATCGGTCAGCACGGCAGGTTCCACCAATCCGGGCGGCACCTTCCTACAGTGCAGGGAATGGATCCAATTCTTTCTGTTGGAGACTCGCACAGCCGTCCTCGTTGCGAGGAGGACCTGCTCAGGACCCACCCATCTCGGTTCCAAGCTGTTTGTTCTGTCAAATATTTTCACCATCACGTGGTCACCAGGTCGGAGACCATGTCCTTCACCGGTAGACCGATCAGGGAGCGCCTCTCGGACCTGTTGATGAATAGAAACCAAGTTATCCGTTAACTGTGCCAGATAATCGTTCATCATTACACAAGGTACATCATACACAGCCTTAGGTTTTGGTGGACCCCAAATATTCATTGGGCGTCCGAAGACAATCTCGTACGGTGTAAGGCCAGTTCGAGAGTGCGGTACCGATCTAATTGACAATAACGCCAGTGGCAGAGCGTCTGGCCAAGTCAAGGACGTCGAAGCTTGAATTTTAGCGATCTTGAGCTTCAGTGTACCATTACACTTCTCGACTAGTCCTGCAGACTGAGGGTGGAATACCGCGTGAAACTTCTGGGTGATGCCCAGGCCCTTCAAGACGTACTTTATAACATCCGCTACAAAGTGAGGCCCATTATCACTCCACAGAAGTCTACAGACGCCATATCGAGGGAAGAACTCTTTCAGCAGCAACTTTGCAGTAGTCATTGCAGTATTGTCTTTCGTAGGGTACGCTTCAACCCATTTGCTGAAAGCGCAGACCACTACTAGAACATACTTCAGATTATTACAGCGCTCAAGCTGGATGTAATCCATCTGCAAGACCTCGAAGGGTGCAGTAGGTGTCACAAATCCTCCTGCCGGAGTTCGAGTACCTTTTCCTGGGTTATACCTCAGGCAGATCATACAGGTCTGCACCACCCTCTTCGCTGTGCTAGCAATCTCTGGATGCTCCCAGACTTGGGTAAGCAATTTCACAATTGCGGAAGCTCCAACATGTGCTAGCCCATGTGCCATCTGAACCATAGGTTGTACAAAGGCCGTGGGTAATTTCCATCTATCCATCTGCTTATTTCTCCAGCAGCCCTCGTCATCCAGTTCTCCCTCGCTAGCCCATTGTTCCCGCTCTTTGTCAGAAGCGGTCCTTTGCATTTCCCGCACTTCCTCCTTCGCATCATGCCATCTTTCCACCTGTGACTTTACTACATACATGGCAGTAGCACCGGGTTGCATCGCAGTCTCCCGTGCTACTCGATCTGCTAGCGCATTCCCTTCTCCAACTTTATCAACTACTTTCCTATGGGCGCTACACTTAACGATGGCAATTTTCTTTGGGTATGTCAATGCAGTTAAAAGATTGTGAACTAACTCTCCATGCATTATCTGTACTCCATGTGACGTCAAAAACCCTCTCTCCTTCCAGAGTAGGCCGAAGTCATGCGCTACTCCGAAGGCATAGCGGCTATCTGTATAAACATTCACACATAGTCCTGTACTGAGCTCACATGCTCGTGTTAATGCTATCAGTTCCGCTGCTTGAGCTGATTTCTGTGGTATGCGTGCTGTCTCCACTATCGTTTGCAATGTGGTAATCGCATACGCTGCTGAAGTCGTACCATCTGGTAGCTTCAGGCAGGATCCATCCACCCACAGTTCTCCATCTACATCTGAAAAGGGCGTATCCTGGAGATCAATACGACCCTTTGTTTGTTCCTCAGTCACGAGAATACAATCATGCGCTTTCCGCGCCTCAGGCTGGGTTTCGGGGTATGGCAACAATGTTGCCGGGTTTAACGTTACGCACCTTTTTAACGTAATATGAGGAGCCAAAAGCGTCAACTCATATCCCGTTAAACGGGCGCTGGTCAAATGCTGCGTCTTCGTTTGATTGAGCAGGGCATCGACAGCATGGGGGACTAATACCAACAACTTATGAGATAACACAATTCCCTCACTTTGGCGTATTGACACAGCTGTCGCCGCAACCGAGCGAAAACACCCTGGCAATGCTCGGGCGACAGGATCAAGTACAGCCGAAAAATATGCACAAGGGCGCTGCTTATCGCCGTGCATCTGCACTAAAACTGACAATGCACATCCATCTTTCTCATGCACATACAACGAAAAGGGTTTTGCATAATCAGGGGTCCCTAACACTGGTGCTGAACAAAGGGCCTGTCGTAGTTGCTGAAAAGCAGTATCACACTCATCTGACCAAGGGATTGGGATAGGCGTGTCCTTTGTCAAGAGGGCTAACAATGGCTTAGCTATGTGCGAAAACCCCAATATCCACTGTCTACAAAAAGAAACAAGGCCCAGAAATGCACGCACATCCTTCTGTGTGGACGGTCTCGGTGTGTCCAAAATTACTTGGATACGATCCGGTGTGAGTGCACGTCCCTCCTTAGACAAAAGGTGACCCAAATAAGTCACCTTTGGTCTACAGAATTGCAATTTCTTCCTAGATACCTTATGATTGTGGGATGCTAAAAAGGAAAGTAAGGATAACGTACTTTTTTCACACAACTCCAGGGTGTCAGCCGCCAGCAAGATGTCATCGACATATTGAATGAGGGCGACCCCCTCGAGCAGAACAAAGGAATCCAATTGTCTTTTCAAAGCCTGACTGTAAATGCTAGGGCTTTCTGTGTAGCCCTGGGGGATCCTACAAAAACGATAAGATCTATTATTTAATGTAAACCCAAAAAGATATCGGCTATCAGGGTGAATGGGAATAGAAAAGAAGGCATTCTTCAAATCGATCACAGAGAACATAGTCGCCGTAGGTGGGACCAAAGTAAGCAACGTCGTGATATCGGAAACCACTGGGTATTGAGGTATCACGATCTTGTTCACTTCTCTCAAATCAATTATAAACCGATAAACTCTGGCATCCGTATCCTTTTTCAGTATGGGAAGAATCGGACTGTTACAAATGTTGTAGGGGACTTCCTCCACTACCCCTACCGCCATTAAATCCTGCACTATCTGTATGAGAGCCTCCTCACCCTCCTGGGAAATACGGTACTGTGGGAGGCGTGGTAACACCGCCCCCTCCTGGACGCTAATGTGGACCGGTGGAATCACCATTTGTCCCACATCAGTATCCGAAGTTGCCCACAAAGCACGAGGGAGGGTAGCTAACAGCGCATCCTCTGACATCGCACACATCCGTTCAGATCGGGGGTAATTGTCATTCAATATTACCCGCACACCAGCAGGGGAGCAACGGATCGTAGCCCTAAAATGCTTTAACATATCAAGACCCATAATGTTGTCCGGTGTGTACGGGGCAAGCAGAAACGGACAGGGTGCAGAAAAAGAATCAACTTTAAACATGAGGGGCTGCGAAAGAGGGCTTCGGGAGAGTGTACCGTCAAACCCTACCGATGTGACCATTAAGCCGGATGGGGGAGCCCCCGGAACCAATTGCTTAGACAGTGCACTACGTGTCGCTCCTGTATCCACTAGGAACTGATCAGTAGAGCCCAAAACCTCAGCCGATACATAAGGGCCCTTCTGATCGACCGGCACCTCAACTGATTCTAACCCCCATCCAACGCATCCCTATGCATGCTGAGAGTCATGGTACCCCGACCGGTCAATCCCCGACACTTGATACTGATGCTGGCGATCGAAAACATTTGATCTGTCTCAGTGCTGCCCAGCAGAGTCAAAACGAGCCTGTTCGTTAGAATTCCCTCGAAAATTCGAGAAACCCCCTCTACTTCGCGGGCCACCGTGGGTATGCCCCTGACGCGATGCATGCAACACCGGGCAGTCCCTAGCCCAATGACCCGATTGCTTACAATACGCACATTGGTTCCTATTCAAATCAGATCGGCCCGAGGGAGGACCATAAGATCCTCCCCTACCTCTATTACTACCCCGTCGGGGCGGGCCATAGACTTGTGCCAACATCACCTTTGTTTTCAAATCTTTCGATTTCTTTTCCTCCTGGCCCTTTGCTTCTTGCTCCTGACGCTCATAATACTGGGCGATAGTCAGGAGGGCTGTCGGTGTAGCGGAAGACCAAGAACTTTCACTCGCTTTTAAACGGGCCGCATCTGCCGGCAGCAGATTAGCCACATATTTATCCGCAAAAAGGTGGCGTCCCGTATCGTCAGTAAGCGACTGGCCACTAAAATCATGAAACGTCTCCTCAAAGCGCGTAAAGAAGTCCGCAACTGACTCGTCAACTTTCTGTTTACATGCAGCTAACATATTCCAGTCAATCTTTTTAGGGGGAATAATTGTCTTCAACTTAGCCACAATAGCAGCAGGGAGATCTAAAATACTCTGGGGCGGTTTCTGCGCGGGCTTCCGCTCCCTATCCTCATCCTCAAGGTCAGACCACCGGGCCTTAAAGGCAACTATATCATCTACCTTTCGGACAGATCGCCACATATCCGGTGGTAGAATAAGGCCAAAGAACAGGTCTATATCTGCTAAAGTCATAACGCAAGAATTCAAGGCCCCCTCGACTTCTTCGTAGAAGGCCGCTGGATTCTTGCGGGGGTCAGGCAGCGCATTCTTTAATGCCATAACATCAGCTCTATGCCACGGAGTATAAACCCAATTATACACAAAATATCCCTTAGCATCGGCGGAGGTAATGTCCGAGCTAGTCCCCGCTCCTTTAGGAGGAACATACAAAGGCGCCGCCTCGCGCATTGGCTTAGCATGCACTAGATCGCTCTTATCTGATTGAGAGGTGGATGAGTGGCCTTCTGCGGTACACGAATCCGACTGCGTCTCCTCCCCTGCTCGTTGGCGCGCTTTTTCTTTATGGGCCAGCACCGCGTCCCGCAAGGCGAATAGCCGCCGAGCCGTATCAGGAGCCTTAGAGGGAGAAAAAACACCATCATGCAATGCTTTAGCATCCGATGTCACTTCTTCAGGCTCAAAGACACTAGAATATTTCCGAAAAGCAGCAATCACTTCCTCAGCGAAATGACTCAAAAAAATACAATCTCTCTCTATCCTGCCACGACCCCCAAGTATGGAACAATTCATCCACGGACACCTTGCCCTTAAGTGCACGGAAGGAAATTTGCCGAAGCTCAGCCATATGTTCAGCCGATAACATGGACCGCGTATCTACCTTACCCGGACCCGGGACAGAATCTTGTGGCCTCGGAGCAGATGCGCCAACATAAGGGGGCGGAGAGCGATCTAGTAAATAAAAATCATCATCAAGATTATTAAGGACAGGATAAAGCGGCTGCCGAACAGCATATTGACCCGAGACTTGCAGCCTACGCTCTTTCTCTTGTCTCTCCGTTTGTTCTTTGTCCTCCCGACGCCTCGCTTCCTGTGCTCGCACATGATCATTCTTCCGTTGTTCTTTATCGAACAGCGCTTTCTCACGCTTCTCTCGCTCACGCACCTCCTTCACCCACAACCGCACACACTCAAACATATCCTGACGAGCACGCCGCTTTTACATACACTGTTCCACATACTCAATCTTACGTATATCAAACGATCCATACAAAGGCCATCGTAACTCAGGATCTTTTTTAGTATATTTCCTCCATACTGTGCTGTACATTTTGGAAGAAAGGCCATGCTTCACATACATATCCCTATTAGGAGTCCCCTCTGGGGGAGCTGGAGCAGATTCCTCGAGGTTCAACCGGTTTCCAAAACAGCAACACCACTTACGGAGTGCGCTAAAAGCAGGCATGCTCAGGAATAATGCAAAATATGCAATATTATAGAGAAAATGGCACTTAATCGTTGCGCCGTTCAAAGTTACACAGCTCCGGAGAAATCTCTCCACATTACCTGCCTATATGTGTTGCAACGCATATATTTTCACAAAGACAAATACAAAATATGACTAGTCATCACAAATCAAACTCAAATAGCCGGACCAGGCTTCAAAAACTCGGAGCAAGTACCGTACACCGGTTCTTACCAATCAAGAGTCCAGATTCCAACTGCCAAGCTCCACAATCGCCCAAACGGCTTTCACGGCAGGACCGACAGAAGAGGTCTCAGTCGAGGACCGGCGCCACCCAGACGGTCAGCTCGGAAGGGAAGGAAGAAAAACCTCGGGATGCCAGGGCTAAGACGCCGCTGGCAGTGATCACGTCCCCGGCCAAATTCCTCACCTTCGTCGCGACCAGTCCTTCGAGCATCCGAGTCACCGATGAGCCCCACGTGACGGGCGCCAATTGATGAATACAGGCCCCAGCTAGGCCCGCAGGACGCAAGGGTTCGCTCTCCTGTAATGGAATCTATAAGGAAGTTGGCACGGAAACTGCAAAGTACAAAGACAGCATTTATTAACCCTTAAGGGTGGTCCTACAATCCACACAACACTCTTCAGTATTGCATAGAGTAGCACAAGGAACTTACGTACATGGTCCCCTTTTATACACAATAGAGGGGCTCATAAGTGGGTGGATACAACATGAGGCCGAAGAACATTACCATTTATGGTCATTTTCGATACTGAATCAATATGTGGGCGGAGCTAACACACTCCTTGAGCCCGCGAAAACATGGTCAAGCAGGGCTAACTGATAACAGATGTGGTCAAGTCTGGGCATGTGCCAGATGGACAAAGGAGCTATTTATAGACTGTTACTAGGCAGATTACAAGAGCAACTAACACAGAGGTTGGACTCTTCTCGTGGGGAACACGTGGAAGCATAACAATACAAAATGGAGTCCGAACTTCGGTCAACATAACGGAGAAAACATGATCTAGAGAAGGCAATTAATGTCTTTAGTAAATGCTTAATCACATCGTTGTTTCAATTTACAACAACGGGGGCTGGGGGGGGTCGGCGCGTACGTACGGGGGCTGGGGGGGGTCGGCGCGTACGTACGGGGGCTGGGGGGGTCGGCGCATATGTACGGGGGCTGGGGGGGGTCGGCGCGTACGTACAGGGGCTGGGGGGGGGTCGGCGCGTACGTACAGGGGGCTGGGGGGGGGTCGGCGCGTATGTGGGCACGTCTCCATGGTTGCTATGGGAGTTCGGTGCGGACGGTGTTTTTTCCATACGGTTGTAACCTCGGACGCACGGGATGGATCGTGATTCCTCGGTCGGACTTCACCTTTCACATTTGTACGGTAAATCGTACGAGGACGTGTCGGACACATTTTCCGACCCGAGGACGTGTGGGGAATGATTCCCAATGCGGTTCGTATGGACTTTTTACCATGCGAATCGTGATTGCCAGTTCGTACGGCACTTGTACGATTCGTACGGTAAAAAGACCGGATACGAGTCGCACCGGGAAATTTTTTACCGGATCATAATCGCCACCAGAGTCTTCTAAAATGATGACACGAAAATATAAACAAAATAAAGAGATACCATGAGAACTACACATAAATGTATTTACGAGTGGTGAGAGAATAAAACATCGTTAACATAGAGAGTTGTGTGATAATAACATTCAAATGTGCATCGTACCTGAAAATATATAATATGCATAATAAAGTTCTTGAAATGCAAAATTGTTTAAACTAGAGAGATTTGATGTAGTGCAAATCTGAGCTTCTGTAATGTCTACCTAATAACACATGTATTGAGAGTGACACATTAATAATATGAGTTGATAAAAGATAACATACAAATAATGCTCTAGAAACGTTTTTGTAGTACCTAATGTTGAGATGTAATACCTGAAAGAAACTATAACTGCTATAATGGAGAGAATCGAAATGCAGTTATGAAAATGTGTGATTTAAAATGGAATTAAGCGGTAGTGATTCAGCTTATTTTCATGCAGGCCTCAAATGCTTCTCTTACTCTGCGTTAATGTAAAACCATGTGACCAATGAGAACCCCATGAACTGATGGAATTGATAGGTTAAGGGGTGCAAACCTGAAACATGGGAGGTATAATTGCCCCATCGGAGGAGGAGTTGGGGCTGGCTGTCATTTTCCTTTCCAGCCTGGCATGCTGTTGAACAGACTTTTGATCCCTATTTATCCTGTTTCTTTCCACAGAGGATTTTCTAGCTGTCTTATAATGTTCTGTGTAATGCTGGAAGGCTACTTGTATTAATATCTTGTCATTAAATCTATGCAATACAAGGCATTAGATAAATGTTTTCCATGAATTATCTTTATTAATTTTGTCTCCTTCTTTTAGTCATATTTCTTGTCTCAAGATTTGTAATTAGGTTTGAGGTAACAAACATTTTATTCCAGGTCCTCATAGAATAATTTTCACGTCTTCCTACTATTCCTGTGCCTGGCAGCTCAACAAAAAGATCCATTGGAGGACCATGGTTTGCAGAAATCAAGAGAATTATTACTGAGACTATTGTGAGAATGAGGGTTTGTTAATGAAATTGGCCTAGAGATATGAAGTTGTTTATAGTGCGAAGACACATTTAGTAAGCTTTGCGCACCATCATAAGCAGCTACTGCTAGACTCTGGGGCCCTGACTCACAAGGGAGAACTTACACTTTTGTATCACAAGCTATGAATTAATAGTACGTTTATGACTGTGGAGATCCGAAGTCGGGGTGGAGAACTCTGAACATGAAAAGATAGGCCTGGCCGCAGTCATAGTTTGTGAATACAAAAAAAATAGAAAGACAGAGAAAAAGAAAAAGAAAATAGCACTAAACAATAATGAAATATTTGTCGAACAATAGTAAAATAGAGAAATAACAAAAGTATAGTAAACTTTTTGTGTATCAGGCCCTAAGTGTGATACAAATGATTCTACGACCATTCCAAAATGCCTTCCCAAGCATGCTGGGGCACGTTGGGCCATATCACAGTAAACCTGCCTGACTGTGTATTAATTTATGGCAAATTCTACAACAAAAATTCTAGTGGTTGATGATGGCCAACATTTGACCCACATGCCGCCCATTGATAACATTGCAACTGCTGTTTCTGTTACAGAACTTATAGTGATATTCACCATTCATACTTTACCGATGATCATCCCCATGATCAGTTAAACCTTCCTTTCCTCTGAAATGCGATACAAGTGGCTCTACCAGACCCTTGCCTGAAAAGATCAAGCCCACTGGGCAAAATGAGTCCATTACATGGATAAATGATTCATAGAATCCCACTCACCCATCTCTTCTGCAAAATTTAAATGCATCCAATTCATCCCAGAATGTGAATGATCAATCCAGAAATGTTTGTGCATACACCTTGTCCTTGATATTAAATGAACAAGAGGGCACATTCCTCACAGGCACTTCTTCCGATGAAGCCAGCAGGTGCTTAGCTCTCAGTAGTGCAGCAGTTGCGATGGCCCCATGGTACTGATGCCTTGCAGGCCCACTGAACCGTGATTATTACCATATTTTAGTACTGAACCAGTGGCCAGGGGCCCATTTTCCTTGCTTGCACTGTGCCCCATGGGAACTTTGCTACACCTCTGGAAGCTGAGTGGCATCAGTGGTGCACCATGGTCCTTAGAAACTATAACCCTATGTTGAAACTCATTTTTAGCCAGTATGATTATCACTGTAGTCACATCTCACCTGACAGGAGATGACTGGATAGCATTACATTTATGTGCTGTGATTTACATGAGGCTTATATATTAAAGGTATTGGTTTATTGCAAAGCTAAGTAGCTCTAATGATCCTAGGTTAAGAAGCTTGCAAAGTAAGGCTGGTGAGCTCTTCAAATGCTCAACCCATAAGGGGCTTATTTGCAGCAATTTGACGCAAGGGAGGTCTGCACGTCAATTTGCTGCGCTGCTCTGCGCCAACAGAAAAGAGCAAGAATGCACTTTCTCTATGAGATATGTTATGTTATGTTATGTTATGTTATGTTATTGATTTATTTCTATAGCGCGCGGCTACTCAAAAAGAGTGTCCCGGCGCTTTAATGGAGAAAGAGACAATACTGCAACATAGCAAACATAACACCTGATAAAACTAACCGAAGAATGGGCCAAAAGATTCACGGAGGGCCGGCTACTGAGTAAACAGCCAGGTTTTAAGGCCTTTCCTAAAAGCTAATAGGCTGGTGACTCCCCGCAGCGTCAGTGGTAAAGAGTTCCACAGCTGAGAAGCCAGCAGTCCAAAAGAGCGGCCTCCAAGGCGCGCTTTCTGTACCCGGGGGACAACAGCAAGATGCAGGGCTTCCGACCTCAAAGACCTGGTTGGATGGTAAAAAACCAGTCTTTTTTGGAGGTACTTGGCTCCCTCCTTATGGAGAGCTTTGTAAGCCAAGGTCAGCGCCTTAAAGGCAATCCTCTTACGAATGGGCAGCCAGTGTAAAGTTGCTAACAGGCCCGAGGCCCTTGAGCGCCTGCTAAGGCCAAAAATTGCCCTTGCAGCGGCATTCTGTACCACTTGAAGCCGCTGCAATAAATACTCTGGGAGGCCCAGGTAGAGAACATTAGAGTAATCCAACCTGGACCCAATCAGAGCCTGGACAGTCAGCGCCCTGTGATCCACGGATAACAGAGGAAGAAACCTCCGCAGCATCCTGAGGATGCCAAAGCAAATGCCCGACACCCCCAGGATCTGGGATTTTAAGGTAAGCCTGTTATCCATCTTCACCCCCAGATTCTTAGCAACCTGAGAGGAGCAGGACGGAGGGAACATATCCCGTGGCCACCAGGTCTGCCAATCTGGCTCTGTATCGCACCCAAAGAACAGTACTTCAGACTTGTCGGAATTGCACTTAAGGCTGTTTAGGTGGAACCAGTAAAAAACAGCCCCAAGGCAATCCCGAATGCTCTCCCCATCAAAGTCGCCTCCTCTCTTACAAGAGAAGAGGAGCTGGGTGTCATCCGCATAAGATACGATCTGGGCACCATGCGACTCCACCAACGCCGCCAATGGGGTCATAATGATGTTAAAGAGGGTCGGGCTCAAAATAGAGCCCTGAGGGACCCCGACTCCCAGAGGCGGCATCACGGCGGAATCCGGCGGGGCCCAGATCGACTGCCGGCGGCCGGCTAGGAAAGAGGAAAACCAGTCGAACACCGTCCCCCGTAGACCAATCTCGAAAAGTCTAACAAGAAGACCATCATGGGGAACGGTGTCGAACGCCGCCGACAGATCTAGCATCACCAGCATGACTTTGCCCCCAGAGTCCAGAACCTCTTTAATGGTTTCCGAGACCTCCAGGAGCGCAGTCTCGGTACTGAGATGGGGACGAAAGCCCGATTGGGAGGCGTGCAGGATCTCATTAGATTCAAGAAAGTTGGAGAGCACGCCATGGACGTGCTTTTCCAGAATCTTCGTGAGGGCCGGCAACAGAGAGATGGGCCTATAATTAGCCGGGGCCTTCGGATCTAGACCAGATTTTTTAAGCAATGGAATCACCATCGCCTGCTTCCAGGCCTGCGGAACCACCCCAAGCCTCAGCGAAAGATTTAAAAGCGGATTGACCAACGGATTGATCACCTCCGCAACTTTCGCCAAAAACTTAGCAGGGCATGGGTCGAGAGGAGAACCTGATTTTAAATTGCCCATAAGAGCCAGGGAGTCCGGAGCAGAGATAGAAGGAAATACACTCAACGTCGCCCCTGGCCCGACCTGTGGCAGTATGATGGTGTCAGGTTCAGGCTGGCCCGCAGATACTGGTACCTGGAATGACTCCTGAATGCGTTTGATCTTGCACGTAAAGAAGTCAGCAAGGTCCGTGGCCCAGCTGCCTGATGGTTTTTGGTCCGAGGTGTTAGACCAGGGTAAGGTGAATTCTCTCACAATGGAGAAAATCTCCTTCCCAGAGTTAGAAGCCGCATCAATTCTCCTGGCTAGATACGCTTTTTTTTCCACACGGATATCCCGGTGGTAAGCCTTAACCACCGTTTTGTATGCCACCTTGGCAGCAGGGTCATATTGTGCCCGCCAGGCTCTTTCGGCTACCTTGCACTGCTGCCGCGTAGCCGACAGTGCAGCGGTAAACCAAGGCGCAGAGACCCTTTTCAATGTCGGGCGGGATGTTACTTCTGGGGCAAGATCGTTAAGCCTATCCAGTAGCCAGTCTTGTATGGTCTGCGGATCCTTGTCTAGATCACCTGAGAGAGAGCAAGGATGAGCCTCAGCTGCCTGGGCCAGCATCTCTGGGGTGACACGATGGAGAGCCCTGTAGACACGACCCTGTTGATGTACCGGGATCGGCACAGATTTAACTATGCCCTTGATCACAAATTTGGCGAGGAAGTGGTCAGACCATAAGACAGGAGTGATCTCAATATCCTCGAGAGGGACAGACGAAAAGACCTGGTCGAGGGTATGCCCCTTCACATGCGTGGGCTCCTGGAAGTATGGAATGAGCCCCAACGGGGTCAACGCCTCCGACAGTTTAGCGGCCGCCGGGTCGGATGAATCATCCATCCGGAAGTTGAAATCGCCCGCTACAATAAAATGTTCGGCTTTCAGGGCCAGCGCCACCAGCCCCGTATCCAGCTCTTCAAAGAAGGTGCCGGGAGAGCCAGGCGGTCTATATACAAGCAGTCCCTTAAAGGATTGGTGGGGCGACAGCGTGATAGAAAAGGCTAGGGTTTCCGAGCCACAGATATCGACAGCTGGCAGGATCTCTAGTGGTTCCTTTCCGGACCACTAGAGCTACTCCACCTCCCCTTCCGTTGGCTCTATCCTTTCTGAAGATGTTGTAGTCAGGTGGGATTGCCAGGACAACGTCAGGGTTAGACGAGTCGCCCCACCATGTCTCAGTAAGCATGAGGCATAGTGGTTTATCTACATCAAGAAGCTCATAAATGTCCTGCGCATGTTTGCAAGCTGACCTGGTGTTCAACAGCATGCACCTGAAGCCCATCCTAGAGCTGTTGGTGCTCGGCCGTGAAGAGAACGAGCGAATCGGGCGCCAGCCACAGGCCGGGCAGCGGGATTTCCCGTGATGACGACCAGGAAATACACTACGACAGCCTTGACCATGTGGGACGAAAGAGCGAAGTTCGCCAGGTGAATAGCGCAAAACGGGGGTCCCAGGGGGACACATCCCTGATGCCAGTGTCCCACCCGCCGCTCCGAACCGCTTCCGAGACGCTGACGAGCGCAGACGGGCAGGACTCTGGCACGACTCAGGCGCAGTGAAAGGCGCTCCCGCTGCGCGTCACCGCTGCGCGCTTGGCGGTAGGGCTAAAATAGACTTTTCCTGGCGAGTTCTCGCGATAATCCGCGAGAGTTCCCTGGCCCCAATCCAAGATGGCGCTCCCAATCACCCCAGATGCCCGTGGTCCCGGACCCGCCAAAGGCGGTGCAAATAGTCCCCAGGGGGGGTATTATGGTGCAAGAGGTAGGCCGGGGGGGGGGCGCTTGCAATTTAAGAACAGTAGTTAAAAACAAGGTCGAAACAAATTAAGCGCAACAAAAATACCAGAATAGGGAATTAAAACCTATGGCAGGCTAAGCAGCGCGCGCAGGCGCTCTAAGTCCGTAAGGTCACCTTCTCCAGGCTGACCACTGGCTCACACTGCCTAAAATAGACTTTTCCTGGCGAGTTCTCGCGATAATCCGCGAGAGTTCCCTGGCCCCAATCCAAGATGGCGCTCCCAATCACCCCAGATGCCCGTGGTCCCGGACCCGCCAAAGGCGGTGCAAATAGTCCCCAGGGGGGGTATTATGGTGCAAGAGGTAGGCCGGGGGGGGGGGCGCTTGCAATTTAAGAACAGTAGTTAAAAACAAGGTCGAAACAAATTAAGCGCAACAAAAATACCAGAATAGGGAATTAAAACCTATGGCAGGCTAAGCAGCGCGCGCAGGCGCTCTAAGTCCGTAAGGTCACCTTCTCCAGGCTGACCACTGGCTCACACTGCCTAAAATAGACTTTTCCTGGCGAGTTCTCGCGATAATCCGCGAGAGTTCCCTGGCCCCAATCCAAGATGGCGCTCCCAATCACCCCAGATGCCCGTGGTCCCGGACCCGCCAAAGGCGGTGCAAATAGTCCCCAGGGGGGGTATTATGGTGCAAGAGGTAGGCCGGGGGGGGGGGCGCTTGCAATTTAAGAACAGTAGTTAAAAACAAGGTCGAAACAAATTAAGCGCAACAAAAATACCAGAATAGGGAATTAAAACCTATGGCAGGCTAAGCAGCGCGCGCAGGCGCTCTAAGTCCGTAAGGTCACCTTCTCCAGGCTGACCACTGGCTCACACTGCCTAAAATAGACTTTTCCTGGCGAGTTCTCGCGATAATCCGCGAGAGTTCCCTGGCCCCAATCCAAGATGGCGCTCCCAATCACCCCAGATGCCCGTGGTCCCGGACCCGCCAAAGGCGGTGCAAATAGTCCCCAGGGGGGGTATTATGGTGCAAGAGGTAGGCCGGGGGGGGGGGGCGCTTGCAATTTAAGAACAGTAGTTAAAAACAAGGTCGAAACAAATTAAGCGCAACAAAAATACCAGAATAGGGAATTAAAACCTATGGCAGGCTAAGCAGCGCGCGCAGGCGCTCTAAGTCCGTAAGGTCACCTTCTCCAGGCTGACCACTGGCTCACACTGCCTAAAATAGACTTTTCCTGGCGAGTTCTCGCGATAATCCGCGAGAGTTCCCTGGCCCCAATCCAAGATGGCGCTCCCAATCACCCCAGATGCCCGTGGTCCCGGACCCGCCAAAGGCGGTGCAAATAGTCCCCAGGGGGGGTATTATGGTGCAAGAGGTAGGCCGGGGGGGGGGGCGCTTGCAATTTAAGAACAGTAGTTAAAAACAAGGTCGAAACAAATTAAGCGCAACAAAAATACCAGAATAGGGAATTAAAACCTATGGCAGGCTAAGCAGCGCGCGCAGGCGCTCTAAGTCCGTAAGGTCACCTTCTCCAGCACCTTCTGTTGCATTCCTGTCCTCTTACACTGTGCTGGTGAACAAATGCCTGCATAGCGCCAATGCAGACACCCTTGCACCATGGTGCAAGGGTTCCTTTGTTAAAATCAGGTTGTTTTTTGTGCAGGAAGGGACAACTTCATTTAAAAAACAACTGTTACCCCACCCTTGGGGAGGCGTAGGCTTTTGACACATTACCAGGTTTACAGCATGTTGTAATCTGGGAATGGTTCAAATGTCATGGGTGTTACATGGGAACACCCATTGTAATGCCCATGGCACCCCTCCCTATCGCCTCACACTATATCTATGAGGCTGCAAAAAGCCACGCAGGGTGGCTTTACGTGACCTCATAGATATGGATCTGCAGTGTGCGCCGCCAGAGCATCATAAAAAGTGACATTCCAGCAACACACAGAGCTTGTAAATGAACCCCATAGTGGTCCATCCATTGAGTTTCCTGTCCCTTCCCAGGAATCAGATATGTCTGAGCTTGGGCCCAGAGAATTAGTTTCTCGACCATGATTCATGTGAATTGGTCTACGTGTGCTTACCTTCCATATAATGTGGAAGTTGGTCTTTGATCAAAAAGAATACATGAATACAAAGTCAAACAAGCATTAAAAATGCAATAGGTCTCGCCTTTCATTAAGTTAAAGCCATTTGCTTTGCTATACAATACCATTAGCAAAGCAAATGGCTTTAACTTAATGAAAGGCCAGACCTATTGCATTTTCAATGCTTGTTAAAGCTCGAGGTTGCAATTCAGTCCCCTCACCAGTCCTCCAATGCTTGACATGTACAAAAATTGAATTGTTTTTGGAAAGACAGCGTGCGCTCTTCTATTTCTTTTTCTGCCTCAAAAGGGCGCCATATTTGCGAAAGTCTGCAAGCATTTGCTTAGACATTGTCTACTGGCACAGATACGCGGCGAGCAGAGCTTTAAGGCAGGGGGAAAAAGGAAAATGTTTTCACGTTGCGGAAAATACTGAACAGCACAACACTTTAAGACGTCTGTATGACGGAAAACATGTGGTCATTTTTTACATGGATATGCTGGCGAAAAAACCCAGTAGCACCAACATACTGAACCAGTCAGTAAAAGATTGGAACCTTTCAAGAGATAGAAAGTATACATTATTGAAGAATTAATTCTCCAGCGAGGTTCAAGCCGCACTTGACTCCATGACAATGTACTGCATCACTTTCAATTAGGAATTAATCATAATCTATTACGCGGCCTATTAGAATGTGATATTTCTATAGTTAGCAATTAACATTACAATAAAATCCTTAGCTACATTTCGGTCATAGCTTGCTAGGTCGTCTAATATCAAAACGCAGTGTTGAACAAATGACACCGGTACAAATGAACCCGTCCGTGTTGAAGGCCTGCCAGGCTCCCGTAGGAAGAGCACAGCCCGGGGTGGGGGAGGTTTGGGTCCTGGTGAAAGGTGGCACGCTTTCCTTCCAGTCTGCAGGTCACTGTTAAAGACTGAGGCGACGGGCTCGCCACAGATGTTTAAATGGATCTTTCTGTTCCACGGTTCATAGGGGTGTGCTATACAAGTTTCTTCTTCCACAGCTTTCCAGCAATTCTGCGATTTTGCCAATGAAGCAGATGTGATGTACGAGCCCATTCCATTCATTCATTCATTCATTCATTGTTCATTGTTAGTGCTGCACCTCTCACTAGTGCTGCGAGGTGACAGGCCTCTACAGAGGCCGTCCATTCGTTGAGGCATCCATTCAGTAGAGGAGAAACACTTCTTGGCAATGCATCTGTGCGTGCAAGGAATTAGCCTGAAGGGCTGCCCTGCACTAATTGTCACATTCATTCATTCTTCCAATCACTGAAACCTTCATTGAGTCACATTATCAACATTTTCCGCAATACTGCGACCTGTTCAACGGGGCAGGCCAGTCGTTCGGTCACTCATTCCTTCAATCAATTATGCATCCATTCATTCATTTTCAATAGAAGTGCTTCTCAGTGGTGTTGTATACTTCCTCAGGGACATCGGGCAGGGTTGAGCTGTACAGCTATCTCCATCCATCCATTCATTCATTCAAAGTAGCAGTATTTGTCAGTAGTGCCTCTATATTCGCAGTGCAGTGGTCTTCAAGTCTCTTCCTTCAGCCATTCATTCACTCATCTATTCAAAGTAGCAGTAACTCACATTAGTGCTTCTATACATGAAATAGGATAGTTTGCAAAGCTGCCCTCTACTGGTCTATTCATTCGATCATTCATTCAAAGTAACAGTGAGCTGTGATCTACAATGCCCTTCATTCATTCATTCGTTCATTTATAGTAACAGTACTTCTCACCACTTCTTCTAGGGTCGCAGTGGGACATTTAGGAGAGCTGTGATCTGCAGGTGTATTTATTCATTCATTCATTCATGGTGCGGCGCTTCTCAAAAGGAAGCAGGCTGACTATGAATGTTCTTATCGTGCCATACACCGGTGTTTAATCCAATGTCCCAAGCTGGGTGGGGTCCCTCTCTCGTGTCCTGGTTGCGTTGGCACAGGCAGGCCGCGAGGCGCATAGATCATTACATGAAGGCCTCTGTGCGCTGGCGGGCTCGAACATACTATCCCAGGGCCCACACTGAGCTGCATGCCCCTCCGACACAGAGCTGGCATCTGTAATCCCTGCGTTTTCTGTCACAGACGCCCTTCCCTCTCGCTCACAATGGCCTCAGGTGACCCTTCACCCCTGGCACCTATCACTGTTGACAAACCGCACACCTGAGACATCGAACATACATCCAGGCGTCATGTACATGTGTCTACATTAAATGTAGCATCGCTTCAGCTCATGTCGTTCTCCGCTTGGTTGAGATGCTGCGTCCTGGCTCATAGGCGGACTTCTCAAGCTGCCTGCTTCTAGGACGCGTCCCTTCCGAGCATCTCTGCCTGCCTGAGGAGCAGGTGCCGGCGGCTCATCGACGAAGGCATCCACTTCAGAAATATATGTTTGAACCTGTCGCGTGTTGAAATCCGGTAAACTAAAAAGTTGGCTTAATTAACTGAATTGTCTTGACGTGCACTTTTTATCTAGTGGGCACCAGAAAAGTGTTCATGTGGCGCGCATGCGTATGATGTAAGGCATCGTGCACTACTTTAAAAACAAGCATTTGTAATGCAATAGAACTCGCATTTACGCGAGTTCTATTTCATTTCAAATGGAAGTGCAGGCGGGCAAAAAGTCACAAACGGGAGTGCGAGGGGGGTGTGGTGGTAGCCCAAGAAGTTACGTACTGCGAAAGTGGAGGGGGTGAGCCATGGGAACAAATTAGTTTTTAAAGTAAAGGGGCTGATAGCCTCGGAAGGAGCAAATTGACGACATAGGCATCAGGAGGAGGGACTTACAAGCCAAACACCAATCACAATGCAGCATTTATGATTAAAGCCAATCAAAAAGATGGGCGGAAAGTGGGTGGAGCTTCCCCCACTATAGTGTATACAGCATCTCTCGACGAGACAGCGCATGCGCTGCCTAGCCGAGACCTAACAATGGGTGCACATAGGCTAGCGAGGTACATATCTGACAAACAATGATTTTGAAGCGTTTACCAGAATTATCTTGCAATTTCGTCAAGACGTTTCTAAGCATAAGTATGAATTGACAGTCCTCAATTAGTGGTAGGTGCAGAGAATAGTTAGAAAGCCTTACCAATTGTGGAGGCCACGCTAATAAATAACATCACTTATGCACCAACTTGGGGGCTAATGTGACGAAAACATCCATGCATAGTTAACTGTAGCGGAAACATGCAATATGAGTGAAACATTCTAGTTAGAGCTGGTGCCTCTCTGAATCGTGCTAGGAACAACACACACTTTAATCGAGTAGTTTGAGCAGCAGGGCATTGAGCCTGTCATGTATGTGTTCACTGGGCATGTCTAGCGGAATGAGAATGCCCAGGAAATCATGCAAGATGGCAGCACCCGTGGGAGCCTGCCAAAAGATGGGTCTGAAAACAAGATAATACAAGTGCATCAAATTCTTTTTCAACAAACTGCTTTCTGCTTCTCTGAGGAATGAGAAAAGGGCTAGGATTTCAGTGTCATAATTAGGGGAGTGGATGCTGAAAAATGAACAACATCCATCATAGCTTATTGCTGTATGTAGCTCACAAAATTATAAACTTGCCCTTTTGTTCTCCATTTGGGGTTTCTATGTCCTGACTTTCCTAGGTTCATATCTTGGTATGAAATTCACAGTCAATACATCTTTATCAGGCCCACAGCAATGATTTTTCCCAGAAATTTCCCCAACTGGCAAAGAGGTCGTAGTTAATGCTTCTATTTGCAATCTGGAGGTAACCTCAGCGGCTGCCTAGTATTGCCTGGACATTTATTTTCCTTCTGCTGCATTTGTGGACTTTCCTGTTCAAAGTTGAAATTTTGTGAATATAGAGATTTCATGTGTGTGTTTCGAAAATATACAGAGCTTTGCATTAGATGGAGAGGTGAGAAGTAAAATGCCACTGTAGAAGCCACGTTCGGTGGTGATGCTGGAGCAGAGTTTTCTGTTGAAAATCTATTGGGTTTTTATGCTCCGGTTTGTCTATGTGTCAAAAATTAAAAATATTAATCTGTAACGTTAATTATTTGTTTTGTGTAAATGTTCTGACTAACCAACACGAATTAACAAGAGAAAACTATACGTGGGGAAGCGTTCATGTGGCAAATTAATAATGTGCATGTTTTATTAAATAAATGTTGCTGGGTGCTGTTTATTTTAAAGCACAAAACGCTTTTGAATTGTCATGTACTAATGCTTTTCTGTGTTGCAAAGGCTAGATAATTACATACACATAAGGGTATTAGTGGGGTTAACACTGTTTAATCACTATGCTGTGGTAACGTTGTTTTTGTCTCTTTTAATTAAGATGGTACGTTTTGGCCTAGTATAAAATGGCTGCCGTTTGCAGCCTGGGCTCGAGTGAATGATTTGTGATGAGAAGGCCTTGCTGAACATGGTCGAGAGTCATCTGACCACAGTCTTCGCCTGGTTTGAAAGTTTTCCGTGAGGACAGCAGCTCTGGGCGAACATCCAAGTACATCTGAGTAACCTTGGAGGACAAAGGAGCCATAATGAATGAACTCTGAGATCATAATGCTGGTGCCGAGGAAATATGAACATGAGGAGATACATTCAAAAGTTTAGTTCCGTCTTCCGTCTTTTTATTTTTGTGATTTTTCTGAGCGGAGGTTTTCCAAATGTAGCGATGCTACATCCTTTCCTGCTCGCTCTGCTCAGCGGCTCAGCGGATATCCAAAACATTTTATGTTGCTTTCTTTTGTTAAAATTATTATAAATATTGTTAGCCTAGAGAGGGTTTTTGCCACTTTGCCACTTCTTCCCAAACCTGCGTTGGTGAGGATCGATGCTGTGAGGACGGCGACTCGGGAGACTTCTACTGAGAGACCTGTCCTGACCCATTCTGACATTTAGCTAGAATAGGTAATTATGAGAAAAATGATTTACTCTGATTGATTTTCTTTGACTAATTTTAGATAAAGTACCATAATTTTAAATACAGTGTTGGTGGTTATTTCTTGTCAATTATTGAGTACTCTATTTTGATTATTGTTGTATAGATTGTTTAGATCATGACTCAGGACAGTTACAATTAGGTCATATCGACCTCAGTGTAGATGTAGGGTGTTTAGGAGTTTTTCTTTCCACAGGTTCAGTGATGGTAGAGTATTTGAGCGTATGTTAGTAAAATGGGCCCAAGCGTATGATGAGTGTATGTGCGTGTATCTGTGATATTGCTCTATCCGTGGAAGTAGGGAGAATTTGTACACCCCAATCTGCACCAATTTCCTGGTAGCAGAATTTGATGGTTATTGATGATTGTCTTGATCTGATTAGATTGCTTGTACATTGGCTTATTGATTATTGATTATTGATTGATGTTGGTATATGTACTAATACTATATGTTGAAGTTGTCGTGTTGAGTTATATGTAGTGCTTCTGGAACTTGGGAGCTAGTAGCAGTTCGTAGTAGGGCAGAGGGAAGTATATACTGCTCTCAGGAAAGACGGGATTGTTGGTCCTGTATGTATGCAGGAAAAACGTGTGACAATTGAAGTTGCGCGTCACATGGTCTGAGTTCGGAATCAGTGACATTGTCGTATGTTACTATTAGATATATTTCTGGTATAAAAGGAGTGCGTATGATAGCGAAGGTTATCTGTGAAACTCTGGTCTTAAGTCCCAGGGATCCGTAAGGTTCGCCGTTAAAGCTTATCGCGGGAGAAGTAATAGGTATTCTCTGAGCTTGTTTGAAGGACTGGGCAGAGGTAAGCTGCTTGGTTAACGTATGTTATAATTCTGTAGCGGGACAGATTGTTCGCTGTTCTCGGGGAAGCAGGATTCTGTGTGTATGTACTAAATTTTCTTGTATGAATGTGCGTGAATGTATGAGCATTTAGTTGATTGTAAAACTCTTTGGATAAGTCCTAGAGGAAGCAGTTAATGAATGCATGATAGAAGGGCAGAGTAGAGGGATGTGCTACTGTGTCAAATTGATTCTTGTGAAATAGAATTTTCTTTACTTTTCTATGGTTAGCGAAGCAGACAATGGAGATGTTTATATGTTGTAACTAATAGATTTTGTAGAAATTTGACACGAAGTCTACTAAGAAATTTTGTAAAGGAGGGGTAGACGAGTGACAGGAGACAGGAGACAGAAGCGACTGCAGCGACTGCTGACGTCAAACAGACCGCGCTCTGATTGGGTAGTGAAACAGAACAGTGCTCGCGCTAGGATTGGTGCGTTAGTGTGAGTCGCGCTGTTATTGGTTGAAAAATCGTATTGTGCAGTAGTAATACGGAAGGGATTAGAAAGTTTTGGTAAACGCTAAAATGTATTACTAAGAAGAGAAAAAGAAAAAAATCTTTGTTTGGAAAAAGAAAACGCTGGTTTGACAAGGATAAAGATGTTAAAACAAGAGAGGGTGAATTGTTACCTCCAGCGAAAACACCTGCATCCTTCATGGCTGCGAGATATGGGTATCATACCTGTATATGGTTGGAGAATTGGGTTAGGTATACTAAGGAAGATGGTGTCCTAGCATTTCCAGAGCATGGTTCATTTAATCTGGCCGTGTTGAGAAATTTACGGGAAAAGATGTTATGTCTTGACCCAAGACCAAGGCCGACACAGTTTGAGGCTTTAGTGGAATGGGAAGAGGAAGTACATGAGCGAGAAAAACAGAGGTCTGGAGGCAACTATAGGTATATGTTCGGGAGGAGACATGATCGTGAAACTCAAAATGATCGAATGAAAAGATGGCGAGATGCTAGCATGTCAGAGGGATTATATCCTATGAGGACTGTTGAAGAAGAAAGGAAGGGAGCAGAAAAGGTTCCTGAGGTAGAAGTGAGAAGATATGGAGTTAATGAGTATGAGGATGAGGTCTTGAATGACATGATTTACAAGAGACCACCTCCATATAGACCAGAACCAGAAGAGAGCACACCAGTTGTTTCTCCGATAAGAGATACATTGCGTAATATTGAGACAGAAAATGTAACACCTGAGTTAAGAAGTGGTAATCCTTTCAGGGAGAGAGAGAATCGATGTGGTGATGAGAATACAAGAGAATTAGCTAGAACTACATCTGAATTGACTGAAAAGATTAGAGAGCTGACAAAGAATCTGGAAGCTGTTACGGTGCCTGTAACCATAGGTCCAGTTATGCCTGTATTTGATAAGCAGAGGACAAGTGAAAATGGTTTGGTGATTCCATATGTTGGGAATAAGATAACAAGTTTAGCTGGTCCCTCAGGAGATTCAGGAAGAAGGACAGAAAATAGTGATCTGAGACAATCCAGACATGACACATGTAATGAAGGATTAGAGGTACAGTCTAATTCGAGATTGGATGCTAGTGAAGCTAGTTGTTCAGGGATGCCGATTTTAGAACCGCAGAAGAAAATGGTTCCAGTGAGAAAAACTACTGAGATTACAGCTGAAGATTTGAATGATTGGATGAAAGTCCTTCAAAAGAGGGATGAAGATTCACAGGCAATTGATGTGGCTAGGTTACGTGCAGAATTAGAAGAGCTTGTTGCAGGGACAGTTCCTACAGAAATTCTAAAAAACCATCATGATGGTGAACTGTTGTTTATGTGCAAAAATATCACCTGGAGAGCAAGAAATACACATGACAGGTTAAGAGCAGTAGCGAATGAACAGGGAGTTGACATTGATAAGGTGAAAGCTTTGCAGAAGTCTTACAGGATGGACTTCACGGATAAAGACATTGAAAATCTGAATGGTACTGGTAGAACAGGACAGATTAAGGAAATGGTTGCATTGTTGAGAAGATGGGGTGATGTAGAGAAGTGGAAGGATAGGTGGTACAAGAAAAGAGAAGAATCAGGGGACAGGACTTATTCAGCATTTCCTGTAAGAGAAAAAGAGAAAACAGTGGATGCTTATCCTATGAGAGAAATACCTGGAGGAGGATATGTACATGTTCCATGGACCAGACAGGATATTTTATCATTTACGAATGATTTCCCTCGACTGAGAGAAAAGCCCGTTGAGTGGTATAGGCAGGTAGACAGGTTTGTGAAATTGTCAAAAGTGCTGTGGATTGACCTGAATAGTCTGTTTGATATAATTGTTCCAGCAGACTTGTGGACTGAGTGTAAAATAGTTGTGAGTTGGCCTACTGAGGAATATCCAAGAGATCAGAGAACAGGAGCACCAGATCCAGAGGTAATGAGAAAGTATGAACAGGTGATGGTATACCTGAAGAGTAAAGTACCTCCAAAAGAGACAGACTGGGTTAAAATAGATCGAACACAACAGGAAGCAAAAGAATCAGTTCATGCTTTTTACGAGAGGCTGATACTGGCTTTTAAACAATTCAGATGAGCACCTGGGTGACAAAGATTTGAGTCATTTTGTATACAGATTTGTATATGGCCTGAGACCTGAGATTAGTGAGAGAATTCGTGAACATACAGTGGACTGGCAGAGTAAGAAAATAGATGAGATTCTGAGACATGCAAAATACTTCAGTGATGAAATTGAAGCAAAACAGAGAAAGCTGAAAGAGAAAGCAATGTGGGCACAAGTGAAAGTTGCGGAAAGACAAGAAGCACAGTTGGTGGAACAGGCGAATAATCCAGGAAATAATGCAGGGAATAGGCCCAGGTATGCAGGGAAAGGAAAAGGGAATCTTGAGGAAGCCAAAAAGAAATTCCCATGTCACAACTGTGGCCAACTGGGACATTGGAGATCTGAATGTACCAATCCACCATTAGCGAATAATGAAGGTAAACCCTTGAATCAACAGGTGCAGAACGAAGGGAATAATCGACAGCAGCAACAACCTTCTGTTGTGAGACAGCAGAGTCAAGAGCCAAAACCGCCCTTGCCGCAGAATAGAGGGTCACAAAAGTACAATCAGGATTCAGGATTCTACAATGATGAGCAGGTAAACAAACCAAGGCGTTCTAACCAGATACAACAGTATTTGTTAAAGAATGAAGGGAGTGAGTCTGAGGGTGATTATTGACGGTGCCGAAGAGAGGAAGAAGAGTGCATACTTGGTGCAACTCTAGAAATAGACCAGGCAGGACCATTTGTAGATGGGAAAATAAATGAAGAAAGTGTTACTTTTTTAGTAGACACAGGTGCGACAAGATCAACTGTCAGGTCAACAGATATTAGAAATCTTCCTCTCTCGGATGAAGCAATCCAAGTAGTTGGTGTAGCCAATACACAAATCAAGACACGTCTTACTGAACCAGTAAGAGTACAAATAGGGAAATTTTCAGACATGCACAGATTTATTGTCTGTGACACTAGTCCAGTGAACTTGTTAGGCAGGGATCTGTTATGTAAAATGAACTGTACAATTATTTGTACACCGGATGGAATAGCTTTTGAGACACCAGATGAGGATGTTTTGTACCGAATGACTCTAGGAAATAGAGAGAGTGAAATGGTTGGTGCATTTGCTGTGTTTGATCCGGAGGATTTGCCTCAAGAGCTGAGAGACACAGTGAAAAGGACAGTTTGGGATTTTACTGGAGAAGATGTGGGATTGATGAATAATGTAGATCCTGTGAAAATTTCAGTGAAAGAGGGAATTACTTATCCTAACATTCCTCAGTACAAAATGACACCAGAAATAATTGAAGGAATAACTCCTATAATTGAAAAAATGATTCAGCAGGGAGTTCTGAGAGAACTACTGAGTAGCCTGTGTAACTCACCGATAATGGGGCTAAAGAAGCCTAATGGGAAATTCAGGATTGTACAAGATTTGAGAAAAGTTAACCAAATTGTAGTGGCATGTTGTCCCATTGTGCCAAATCCGTCAGTGATTTTGTATCAGATTCCACATGATGCTGAGTGGTATACAGTGATTGATTTGTGTCATGCTTTCTTTTCAATTCCATTGCATCATGACAGCCAGCCAAGTTTTGCATTTAGATTTGGCCAGCGTATTTTAGCATGGTGTCGTATCCCACAGGGGTATACAGAGAGTCCTTCGATATTCAATCAGTTATTGAAAAAATCATTGGAGAGCTTGATAATGCCTGAAAACTCAGTACTAGTGCAGTATATTGATGACCTACTTGTGGCATCAAAGACACGTGAAGCTTGTGAAGTAGATACCATAGCTTTACTGAATCATCTGGCAGATGGAGGGTTAAAGGTATCTCCAGCCAAATTGCAATTTTGCAAGAAAGAGGTGCATTATCTTGGACACAATATTGAAAAAGGTCTGAGAAAGGTGACTGATGACAGGATCAAAATCATCAGGGGAATGAAGGCCCCAAAGACCCAGAGGGAAGTGAGAATGTTCCTGGGTATGGTGGGTTATTGTCGTCAGTGGATAATTAATTTTTCTCTGATAGCAAAGCCACTGATTAAGCTGACAAAAAGTGAGATGACAGACCCATTGGAACTAGATGGAGAACAAATGGCAGCATTTGAGGAGCTGAAGAGCAGAATGTGTGAAGCCCCTGCTTTGGGTATGCCAGACTATGAAAATGAGTTTGAGTTGTACTGCAGTGAGAGAAATGGATGTGCACTTTCAGTGTTAATCCAGAAGCACGGACAGCTGAGGAGGCCTATTGCGTACTTTTCATCGACACTTGACCCTGTAGCTGTAGGTTTACCAGGTTGTTTGAAATCTGTGGCTGCAACATGCAGAAGCCTGGAACAGAGTGAGGGAATCATAATGGGATATCCTGTAAGGGTATTCGTACCTCATAATGTGGCAATTCTTTTGACAAGAAGCAGCACCCAGTACATGTCACATAGTCGGCTGACTAAATATGAGAAAGTCATTCTGGGAGCATCAAATGTGACTCTTGAGAGATGTGTGAATGTGAATCCAGCGACATTGTTGCCGGATATTGAAAATGTGGGTGTGAAGACAGAAGATGATCACAATTGTTTGGATGTGCTTGATTACTGTACAAAACCGAGACCAGACATAAGGGATCTTCCCTTGCTTGAGAGTGATCATGTGCTGTTTGTGGATAGTTCATGTCTAAGGAATGATGAGGGTGTGCTGTGTGCAGCATATGCAGTGTGCAAGGTTTCAGAGGTTATGGAAGCATCACCATTGAAAGGAGTGAAATCTGCACAGGTTGCTGAATTGGTGGCATTGACAAAAGCGTGTGAAATTGGGAAAGATTTGAGAGTGACTGTGATAACTGATAGTCAGTATGGATTTGGAGTTGTGCATGATTTTGGCCAGCTTTGGCTGCAGAGAGGTTTCTTGACGTCGAGTGGGACTCCAATAAAGAATGCTGAAGTGATTGGGAAATTACTGGAGGCAATACAGTTGCCTAAAGAATTAGCAGTTGTGAAATGTGCTGCTCATGGACAAGGAGATGATTTTGTGACGGTTGGCAACAGATATGCAAATGACATTGCTCAGTATTGTGCAAAGAATAACCAATCGATTAATCGGGAACGAGAAAGTGAAATGTCTTTTTGTTCTGTTATGTTTACTAATGTCCTAGAGACGTGGGATGAAGTGAAACAGTTGCAGGATGAGGCAGGAAAGGAAGAAAAGAAAGACTGGATCAAGGCAGGTTGTGCCCCAAGGGAAACCGACCATGTTTGGGTCTATAGAGATGGCAGACCAGTCATGCCAAACTCTATGCTGTCGACAATGGCAAGGATGTATCATGGCCAGGGACATTTGGGAAGGGATGCGATGATCAGGTCTTTTAAACAGACTTGGTACAATGCAAAGTTCAGGACAATTGCAGAGAGCATCTGTCAAAGATGTTTGATTTGCCAGCAATTTAACACTGGGAAAAAGACAGTGGTGAGTCTGGGAACGATAGGTCGAGAAGGTGGTCCTTTCACGAGAATGCAGATTGATTTAATTGAAATGCCCCAAGTGAACAGACTGAGGTATGTTCTAGTGGTAGTCTGCTTGTTTTCAAGATGGGTGGAGGCCTATCCGACTAGGAGAAATGATGGAATAACAGTGGCAAAGTTACTGTTAAGAGAGTTGATTCCTAGGTACGGGTTTCCAGTAACGATTGAGTCTGATAGAGGTGAACACTTCTATAATGAACTCATGAGTTTGATTTGTGAAGCATTGAGCATACAGCAGAAGCTACATTGTGCATACAGACCAGAGGCTTCTGGTGTTGTTGAGCAGATAAATGGCACGATCAAGAACAGGATTGGTAAGATGTGTTTAGCCACTGGAATGAAATGGCCTGATGTCTTGCCTCTAGTGCTAATGACTATTAGATCTACTCCAGATAGAACTACTGGTTTAAGTCCGCATGAAATCTTAATGGGACGTGCAATGCGTCATGCATATGTGCCTGTCAATAAGTTGATGACAATAACTGATGACATGATTTTGGATTACTGTAAAGGCCTGGCTGACGCAGTTCATTCTGTGTTTCACCAGGTTGGAGAAGAAGCTACCACACTTGAGAAGAAGCAAGCTCATGATCTGAGTCCAGGGGACTGGGTGAGGATAAAAGTACACAGAAGAAGAAATTGCTTGGTTCCAAGGTGGGGAAGGCCGAGACAAGTCATTCTGAGTACGACAACTGCAGTGAAGTGTGCTGGTGTGAAAAACTGGGTACATGCGAGTCATACTCTGAGAGTTCCAAATCCAAAAGATGGGACTGGTAAGGAGTATTTTGAGGAGTCAGATTCCAGTGATGATGAAGAAACAGAACCAGTAAAAGAATCTGAGAAGACTTCAAGAGAACCATTGAAAGTCTCAGAAAAAAGATCAGATTCTGCAAAAGAGCCTGAAGTTCCGAAAAGCAGTGAAGGAAAAAGAAGAGAAAGGAGCAATTCCACAGAGACTACTCCTGAATCAGAAGAGGAGATTGAAGAACCACTTGAGATTGTACCTGAAGAAGCAGGGTCAGAAGAAGATAGAGAGGGACAGATTGCGGAAGACCCCCGAGGAGATGTAGGGAATATTTCTGACAAGCTAGGTGAAGGGACAAATAGACAGCAAGAAGATTGCGTGTCGGAGACCCGAGGAGGGAAAGAGTTAGGGAAGTCTCAAACAGTGGTGAAAAAGACTGTGGAGCGAAAGAAAACTGCTGAAGAACAAGAGGCATTTGAAACAGAATCGGATGAAAGTGAGAATGAAAAATCAGAGGGTCGAGTTCTGAGAAAGAGAACTTGGATTGGAGAAAGAAATAATACAGAAACAAGACCGAAAAAGGTTATGAGAGGAGATCTTTGGCCTAACAACAGAATAAAGAGGCTGAGATATAGACTGATACGAGCAAATACCTCGAAAGCTGAACAAGTGAATGAGGTGTCGAGTCAGAATCCAGCAAGAGGTGAAAAGAGAAAAGAGTCAAAAGAACCAGAGGAGATCAAAAGGATAAGAAAACCTAACCAGAAGTATAGGTCGCCGGAATGGACGTACGTGGCACTGTCTGAAGGTGAAGAGGCAGAAAGTCAAGGAAATCCAGAGGAGACCGTACGAGAAGTGGTTGAGGAAGATACAGGTGAAATCCTGAAAGTTATCTTGACTGACATTGATGAAAAGTCAGATACTGAGGATATTGTTGGAGATCTAATACAATTTGATGTTGAAGAAAATGAAGTAAAGAGTGATGAGTATCCAAATTGAGTAAACAGAAGAAATCACTTGGAGAAAAGTGAAAAGAAGAAAAACCTGAAAATTAGTTGTTTGAAATAACTTAGAGTTCTAGAAACTCAAGTAGTGGAGTAGTGGAGGCTAAGTCAAAAGACACGGTCAAAGTAGTGAAATGGCTAACATAGAGAATAATCAAAGTAGATATGCCTTCTTAAGAAGATGGTGTAAAATGTGCTGCTGCTCTACTGGATTATTAATGCTATTATGGGGTGTTTTAGCTTTATTAGTTACCTTTAGGGTTACATTAGATACTTTAGGAATACATACTGAGAATGTGACCAATGCAGAGAAGAGTTCACAAAAAGTAGTTCCAACTAGAATTAGCAACACTTACGTACATAAAGATAGGTCAATTAATGATTTTTCTAGTAATGTTTTTTCAAAACTGTTATACGAATATGTGAAGACAATGGAATGGAAGTTAGGGATTGCTACGTTTGTATGCAAATACCTGCATCCGTTTCAGAGGGTGTTACTTATCACCATTTACCAGCTACGTATGGAATTTCTTGTAGTGTGTTAAGTAGTGTTTTTTATTTGTTAGGGAAAATAGATTGTGAGATGTCTAACAAAGATAGTATTTTTGGGCAATTGCCAATGAACAAAGAGCTGAATCCAGCTAAAGATGCTAACATTTTTGGTGAGATTTTTATTGAAAAAGAAGAATTAACATTAGATTATATTTTTAAGAACAATTTAACTTGCAGTCTGAAAGAAGAGGAGAAAGCTTTTCTAGATATGGTGGAGGAAAGGAGATTGAGCATGCATGAGAAAGCAGGGAAATATAAAGTGAGTGAGACAATTTGGGACATTGAGATGGGAAAAGAATTGAGAAATGGGGCTAGTCCAACTTTAGCTCTAGATGCACCACAGAAGGGTAAGCTGTGCATTACAAGAAGGAAATCCCAATATGATACATATTTTGTTGGGACTAGTGAGTGTCATGATACATACTTCATTGCAACAGGTCGGGGTTTCAGAGGTGGAGAAGATACAATTTTTCCAGGAGTGTATTATGTTTGTGGGAACAAGGCTTATTACAAGTTGCCTGACCATTGGTATGGCACGTGTTATGTGGGCCTGGTCTTTCCAAAGATCTTTCATATAGATAGAATAGAAGATGTAGAACATATTAATTTACTAATGCGTTTTAAGAGAGAAACTTGGTCAGAAATAGTGGGTGACATTTTTGGAGCTTTATTTCCTGCAGTAGGAATTTCATTAAATGCTCATGGGATTCGGAAACTGTCAACAGTGGTGGATCGCTTATCGACAAATACCGCTGGAGGGTTTCTTTTGGTGAATACGGAATTGATTGCTTTACGTGCCATGTCTATGCAAAATCGACTTGCCCTTGATATTCTATTAGCTAAGGAGGGTGGAGTTTGTGGAATGCTGAAATTTCAACATTGTTGCACTTACATTCCAGACGAAAGCAAAGACCTGAAGGTCTATATCAAAAATATTACTGATTTGCATGAAGAATTAAAACCACTTGAAGCTGAGAGTATTTGGACCAAAATGGCTGATAAAATAGTTGCTGTTAAGAGTTTTATTGCAAAAATAGGTAGTACTATTATAGGTAAGATATTGTTTCCTTTGACTTGTATAATTGTTGCTTTATTGATACTAAGATTGGTGTGTTTGTGTTGTAAAAACAGGGGAGGGAAAAAGAAATTAATCAAAAGAAATAATGAAAAAAGAAATAAAAGGTTGAAAAGAGAACCACAAGAAATAGAATTAGAAGAATTGAGGGAGAGTGTTTATTTGGAAACAAAGAGGGATGATGAAAGGGTGTCTGGTGTGTAGTGTTGTGTAAGGAGAAAAATACATTTCCAATTTCTCCTAAAATGGGACTAAATTTTACTAATTTTTTTTTTGGGTTGTTTATTTGGTGATAAAATCACCAAAGGGGGGATTGCTGGAGCAGAGTTTTCTGTTGAAAATCTATTGGGTTTTTATGCTCCGGTTTGTCTATGTGTCAAAAATTAAAAATATTAATCTGTAACGTTAATTATTTGTTTTGTGTAAATGTTCTGACTAACCAACACGAATTAACAAGAGAAAACTATACGTGGGGAAGCGTTCATGTGGCAAATTAATAATGTGCATGTTTTATTAAATAAATGTGGCTGGGTGCTGTTTATTTTAAAGCACAAAACGCTTTGGAATTGTCATGTACTAATGCTTTTCTGTGTTGCAAAGGCTAGATAATTACATACACATAAGGGTATTAGTGGGGTTAACACTGTTTAATCACTATGCTGTTGTAACGTTGTTTTTGTCTCTTTTAATTAAGATGGTACGTTTTGGCCTAGTATAAAATGGCTGCCGTTTGCAGCCTGGGCTCGAGTGAATGATTTGTGATGAGAAGGCCTTGCTGAACATGGTCGAGAGTCATCTGACCACAGTCTTCGCCTGGTTTGAAAGTTTTCCGTGAGGACAGCAGCTCTGGGCGAACATCCAAGTACATCTGAGTAACCTTGGAGGACAAAGGAGCCATAATGAATGAACTCTGAGATCATAATGCTGGTGCCGAGGAAATATGAACATGAGGAGATACATTCGAAAGTTTAGTTCCGTCTTCCGTCTTTTTATTTTTGTGATTTTTCTGAGCGGAGGTTTTCCAAATGTAGCGATGCTACATCCTTTCCTGCTCGCTCTGCTCAGCGGCTCAGCGGATATCCAAAACATTTTATGTTGCTTTCTTTTGTTAAAATTATTATAAATATTGTTAGCCTAGAGAGGGTTTTTGCCACTTTGCCACTTCTTCCCAAACCTGCGTTGGTGAGGATCGATGCTGTGAGGACGGTGACTCGGGAGACTTCTACTGAGAGACCTGTCCTGACCCATTCTGACATTTAGCTAGAATAGGTAATTATGAGAAAAATGATTTACTCTGATTGATTTTCTTTGACTAATTTTAAATAAAGTACCATAATTTTAAATACAGTGTTGGTGGTTATTTCTTGTCAATTATTGAGTACTCTATTTTGATTATTGTTGTATAGATTGTTTAGATCATGACTCAGGACAGTTACAATTAGGTCATATCGACCTCAGTGTAGATGCAGGGTGTTTAGGAGTTTTTCTTTCCACAGGTTCAGTGATGGTAGAGTATTTGAGCGTATGTTAGTAAAATGGGCCCAAGCGTATGATGAGTGTATGTGCGTGTATCTGTGATATTGCTCTATCCGTGGAAGTAGGGAGAATTTGTACACCCCAATCTGCACCAGTGATACCAAATGCAGCAGATCTGTAGGCCCTGTTAAGTTAGCATGACAAACTTTGCACTTGCATATATCATGCTCTATAGAAATAGCTTCAGTAACGCAAGGCTTGCTCATACACAGATACGTGACAGGAGAAGATGCTCGCTTCAGCACGTACACTCGCACATCACATTTCTCAATTATGTCTTTGGACATCTCTATTGTGTTGCAATCATTAACTGGAAAAGCACCAGACTTATAGCTTGCATTATAGTGGAAAGTCCCAAAAGCAGATTTGGGTCACGCAGCCAGCAACAGCACTTTTCGGTCCTTAAATGGTATGCCACCATTTAGGCCCTCGCTAATTGGTCAGACAAACTATGCTTAATGTGTTCAACGGATGATATGATGCTGCATCCTTTGTGGTTTGGGCCTATAAAAACTGTCCAGCACGTCACCTCTTTGGGCACTCAGTATCTAGGCTGGTACCCCCGTGCTGCACGTTATTCTGTTGTTGGTTTTTCCAATAAACGCTCTTATCCCACCCTTGACTGAGAACTGTTTGTGTGGATTCATTTCTTGCATTTATTTCAGATTCCACATTTGGTGGAGAATGCTGCTTCCAGACCATTGACGATTTCGCTGACTGGCGGCCTGGACTCCAGCTTCCTTCAGGGTTCGGAGACCTGAGGTTCAAGGACCTTTTTAATTTGTCTTCCTCTCTCCTCCGCCTCCCTTGGAACGCTGGGGGCCTGCCTGCCAGTAAGTTGACTTCGCTTTGCCTCTGCCCTCCCCTGCTCTCTCTTCTTTCACTGCCTTGTTCTCATGTCAAGGGTTGTTTGTCTATGCCCTGGCGGCATCACTCGAGCCTGCGTTATCGATTTGTGGCAGGACACGCACATGGCTATAATTACGCCTATCCTTATCACTCTCTTTTGCGCTCTTTTTGTGGCCCTCGTGATTTATGTTTCAGTTTGTCATCATACGCGTGAGGATTGCGCTCCTGTTTAGTGTTTGCTCACCGCTACTAGAAATTGATAGTTTCTCTCTCTTTCTCTCTTCTTATGCCAGGCGTGGTTTTGATCTCTGACACCGCTGCTGCCCTCTGCCAGAATATTTTACATGTGCATCTTTGCTCTCTGACACAGTTTCTGGTCCAGACACCCTCCCCACCTGGCCGGTGACAGCGCCCTTCTGCAAGTTCCCAGCCCGCAGTGACTCCCCGGTGCCCAGCAGCTCCTGCCCCACGGTGCCTCACGGAGGGCGCCCTACTGCATCCCCTGTCTTGCTGGCAGAGAGTCCCCGGCCGATGGGGGTGGTGGACGAACAAGGATTTTTTCCTTTGACTGCGACAGAGGTCGGTACGCTTTGCCAGACTCAACAAACGCCGGTAAGTCTCATTTGGGAGTTACATACTCCAGTTTGGGTGGTAGCAGGTAGCTCCTCGTTTTAGAGTTGTAGCAGTTAAGCTCCCCAGGTTTTGGGTGGTAGCAGGTAGTCCCTCGTTTTAGAGTTGTGACAGTTGGCTCCCCAGGTTCAGGTGATGGCGGTTTCGCGCCCCTGACAGCGCGCTTCCTGTTGGTACAGGTACGATATCGTGGAGGCTGCGGTCCCTGGACTGCCCCTCTTGTGGTTGCAACGGTTTCTCTTTGGCGCCTGTTCCCAAGGTCCTGGTACTCCGGTATAAGTCCCATTGACCAGCCCCAGCACCACTGGACCCGGGTACCCAGTGCGGTGCTGCCCCTTGCTGGACACCTGAGGCGGTCTCCAGCTGTGCCTAGGGGATGCCCTGGGCACAAGGGGGGGGGGAGTATCGCCTGACCTGTTTGTTGTCGTTAATATCTTTTGATGTTGTTTATATTCGTGGGTGCTGCCCCATGTGTTGCTTTAGATCATTCCTTGCAGGCTTGTTGTCGATTACATAGATCTTTTTATATATGTTCTCCTTAGGGTTCGAGACCATCGCTGGTCCCTGTCAGAGATAATTCCTCCTTTGGGTATAACGACGCTGACATAACTGACACCTTGATGCTGCTAATATTTCTGACTGCCCCATATCACTAGTCCGGTACGCCAGCGCCCAACATATAACATAGAACACCAAATTACTCCTCTGGGATTAATATAAATTACGTACACATATATTCAGTACACCACATCTTTCACAGCGCTGCGCGTTTGTTTTTTATGTTTGCCTGCATTGCATGTAGAGTTCACCACTTGCACTATCTAGCACATTGCCTGAAGGACTCCAATTCCGCCTAGCCGCCCCTTCCGCCAGCTTATGGGATAACGGAAGATTGCAAGGAGGCGGAATTACTAACTTTCTTCCTCAACCTTTCTGTCACCTTCCCTTTCGTTCATGGGACGCCAGTAATAAGCACCCAGAACTATTTTTTCTTTCCTACTTATGACGGCTTGGGTGAACTTGAAGTACATGTTCTGTTTGGCTGCCTGACGAACGGCTCCCTTTGCTATCTCATCCGCTGGAGAGTGGCTGAAAACTGTATGCTTATGTACGTTCACCAACTTTGGTGGTGTCTGCCCTGTGTCCAGCGCGAAGCCCCCACCCATCTGTCTGGTGTGTCTGCCCTGTCCCTGTTTAACGCCTGCACTCGACGCATTCCACACTGACCTTGCACCATGGGAACATCACTAGGCAAAAGTAAACTAGATACCGCCCAGCCAGCCCCCCCGAAAGATTCCCCGGCGTACCATGTGTCCCTAAGCCAAAGACTTCACTCTATACTATATGTACACAAATGGCATGACCTGACGGCTAGGAGACAAGACTTACAATTCCCACGTCACGGAACGTACGAATATAAAAAAATTGTTATATTTGAGACAAATGTTGAAACTTAAGGGTAGAAAGATACGACCAGTGGAATGGGAGTGTTACCATAGCTGGGACCTTATAGTACGTGACAGACGTGCAACCAACGACGTAAAGTCCAAGGTTCACAAAGAACTGCTAGAAGTTAAAAATAAGGTGTTGAATGAAATAAGTAAAACAAAAATTAAAGAGGATTGGAGGAAGACACAATTAGATATCGTAGGGATGTACCCATGTATACCAATAGCCAAGGAAACACAAACAGCAGAGGAGACTAAGGCAGAAGAAGACACAGTATTAGAAGACATTCTGATGGGCCGGTTGCGACCGAGGACAGGCTCGGACTCCGCTTCCACAGACAAACCCACCGAGCTAACTGAAGCTCAACAAGCAGAAGCCGCAGCACTAACGCGTAAGCTTATCAGTGAGAAAGCTACCAAAATAGACTTGGACGACATCCAAGACATCGCGGTTCTGCAGCTGATGAGGACAGAGGCAGCACTAGCAGCCAGGAAAGTCTGTCGAAAGAAAGAGGAACTACGGGCCCAATGCACGAAAGCAGACATTACACAACTAAAACTAATCGTTCGCCAATGGCAACAAATCTTCGAGGACACAACAATAGATGACACCAGGTCACTATACAGGTGGCAGGCCTTGGTGTGGGACATGTGCACCTACATACTACAAACAGAACATGACATACAACTGATGAAGCAAGCGATCGCCAGTGGACAACAGACACTGGCCGCACCCTCAGGTAGACGCAACAGCCTAGGAAACATACACACACCTCACTCACTCTCACCCCAAACAATTAGGCGGCTTCTTAAATCAGACACAACGAAATGCCAGGCTCTGTTACAACAGATGGTGGAGGACAAGCTGACAGTTGACTCACTAACACGTGAATACGACAGACAGTATATAGAGAAGGTGCTGCTACTGGCGCGCGCACAATTAATGGAGAAAGGCGCCCACGCCCACAATGCATACATACAGAGAACAAAATCGGCAAACACCGATTCTATAGCTACAGCAGGACACCTACCCCCACAATACGAGTGGGATATGACACAATTTAGTTTCACAGAGTCAGACTTACAGACATACAAAGAGGAAGACCTCAATAGCCGACTACAGTATGCGGTGGACAAACTAAAACAGTGGAAACAGCTGGTACAGACATTTGCCGTGCTAGAGGTAGTTCAGACACTTTCCCCTCAGGCAGGGACACTAGCCTCACCAGCAGTTGCCACACCAACGCTGATGATGCCCCTGCGAGAAATACCGGGTGGTTCAGAAGACGAGCTAGCATATGTTCATGTCCCGTGGTCTAGACAGGACATTATGTCTTTCACGAAGGATTTTCCAAAGCTTAGGGACGAGCCCAGGAAATGGTACACAGAGCTCAGCAGGATGGCGAGCTTGGGAGGACTACTCTGGCGAGATTTCGATATCTTGTTCAACATCATAGTCCCAAAGGACTTGTGGGAGGACTGTAAGAAGAAGGTGGATTGGCCAACAGGGGAACCAGCACGAGGGAAGGGAGGAGCACCGGGAGGTGAAGTAGATGAAAAATATAAAGAGGTAGTACAGTATCTCAAAGAGAAAATACCAGAGGATAAGACAGACTGGAACAAGATTACCCACACAAGGCAAGACAAAGATGAAAGTGTGACAGCTTATTTCGACCGTCTGTTACAAGTTTATCAACAAAACAGCGGGTTAAAAAACCCAATGGGAGAGGCAATGCCAGCTTTTGTTACTACCTTTGTCCAAGGTTTATGACCCCCTATTAAAACACACCTACAAACTTCCTTTGTCTGCTGGCAACAAGAGCCCGTGGAGAAGGTACTGGCAGCCGCACGGTATTGCTCGGATTACCAATCCAATGAGCAATCGCTGGAAGCAGACAAAATAAAAAGGGAAAAAGTCAGGCTAATGGTAGCACAGGAGAAATTCTACTCAAACAGGCCAGGAAGAGAGAGGGGCAAGGGTAGGGGCAGAGGTTTGGGTAGGCAACAGAATAACAGGTCCGCCTCACTACCACCCCCGGGCACAGCTTGTTTCAATTGTAAAGACCCGAGCCACTGGAAGGCAGACTGCCCCTTATTAAAACGGAAATACGGGGGGGAAAGACAAATGCCGAATGGGAGACAAAATGGACAACAATACCAGCGCAATGCCCAGCACACGGAGTATAGGAACAATGAACAACAGGGATATCAGTCCCCTGACATGCCCCCACCTCCACAGGACTGGGCTGGGGGAGAGGATTGGGGACAGCGGGATAATATTTTTCCACCACCACCCCAGAATTTATTCTAGGGCTGCCCAAAAGTGGAAGACTGCATAATAGCTCCAACAATAGCAGTGGACCAATCAGGCCCATATATACAAGGGACAGTAATGGGCAAACCGGTCACCTTCTTGATAGACACAGGAGCACAGAGATCAATGCTAAAGGCGTCGGTGGCGCCGGAAGCACCACTATCGGGAATAAAAATTACTGCAGTCGGAATGACAGGACAACCAATAGACGAATACCTCGCCCAGCCACTGCAACTGAGGGTGGGCACAATAACTGTCAATCATCAGTTCATCCTCAGCAGATTCTGCCCAGTGAACTTGCTGGGGAGGGACTTGCTTTGTAAGATGCAATGTACAATCCACTGTTCACCAACAGGGGTTTTTCTGGAAAGCAGGCCCAACGGTCTGATGTTACAGGCCTTCATGAATTGCACCGAAAACGTCCTCCCCTCAGAGTTGCGTGACAGTGTGCCACCCCAGGTCTGGGCCACAAGTGCAAATGATGTAGGACGAGTGCTAGACTACCCCCCAGTGCAGGTCACCTTGAAGCCCGGAGCCCCCCTCCCAAGGGTACCCCAGTACAAAATATCGAAGGAAGGGGAGGAGGGCATAGCACCAGTGATACAGGACCTCCTGAGGCAGGGGATAATAAGGGAGATCCGCTCTAGCCCATGCAACACACCCATACTACCTGTAAAGAAAGCATCAAAGGGCCCAAATGGGGCCCCTGTATATCGATTTACACAGGACTTGCGGGAATTGAACAAGGTAGTGGTTCCCTCTTTTCCCGTGGTTCCAAACCCAGCGACAATTTTATCTAATATCCCAGTAACAGCGACCCACTTCACAGTGCTAGACTTAAGTTCAGCCTTCTTTACCATTCCCCTGCACCCCAACAGCCAGTCGTACTTCTCTTTTTCCTATAGGTCGAAGCGCTATACATGGTGTAGGCTCCCACAAGGTTTTACAGAGTCGCCCTCCATCTTCACAAATGCCCTGAAGACAGATCTAGACACCTGAGTACTCCATGGCGGCTCAACACTTGTTCAGTACATTGATGATTTACTATTGGCCTCACCTTCATGAGAAGCATGCATGGAGGACACCATTGCTGTCCTACGCCACCTAGCAGTAAAAGGGTACAAGGTCTCCCCAAAGAAGCTACAATTCTGCCTCACCGCTGTAAAATACCTAGGCCATGAACTGTCCGAAGGGACAAGAAGATTGTTACCAGATAGGATATCAACAATAACGCACTTCCCACGACCACGCACCCAAAAAGACGTACGGGCATTCCTGGGGGTGGCGGGATATTGCCGCCACTGGATACCAAATTTCTCCCTCATTGCAAAACCTCTACAAGCGCTAACACACAAAGAGGTCCCAGACATAGTTCCCTGGCCACCGGATTGCGAGAAAGCATTCAACACACTGAAGAACGAACTAAGTGGGGCCCCAGCACTAGGACTCCCAGATTACAGCAAAGAGTTCCATTTGTTCTGCCACGGGAAGGGAGGGTGTTCCCTGGGGGTATTAAGTCAGAAGCATGGATCATATTATCGTCCAGTGGCCTACTACTCAGCAACTTTGGACCCGGTTGCCGCGGCTCTTCCGCCTTGTCTCAGAGCGGTAGCCGCAGCAGCATTAGCAGTAGAACAGTCAGAGAACATAGTACTGGCCCACACCATGATGTTGCACGTTCCCCATGCGGTGGACACCCTACTGACGTCCACAAAGACTCAGCACTTAACAAACGCCCGTCTCACTCGATATGAACTAATACTACTGGCCCCACACATAATGATCAGGAGATGCACCACTCTGAACCCAGCATGCCTCTTGCCGACAGAACATGAGCTAGACGATCTACATTCCGATGATGCGTTCCACGATTGCACCCTGGCAATAGATAGTCACACAAAGGTACGCCCTGACCTAAAAGACACCCCTCTCCCTGATGCACAAGGGGACCTGTTTGTGGATGGGTCATGCCTTCGAGATGACAGTGGGACTCTACAGGCGTCCTATGCAGTAGGCACAGCAAACAAATTATTGGAAGGTGGGAGACTAGTACATGCCAAGAGCGCACAAGCAGCTGAACTCGTGGCACTGACGAAGGCATGCACATTGGCTAAAGGAAAAGTGGCAAATATATATACCGATAGCCAATATGCCTTCGGAGTGGTCCATGACTTCGGCCAGCTGTGGTCGATGAGGGGGTTCCTCACATCAGCAGGCCAACAAATACAGCACGCCCACTTAATAAGTGACCTCCTCAACGCCCTGCTGCTACACTCAAAGGTGGCAGTGATTAAATGTGCAGCACACACCTCCGCAAAGGACTATGTGTCCAGAGGGAATGCATTCATTGATGGGGAAGCAAGGAGAATAGCACTGACAGGTTGTCAACTGGCTATGATACAGGTGACAAGCCCCAGCAACGAAGCAGCGCCTATAGATGATTCCTTACACTTTGACCCTAGATATATTCAGACTAAAGTAGAAAAAGAAGAAAAGGAAGACTGGAAAAAGGGTGGGTGCGTGCAAACAAGGGAGGGATTATGGACAGGGCCAAATGGGAAAATATGTCTACCATCAGCAATGCTCCCCTCCATGGCACGCCTCTTCCATGGTCCCTCACACATTGGTAGGGACGGCATGATCAGACTATTCACCCAATGCTGGTATAACTGCAAGTTCCGCCAAGTAGCAGAGAGACTCTGCAGGCAATGCACCGTGTGCGCACAGTACAATACTGGGAAGGGCACACAAACTGCACCTGGCCACTTCCCCCCTCCCCACGGGCCATTTGAAAGTCTTCAAATGGACTTCATTGACATGCCCCCCACCCACAAGTACAAATATGTGTTGGTAATAGTATGTATGTTCAGCAAGTGGACTGAAGCATACCCGACAAAGAACTGCGATGCACACACGGTTGCCAAATGCCTCCTGCAAGAACTGATCCCACGTTTTGGAATACCTGTTCTTCTGAGCTCCGACAATGGCCCAGCATTTATTTCCCATGTCATAGGGGGAATATGTAAGGGTCTTGGGGTAACTCAAAAACTCCACTGCGCATATCACCCCCCTGCTGCAGGCGCGGTGGAAAGAAAGAATGGAGTGCTGAAAAATAAAATTGGGAAAATATGTGCGTCAACAGAACTTTCGTGGGTGGATGCACTACCCCTGGCTCTGCTGGCAATGAGGAGCACACCAGATAGAGTAACAAAATTGAGCTCTCATGAGATACTTTTTGGCCGCCCCATGAACATTGCAGGCCACATGTCCACAGCCCCACTCTCAGTCACAGATGATTTACTTTTATGTTATTGCAAGAAACTAACTGAGACTTTACGTTATCTTCACCGCCAGGTACTGCAGGCTCTTCCAGAGGCAACAACCCCACCGCCGCATGACCTGCAGCCTGGCGACTGGATCTGGATAAAGGCCCACACCCGACGGCACTGCCTCCAGCCAAGGTGGAAAGGCCCCCACCAGGTCATCCTCAGCACAGCAACAGCAGTAAAGTGCAAAGGCCTGACGTCTTGGATCCACAGCTCCCACACCAAGAAGGCGGACGGACCAGACAACGAGAAGCAAGCGCCGCCAGCACCACCTGCGGCATCTGAGGCACCTCGCAGGTACAACCTCCGATCAACGACGCAAGACAAAGACAACGGAAGATAAGAGGCAGACACCTGCTCGGGGCAGGCCAGGCCTCCAACGGACAACAGAAGACACCAGAAACAAGCTGCCTTTCAAGGGAGTGCCTACTGTCACGTGCTAGTAACCTCTGACAGTGACGCATCAAGGCACCAACGTTCCTTTCGAATGGTTGACTGGTGTCTGCACCAATGAGCATGTAGGAGGTGCAGAGCCCGCTAGTTAGAGTTGCAGAGGAAGCTCAAAAAGGCATTGTACGCCTACGCTCACCATAGTCGACAGCTACGACCCATGACAGCGAACAGGTCGGGAAGGCTTCGAGCTATACAAGTAAGAGTTGAAGAGCCGCGACTAACAATTCACATCAGCTTGTTGTGCCCTGGATTAGGTGAAATAGGGATACTACAACTGACTGTGCCAAACCCTCCCCTTTTCAGTGGACTGAGAGAGCTAGTTCTACAGAACATCTCGTTCCCCACTTTCGGAATACAAGCGACAACACAGGATATCGAGAACACCCGCCTCGACATATTGGACTGCATAATATTGGCGGCTGAAGACATAGGATTAGACATTATCAGAGACAGTGTTTAAACATGGAAAACAAAGGCACCATGAAAAGAAGAAAGAGAAACGAAAGAATATGGCCTTCAGTGGTGGCAGCAGTATTGACACAAGTGCCAGCAATAATAGTGTCGGCATTAATAATAATATTTGCAGATGAACTTGAAATACCGTTCATTAACGGCCGCCAAGGAGGGGAGGGTGGTAACAATGTGACCAAGGATGCCGAACTATTTGAGTTTGAAAATGACATGATTCTTGGCAAGGGTGGCAATAAAGAAGAAGGGGACGGGGTACTGTGGGATGAGTACAATGGAAACCAATATGTGGAAATGGTGAAAATGTACGTACACATAATGAATATATCCGGATGTTACGTCTGTACGCACTTACCAACGAACACAGAAAGTAGTATGAGCTACAACGTGTTGCCGGTATCCAAGTATACAGGGTGTATTTTAATGAGAGATCTGCTCCTCAAACAACACAATATGTCAGTGTCAGTTGCCCCACAAGCAGATAGCAGAAAGACAACAAAGCAGGGTAGGAAAGCACCCGAGAGAAAGAAAGGGCCCTGCACAAATATAATACATACCACAAGGGACACAGAAATGTTAGCAACAATACAGGAGGTTGAAAAAACGGATGGGTGGAAGAAAAGAAGAGGGTGCAACAACCTGGGGGTTATGAAGGAGGGAAAATTGAAGGTACCACGGTTCCAGATAGACCAGCTACGACATGCCCCTTCCTGTATTCTAAATAACAAAGTAATGCAAATAACAAGACGACCCAAATTGCCCCCGGAGGGGAAGAGCTGCACCATACAAACACTACTGCAGAAAGATGCATGGAAAGACTGCATCGCATTCGGATGCACGATAGTAGAAATGGCACAAGGGGGCAAGGGTCTGCTAATTGTGAAGACAGGATAAACAAAATTAAGGGAATAGAAGCAATGGGCACAGAAGAGGAGGCGGCGGGACAAATATTTGTGGGCAGGAGCAACTGCACGCACACAACACGGCTGTCAAGAATTAGGAATAAGAAAGAGGGTTTATCACCAGGATTAGTGGGGTACAAAGGATTGTTCTTCGTGTGTGGCCAGTGGGCTTACTTCTACCTACCTCCAGGATGGTACGGTAGCTGCTATCTCGCCTTCATCATACCAAAGATGACCCATTTCTCCGACGTAGGCCAGATCGCACTTCAAGGTACATGGCCCAAGAGGGTAGTAAGAACACCATAATGGTTGGACCACGTAATGACAGTTGTAGGGGCACTGGTTCCCCCTGCAGGGCTTATCTACACCACTGAGAGAATACATCAGCTAGCACGCATGATTGAGGATTTAGCTGAAAGCACGGCTATAGGAATGGGAAACATTACGGAAGAACTCACAGCCATGAGGGCTGTAGTGATGCAGAATAGAGTTGCGTTAGACATCATTCTGGCAAAAGAGGGTGGAGTCTGCCACGTCATCAAACAAACATGCTGTTCATATATACCTGACAACAGCCGCAATATAGATGATGCTATACACCACATTATAGACATTAGAGATGAGGCACACGGCATACACACCGGGAGCATGTGGGAGAAGGTGATGGTGTGGCTCACAGGCTGGGGCTCATGGATACTGGAAGTAGGCATAGTTATAATAGCAGCACTAATTACCCTGTGTGTGATGTGCCACGTTTGCCCAACATGCTGCACTGCCTTGGTGTCCCGTTTTGCGCATCGTGGACACCACAGCAAGTGGCGTGCGCAACATAGACCCGACACGAAGTATCACACAGAGGCGGATGAAGAAGGAGAGGAGCTGGGGATAATAGCCTAGGGGATGGTGATTTGGTATCAGATGGGGCAATGTAGAAGCCACGTTCGGTGGTGATACCAAATGCAGCAGATGTGTAGGCCCTGTTAAGTTAGCATGACAAACTTTGCACTTGCATATATCATGCTCTATAGAAATAGCTTCAGTAACGCAAGGCTTGCTCATAAACAGATACGTGACAGGAGAAGATGCTCGCTTCAGCACGTACACTCGCACATCACATTTCTCAATTATGTCTTTGGACATCTCTATTGTGTTGCAATCATTAACTGGAAAAGCACCAGACTTATAGCTTGCATTATAGTGGAAAGTCCCAAAAGCAGATTTGGGTCACGCAGCCAGCAACAGCACTTTTCGGTCCTTAAATGGTATGCCACCATTTAGGCCATCGCTAATTGGTCAGACAAACTATGCTTAATGTGTTCAACGGATGATATGATGCTGCATCCTTTGTGGTTTGGGCCTATAAAAACTGTCCAGCACGTCACCTCTTTGGGCACTCAGTATCTAGGCTGGTACCCCCGTGCTGCACGTTCTTCTGTTGTTGGTTTTTCCAATAAACGCTCTTATCTCACCCTTGACTGAGAACTGTTTGTGTGGATTCATTTCTTGCATTTATTTCAGATTCCACACCACCATCTTGAAAATCTACAAAAAAGCAAAAAAAGCAAAAGGCCTTCTACATCAGTGCATCAGCGATCTGGAAAACATGCCTGTATCCCTCACAGCTCACCAAGCCTTGCTCCAGTTTAGGAAAGAGATGTAGGTACACCTATTTGAAGAACACTAGATAACAATGCAGTAACAGTCCACTCCTGCTCCTAACCCGGCTACCTCTCCAGTCACTTGTAGACTGTATCTTTGCTTTTGACCTTGTACAGGGCTATACTGTCTTTTGGCTAGATTTGCACTAAACATATACTATCTATGTGCATGCATGCAATGGTGGGGTTGGGTAGGCTGGTTAATCCTGTGTATTCTGTGCAGGGGATCATTTTTCTCTTTGTCAAATTCTCCGGTTGCTGTACAAAGCAACCAATGGCTGTTAGGTAAATGGACAATACAACAGTCACACGGAGCTATGGCGCAGCCCCTGCAGAGTTCCACATACGCTGTTATAACACTTATATTGCCAACAATAGCCCATCAAATCTATTTTTTAGATATGTGCTACAGCTATGGGATACTAGGTGTGTGGCCCATGTGACATTGTGTACAATAACAGCAATTTGTATACTGACACATCTTGCACTCTGGGAACTGATAGCCTCTCCTGTCATTGGCCTACACCTGATGGGTTCTAATGAACAAATCCCTGGCTTGCTTGTGGCTGTTCTCTCAATATGTCTTGGTCGCAGGATTGGTTCTGATATTTCTATTATCTTCAAAGAAGCAATCACATTTCCCTTCTTTGGGTCTGTACTGAAAACGTTGGTGTAAGCTGGATTTAATATGTGTTAACCATTTGATCGTGAGATGCTATGTGTAGAAAAATGCATTTTTTGTATGGTTACTCTGTTTTTTCTCGACTGATGCTAGTTTTTTGAGTCTGCACATTGGGGCATTGCTAACCAGGCCCCAGTGCATGTGCTTGACCTCTAAAGCATGTTGAAATTGGGGGCACTCCTGTTTACATATTTAACTTACCTATAAGTCACTAGTATATGGTGCACAAATGTACCCACAGCCTGTAAGGTAATGTCACTAGTGGACTGCAGCACTTTTTGTGCCACCACTAAGGTGATCATGCAAAACATGTTTCCAGCCCTGCCTTTTCAGCCTGGGTAGCCAGTTTTCAAATTGACAATTCCACTTGGCAAAATAAACATTTTCCCCGGCCTAAAGGTTCCTTTCTTTACATTTTGTTTTTACATTTATTTAAAGAGCAGCGAGGCAGAGATCTGTATAATCATTGAAACATTATATCATTCCATAATTCTTATCATTCAAGGAGCCACACCTACGAATAAGAGCAAACTCACAGTAAAGCAAAGCAATGCTGTGGTATATCCTAATATGGCAGTCTTGAAGACAAAGACCCACTCCAACGGATGAATTCAAAGAGAAAAAAGGAATTGTGAGCTATACGTCGCATCAATTTGGTTAGATTAACTCGTTGGTAGCAAAGGTCAAGGAACGTGCAGTGGCCAATACATATATATTACACAGCAGCTAAGAAGGGGAAGGAGCTCGAGATCATAGGTAAGTCAAGATTGGTTCCCAAATAACTTCAGGGCGAGTGCTCGGCGGCATTAATTGCTAGTAATGGGAGGGTCGCTCTTGACAGTAGGCACCGTCTCGCAGCCAGGATGCATTGTAGTGATGAAGCAACTCAGGTAAGTGAAACTCCTTTGTTAAGTTGAAGAGTAGAAGCACCCCCAGCTTGCTGGTAAACAAACTCTCAGGTGAAGGCAGCCCGTCAACATTCCAAAGCTGCCTTCACAGCAACATTCTAAGACATGCCATTACAGAAGCAGTGAGGGAGGGGGGGGAGTGCGGAACATACCAAGTGGCAAATTACAACACATCTTCCCCCTTAAACAACTGTCATGTGGAGGGACAGACACAGGCTAAATCCTACAGGTGGCAGGGGCTGCCCTAAACAGGCCGGGCGGGGCCCCAACCTATCATACCCTTCTACAATCCTTGTGCCAACTAGGGGGGTTGGTTTGTCTGAGCCCCCTTCCCTCTTGGGTCTTCCTTACTCTGGATGTGAGGTCCTGATTACCCCTTTGCTCCTCTACAACAGTCTCTCTTGAGCCTGTGGCAACCCGATTCATGCTCCATTTTCTCCCATCTTCCAAGATGACCACATTTCTCTTCACCTCTCTTATCCTTTCAGGAGCATAGTATTTATCCCCTTTGCCCCCCAGGCTCACTGGTTTTCGAATACAAACACTTTGTCCTTTGCTAAAGGACCTCTCCTTCGCACCCCATTTGCTGTCATATCTCTCTTTGTACCTTCTTTGCCTGGCATCAACTTTCCCTCTGTACTCGTCCGGATTGACCCACACCGGATCCTTGGGTTTCAACCAATTTGGAGATAACTTGGAACCCGCCTTTCTTCCTCTCAACAGTTCAAAGGGGGTGTGACCCGTTGAAAGGCTGGGTGTTGTGTGGTAGGACCAGAGCATGTCTCTCAGTGCCACTTCTATGTTCCCTCCAGACCTGACCGCCAGTTGGATACATTCCTTCAACATCCGGTTAGCTCTCTCCACCTTGCCGTTGGCTCTAGGACAGTACAATGGGGTGCGTACATGTTTTATGGACATATCTCTTAATAATTCTCTCATTTCCTCTGACACCAATTGTACGCCGTTGTCCGTGATCAATGTGGATGGAATGCCCTCCTTTGAGAAAACATCACTTAGGAATTCTACAATGGTTCTGGTGTTGATGTTATACACGAATTTGTGGGTTACCCAATTAGAGTAATAGTCGATGAGTACTAACAAGTACCATTGCTGTGGCCCTTTTGCCTTAATCGGGCCTGTTATGTCGAATCCTAATTTATCCCACGGAGACTTTGGGATTTCCACGGGACTGAGCGGGGGTCGCCTTGTACTTTTGGATTTATCGCTAACCCCACACGCGTAACACTCCTTTACCTTCTCTTCCATGCTTGAATCCATGGCTGGGAACCAATATTCAGCTCTCATCCTAGCCTTGCATAGACTCCTACCCAGGTGTCCCTCGTGGGTTAGGTCTATGATCTGTTTCCTTAACCCCTCAGGGGGGACTATTCTGCCCGCCTTGAGGAGGTACTCTCCTGCTATAGACAGCTCGTTGCGTACATTCCAAAATGGTTGTATGTGCTCGGGTAGATCTCCACATTTGTTTGGCCATCCTTTTCTCACCCATTTTTTTACCTCCTGGAGTGTATTGTCCTGTTCCATTTGTTCATCCCATTGTTCTTTCACTATAGCCGGGAGTTTAATTTCCAGGAAACTCCCCTGGCCACTGACATCTCCTTCCTGACTCTCCACCGGGGCTCTGGATAAGAAATCTGCCACCTTATTCTGTTGTCCAGGTAAATATTTTGTTCTGAAATTGTACCCCTGCAATCCTAACACCCACTTAGCAATGCGGGGAGTCATGTTTTCTAAGGCCTTGTTATCAAACAAGTTGACCAACGGTTTGTGGTCTGTGCACACTTCAAATGGTAAGCCCCAAACGTAGAAGCTGAAATGTTTTATCGCCCAATACACCGCCAAAGCCTCTTTCTCTATGGTGGAATAGTTGGTCTCCGCTCCTGACAAGGACCTTGATGCAAAGGCTACTACTTTCACTGTATCGTCCACCCTTTGCGACAGCATGGCTCCCACTCCTTTGCCACTTGCATCAGTCGTGATTATCGTGTCCTTCTTTATATCAAAATTGCCAATAAAGGGTGCAGACACTATGGACTCTTTTATGTTCTCAAAGGCCTGTTCTTGGTCCTTCTCCCACAGAAATGGCGTGTTTTTCTTCAAGATCTCCCTGAGGGGATGAGCTAACATCGCAAAGTTCCTGATGAACTTGGCCATGTATTCGGCTAGGCCCAAGAACGAAAGAACTTCTTCCTTACACGAAGGAGTGGGTGCTCTCCTTACAGCCTCTACCAGATCTATTTTGGGCTTTATCCCCTCCTCTGAGATGGTGTGCCCTAAGTAGTCCACTGAGGTAACTCCCACTCTGCATTTGCTCTCTTTCGTGGTGAAGCCAACTTCCTTCAACTTTATGAGTACTTTTTTGGCATTTTCGTTGTGCTCTATGTCGCTCGACCCATAGATCAATATGTCGTCCTGAAAACACATGGACTTAGGGCAGTCTCTCAACACGTGTTGCATTGCTCTCTGAAACGCTGATGCTGCTGACGCAAGCCCAAACGGCATCCTCAGGAATTTATAATTACCAAATGGGGTGGTGAAGGCAGTCAATGGCTGGGACTCGGGATGCAGCGTGATCTGGTGGTAGGCTGATGATAAATCGAGCACACTAAATAGCTTAGCTCCCTGCAATGTGCTCAACATTTCGTGTATCCTTTTCTCCCCCAATGCTTAGCTATTTGAAGTTTGGCTAGAAGTAAGAGCATAGCTGTGAGGCATTGATGTCCAGGTGGGATGTCTCTTACAGAGCCCAATGGACGGACTAGTGGAGTTGGCGATAGTGAGTGACCATTTATTTGTTGAATAGGATGATGTATTTCACTCAAATAGCATTTTACACTTTTTGGCGCTATTTTTGTCTAAAGGTTCAAAGATTCATATCTCCACTTCCCCTTATTGGATTTTTATCATTTGAGTCCCTTTCGACTAAATATTCTCTATTTTTTTTATAAATTTGAATAGGATTATTATCGTGTTGTGTTTTTCACTTCTGTTCAGGGACTTCTTACTGAAACCTTTACTGGACCTCACAAGGATAGTTCCATTATTACTTTTGGCGGACATTAATACACCACACTTAATAGTCCACTTTCTAACACTATGCATAACACATGAATGCTAACTTGCTCAGAATCCTATAATACCTTGGCATACAGGATAATGTTGACCGTTGAAAACTGCCATTCCTGTTCGAAGAAAGGCTAAGCAGGCAAAAAGGAAAATGCCATCTTGGTTTCCTTGGTACTAGCCTTAAAGTCATTTCAGGTAATGATAGATTACCCCTGGTCCCTCCAGTCCTCGTCCCTGCCTCTGACCTACAGTTCCATGCATCGGAATCCTAGCAGAAAGGCGGGCAGTTACACCAATGGGCAATGCTCATATTGCCAAGCACCATACAAAAAATGAGACATGACTTACGGAGCACACTGTAGAAATAAAGGGAGAAGGAAAACCGCTATGCGGTACTCATCCCCGGGCCGGCAGACTCCCAAATGCAGCATCTGCCGCGATAACGGCCCCACCAGCCAGCCCAGGTGCGCACCACATGGAAGAGTACCTGGACAGCAGTCATCCATTAACACTTGCCACCAGGCACTCCAGGGGCACTACCAGCACAGCCCCTGTGCTGCAAACCAGTTGCCGCAACATGTCTTCCAACCGGCCCAGCCACCAGGAAGACATGCCCTCGTAACCCAGAACCACCCGGGAGGGAGGGCGCACCAGCTGCAAAGGGCCGTCCGGGAACATTCCCAGAAGGCCGGGAGGCACACTAAAAACCCTGTTGAGGACAGCCTTGCAGTCAGACGGTGACTCCAAAGAAGACTGATACCATTCTGTCGGCAGACAGAAAAAAGAACAGGAAGAACGCTGGGTAAGTACTGGTTAAGAACTCCAGGTGGGAAGGTGTGGGGTAGGCGTTCCAGCATTTCTATGTTCTTTTTTCTGTCTGGGAGATGGCTCTCTCCATAAGTCATGAATGGGACGAGGACAGCGGCACCAGGAGTAATGAAGATTACCAGTAAGTAATAGGGCAAGAACAGAAATGGATGCTCCTAATTAGTCTCAAGTGGTTAGTCTTAAAAGGCCTCTTTCAAATTCTGTACAGCTGAGTTAAGAACGACCAGTAACTATCCTGACAGAAAATTATTCCTTTCATATTGATTTAACTTGGCTCTTGGAAATCACTTGATGTACCACAGAAACCATTTCAAGCCGTACAAAGATCACAGGAGTCCTGACATGATGACATTGGAACATACTTTAACATACTGAATTTGTGTGACAATTTCATACATTCAACTGGCAGGATTTCAGGAGCATGCACTTGACTGCCTCATATATCATATTTTACATCTTATTGTGAATCTATTACATTAATATTTCAGCATTGCTGAATTGATTTAGTATTTCTATTACAGGCTAGGGTTTTTGTCGCTTATGCCTTGCATTTGAGTTGTAAACATTAAAAACATATCTCTTGGTGACATGTCACGACAACAAGGATATAACATGTCATGGGTCGATTGTGTTTTTAAATAATCACACTGTCACGTTATTTATTCACGCTCTAGGATTGACGCGTTTTGTTCTATTTGTTGACTACTCTTCCCAACACTTATCATAAGATCCATTAGCATGATGAAATACCATTTCTCCACTTAAAAACGTTCACTTAGATCTTCCAGATTGCACCTCCTGGCTGTGCTGGAATTTAAAATCACACACATTAGAGGTTTCTCTTTCTAATCCCTGCTCTCAGTGAATGCATTGCAGCTGTGTTGATTCATTTTGAGTGTGCCTGTCCCTGCTGTTTAATTACCAGGCTGCACTTCTATATTAGACTGGCAGCTGCCGGGAGGCTTACAGGCATTTCCCCTTCGTCTTTTTAGGGATGAGCGTTATGGATCAATTCTCAGGGGCGCAGGAAGAGAGTGAAATACATTAACCACTACGCTGAACCTAATAGTTTACTATCATGTCTTAACTATGCTGGTATGAAACTGAAAGCATGACTGTGTTCGTTAGACTTTAACTGATTATCGTCACATTATCTGATTAGTTTCACCTATAAAAACCCGATAGAACCCGACGAAGATTTGCAAAGAAGGGAAAACTGCAAATGATCCAATGCTGCGTACCTCATTCAGTGCAGGAAGTTTCCAAAAGGAGAGTATGTTAGCTGGACCTGATGGAGCAGGGTTTTTTCTTTAAAACCGAATACCTGTTTCATTTTCACATGTTATAATTAAAAGTACTACTGATTAATTATTAATCATTAAAAGTTTGTCGAGTCTTGTCTAACCAACCTTATTAACAAGAGAATTACACGTGGGAATGCTATTGCATGGCTAAAATAATAAATGAACTAAGTTGGTGAGCAAACTGACAGAAATAGATGTTGCTTATGTGATGTTATTGTGTTTTGCGCTTATAATTAATATGCATTAATGGCTTTTGATGTCGCAAATGGCTAGATAAATACATACACATAGGGGTATTAGCAGGGGAATAACACTGTATAATCATTTCCGTGCAGTAATTCTGTTTTATGTTTATTTTACTTAAGTTGCCCAATGGGGCCTACCAAAAGATGGCTACCACCCGCAGCCTGCATTCGAGTTGATTGAAATTTTTGCAAGGAGGCTTCGCGCTGCCTGTGACCTTGCCCTCTCAACAAACTGAAAAGCCATGATCATGACGACAAACCCAGGATGGATGCCAAGAGCCCCTGAACATGATATTTGTTACAAAAACCAAATACTGAACTTATGAACTGATTATCCAAAAGAGACATCTGTAGAAGTAACAAATTAGTTATGGACCCCTTATTTTTCTATTCATTATTTGGAACGATCTAAGTGTGATAAAATCTCGCACAGTATCTCATATGTACCAAGATGACATTATTTCCGCCATTCATCCGCACTGAACAATGAATTGTAACATTTCAGAATGTAAATTTTAGTATAAATATTAGTAGACTAGAGAGGTCTAGTGCCACTTCTTCCCGAACTGATGATCCGAGGTCCCGATGCTGACGGAGAGGACGGTGACTCTACATGACGGCTAGAAACTCTGATTGAATTACTGAGGACCGGTTCTGACTTAGGATCTGACATTTAGACAGAATAGGTAAATATGAGAGAAATGAATTTGCATTTAATTGGCTTTTCTTACAATTTTAGATAAACAAATATTCTGTTTGAATCTCTGTGTCAGGTGGTTATTTTCTTGTCATGTTTATTGAATTTATTTGCATATTATACAGAAATGATTTTCGCCAGATCTTCAGCAACCTGTTGATGCCATTGACCTCAGGGTACATGCAGATTGGTTAGGTATCAGAAAGTGTTTCCCCTTATACATGGCACGGATAGAGTGGTAGGATGAATGTTGGTGTAATGGGCCCCACCAGATTGTGATGTGTGTGTGCGCGTGTGACTGTGAGATCACTCCGTCCGTGGAAGTAGAGGGGATTCGGAAGCTCCAATCTGCACCAGTTTCTTGGTAGCAGAATGATGGTTAACTATTGTCTTGATCTGGTGAATTTGCGTGTATATAGGCTTGTTGATTATTGATTGATATTTGTACTAACACTATATCGTATTGAGTTTTATGTATTGTGTAGGGCTTCCGGGACGTAGGGAGTCGGTAACAGTTCCGTAGCAGGGCAGAGGGAGTGCTGCTCTCGGAAAAAGGCGGGATTGTTGGCCCTGTATGCAGACAGGGGAAAACGTGTGACAATTGAAGTTGCGCGTCGCATTGTCTGGGTTCGATGAGGTAGCATCGCCGTGTGTTGCCATTAGAAACGTATTTTTCTGTGTAAGAGAAGTGTATATGATAGCGAAGGTTATCTGTGAAGTTCTGGTCTTAGCTCTCAGGGATCCGTATGGCATTCCGTTAAAGCTTATCACTAGAGAGGTAATAGGTATTCTCTAAACTTGTTAGAAGGACGGGGCAGAGGTCAGCGCTGCTTTGTTAACGTGTGATATAATTCTGTAGTAGGACAGACTGTTCGCTGTTCTCGGGAAAGACAGAATTCTGTGTGAAAGTACTACATTTTCTGGTGTGAAAGTGCGTGACTGAGAAGGCATTCTGGTTAATTGTGAAACTCTTAGGAGCAGTCCGGAGAAAACGGTTAATTGGTGCTTGTTAGAAGGGTAGAGTAGAGGGATGTGCTACTTTATCAACGGAAGTAACGATTCCGTAGTAGGGCAGAGGTAAGCGCTGCTCTCGGGAAAGACGGAATTCTCGTGGGAAAGGTCTTTTGCTGTTCTGTGGCTAGCGAAGCAGACAATGGAGATGTTTGTATGTTGTAACTAACAGACTCGTAGAAGTTGAAACAAAGTCTACCGAGTAGTTTTGTAAAGGAGGGGTAGACGAGAGAAAGACAGGAGACAGGAGCAGAAGCTGCTGCAGCGACTGTTGACGTCAGGGAGACCGCGCTGTGATTGGACAGTGGGTTGGAACGGTGGAAGCACGGTGATTGGTGTGCTAGTGTACGCTGCGCTGGGATTGGGAGACATACAGGGTGACGTAGACGCTCCAGGATTGGTGCGTTGGTGTGAGTCGCGCTGGGATTCGTGGACTAAGTCAGTGACGTAGACGTTCCAGGATTGGTGCGTTGGTGTGAGTCGCGCTGCAATTGGACAGGAGATCGTACAGTTGTAGAAAAGACCAAAGGGTTGCAGAAAACAAGAAAATGTATTATCACGCTGAGGAAAAGAAAAAGAAATCCTTGTTTAGTAAGGTTAAGAACTGGTTTGACAAGGATAAGGATATTGTGACTAGGGAAGGAGAGTTACTTCCTCCAACAAGAACCCCCGCATCCTTCATGGTTGCGAAATATGGGTATCATACCTGTATTTGGTTAGATAACTGGGTGAAGTATATGAAAGAAGATGGCGTGTTAGCTTTCCCAGAACATGGCTCATTTAATCTGGCCATACTGAGGAACTTACGGGAACGGATGATGAGTCTAGAGCCTCGGCCTAGGCCGACGCAGTTCGAGGCATTGACTGAATGGGAAGATGAAATGCATGAACAAGAAAAGCAGAGGGGTGGGGGAAGTTGCAGGTATATGTTTGGGTGAAAGTATGATCGTGAAACCCATCATGACCGGATGAGAAGGTGGCGTGATGCCAGCATGACTGAGAGATTATATCCTGTAAGAACAGCAGAGGAGTCAGGAGGGAGAAAGTGTACAGAGAAAGAACATAATGTAGAAACAAGGAGATATGGGGCGAATGAGTTCTAGAGGACATGCTCTATAAAAGACCACCCCGTATAGACGAGAACCAGAGGTAGGAACAGCAGTGACCCCGATGAGAGATACCCTACGAATTATTAAGACAGAGGGTACCACCCCTGGGTTGAAAAGCAGTTGTTCTCTGGTGGAAAGAGAAAGAGAGAGAGATAGAGAGAGAGAAAGAGAGAGAGAGAGAGAGAGAGAGAGAAAGAGAGAGAGAGAGAGAGAAAGAGAGATAGAAAGGGAGAATGAAATTGAGGATGAAAAGACCAGAGAACTAGCAAGAACTACCTTTGAATTGACAGAGAAAATCAGGGAACTGACTAAAAATCTTGAGGCAGTTACAGTACCTGTGACAATAGGTCCGGTTATGCCGATTTTCGACAAGCAGAGGATGGGTGAAAGTGGTTTGACAGTACCATATGTGGGCAATAGATTGATTGTTCCTCCGGAGCAGGCAGAAATGAGGGCAGGAGAAGCACAGTGGAGAACGGGAGAAAATCAGTGGAGACATACCATATGTGGAGGAGAATTGAGTGTGCAGACTAACTCAAGTTTGAATTCTGGATGTGTGGAAGGGAACAGAGGATCAATCCTAGAACCACAAAGAGTGTCAGAACCAGGGGGTGCAGAAAATTCTGTGGGAATAACTGCTGAAGATTTGAATGCTTGGCTGAAGGCTTTGCAGAAGAAAGAAAAAGAATCCCAGGGAATTGATGTAGCTGGGCTACGTATGGAAATGGAGGAAATGATTGTAGGAACAATCCCTACAGAAACGCTGAAAAATTATCGGGAAGGGGAGATCCTCTTCCTGTGCAAAAGCATCACATGGAGAGCAAAGAACATACATGACAGGTTGAAAGGAATAGCCAGTGAACTGGGAATTGACATGGACAAGGTAAAAGCTTTACAAAAGCCTTACCGAGTGGATTTTACAGATAAGGACATTGAGAATCTGAACAATGCAGGCCGAACAGGGCAGATCAAGGAGATGATTGCTTTGTTGAGGAAATGGGGAGACGTAGAAAGATGGAAAGACAGATGGTACCGAAAGCGAGAGGATGGGGCAGATAGAACTTACTGGACATTCCCTCTGAAAGAAAAAGAGAAAGCAGTGACAGCTTACCCCATGAGGGAGATTCCAGGAGGTGGGTATGTACATGTCCCATGGACCAGACAGGATATTCTGTCATTTACAAATGATTTCCCTCGACTAAGGGAGAAACCCGTCGAGTGGTATAGACAGGTCGACAGATTTGTGAAGTTGTCAAAAGTGCTGTGGATTGACTTAAATAGTCTGTTTGATATAATTGTACCAGCAGACCTGTGGGCAGAATGTAAAATAGTCATAGACTGGCCCACTAAGGAATACCCAAGAGATCCAACGACAGGAGCTCCAGATCCGGAGGTAATGAAAAAGTATGAACAGGTTATGGCCTTCTTGAAAAATAAGGTACCCCCCAAAGAAACAGACTGGGTTAAAATAGATCGAACACATCAAGAATAGGCCTGGGCGAAAATTTCGCTCCGTTTGCGGACATTGCGATAATTTGACATTTTCGCGTTCCGCGGAGAGCGCGAAAATGTCAAAATATCCGGTTTCCGCATCTTGGCGATAATTTGATTCTTGCTCGCGCTGTAAATTAATACATTCTCGGGCGCGCGCGATCGCCTTACCTGAATCCCTGCGTTCGCCGACAAGTTTTCTTGATCCGGTCGCGTTCTCCATGAGATGTTGTATTGTTTTTAGCCATTTGCGCTGTCTCGCGACAGTTCGCGCCCACAGTGACGTCATGCGTCGCGCGATCACGTCTTTCTTCTCGCGATCATGCACCGCGAGACAACTGAAAACAAGATGGCCGCGCCCGCAAGCAACCACATGGGTAAGTTGGCGACCCGCAACCATGCAGAAAATCTTGCGAACATGCCGGTAAAAAACTTCCGCATCTTCGCGATATTTCCGCTTGTTTGCGATAATTTTAAACATTTTCGCGATAATTTGCGAAAGTTAATTTCGCAAATTCCGCCCACCCCTAATCAAGAATTGAAAGAATCAGTCCATGCTTATTATGAAAGACTAATACTGGCTTTCAAACAGTTCAGTGGAGATGAGCATTTGGGTGACAAGGATCTGAGCCATTTTGTTTATAGATTTGTGTATGGTTTACGACCTGAAATCAGTGAAATGATCAGGCAGCATACCGTAGACTGGCAGAGCAAAAAGATTGATGAGATCCTGAGACATGCAAAATACTTCAGTGATGAGATTGAGGCGAAGCAAAGGAAACTGAACGAAAAGGCCATGTGGGCACAAGTGAAAGTTGCAGAAAGACAGGCAGCTCAGTTGGTTGAACAAGCAAATAACCCAGGAAATAAACCCAGGTTTGGTCCTGGAAAGGGAAAAGGAAATATCGAGGAAGCGAAAAAGAAATTCCCTTGCCACAACTGTGGAAAATTAGGGCACTGGAAATCCGAGTGTAAGAATCCACCGTCTACTAATGATGACAATCCATTATTGAATTCACAGGTGCAGAGTGAGGGGTGTGGTCAGCATCAGCAACAGCAGAAGGCTGCTAAGCAGCAGAATCAGGTGCCAAAACCACCTTTGCCGCAAAGAAGAGGATCCCAGAAGTACAGTCAAGAGTCGGGGTTCTACGATGAAGAGCAGGTAATCAAGCCAAAACGCGCAAGCGCTGTAGCCCAATATTGGCTGAAAAATGAGGGAAGTGATTCTGAGGGAGACTTCTGACGGTGCCGACGAGAGGAGGAAGAGTGCGTACTTGGCGCAACTCTAGAAATAGACCAGGCAGGACCTTTTGTAGATGGAAAAATCAATGGTGAAAGTGTTACTTTTCTAGTTGACACAGGAGCTACGAGATCAACTGTCAGGTCAGCTGATATAAAGAATCTTCCTTTCTCGGATGAGGCAATCCAAGTAGTTGGTGTGTCCAACACACAGATTAAAACTCATCTTACTGACCCAGTAAGGGTTAGAATAGGGAAATTTTCAGATATGCACCGATTTGTGGTGTGTGACACTAGTCCTATGAACTTGCTAGGCAGGGATCTGCTGTGCAAAATGAATTGCACTATTTTCTGTACTCCAGATGGAATAACCTTTGAAATACCAGATGAGGATGTCCTATACAGAATGACCATGGATAACAGGGAATGTGAGGCTTTGGGGACATATGCTATATTTAATCCAGACGCATTACCCCCAGAATTGAAACAGACAGTGAAAGCAGCAGTTTGGGATTTTACTGGAGAAGATGTAGGTCTGATGAGAAATGTAGATCCAGTAAAGATTACTGTAAAAGAGGGAGTGGTTTACCCAAACATACCGCAATACAGACTGACACCTGAAATAATTGAAAGAATAACACCCATAATTGAGAAGATGATTCAGCAGGGGGTGTTAAGAGAAATATTGAGCAGCCCATGTGACTCACCAATAATGGGACTGAAGAAACCTAATGGAAAGTTCAGAATAGTACAGGATTTGAGAAAAATTAACAAGATTGTTGTGTCATGTTGTCCCATTGTGCCAAATCCATCAGTGATTTTGTATCAGATTCCCCATGATGCAGAATGGTATACTGTAATTGATTTGTGTCATGCCTTCTTTTCAATTCCATTGCATCATGATAGCCAGCCAATATTTTCTTTTAGATTTGGAGAGCGGATTTTGGCATGGTGCCGAATTCCATAGGGGTATACAGAGAGCCCTTCAATATTTAATCAATTGCTAAAGAAATCTCTGGAAAGTCTAACAATGCCTGAAAATTCAGTTTTGGTCCAGTATATTGATGACCTACTTGTGGCATCAAAAACACGTGAAGCTTGTGAAGTAGACACCATTGCTTTACTGAATCACTTGGCAGATGGAGGATTAAAAGTATCTCCAGCCAAATTGCAATTCTGTAAGAAAGAAGTCCAGTATTTGGGACAAAACATTGAGAAAGGCCTGAGAAAAGTGAACATTGACAGGATTAAAATCATTAGAGGAATGAGAGCCCCAATGACACAAAGAGAAGTGAGAATGTTCCTGGGAATGGTGGGTTACTGTCGTCAGTGGATAAGTAACTTTTCCCTGATTGCCAAACCATTGATTAAATTGACCAAAAGTGAGGTGAAAGACCCATTAGAACTAAACCCAGAAGAAATGGCTGCATTTAGAGAGTTAAAGAACAGACTATGTGAAGCTCCTGCCCTAGGAATGCCAGATTATGAAAAGGAATTTGAGCTGTATTGTAGTGAGAGAAATGGATGTGCACTTTCAGTGTTAATCCAGAAACATGGACGCCTGAGAAGGCCAATTGCCTACTTCTCATCAACACTTGACCCAGTAGCTGTGGGTTTGGCAGGTTGCCTAAAAGCAGTAGCTGCTACCTGTAAAAGTCTGGAACAAAGTGAGGGAATCATAATGGGATATCCTGTACGGGTATTCGTACCTCATGATGTGGCAATCCTTTTGACAAGGAGCCGGACACAGTTCATGTCTCATAGTCGGCTGACTAAATATGAGAAAGTCATTCTTGGTGCAACCAATGTGAGCCTGGAGAGATGTGTGAATGTGAATCCAGCGACACTGTTGCCTGATGCTGAATGTGTGGGAGAGAGAAATGAAGTTGATCATGATTGCCTGGATGTGCTTGATTACTGTACAAAACCAAGACCAGACATAAGAGATCTGCCACTGCCAGAGAGTGATCATGTGTTGTTTGTGGATGGATCTTGCCTAAGAACGGATGAAGGAACACTGAGTGCTGCATATGCTGTATGTACAGTTTCAGGAGTTGTGGAAGCATCACCTTTGAAAGGAGTTAATTCCGCTCAGGTAGCAGAATTGGTGGCACTAACAAAAGCCTGTAAAATTGGAAGAAGTGTAAGAGTGACTGTGATGACTGACAGCCAGTATGGATTCGGAGTTGTCCATGATTTTGGCCAGCTATGGCTACAAAGAGGTTTCCTGACCTCAAGTGGAACTCCTATAAAGAATGCAGAAGTGGTTGGAAAACTGCTAGAGGTGATACAGCTGCCTAAAGAACTAGCAGTGGTAAAATGTGCTGCTCATGGTCAAGGTGATGATTTTGTCACCGTTGGGAATAAATTCGCGAATGACATAGCACAATACTGTGCAAGAAACAATCATTCCATTAACCGGAGTAAAGAGAGAGAAATATCTTCTTGTTCCTTAATGTTTAGTAATGAGGTGGGAACATGGGCGGAAGTGAAACAGCTGCAGGATGAGGCAGGAGATGAGGAAATGAAAGATTGGGTGAAAGCAGGTTGTGCACCTAGAGAGAAAGATCATGTGTGGGTCTATAGGGATGGAAGACCAGTCATGCCAAATAGCATGCTATCAACAATGGCAAGGATGTATCATGGCCAAGGACACCTGGGGAGGGATGCTATGATAAGGGCTTTCAAGCAGACCTGGTATAGTCCAAAGTTCAGGCTGATAGCAGAAAGTCTCTGTCAGAGATGTCTGATATGTCAGCAATTCAATCCTGGAAAGAAAACAGTGGTGAGCCTAGGAACAATAGGCAGAGAGGGAGGACCCTTCACAAGAATGCAAATAGACTTCATTGAAATGCCCCAAGTCAACAGATTGAGGTATGTCCTGGTGGTGGTCTGTTTGTTCTCCAGGTGGGTGGAGGCATATCCAACAAGAAGAAACGATGGGATAACAGTGGCCAAATTGCTGTTAAGAGAGTTCATCCCAAGGTACGGGTTCCCAGTAACCATTGAATCAGACAGAGGAGGCCATTTTTATAATGAAATCATGAGTCTGATCTGTGAAGCATTGAGTGTACAGCAGAAGCTACATTGTGCTTATCGACCAGAAGCTTCTGGTGTGGTTGAACAAATGAATGGTACCATCAAAAACAGAATTGGCAAAATGTGCTTAGCCACAGGAATGAAATGGGCCGATGTCGTGCCTCTAGTCCCTATGACCATTAGGTCTACTCCAGACAGAACAACAGGTTTGAGTCCACATGAAATTATCATGGGGACGTGCTATGAGACATGCATTTGTACCAGTCAACAAGCTGATGACTATAACTGATGACATGATTTTGGATTACTGTAAGGGCCTGGCTGACGCAGTTCATTCTGTGTTTCACCAGGTTGGAGAAAACGCCACCACACTTGAAAAGAAACCAGCCCATGATCTGAGCCAAGGGGACTGGGTAAGGATAAAAGTCCACAGAAGAAGGAATTGCCTCGTTCCAAGGTGGGGAAGGCCAAGACAAGTCATTCTGACCACAACGACTGCTGTGAAGTGTGCTGGAGTGAAAAATTGGATACATGCAAGTCACACACTGAGAGTTCCAAATCCAAGAGATGGTACTGGAAAAGAATATTTTGAAGAATCAGATTCCAGTGATGATGCAGACAGCGAGACAGTAAGAAGGAAAAAGAATCCTGAAAGTGGAGAAAGTGAGTCGAGAGAAATTTTCATCCCACCAGAAGAGGTTCTGAAAAGAACATTGCAAACCGTAGAGGCGAGTTCAGATTCTGAAGAAGTACCTGAGGTTCTAACTAACAGCGATCAACACAAAAAGAAAGAAAGAAAAGAAAAGAAAATTCCAACAGAAGTAACACCTGAATCAAATGAGGAAATTGGACAAGTTCCACCTGAGATAAATATTGAAGAGGAAGGGACAGGAAAAGACAGAGAGGGACAGATTGCGGAAAAACCCCGAGGAGGTGTAGGGAACATCAACAACAAGCTATGTGAAGGGACAAGTAGACAGCAAGAAGATTGCGTGTCGGAGACCCGAGGAGGGACAGAAGTAGGGAAATCTCAATTGGTGGAAAAAGAAACTGTTGGAGGAAAGGAGATTGTTGAAGAAAAGAAAACTGTCAATGAACAAGCAGCAACTGAGACAGAATCTGATGAAAGTGACAATGAAATACATGAAGGACGAGTTCTGAGAAAAATAACTTGGCTTGGAGAAAGAAACAATAAAGAAGGAAGACAAAAGAGAAATGCTAAAGGAGATCTTTGGCCCAATAAAATAAAGAGATTGAGGTATAGACTGACACGAGTTAATTCATCAAAAGCTGAACAGGTGAACGAAGTGTCAAGTCAAAATCCAACAAAAGAGGAAGAAACAAAGATATCTGAGAGAACTAAAAGAATTAGAAAACCAAACCAGAGGTATAAGTCACCAGAATGGACGTATGTGGCACTGCCTGAACAAGGAGAAGAGGCAGACAGTCAAGGAAGTCCAGAGGAGGCTTTACTGAAAGAGGTTGCTGAAGAAGAGGCTGTGGGAATCCTGAGAGTTATCTTGTCCGACATTGGAGAAGAGACGGATGTGCAGGACCTGATACAGTTTCATGATGATGAAGAAACAGTGAAAAGTGATGAAAACCCAAATTGAGTAAATCCAAGGAAAATCACTTGGATAAGAAAAGAAAGAAGTAATATTAAAAACTAGTAGGTTGTAAAAATCTGTTGGGTACTTGCTGCCCTGAAGTTCAATAGAGGAGTAGAAGAGGCTAAGTCAAAGGACACAGTAAAGTTAACAAAATGGCTAACAATGAGAATAATAAAAGTAGATGTACCTTTCTGAAAAGATGGTGCAAGATGTGCTGCTGCTGTACAGGATTATTAATGCTGCTTTGGAGCGTGCTTGCTCTACTGATTTCATTTAGAGTCACTATAGACACTTTAGAAGGACATACTGAGAACAGGACTAATATAGGGAAGAGTTCACAGAAAATAGTACCAACTAGAACTAGCAATATACATATACATAAGGATAGGTCAATTAATGATTTTTCTAGCAATGTTTTTTCTAAATTGTTGTATGAATACGTAAAGACAATGGATGTAAGGGATTGCTATGTTTGCATGCAATTACCTGCCTCTGTTTCGGAAGGAGTGACTTATCATCATCTTCCGGCTACGTATGGAATTTCATGTTGTGTGTTGATTAGTATATTCTACCAGTTAGGGAAATTAGATTATAATATGTCTAATGTAGATAATATTCTTTGGCAGTTGCCTATGAATAAAGCACTGAATCCTGCAAAAAAAGCTAACACTTTAGGTGAGATTTTTTTAGAAACCAAAGAATTAACCTTAGAATATGTATTTAGAAACAATTTAACTTGCAGTTTGAAGGGAGAAGAGAAGAATTTTCTAGACATGGTTGAGAGAAGAAGGTTGAACATGCACAAGAAAGCAGAAGGGCATAAAATGAGTGACACAATGTGGGATATTGAGAAAGAAAAGGAGTTGAAAAATGGAGCCAGTCCAACTATGGCTATAGATGCCCCACAGAAAGGCAAACTGTGCATTACCAGGAAGAGATCCCAGTAGGATTATTATTTCATAGGGACTAGTGAGTGCCATGATACATACTTTATTGCAACCGGATGGGGATTTAGAGGAGGAGAAGATCCAGTTTTTCCGGGAGTGTATTATATTTGTGGGAACAAGGCTTATTACCGTTTGCCTGACCATTGGTTTGGCACATGTTATGTTGGCCTGATCTTTCCAAAGATTTTTCACATGGATAGAGTAGAAAATGCTGAACAAACTAATCCATTAACACGCTATAGAAGAGAAACATGGACAGAAATTGTAGGAGATATTTTTGGATCTTTAATTCCAGCAGTGGGAATTTCTTTGAATGCATTTGGCATTCGGAAGCTGTCAACAGTGGTGGATCGCTTGTCAACAAGCACCGCTGGAGGCTTTCTTTTGGTTAATACAGAAATGGTTGCTTTGCGTGCTATGGCGATGCAAAATTGACTTGCCCTTGATATTCTTTTGGCAAAAGAGGGTGGAGTCTGTGGAATGCTGAAAGTTCAACATTGTTGCACTTACATTCCTGACGAAAGCAAAGATCTGAAAGTTTATATAAAAAATATTACTGTTTTGCATGAAGAACTAGTACCACTGGAAGTTGAAAGTATCTGGACTAAAATGGCTAATAAGATGATTGCTATTAAGAATTTTGTAGCTAAAATAGGTAGTACCATTTTTGGTAAGATATTATTTCCATTAACATGTGTAATTGTTGCATTATTGATCTTTAGATTAGGGTGTATGTGTTGTAGATATAGAAGAAATAAAAAGAAAATTACGAAAGAAAATATTAAAAGGAGACAAAAGAAACCAGAAAGAGATCCACAAGAAATAGAATTAGAAGAGCTAAGAGAAAGCATGTATTTAGAAACTAAGAAGGAAGATAAGATGGAAACAAGGGTTTGAAAAGAATGAACAAGAAGATATTTTGAATTTCTTCCAAAAGGGGAAAATTAAATTGATTTTTGGGTTTTGATTTTTGTGGTGGTAAGATATCACCAAAGGGGGGATTGATGGAGCAGGGTTTTTTCTTTAAAACCGAATACCTGTTTCATTTTCACATGTTATAATTAAAAGTACTACTGATTAATTATTAATCATTAAAAGTTTGTCGAGTCTTGTCTAACCAACCTTATTAACAAGAGAATTACACGTGGGAATGCTATTGCATGACTAAAATAATAAATGAACTAAGTTGGTGAGCAAACTGACAGAAATAGATGTTGCTTATGTGATGTTATTGTGTTTTGCGCTTATAATTAATATGCATTAATGGCTTTTGATGTCGCAAATGGCTAGATAAATACATACACATAGGGGTATTAGCAGGGGAATAACACTGTATAATCATTTCCGTGCAGTAATTCTGTTTTATGTTTATTTCACTTAAGTTGCCCAATGGGGCCTACCAAAAGATGGCTACCACCCGCAGCCTGCATTCGAGTTGATGGAAATTTTTGCAAGGAGGCTTCGCGCTGCCTGTGACCTTGCCCTCTCAACAAACTGAAAAGCCATGATCATGACGACAAACCCAGGACGGATGCCAAGAGCCCCTGAACATGATATTTGTTACAAAAACCAAATACTGAACTTATGAACTGATGATCCCACGATGGGGATACAAATTATCCAAAAGAGACATCTGTAGAAGTAACGAATTAGTTATGGACCCCTTATTTTTCTATTCATTATTTGGAACGATCTAAGTGTGAGAAAATCTCGCACAGTATCTCATATGTACCAAGATGACATTATTTCCGCCATTCATCCGCACTGAACAATGAATTGTAACATTTCAGAATGTAAATTTTAGTATAAATATTAGTAGACTAGAGAGGTCTAGTGCCACTTCTTCCCGAACTGATGATCCAAGGTCCCGATGCTGACGGAGAGGACGGTGACTCTACATGACGGCTAGAAACTCTGATTGAATTACTGAGGACCGGTTCTGACTTAGGATCTGACATTTAGACAGAATAGGTAAATATGAGAGAAATGAATTTGCATTTAATTGGCTTTTCTTACAATTTTAGATAAACAAATATTCTGTTTGAATCTCTGTGTCGGGTGGTTATTTTCTTGTCATGTTTATTGAATTTATTTGCATATTATACAGAAATGATTTTCGCCAGATCTTCAGCAACCAGTTGATGCCATTGACCTCAGGGTACATGCAGATTGGTTAGGTATCAGAAAGTGTTTCCCCTTATACATGGCACGGATAGAGTGGTAGGATGAATGTTGGTGTAATGGGCCCCACCAGCGTGTGATGTGTGTGTGCGCGTGTGACTGTGAGATCACTCCGTCCGTGGAAGTAGAGGGGATTCGGAAGCATCGATCTGCACCAGACCATCATTACGAGAGTCCTCTTAACCATAGGTTCCGGTTCCATCGAAATGATGGGACCTACAGAAACTCAACAGATCTTTTATTTTTCACCTGGAGATTTCAGCAGTTAAAAAGCAGCTGAAATATGCTGGTGAAAGTTAGGCTCAAAATGAAGAAATACAGCAGAGTCAGTAATTCCTCATTTCTTGGTGGGCCTTCAGGGTAGAACTTGTAATGGGACACATTTTCTCCACCCCCAGTATTACTGGTACCCGTGGTGTGGATAATTCTGGGGGTGGGGAAAACCCTGCCTATTTAAGGAGTCACTCATAATGAGGGACTACGTCTTGAAAGAAGCTACACGAACAAACAAACCAACAACAGCTGGACATCACTACTCAAAACATAAACATGCACAGAGGACGCGTCTCACTTGATATTGTAAGGGTGGAAGGGATACAAACACAATATACCTTAGAACTTTGGAACTCAAGTTATTAAAATGCTGAACCTAAAAAAACAAGCATTGACAAAGCCAGGAGGCGGCACTGTTTGCATCCTTTTGACTTTGGAAATGCTTGGTTAGTTCTGTCATGTTCTTTGTATAAATGTATTGTAGAGAGAGTTGTCGTGCCCTACAATAAAAAAAACTGGATAAAAAACATAAAATGCCATAGTAGTCCCTGACACTAAAGGGAACTTCTTTGAAAGCAGGCGTGTAATCCTTGTGGAAGAGCAGAACACCATCGTTCACAGTAAAGTTAGCCACTGCCCGAACTAGGCTGACCCATTGCTCCATGCTGTGTGTTATAGTGGGTGGAAACTAAATGTCAATAAGTGAAGAGGTCTCGCTAAAAGTCCCTATAAATATGTATTACATTTCATTTTGGTAGGATAAAAAGTTCTTGTCCAGCACAAGACTTAAAACCCTTATTAGAAACATGACAACCAAACTGCCAGGTCACTTCCACTGGGCACATCCCATATGAATGTAATAAGTCTTCGTTACGGTGGAATTACAGTTGTGTAGTCAGAACAAATAGGCCTCATCTCCAATCTGAATGGGAACACAGGCAACACTAGATTAGCTCAGCTTGTACTTGCTGTGTTGCGTATGAATATGCGATGTTACATCGCATGCGTTACAACGCATGCGATTACAACGCGGTCGTTACAACGACCGCTTTGTTACAATGTAAACCATTACATCGCAAGTTGTTTCTTCGACGAGTTGCTCTAGGGGGGGCTCACTGAATTTAGGAATTGTATAATTTAATATTCCAACTCCAGCTCTTGCAACAGTAGGGAAGGTGTTGGAATAGTAAATTATACCATTACTTAGTTTAGCGTGCCCCCTACAGAAAGTCGTAGAAACGACTTGCGATGTAATGGTTTGTTTTCTAACAACGCGGTTGTTGTAACGACCGCATTGTAATTCGCATGCGTTGTATCGCATGCAATGTAAACACTGTTTCCCGTTGTGTATGCTCCTTTTCAGATGGGATATGGTCTACATGGTTCTGCCATGACTGGCAATATCTATCTGGATACTGGTTCTATTTTAAAATAGAATTGAAAGAATGGTCTGTTAAATATTCAAGATAAGTAATACATTTAAATGCTTATGGGTTTACAAACATTTTAAACAATTGTAAATTAAGGGTCCAAACAACACTTGTCATGATGGTTGGTATTAGAATATGAAAATGTTCATTATAGTAGTATCTCAAGGTATACAATGGTGTTCTGAGCAACTTAATTGTATGTACTATATTTTGGAAAACATGCCCTTTCTGAAAAGGACTCAAAATTGCCTAATTTGCATCTATTATGAGAATGCAATGTGTAATGAAAGTTTCACACCAATCTTGGTTGAAATGGATAGGCGTGAGATAGGCATGAGATAGTTCACTTATCCTTTCTCATTTACGGTGCTCCCATTTCTCACCGCCTGCAGCGTCCAAATGGATCACCGCCCATTCTTCTTTTGGGTAAAAATCTCAACTCTTGCTGTAGTGAACTTCCTTCTTGCAATGTCACATGATAAATGTGTCTTGTCTCCTCTTGCCTCCAACCTGTAGCCCTCTACATATACTCGAATACCTCACCAGATCTCCGCACTGCTTACCTAGAAGCCCATGACAAAGATAAACACATCCTCCCACTCAATTATGAAGTGCAATCACCACCGCTTGCTCTTGAGTGCTAATGCCATCTTTCTCAGATAGTCTACTGAAGAAGTCAGATTCATTTAATTCCCTTGAACACAATGTAATGGTTTCTGATATTGACCTCCTTCCCTTGGAAATTAGATCACTCTCTATTGACCCAAGATAAACATAAACACATTCTTTCTTCTCTGAGAAACCAGAGCTTCTAGTCAGTCAGTCAAAGAGTCTTTACTTGTCCAGTAAAGGCCATAAAAGCACACAAGTAAAAATAATTGTACCAAAGACACTTGTAAATACAAAGGCTTAAAAAGAGATCATTAATACATAGCGGGTCTGGTTTTCTTCTATGAGAAACCAGAGCTTCTAGTCTTTAACTGAATCAGTATAGATTTCCTAACTAACAACCATCAAAAACCCTTACAAGTTCAGGTAGGAATCTGGATGTACTGTCCATCCTGTCAATATGCATATAAGAATTTACTGCCATCCTCACCACAGCAGCAAAATACAAATTCATGAGCATATGAAAGATTTGCCCGTGCCCCCCTTCCCATACTGCTAAGGCACTATTTATTTCCTAGCACTTAGCAAATTAGACTATTTCAACAATCTCTCAATTGGCCACTCCCAGCATTCCTTCAACCCATTAGGGAAGCAGCTTACTTTCACAATCTAGACCTTTGTAAGAAATTGGAAAATTAGCTGGGGGGGGGGATGAGTACCCACCTCAAACAATATTCACAATCCTTTTTAGTATAAACCTGTTTTTAATTCTCTGGTAGTTTGGCACAAAACATCAAGACTTAATTTGGAGGCAATGTGTGAAATATGTATGCCGTACTGAAGCCGAATTAACATGAAGACACAACACAAGAATGATTCCACATCAATTTGAAAGATATAGAATATTTAAATATATTAATTAACACTAAAATGACAATAATCTAATAAGTAGAATGGAGATATGAATTTTTTAAGTTCCAAATGCACAAAGCTTCAACTGTGCTAGACCAGGCAAAGGCCAGAGTTAAGGCTGATCACAACGGATCACTGATCATTTACAGGAACCAAGTTTATTCCAATGAAATGTTTACCATCTGACTTAGAAACGTTCTAAGAACATTACTAAGTCGGACAGTAGATACGTAGACTCAGCGGTCTATTTAGGGGTTAGAATTAATGCCTCAGTAGATAAGATCATTACAGAAAATTATTGCCCCCTTATGGGATCGATTGAAGCAGAATTAAAGAGGCTGGACGTATTACACCTCTCTCTGGTAGGGCGGGTAAACGTCCTTAAAATGTCAATATTTCCGAAGGTCCTTTACTTGTTTCGAGCCATCCCATTATTGCTGGAGGAAAAACTATTAAAAAATCTGGAATCAATATTTAACCGGTTTATCTGGCAATATGGGAAGACTAGGCGCTCCATGAACCTTATGTCGCTCCCGTTTGTAAGGGGGGGCATGGCTTTACCAAACCTTCGTCTATATCATTTATCTTGCCTTCTGGCTAAAATGTCAATACTTTTTCAATCAGCCCCCAGCTCGGTAGCGGCCCAGGTAGAGAGTCAGGATCCCCCATCTATTTTTGAGCTTTTAGTGGGGAAGAAGGCTGTTAGGCTACTCTTGAGCGAGGTGGATCGGAGATTTTATAAGAAGGCCCGGCTTAAGATCATGGGTGGGGTTTGGGGGTCATGGAAAGCCGTCCAAAAGCTGCTTGAAATTCCTAAGATTAATGCGCACCTCCTTCTCTGGAACTCTAACCTATTTCCTTATATGGGTATGGACAGGAATTGCGCGGCTTGGAAAGAACATGGAATTAGTTCTATTGGGGATATTATGGAGGGGGGGGAGGTCCTCAGGTTCGAAGTGATCCAACACAATTTTGGGATTTCATCTAATCACTGGTTTTTGTACGGACAGTTAGTCCAAACGTTGAAGGCTTTTAGACCGAGGATACCTGAAACAAGACGTTTCCCCTTGATCGATTATTTATGGAACGGGGGTAATAAAATAACATTTGTCTATAACCACTTAATGGCGGGTATTCAGGACGATTTGGAGAAAACAGAATCTGCAATTGCAGGGAAATTAGGCGACCCCGACGTGGATTTAGATCTAGCACTTGCATTAAATAAGAGATTATTTCGATCTTCTAACCTACGGGCTCAGCATTACAAAACGCTGTTTAATTTGTATTTTACTCCGGCGAAGCTGTATGCCTGGGGTCTGGTGGAGAACGATAAGTGTCCTAGATGCAATAATGGTCCAGCGGATCTAATCCACATGTTCCACCAGTGTGATAAGCTTTCTATGGTACTAATGGAAATCTCTAAGTTTTTGGAGGGGCTGCTAGATCGTAGGATTGGCCTATCCCCCACGTTGATGTTGCTAGGTGTAGATAGGAAATTGGAGTTGGGTAGTGCGGCTGAAGCTCTGGTCTTTATATCTACTGCAGTGCTACGCATCCTTATTTCAGCAGGTTGGAAAGATTCCTCCCCTCCCACTTTTCAAATGTGGATTGCAAGGTTGCTGGGAGTGCACAATATTGAGGCTTGCCTATATGAGTTAAAAGGTAAAACATTAAGGGAATTAGGAAGAAATATTTGGGCACCACTTGCCATCTGGAGGAGCTCGAGCGCCTAAATACTGCTTTATTTATTTCATGATAACGAATGGTTTAGAACTATTGCCCTATTATTATTTATAGTTTGGCCTTGTTTTATATGTATCTACTATGGTTATTATTGTCTAAACGTGTTCTTGTATGGTTTAACAGGAATATCTATTTATTGAATTTGTAAAAATTTTTGTATGACACCAGTAAATCTCAATAAAATAAATAAAAAAATTAAAAAAAGAAACGTTTATGGAGAAAAAGTGGTTGGTGACCATTCATTCGTGGAGCAAGCTGCTAGCTGGATCCGTAGTGCGGAAGAGCAGGGTTCTGGTGCGGCTGTCGATAATGGTGGGAAAGTTCTGAGCAGGCGAAATCTAGAGTCTGTGCCCTGGAAGATCTCAATGTTCATCCAATGCTGCTCAGCAGCAATATATATTTCCCATCCAACTACCATCACAAACCCTTCCAAGCTCGGGTAGGAATCTAAGTGTACTGTTTAACCTGTCAATCACACGAGCAGAATAATACAAGGTCATGAGCATATGAAAGATATGGCCATGCCTCCCATCCCATACTGCTAAGGACCTAATTAATTCCTAGCACATAACAAACTAAACTGTTTGAACAATCCCCAATGGGCCACTCTTAGTATTCCTTCACAACACTGGATAAATCACTTACTTTCACAACTTGGACCTTTGAAAGAAATTGGAGTACTAGTTGAGGTGGGTAAGAACCCACCTCAAATATTAATCACAATCCTTGTTGAAGTGAACCACTAAATTCACTAAATTAACATGTACTTAACACTCTGGTTGTTTGGCACAGAACCATCAGACTTAACTTTCCAGCAACGTGTAAAGTATTTATGCCATACTCAACCAGCAAAAACGTGAAAACACAACACAAGAAAGATCCCAAACCAATTTACAACAAAAGAGAATATTTAAGTAAATAAATGATAGGAAACATTATAAGAATTTAACCAGTTGAATGTGTAATATACACAGGGTGCCTTCCCTGAACGCGCACCAGTGCCCTAAGGTCTCAAGGGGTGACGAGTCCCTGTGGAATGTAAATCTGTACAACAGTACCCACAAAAACGGAACAAGGAAGGCATAACTTTCAAAAGCACAGAGTACTTTTGGGATAAAACGTAATCTTCTAGGAATCATACACAACTTTGCTATCAAAGGAATAAACACAAATATAAAACATTTGAAGTCAAACTACCTTTGGCAAGACAGATATTTTTTAAGTCAAACTACCTTCGGCAAGACAGACATTTAACATAAAAATGCCTTAAAAACTAATCAAACCTGTGCAGCAATTCACTTTTGATTCATTAGAATGGATCACTGTCAGGAAATCAATTGCTTGCCTAATTTAAAGCCACCTAGACAGAATAGGCGCTATCTGTCTCAATACCCTCACTGGCTGAAACGACGCCCTCATGCCTGGTTCCTGCTGCAGAGGTTCGTGCACCTTTTGGCCTTGGCAAAAAAGACACTCACTCAACATGGCGCACACCATGTTGAGAGCGGTTAGCCTTCTAGTCTTTTAATTCTTTCTCATCTGTCAGCGCTTATGTCGAGTGCGAGCGGTTGAAGTCCTCGCACTTCAACTGACCTCCTGAAGAGAGAGCAGTGTTCCTGTAGCGTGCCTTCACAGAGGAGAATTTCAAGCTTATTTTTGTGGCGCCTGCCCAGTATTGGGGGCGCTTACTCTCTGTTAGGCTCCGTTGTTCAAGGCGGTGTGCACACCAGTTTTTAACAGTCAGCTGGGACTAGTTTCTCGTAGTTCGTTACCTCACTAGTTGTTCCTGTGGCATTTGAAGGAGATAACGAAGAAGACTCTTTATCACTCTCAAAGGACAGTAAGAAATTTGGTAAGAATCTAGAGACATTGTTGACTATCAATTATTTAAGACTTTCCTCAAAGGAAGTGTTCATTGATCATTTGAAGACCCTTCATATCTACTAGACCAAGAAGACATCAGAGATGTATGTTTATTCAGTCAAAACTATCTCCAGAGAGGGGCTAGCCTACGTAGGAGTCAGGTAGAGAATAGAGCAAAACAGAAAAGCATAATAGACATAGGTTAGTTAGGTAGGTTGCAGACTTCCACCGAAATTCCCAGAATACCTGACCAACAATAGGTGTTGAGGGAAACTCGAGGCTGGTTGCTGAATCTGGAGGCGGTCTCTCTTTTCATCCCATTCCCCTTTCCCCCTGGTGGGTGCTAGAGACAGATTTTTCTGTTCTTAATCTGTGTTGGTACTCGCTGGGAAGATCTGGGGAACTGGCTTCTGCGGAATTATCGGCATTCAAGACCTTCTGACAATCACCAACATTTCTCTAGAGAGATATAAGAGAACCTTAGCTTTTTTTGTTGGGAAGGTATACAATAGAGGTCTCAATTTTACAGCCTCTGAGAGTCCGGAAACAAGGATAAGCAATCCAGAAATTAATTACATGGTACTTCTTTAGAGACGTCACCCCTCTGGAATTGTGCAATACCATTGCTAGACCAAGGCTTTAAATTAAACAGCTCCTATTTCAAGAAAATGACAGGCAGGAGTGTCTCTGTTTTGCCTTCAGTAATGAATGTTGACACTCTAGTGGTTCATTAGAACTCTGTGGTGAAGATACAGTAGAGCACTGTGCGGTCAATGGGCACACTGCTGCTGTTGTTGGAAGTACTTGTTTCACTCATCATGCCAGACTTTTTATCTGACGTAGATGAGGAAGATATTTAAGAATTCATGCAAATGTGTCCTCATGTTAGCTTTCTAGTGCACTTACCTTAAAGGTTATGAAACAATGATCTCTTCATTTTGTTAATTAACTGCCAGAACCTCTGTGGGAAACACTATTAATTCTGCAGCTCTGACTCCTGCAAAATGTGTGCCTCAATTTGTTATGAATATAGAATGTTAGCACGCTAGTTGTTCATTAGAACTGTCACATAGGTGCAGTAAAATATTGAGGCATCTACAGGAAGACTGCTGGAAATACATGCTTTCCTCAGCATATCAGGCTTTTTTTCTCAAATTGTTGAGGGATTTATTTGTGACTTTATAGAAAATGTGTCCTCATTTTACCTTTTGTGGTACGTTTCATGTTTGTGAGAAATTCATGAGAGAAAACTGTTTTCTATTAAACATAGTTCAACAAATCACAGCAGAGGACCAGCTTTTTTCAAACAGTAAAATCACCTTTGAATTCACCACAATACCTAAAATGAGTTTATATTAAAGGCAAATGCTATATATTGTGAATTAAATGTGTATCTCCTGTTATATTTGATCTCTTTAGTCACCCTCAAAACCAGGCATTCACTGCAATGCATATCAATGGGATTAAAATGGCAGAACCTTATCCCCAGAAAATTCATCAGGCATGCTTCTTGCTAACTTTCACCAAAAAAGTCCCATTAAAAATACACCATCTAACAAACAATTTTGTGAACTTGACCCCAAAATGTAACTGCATGATTTTCAATCGCAATATTATCCAAAGGGGCGGCATTACCAGGAAAATATTGGCCAGGTATCGAGAATGGTCCTCAACTTTGCCACAGGCCTCTAAATCAATCTTGATCAGTAACTAACTGGGAGTCCTGTCCCACTTTGATAATGATGCCTATTGGCAACAATTTGATGAGACCAACTATAATCTGAAATCTCAGAAGACTGGACCTGATTTGGAGTTTAGCGGTCAGGGTACTCAACCACAAATGTGAAGGAGGAGCTTGTTTGCCAAGCTGACAGTCCATCCGCTCTATTTTGAGTCAAGTGAACCATCATATGTTTCTGCAAGTGGTACTCTGGCTGACTTTGCTGCGAAAAACCTGCCATGGGTCTCTAAATATGGTGGGAGTCCGCCAGGGCAGAAGAGGTGTTTAGTGGTGCCCCCCCAGGACCCATAGTGGAGGGCCACGGGGGACAGGGGCCCTGCTAGGGGCCCGAAAAAAACCTTTCTGCAAGCCTTTTCATGTCAGAAGAACAGACGTGAAATGGCTGGTGGAAAGGTGGATCGTGATTCCCACAGCGTTGACTGAGAAGGCACCGCCTCCATTGTGGGGAATGCGATTAGACTGACTGCCCAACACGCTCCTTGGGACCGTCAGAAGCTGTCGGTCGGTCCCTGGCCCAATGAAGTCTGACCAGCCGCATCCTAATGCAGTGGTCTGACCACGGTTAGAGATGTCGGTGGGACCGACGACACATCACTGTTGGTCCCACCAACATCGTAATGGGTCCCTAAATATAGATTCATGAATGCAGGATCAACTTTGAAAGCATGGATGCCTATACTGACCCAAATGTTTAAAAGTCTACATTCTTGCAACCCAAAAATCATATCATGCTTATGACACAGTTTTGTTGATCATTTGGTCTTTTTTTAAATAAATCTGAAAAGTCTTGAACAATAACTAGACACATGTAGTTTGTTTAGTACAAACAAACACTTCAAATTAAAAATTACAAGACAAAGGTGATAATGGCATTTTGAAAAACAAAATTTAATTCACAAGATTGCACGGCACTGGAGAACACATTTCTGAAAGTGTATTCTTAGTTACTGATTTTTAATGGTTAATTTACCTTTTATAACTGTCACAATTGGCACATAAATGCAGTTAGACAAATGTGAAACTGGTGGCTACTGCTTTGTATGAAGTGGACTCCAAAAGAGGACTCAGAGCTACATGAAATTTGGCAAGCTTTTAGTAGTTTAAACGCAGAGTAGAAATCTCAGGTTTCATGCAGATATAATGAGAGGGAGCAAAGTAAAAAGGGGTCAAATGTATGAATCGGCTAATAACTGTGTCTTTTATCACTGATCTGTGTGATTCTTTGCAGATAAGTAGCAAGTTTAGCTTTCTTTTGATATTTTGAGTTTCATGCAATTATGTCGAAGGGGGAACAGGAAAAGGGAGTAAAATAGCATTCATTTGCTGGTAACTTTGACACTTTTTAAAGAATCTACATGGAATTTGCCTAGCTTTTAGGCTTTTGCCAAGTTAAGTAGATTCAGGGAGATCTGATTACTGAGAGAGAGAAATGTAAAGGGGTGGGTCAGAAAATCTTTGGTTTGCTAATAAGGTTCCATTTAATAGATCTACACACAATTTGACTGCCTCTTGGCATGCTTAGCTTACTTAGTTTTATGCACGTTCATCACGTTTTTGCTGCAAATAGTAAGGGGCACTTCTGCCCCATTGTGCATTCTGGGCCTTAATGTAAATAATCCATTCTTCTCCCCTTAGCAGTTATTCTTCCAATTAATTTCACATATTCTGTTTGGCATTGCCTTCTCATTTTTAAGGAGTGCTGCTTATTAAAATGTATTTCATTCACTCTTGATGAAGACCCCTTCTGAATAACTTTGAGGGGCAAAACGTTGATAATGTTTATCAAATTAAAATTAATTGTACCACATTTTTAAGGGATTTCCATTGTGACTCTGTAACAATTATTCATGTTATCTCAAGATAACAAAGTGTTACTAGGCATTTGTTGTTATGTCCCACATACTTTATATTTGGGTTTGCAGTCTTGCACATTTTTTATACTTAAACAGTACACTTTCATCTGTTTAAACCAATACCTACTTTTCTCTCTATTAATCATTTCTACAATTGTGATGATATATTTTCTATAGGTTTATTTTGGCATGATTTACTTCTGTTTTTTATTATTTGCAATTGTGACTTTAAGATGTTTTACAGGTTGAAGTTATTGACCCTTTAAAACATAAGTTATTGCTTAAATTACCCTAAAACAAACATTGTTGTGCTCAGCTAGATCTGTCAATGTTAGGTGTGGTTAAGGAAGAGCATGGCAAAATATATTCCTTTGCCACATTCTGACAAACGTGCACAAAATTCATCAGGAATTTGGATGTTTAGTTTTCTGTTGGTGTGTCAATTTAAGCCCTATGCCGGAATTTGAAGTATCATGCATAAGTGACATGGGGCAGAGGGGTTCAAAAACACCTTGATTTGCTAATGATGTTGGCACCATTTGCCAGATTTGCCCCAAAGTTGAGAGACCAGGATTTGGTTTAACTTACAAACAGCATGTGCAGCTGGAAGATGTGTGCATGGGAGGTTGGCTACCAGCGACAAATCACTTGTGCACAAGGCTGAAGGCTAGGTGTGTTTAGCTGCAAGGTGGGTTTGCACATGGCCTGACCTGTGGTCTGTGGACAGGCCAAGCAGTCAGCCCATGATGCACACAGCTAGAGGCCTTAGAGGACATGTGCCCACCAGATATATATATATCCATGCTACTGCCAAGAGCACACTTTTACCTTTGCATCTACTTGAAACACAGTTAATATGTAGATATGGCTAGCTTTGGCTATAACTGAATGATGTTGTTTAAGAAAGCTCTGAAATTCACGTTATGAAGTGTATTATTAAAAACAAGTACATTCACTGTAACAATCCTTGGTAATTAGGATTTCTTCTGCTCATAAAATATTACCTTAAGTTTAAAGAAAACTCAGAAATTACATTTAAAAAACGCAGTCAACATGAAGTTATGGGTACTAAGCAAAACTTAAAAACACCTGAAGTCCTCTATTAATCATTAACAAAGCAAACCATAACTAGTGTAACACCCCCCCAACGTATGCACTTTGCCCAATATTTGTCAGACTGGAGTTAGAATAGTAGATCCGATCCTGCTCAATGCATACATTTTCCGAAATGTTTGCTAGACCACAGTTTGAAAAATAAATCTGACTCCCTCCAATTCATTCATTTTCCCCACTTTTAGCTAAACTTGACTTTGATCAGTAAATCTGTCCCTCTGTCCCTCGTTTATGCACATTCCTCAATATTTCTTGGCTGTCAGAAATCTGACATTACCCAATGTATGCATTTTACCCAGTGTTTGGTAAACTGGAGTTAGAATAGTAGGTCTGACCCCCCCAATGTAAACATTTCCCCAATGTTTGCTGGACTAGAATTGAAATAGTAATCAGACCCTGCCCTACTGCCTATTAGACTGGACTTAGAATAGTAAAGCTGATCCCTTTATGTATGCACATTTCCCAATGTTTGTTAGACTGGAGAGAGATAAGAATGTTTGACCCCTCTAACTCCTTCACAATGTATGAATTCCCCCTAATGTTTGTAAGATTGTAATGTATTTCTTTTGTTTTTTTTTAGTTAGTTAAATTATTCTGGAATTCTTTCAGATATTTTGAGCATACGTGATTTAAAAGCATATATTTTAAAATTATTTTTTCATTTTAATTATTTTTCCGTTGTGTTTGTTTTTAGAATTATTTTATATTTCTGTTATTTCTTTAGCATTTGTAATGTATTACATTTTGGTACCTATGATCAAATATTATTTATAATTGTTCAATAAATATGTTGCTTTGAAAATGAATGACAATTATACATATTTGTGCTTTATGTATTCTTTAATATAAATTAGATATTATATTTTCTTTACTGATCATTTTATTTGTTATAAATGTATTTTATTTAATAGTATAATATTATAAATGTTTTGTGCTCATTGATACATTTTATTTAAAGTAATATGTATTTATAAGTTAATACATTCTTCTTCAGATGTTGTTTTATGTTATGTATATTTTACACATATATTAAAAAAACAATGATTTAAGTTTGATTTTAATTGACAATAATGTTAATTATAACTAAGTACATTTACTCACCATTGTAATGTCAACATTTCGATAGTCGATATTTGTGTACATTACATAATAGTTCAATATTTTTGTGGTTGATTTTTTTACCACAATATTTTTGTGCCATAATAGTTTGTAGTCAATCTTTAGTCATACAACCCATACTTGCTAGCAGGTTGCCGATACAGGGTATATTAGAATTGATCCATATATACCATGTCATCCTTTCATTGTGAAAAACATGCAAAATAACGTAGATAAATACATTTCCTAAAATGTTAGCAGAGCATCAAAGGTAATTATAGTTATTAAATCCCCAAAGAAATGTGAGTAGCATGTACATGATCACCACACCTAAATTTAAACTATAGTGCCGAATCAATATATAAAACCACTGTTAGAAATGCAAGAACATATTATTCAATAAATTATAGTTGATTATTCATCTCAATAAAATTATTTCATAAAGAGTTAATGAAAATCCAATATTTACCCCCATCAATCTGGGATTAGATATTCAAAGTAGGTTGCCTACAATTCTAAATTGTGTTGTCCCCTTGGAATGCTAGGGTTACCTTGCAAGGTAGACCCATAATCATTAAGAGTACCAAAAATAATCTATCTCTGTAGGGCTAATTTAATAATTAAACATTAAAAACACACCTTGTAACTATAACTCCTATACTCCAGTTCATCTTCTACCTTTCACAGGAAGTAGAAGGAAAGGATCTCATCTTGATAATCACTACAAACTAAAGTATCCACCTATTATTCTTAAAAAAACAATATATAAATAATTATAGTCCTCATTGTAAGGAGCCCTCTTTGACACTGAGACAATGAGGAATGGACCATCACGTGATTCCAGACTCAAGTTTGCAGTGCATTGAAAAACATCATCATACCAGAGACCTGATATTAGCCAAAATGTTAACATATTGAAATATTTGGGAACATAATTGATAGATAATATAAACATTTGGCAGATGGTTAGCTATCAGAGTGGAGGATGTAATGTATTCTGTCACGCAGATGGACTGTACTCTGTTTTGCTAAACTCTAGCTAAGGCCCTAAAACAGCATTTCTGCAGCACAACTGGAGTGCCAATTGGGTAGGTTGACCGCTGAATGACAAGTCTCATAAACAAAATAAACAAATACAGAAATGCTGTAAAAATCAGCTTAAGTAGGTTAGAGGTCTGGGAGTTGGGTGGAACAAGTTGAGTGGAGGAAACTTACTTTGTCTCCAGCAAAAATATTCTGCTAGGAAAATAGTATTAGAGGAAAAATCCTACATTAGGTACAGAAGGCAGGGAAGCAGTTTCAACAAAGGTATTTAAAAGATGGTGCAGCAATAGTTTTGCTGCACCATCTTCTTAATATCTTTGTTGAGCCTCCCTTTGTTGGACTGCAAGAGAAACGCCTTGATGGACATGACAAAAGATTTGAGTCAGGAGCTCGAGTCAAAAATAACCTTCTGAGGTTGTTCTAAGAGACAATTTATGACAAGAGAGAGAGATGAAGTCTGTTGGTTTGATTGTCAGGGCTGCTTATGACTGGGAAAGGAGACAGAAGGCTGTACGTCACACTGTGATGCCATGATGTGGTGTAGTGCAGGATCAAATGTTTAAGGAGGGAAATCATCAGAGTGAGTCCCAGTCAATGTGTGTACGATGGCAGTGCAGACCACAAGCAGCAAATTAATTGCAGTCTTGGCAAAGGGTGAGGTAAGGCTCACATATAAAAGAAAAGAATTGCAATGTGAAATGGTGGGGCTTTCCAGTGATAACTAGAGAGATGGGTCTGAAGCAGAGAGGACCTACGAGATAGAAGGCAAGGAGCCCTTATAGGAATATGTAAAAAGCATATCATCCTGATCAGTAATATACAGCCAAAATGGACAGCACAAGAGGCATTGTTACACATCACTGCAAGAAAAATTAAAGATCTATAGTATTAAGTAAAGAACTAAGAGCAGAGGACAATGTCACATATTAAGGTGACAAACTACTGAAAAAACAGTTTTTGGAATTAATAATTATAAAGGAATGTTTGGGAAAGCAAGAACAAAAGGACTGGGAGAAGCCACGGTGAACTTTGTAATTCTTAGTTACATTATTATAATGCACAATCTCAAATTTATTGTAGTTGAGGGAAACAAGAATTGAAGAATGATGCATAAAAAACTGCTAATAAACATATAAGGGACACTTCTCCCCCACTCCCAACCACTTACCCCTACTTGAATCGAGACTTAGAAAGCAAATAGCCATTGCCAACTCTCCATTTTTGATGACGTCACTGGAAGATCCATCTCCCCAGGAGGGGGAACCATGCTTCTCTTCAGGACACTTCACCTTTCATTAAACAATGAGTCTTTATTCTTAGCTACCTGTAACCCCTTTTCAAAATCCCTTAAGATGTGAGTCAACATAGCATATGTAACTCTATTATGACACTGATGTTGAATGTAATTATAAAGGGAAAACCCATTAAAAATGGTTAAAAAAAATAAGGGGCACTTCATCATACCATTTAATCAGAGACAAGAAATTGGGAAATGGGAGTGTGGTTGTTGCAACATGAATTTTGGGTAAGGAGAAAGGGGAGGCACTTGTGTAGAAGAAACTCACCTCATCTCCCCCAGAAATACAGTATTTGGAAAAAGGAAGAAATAGAACACTATATCAACACAATTATTCCTTGAATATTCTAACACAGAACCCACTTGTCTTATGTTTATTCAAAAGAGCATGCATGTAGGATTCAGACCTCATATCTCTCTTCCAAGTGTTTTTATATGTATATCCAGGGCAACAGATAAATGGTGTACTCTCAAAATAAACCAAGGAGAGTAACAAATACACTGGTGTCACCCCCTGCTTTCACATTTAGTGCTCTGCTTCTATGCTGACATATTCAATCATTTACAGAAAACCAGATCCGGCAGGCATGCCTTCCCCTACATCGCTCCTAAAGCGTGGAATGAGCTGCCGCTGCACATAAGAGCCTCCTCCTCACTTCTTGAATTCTGCAAGGAGCTGAAGACCTGGCTTGTCGAGTTGTTCCACTAGGCCCTAGGTGAGGCTAGACTCACACTTGCTCAGCACCATGACACCCGCCCGGTGAAAGTGCACTCTACAAATGAGCATAACATAACAGAACAAGAACGTGTTTAACGATTAGTGTCTGCAAAGCCTGAAAGGGTCTTTCAAATAAAAATATATCTTTCCAGTTATGAGACTCACTAGCTACAAAGAAAGTATGGATTACAGCAGGAAATCTTCTTTCTTTAGAATGTACTCGCTCCAAAATACAGCTGCCATGAAAGGGAATTCCTTTTTACTCCTTAGAAACCCATGTTAATCCCATTTTAAGGATTAGGGAGTTACATATTTGAAGCTCAAAATCTTTTCCTGAGCCTTGCTTGTGTTTATCTCTGACTTTATACATGGATATGATTTGTACGGATATAAATGCCTAGGCAACATGCATATGTTTTTATAATAATATGGGTTATATGTGTTATAGCATGCACAATCTTACATAATACTGTTTCTGAGCATCTCCTTGCTTTGATTCAATGGCAGCTGTTTAACGGCAAACCTTCACCGACAGAGCAGTCATTTGTGCTTCTGAAAAATGTAAATGTCACTTTTTGGTTTTGAAAAATTAATAAGCTAAGGAAAAGATACAGTTTTCCAGTGTTTGCCCGCATGGCAAGCAGCAGCAGAATTAGCATTGCTCCCGAGAGCTGCCATTGGTTAGCTGGAGGGAAAATGGATATCAATTATACATAATCTAAGAAGTCTCTGCATAGTAATCAGGCCCAGTGGGGGCTTTGGGGCAGCTTCGTTATTCTCTTGTAAACACAAAAGCCCAGATAGACGTGTCAGTCAGGAGAGGCGGCGGCGGCAACTCCTCCTGAACACCGCCACACTCTGTTCGCTTCAATATGCAAACAAGGCTGTGTGGCTGAGGGTTGAACCAGAGCTAATGAGCACCACGGACTAACCCTGAAGTAAAAAGGTTGTTTCACGGCTCCTCTGGGCACACTCAGGTATTGGGAAATATCGTATTGTAAGCTGAGAGGTGCCAATCATGGCCCCTTGCATGCTTTCGCTTTAAAGCGCGAGGCAGCGTAATTACCTCGTAACCTCTGAACTTTGCAAATCGTTCCAAAATACCAAAGCTTTGAATTACTGTATGGTGTCTTGCCACAAAACACACTTGAAAGAACTCGGACATGATTTGGCCATATATGCAGCTCCCTAGGGGTTGATAGGCTCGTTCTCATATATTTTCTCTATCCAGGCTGCACTTGTGTTTTTTCATCACTGTAATTTGATGTCTGCACAATATTTCTGTTGGACGTCTCAAGTGAAATGTTTATTTATGGAACAAGGATGCTCCTCTCGCGGCCAGTAATTCACAATGAGGCAGATACTTGGTTTAATTAGTTATCCTGAAGCCTTTTTCGGCTTTACCTAAAATTAAGACTCCTGCCTAATAGCAGAGTGTTCAGGCCATGTACACTGATGTAAATTAACATCACTTACCGTACTGTATGTAGTAGACGAGCACCCTCCCGTCGTTTTCCACTGTCAAGCTCAAATTCGCTTAGAATGTCTTTGGGGTGTGTTACACAAAGGCTTAGATGCAGATATAAATGAGCTGGAGGGGCCTGGGCATGGCTTGAGTATGATAAGGTTTAGTACAACATTAATTGGAAAACAACTCTAATTGCTATATTTGACACTTTGGACGTTTATCGTGATATTCTCAGCACTAAAATAACACTGCATGAGCTTTGTTACAGCTCTTCACAGGGTAGGAGTGGAGCAGAGAGTAATGTTCAAACTATCCACCAGCACCCAAGAAAACTACATTGATTTCCAAACTACTCACCCGACTTGACTGCGGCTAGCAATAGGCCAGAGGAGACGGTCCATGGCATGATGGTGGACTCCCTGTACCAGAATCTCCTGCGTGAAGCGAAGCCCTCACATAATGCTTGAAATCTGCTCTTGAGGCTTGCAGAGGAGGCCCTGACTGCTGCTGCTTGCAGGGTCAAAGAGTAGATGATGTGGGGCCTGCTGGAGGAGTCCTTGAACCAGAGACCCCATGAGAAGAAAAGGCCTGCCCACCTGCAGTCCTTTAAAATTGTACTCGGACTGTGCATTGTGGGACCTGACTGCTGGTGACTGGGGAAGAGGAGACAATTCATGGCCAGAGGGAGGACACCTGTACCCGAGAAATCTGGAGTTGAAGCTCCCACCAAGGGCATTCACACTGGTGCTTGGGCCAAGCCCTTCAGAGCCCAGAGGGGGTTGAATAAGGCACCCCTCCCTTGTTTCAAAGTACCCTGTAGAGCCCTTATTATTATTAAAATATTAACTTAATTGTGTGTTCATGAATGGCACATTGATTAGCGATTGATGTATAGTTTGAATGCATGTTACATTACAATAGCTATCGGCCCAAGTACGGATCAATCACCTGCACATGCTTACGAATTCCTGTATGTAATGTATGCTGCCAAAGAGTGTTTTCTTTTAAAACAATAAAAACAGATTTAAACAAAAAAAATGAATGGCACATTGAAGTGCTGTCCTATGCAGTGTTTCCCTTGAGCTTCCTACCAAAGCAGTGTCTGCCAGGCAGAGTGCATGGGAAGAAGTGCTAAGGGTAATGTCAAAAGTGGACTTTCACTACTCTCCCTCCATTTTCTTTTACTATAACTACACTATAGTTACCTCTTAGTCCAAAATATGTTCCTGCTCCTTTACATTTTTCATAATGCACAGCCATAAACATCTAGTGGACTGTGACCACCACCCCTCTTCCACACAAGCTGTGTCTACAATAGGATTAGGCGGCGAGCCTTGAGCAAAGCCAGTGATTCACTGGCCATAGAGTAATCATGCATGTGGGGGAAAGGTTATGCAAAGGGGGGACAAATAAGTGTGCTGCAGGATACACCAACATAAAAATGTGATATATAGCATAAGTATATGTTTTTTCTGCTTTTGGCAAGTTGACATCTCACATTGGCTTACACAATGGTAAAAATGTAGCTATCCCAAACATTAGGAAGCCTGCTATATGCACAGCTGAATAGAGTGGTTAAGCCGCCAGAGGTATATCCCATTCTATACAGGCGTGTGCTTGTGAGACTGTGTGTGTTTCTCTATATTGGGTTTTCTGTGACCTTTTGTGTGTGACTCACATTTTTATCGTCGTGTAGTGGTATTTAGGCATGTGTTTGTGAATCTGAACATCAGTGTGTCTGTGTGCATTTGCACAGACATAAACACACAAAACACATAGCATGACTCACGGTCAACCCTCATTTTGTTCTTGAGTTAACTGGTTTTTTGTATCTGTGCTATTGCCAAATATGTGTTTTGTTCATGGCGGTCGAGCATTGGTCATTTTGTGTGTTGTGTGCATTCCTAAACCTAAATGGTGAATTTCAGTGGTTTTCTGTGTTTGAGTTTCAAACATAACTCACTTTTAACTGTGTATTTTTCAGTGAACTTCGTTGATCTCTCAAGGATTTAGTTGTTTTTCATTCCCCGTTGTGGAACGGGGGATGGCACAGTGCCTAGCGTGGGACCTCTGCTCAATCCACCATGGCCGCCCAACCCACACTATGCACTGCCTGTGGCCAGGTCCTATGTCCAACCCTGTCACGACTGACCAACCCAAAGCAGTTAACCCTTAATGGCACATTTTGTAAATGCTAAAGTTCAAAAATCTCTGAACGGATTTACACCAAACCAAAAAATACACACTTTCTAGTCAGCCATTCGAACAGTAAATGAAAGCTCCTTTGGATAGCTAAAAATTGAAAATCACTCATTTGTCACCTTAATTTTATTCCCAATATATAAATCTTCACAAAACGTGGCGTGCTGATCAGTAGATGGGTTCAAAGTTTGTCAATTGTGTGCAATTGTGTGCAAGCTTGTCCTTGGGGTCAAATCAAACAAGGCCTTCTCAATGGAAAGTGTAATTTAAACATAACTATACATTGACTCCCACTATTGTGTAGTTAATATGACAGTGATGTCATTAATGATGTCATTGCACATTTCATCAGTGATGTTATCAATGATATAAAGTGATGGAATATGTGAGGTCATAAGCAGTGTATGGCAAGTGTGGAAGTTAAAGTTAATTCAGTTATCTATTAACTGGTAATTTTTAGTGGTCTTTTGAGATGAAAATTTTATTTTTTAATTAATGTTTTCATCTAACTATAATGTCACTTTAACCTTCCTTTTTTCAGTGAATTCCTAAGGTTTTTAACTTAAACTAATGTATTAACATGCATAATGATAATGTCACTTTATTGTTTCTTTTCAGTGAATTTCTAGTTTTATTTTTTACCATGAGTTAAGATTTCATTACATACCTAACTATCCCACTTCCCAGCCACACATGAACTGACCCTGTGACCAACACCCTGAGGGGCCATCACCCCACCACACACGGCCTTTGGCTTTTGGTCTTTTTTTTGCCCTTCAGCAGTGCGGCACAGGGTTGGACACAAGCCCTGGTCTGTGGCGAGGATATGCTCCCAACCCTTCACAGGCGGCCAATCACCTATTGGTGGTGAACACCCCACAGTCACGCAAAACCAATGGACACCCACCAAACTCTTTTTATTGTTTTTTGTTCCCCTGGTAATCTCACAGTACTCCAGCAAATTTCAGCAAGGGTCCGCAATGAGTACAGCAAGTCTGTGGCAATAAAACATCTATTTCTTTTTGCACTGTGAACCCAGGGGAGGACCCTCTAGGACCCACCCTCCCCCACAAGGGGAACCTCTACCCTGCCCCCTTTATATGTAGTTTTCTTTTAATATTCAGGACAGGTGGACCGAGTCCTAAAACGACAACCGCAACATTTCTCTACATGTTGCAGCCAGCCAATCACAGCACTCAATCGCCCAGGACTGATCCAAGTCAACAAGACAATTCAACCATAATGCTTAATTTGTAATTTTTCCTTGTATAGCACTTCATTACTCCCTAGGTAATACTCTCTTCTCCCTTGGTAGTACTGTGTCGCTAGGTAGCTATATATTTAAAAACATCATTTCTCTGAAACGGCTAAATGAATTTTCAGCGAATCACAAAATACATGTAATTCGGTTAATTTGTTTTGGCTGTAGCATTGTAACATTTTCCTGTGGGAAAATTGTAAGGAAAAACATATTTTGGGGCATGTGTCCCGTTCTGCACAGTAAACTAACTACTGTACACAGAGGACAAAAACTGTTTCTTAACTAAACAATGTAAAACCCCAAATGGGACATAATCTCGACATATTCAGTCACAATTCCTCGGTAAGCAAGGTAATTAAACCTAATTTATTTTTGTCTTTAAACTAATTGCCAGAGAGTCAAGAGAGCATGTCCTTAAGGAAATGACTTATGGGCTATTACTTTTTTAAGGAAACTAGACCACTCTGTTTTAAGTGATCTAGGGGAAAGTCACATGATTTTTATTTGTCGCAATTATGTGAAATTTCAGCAAAATAATGCTTAATTATGCATAATTACTTGAAATAAGAATCGTCCAGTTTGTGCTATATTTTAGCATGAAATGTGCCATGGTGTCATTTTTGGGTGCTAGGATACATTTAAACAAACACAAAAAATGGGAGGGGGGGGACAAGGAGCTGGATCTACATCCAGTGACTCATGCTCCTGAAAATTAGAATCGTTGCTCATAGGAGTCACAGTTCCTGTGGAGAAAAGTAAAGTAGGAGGAGGGGAGGAGTCATTCTCTTAGTATAGTGCCTGGGGATAGTGTGTCCTAATCTTGGCGCCCTCACGCACCCCGAAGGATGTCATGCTTCATCATTGGGCGATGCTCCTCGTTGGGCCGGCACTGCAATGCCCTATTGGTCTCCCGAAGGGTTACTTTATCGGAGATCTTTTAAATAATAAAGCTGTAAGGGTGCTTGTGGGTCTGCGTGGCAGTGGTGTCCTAGTGTGAAGTTAAAAGATGGCTGGAGAGGTGACTAGTAAATATAATAGGGAATAGCCCCTCTGTCATCAATAAAAAACCAGAAGGTTGTGCTGCTTGAGGGTGGTAATAGCCCTTGGTAGGTAGACAGGTGCTATACCCATATTGGGCATGTTGAAGGTTAACATGTTTCGCACAGATCGTGGTCTCAGGAGGAGATCCCTTACGCTTCTTCAGGACCAATGAAAAAGGGTGCAGTGAGTGCTAGTGTAGTGTGGTGGCCTCTCAATTAGACGTGGTGCAACTTGCTAGAATAAAGTAATCTGGAACAACAAAAGAAACAAGATAGAAAGTAGCACGTATAAACCCTTGTAGAAGGATATAGATAGTGTGAGGAGCTAAGGTCCCACATTGGTTGACCGTGTGGTCGTGGTGTTTACCAACTACTGTTATTACCCAGCATGGAATTTACCAGGTGGTAGGCTGTCATCATATAGAGTGTGGTGGTGATGCTCAAGCGGACGAACAAACATGTAAACATAAAGGATTCTCGATTAAGATCATCACATGATGCACAAAGTAGTGGACGTACTGGCGCAGACAAACAAACACATAGATGCAATTTGTTAATTCCAGATCAGGTTCATGGGCCAGTAACACTGGTATTTCATACAGTGAGCTTTGCCAGCAGGATTTGTATCGTGGAAAAATAGTGCGGTATTGTGAATAAAAACATATCTTAAGGTAGACCATTGATGGCAAGACCTCAGGTCACACTGTGCTCACATGGGGTTGCTGGCATGGTGTGCGCTTACCAATACAAAACAGGGTTAGTTTCCCATGAGGTACAGCTGATGGAATCCTCGAAATCTGTGCAGAAAGTCATTGCATTAGTTGCTTCAATGTGTACAAAGTTACATGCAGCGATGCGCGTAGGGCCGGGGGGGGGGGGAGACTATACTTACAGTTTCGTAGGATCAGCAGGTCTGTTAACATACCCAACCTCTCGCGACCTCAGTAGGATGTTCATTGCGGCTCCCTCTGTATTTGTGCTGTGTGTAAGCTGGTGGTTGCGGGGTGTGTCTGTGCATGGTCGACGGGTGACTTGATAGTCACGTGTGCGTGTCGGGAAAGCAGGCGCGCGTGACGGGCAACTGTATAGTAGACTCCCTGGGTTGCCACGGTAGCAGAATGGCAGCTGAGCAATGCTCCATAGGGGAGGGGTAGTGTATCTTATATTAGGAACTGACCGAGGGCCACAGTTGAAAAACGAGCGCATAATGCACATTGTTTTACACCTGTGGTACGGTGTAGTCTCACAATGTGGCGCAAGTCCTTATTGGTTAGTAAAGCTGACAGAACCAGTGCCTGGGGGGCATAATAAGGATGATATGTACCCCAAACTGGTATGGACCTGGTTGGATGGTGTCGTATATAATATAGGTGGCAAAGCAACAGAGAGACACGCAGAATGCGTCAGACAGGCAAGTGTAATAGTTGATTACGTGGGCTGACACAGCAGACCGATGCAAACAGAAAGGGGGGGTTTAAAAGAAGTGTATCTCATCACTCAGTCCATTTACATTAGAACGTAGTATGAACACCCACCGCTGTTCTTTACAGAACAGAGTAGAGGAGTTCCAAGCAGTATTGGCTTCCAGGATGGTCCATTTGAGTTGGTCTGTGATGTGGTTGTGTTCAATGAAAAGGACGCTCATTTTCGTTGTACATGCTCTGGACTCTGGAACCAGCCCATGCATTTCCCTCCAGTTGCATGTCCTCACAATGCATGCCATTACCACGCATGCCTTTATCAAGCAAGTAATACTACACATTGACCTTTACAACACATGGCGTTCCAATGTGGATATTTATAACTCATTTTGTAGATCTATCTATCTATCTATCTATCTATCTATCTATCTATCTATCTATCTATCTATCTATCTATCTATCTATCTATCTATCTATCTATCTATCTATCTATCTATCTATCTATCTATCTATCTATCTATCTATCTATCTATCTATCTGTCTGTCTGTCTATCTGTCTGTCTGTCTGTCTGTCTGTCTGTCTGTCTGTCTGTCTGTCTGTCTGTCTGTCTGTCTGTCTGTCTGTCTGTCTCTCTATCTATCTATCTATCTATCTATCTATCTATCTATCTATCTATCTATCTATCTATCTATCTATCTATCTATCTATCTATCTATCTATCTATCTATCTATCTATCTATCTATCTGTCTGTCTGTCTGTCTGTCTGTCTGTCTGTCTGTCTGTCTGTCTGTCTGTCTGTCTGTCTATCTATCTATCTATCTATCTATCTATCTATCTATTTATCTATATAAATTTAAACAGTCACTGAAAAAACAAAGGTTTCAGGAACATTATAGTTAGGCTCAGATTTCACTCGTACAAAAACAGTGAAATTTAGCAGTTATAGTTACCTGAGCTAACAAAACTAATGCCCCAGCAATGCACTGCTTATGACCTCACATATTACATCACTCATTACATGGCCAGCAACATCACTAATTACATCATAATTTCTCAAATGACATGTGCAATGTGCCGAAATTCCACTGCTGAAGGAACTCCATAAAATCTCGCAGAGTTCCGCCCACCCTAACAGGGATGATGCATTGCTGTGCAGTGCATGTGTCTTAAGAAGATGTACTGGGTGTATGTGTGCCTGTGAATGATACAATACATGGAGGATTGTGGGTTTAATTTTGGGAAACCCAGGGTTAACTGGAGGAACATTAGAGGAGGTAGCAGAATCCCCGAGATAGATTTGTGGATTGCTGCATTCGTGTGAATTTGGTAGGACTCATCAAAGGAAAGTAGAGCCAGGCTCTTTGTATACTTCATAATGTCCTCTTTGAATCAAAAAGAGGTCCCTGGGAAGGGGCATCGGCACATCTCATAAAGGACTCATAAAGAGTAGGGCTGAGGACCTTTTAAGGCACATATCACTGTGGCTGACATCCAGATGTGAACCTTTAGTCACTCCCATGGCATATGTTGTGGGGCTATCAGATTTGGAGTTGCTCCTGCGCAGGAGAAAAGCCAGGGCAGAGGAGAGGGCACTTCAAAAGGAAGCAGACCCCCAACATAAACTCCAAGGACTCAAACTCTACATCACATTTGATGTCTGGAAATGTACTATAAGATGGTGAGCTCTAGGCCCCCAACATTTCCAACTGTCAAGCAGCCAGTCAGGCGGTGCAAGGAGGAAAAGCTCTGCAAGACTTTTACCTGTGACCAGGACTAGGGGCCATGGCCAGCAGGTCTGCTGAGTGAGCATTTGAGGGAGCAAGGTTCAGTGGGGGATCCTGGTGATTGGATGCCATAGAAGGACCACAGTGAATTGAGCTGTGAACGTAGCTGCATCAAACTGGTCATTGCCTGTGTGCTGGTTTGAAGTCAGCAACCCTATATGCCAGGTGGAGCTGCCAAGATTATTGTTGTGCCGATTGGGCTGTAGCCCATGTGTGGAGTGAAATCGGCAACTCTGTATGGTGGGCTGCCGTGAAAAATTATCTTTTACTGATTTGGCCATAGGCCTGTGTAGAGTGAGGACGGTAACCCCATATGTCGGGGGGGCACTGGGAAAAGGCAAGGAGTGTGATCTGGTGAAGACTGTTGTTGAGAGAAGGACGCCGCCTTAGTGACCTTTGCGGGCCCCTTGCACGTCTGAGGACCAGCTCCAGGAACATCACACCCATGCCCCATGTGCGAGGAGGATTGCAGGAAACTTACCAGCATTGCAGGTGCATCGATGCCCCTCCGGACTCTGCATATGAGGAACTCAAGGACACCTGACCACTGCCTCAACCAGGGCTGCCTGTCAAGAACTCACCAGAGACATTTGCTGCAGCTTCGGCGTGCATGAAGGCTGCACTCTTGGAGACTCCAGTTGAGCAGGTCTTGCTGGTGCAGGAAGGATGATTTATGGACCAGACAGTAACTTGCCTGTCATAGAGCACTTCGGCACTGTAACACTTTTTACTTAAATAAGAGTCGGAGTGGGACTCCTAACACTTGGATTACTAGTGGGGCTTAACCTGAATGTCACCTGTAGTGAATGTGGAATAAATATTACCGCTAGCAATTGGGGAGTGGGACTCAGGGACCTGTCTACTAAAACACTAGTGCCCCTGACATAAGGTGAATGTGTGAATTGTTTGTAAATTATATATTTTACTTTGTGTTTGTATATAAATCCTCCTTTTTTCATAAAAGCAAGTATTTGACTGGAAAATCGTTTATTGCTGCTGTTGAACGTATCTTTAGGTGTGAGCCTTTGTTCCCTCCCCTCTTCCTACATCCCACCCAAGAAGCCTTGGACTGCTCGATCCATGCTACCACTGACAGTCAAATGCTGAAGGGTTACTGGCCCAGTTGATCAGGATCCCGAGTAGGTGGGGCCCAGAGATAGCAGGGATAAAAGGGAAACTGAGCACATAAGGGACAGTTTGGCCCAGTAGCTCCTGCTTGGCCTGTTGCCCTTTGAATGGGGTTCTGAGTCTCATCAATTGATTTTTGATGTAAATTAGTCCCCTATGCATTTCAATGAGGTGGAATGACACACCCAAACAGCCAAAGAAAATCAGTGAGATTAAAACGTACTGTAGGTTGATTCAGTATGTGACTGACAATGTCGCAAGCCAGTGGCTGAAGGCCCCAGGGCAAAAAAAGCCAATTTTTGAAAGAGGATGACCTAAAGCTCTTTATTTTAAGTATAGATAGAATACAGTATGTTCACCATGCATGGCCATATGTCATGCACATCAAACGTAATAAGGCCTGTTCTCTATGTAGAGCATATGTATTGAATACAACATGCATGCTAGCGCTATTTCCACAACATGTCAAATAAAGATACTAAATTGTATGATGAGCTTACTCACTTCTTGCATGGGACAGGTTCAGGTGCCTAGCATTCACACCGGAAAACATCAAGACATAGAAAAAACTGCTTGTCTTGCAATGCTGCCTTGTTCACTGTGGATATGGAATCTAACTGCCAGTATATATAATTTGACACATGGTTAGGTGGTGCTAGGAATATTTAAACAAGCCATGTTGTAGCTGCATGTCATGTCTAGGACTTCGAGGCAGCCCGCCTTGCTGCGTGCTAGCAGCAGTGACAATTAGCCCTGGGCATTCTGCACCAGCATAGGTGGAAGATGAATAGTTGGAACAAAAGAGGATGCAGGTTCTGTACAGGACCATGGATTTGCAACATGAGGAGATCATGCCCTCTTACTCTGCTCAGCTCACTCTCAAAGCAAACTTGGCTCAGCCTTCCCAAAATAGTTCATTTTAGAGGGATCACCAACCTAGAAAATCTAAACCACCTGTCATTAAATGAGTCACACCCTTTGACTTTCTGGATATCTTGTCACAAAGTTAATTACCACAGACTAACATGCTCTCCTTCCCAACCAGTTTACGCCATCTTCACTAAACAATTACCACGGGCGAGACTGATGGAAAGTGACAGAGGTGAGGATCACAAAAATGACTGAGAGAGTGAAGGGTATGGGGAATGAGGTCACATAGAGAGCTTAACCAGTTTGCAATGAGACTTTAAATACAAAGAACAACAATGATGACTGGTTGTGTTGGATTTTTGCACTACCATTGGGTATGCCTGACCTAAATGTCGCCACTGGTAGAAAACCTGAACGTCAGAGCTCTCACTCAAGTTCTAGCAAGAACATTAGAAAATGACTCCCAGAGTTAAAAAAAAATGTGTTCTGTACAAAATACATGTATGATGTGAATAATCAAATGTGCTAAGATTGAGTGTGGATTTCAGTGTAACATAGCTCCTTCTGTATTCCAATGACAACAGAAGGACACACCCAAACAGATAATACAGAAAAGGTGAGACTGAAATACTCTGGTTGGAGAATCCATGATGTGATTGATAGTGTCTCAAAGCAATCTAAGAAGGTTTAGGAGAAAACTTAGCCAATGACCCAATGTAAAAGGCTGTTTGATTTGGGCCTCTTGTTGTAATCCAGTGTTGTAGACTTAATATCATTTTAATATGCCTGTTTGTTCCTGGAGTCCCAGTTGAATGCAATTCTCTCTTTAGCCATAATTCCACTGATAACCGTCTACAAGAATCTTCATGAACAGATTAAACAGCAATGAGAATCAAGTACACCTTTGCTTCATTCCTCTGTGATCTGCATAGATCCTGTAATAATTTGACTGTCTACCAGAGTTGCCTGGGTGGCCACATAGAGAGGGTATTATAAAAAAAAACAGCTATGAACTTCAGTCAAACTCCAGATTTCTGCATAGTGACTGAAAGCCCTACACTAACCAATTAAAAGGCTTCTTGAGCATTTAAACTGAATACACTGAGAAGAGTCACAAGGTGGGTTAAAGTGAGTAAGTGTGTTTGCGTAACAAGGTCCTGCCTCGATACAAACCCTCAGAAAACATGTAAATGTTTCCCCTTGTCTTACTTTTTGCTCCAGCGTTTATCTCTTTGATCTTGCTTCCAGTGTGCTGTACACCCTAAGGAATCTTCTAGCCAGTCATCTTCCACTGAAATTCCCACCCGAAGGATGTTGTCTCCTTAGCTGAAAAAAATAGTAACTTTAATTCACTTTCGTTCCATGATTTTCCCATTCAATTTTTCCATACCCACCACACTGTCGCCATGATTATAGTTCTTCCAATACAATCTGTAGTATCTGGATTCTGGCCAGGGCCAGAAGGGAAAGCAAAAATCAGTCCAGGCAAAAATGTTCAAACCAGGCCCCTCACCTCAGTATGCTTCAAGTAGAACTGGTCCATGGTGTTATTGTTGGATCAAGGAAGAGCATCCATCTACTAAGAAATTGTGAGTATCGGAACATCCAATCTGGCCATGATACTGGCTGTTATTTAAGTTTTCTCGCTAAAATTGTTCAACAAAGAAAAAGAGTGAGCTTTCAGTATCAACTACCTCATATCTAGAAAGGATCTCATCATTGTTCTACTGTTAATAGGTAGAAATGCATTAGACCTCCCCTGTTTTCCACGTTCTGTTTATAGCCATTTCAACTATTCCTTTGAATTCTTTAGTCAAGACTGATTTGCATATGTCTGGGTCTGAACTGGGGTGGTGAATTGAGCTACAGAATCATGATGGATTCAACCCAGATCTGTGACTGGGGGTGAGTTTCTGAAACGTTTCAGCGCTCCGTCCATAATCTCCTTGTGTTTGCTTTGTTCACCCTAACTTGGCAGGGTATGCCCAGATGTGGGTTCCTTGCTCAATTTGCCACTAGATTCAAGCTATCCTGGAAGATAAGGGGTGTCACACTGAAACCGGTCCAAGGATGCTTGTTTCCAGTCCAGGAAAGACCTGGCTTGGCAGTTCGGGCTCGACTGTTCCCATGAGGAACAGGGTCAAGACTGATTTGCATATGGCTGGGTCTGAGCTGGAGTGGTGAAGTGAGTGTTGGAAAAGTTTTAGTGCTCCATCCATCATCTCCTTGTGCTTGCTTTGTTTGTCCTAAGTTGGTAGGGTATGCCATACATGGGTCCCCTGCTCACTTTGCCACTAGATTCAAGCTAGCCTGGCAGATAAGGGTTGTCACCTCGAAACCGGTCCCAGGAGGCTTGTTTCCGGTCCATGGAAGACATGACTTGGCAGTTCGGGGTGGACTGTTCCCATGAGGAACAGGGTTGTTGTGTTTCGATTTAGATGCCCGTACATAGGTTTCCCTGAATCATGTCCTTATATTGGCACTATTCGCATTGCCCTTATGTAGGCATATAATCCCAGTCCTTATTTAGGCATTAGCTATGCTATCCAAATACAGACATGGTCACCTACATCCGTCCATCCCACCGTCACAACGAGTTCTTAGAAACCAGACCCTTAAGCCATCGGGACTTTCCCTAGCTAGGATTATTGATTTCTCCAAGAACTCATCTATTATGCATGAACTACTATTCCTTAGGGGTTCATTCATGACGTCTTCCTTTGCCCGACTATACGTCAATGCTAGCATTCCTAAGTACCTTCCAGGTATAAATATTAGGCCTGGGCTAAAATTCTGTTCCGCTCGCGGAAATTGCGATAATTTGACATTTTCGCGTTCCGCGGAGAGCGCGAAAATGTCAAAATTTCCGCAATCCGCATTTTACCGGAAATTTTTTGCTTGCTCGCGCTGTAAAATAATACATTCTCGCGTGCGCGTGATCGCCTTACCTGAATCCCCGCGTTCGCCGACAAGTTTTCCCGATCCGGTCGCGTTCTCCACGAGATGTTGGATTGTTGGTAGCCATTTGCGCTGTCTCGCGACAGTTCGCGCCCGCAGTAACGTCATTCGTCGCGTGATCACGTCTTTCTTCTCGCGATCATGCACCGCGAGACAAGTGAAAACAAGATGGCCGCGCCCGCGAGCAACCGCATGTGTAAGTTGGCGAGCCGCGACCACGCAGAAAATACCGTGAACGGGCGGGAAAAAAACTTCTGCATCTTCGCGATATTTCCGCCACGGCAAGTTCAGAAGGAATTCGAGTCCCCGCCTGACGCACTGACCAGACGCTGTCATACCTGCTCACAGAGAATCCAGATTCCAGTGTTCTGACTACCTTCGCGGGGTGTTGGAGTTTGAGATTCAGAAAGAGATTCCCACCTCATTCTAAGGTATGGAGCTGACTAGAACCTAGAGGGACTCTTGGCATATAAACTTAGTATATAACATACTATAGAAAACAGTACCTACTTCTTTCCTGGTACTACACTTAAGTTAGGTACCCTGGGGTAGAACTATTTAGAAGCATCAGACGAGTATTCACTTTTTAGCTTGTGTTATTTATGTATGTATATATGAATATATGTCATAGCTAAAAGACAATGCTATTGCAGTATTATTTCTTATTACTGCTTACGCTGTGCGTATTATATCTTGCTTACTGTCTAATGATTGTAACAGCTCATATCTCTTACACGAGAAACATGACTGTTCAATAAATCCTTTTATTGAAACGCCCGTCTATCTATTTCTGTGTAACTCTGGAGAAACTAAGCATGCACGATTGACTGAGTGAAATTGTTATCTATTGTTTCCACGATTCGGAGACACGTTCCGTTTCTAAGGGAAACAAAGTTGTCATGTTTATGCGGTTGTCAGAAACTACTCCCTTCTTGTTTATTCGAGAAGTTTCTAGTGACCTCTGAGTTAGCTGGCACACAAGTAATTAACTTTAATGTACTCAATAGAGGCATACTGACCTCAGTCCTATGCAAAAACTATAGTGCATATTATGCCAATGCGCAGAGCCTATAAGGGAAATAGGACCTACACTACAGGGTCAAGACGGATTTGCATATGGCTGGGTCTGAACTGAAGTGGCGATTTGAGCTAAAGAACGATGATGGATTCAACCCAGATATGTGACTGGGGGTGAGTGTCTGAAAAGTTTCAGCGTTCCGTCCATAATCACCTTGTGTTTGTTTTCTATATTGGGGCTGTATCTAAAGCAGTGTTGTCCTGGAAAACTGAAGGTGATCCATTTAGACATTTCCCGTATTTTATGCTTATTTAGCATTTTTTCAAAAGCTTTACAAATTTCTCATTGAAATGTCCTGATGACAGAGTTAGTTTCTAAAGTGACTGTGCATCCTGGAGAGGGCAGTGTGTTGTGTGTAAAGTTAACTTTTGTTAACACTAATCTAATTATTTTTTGTAACCTACCTCAGAGAAGAAAAGGCCATTGTGCGTCAACTGCAAACTGATGTCAATGAAACTGCTTTAGTAGTAAGTCAGTCTTGGAATAATATGTGCTTCATTTGTAAAAGAATGAGTGCATGTGCCAAAAGCTCTGCTCAGAAGCCTGCGACCGCTATTATATTTCGAAGCGCCGAATAGCAAGGCTGCGCAGTTTTGATTCCTTCTCATACCACTTTAATCGACAAGCAGACTCTACTGACCCTTTTTATTTCACTCTTGCAGGTTTATGCTTTCTCTTTCTCTTACGCTTCTTACGTTTTTCTTTTCCTCCGTCTTTGCGCTTGGTGAGTTTCTCTTGCTCTGGAGAAATACCTGATGAGGAAAAATAAGTGCTGGTCCCCAGAAATATGTGCCACTGTCCCCCACCAACAACCACTGGCTGAAATAAAGTACTGGGAATAAGTAAATATTTCAGTTTTCAGACCTAGGACTACATTTACCAAACTTGAGCTCAGATGCCAGCATGACAAAAGGGGTGAAGCACAGCACGGCAAATGGCAGCAATGACCAAGAATATTTGTAGTCGGAAGCTGATGCGAGCACATAATGCGGCATTTGACTTTCTATGTAAAGTGGGAATGAAGGGATGGGAACAGTAAAAACTAGGCTCTGTTGTGTAGCGTCCTCCCCAGTCTGGGAGCATACAAATGAAATACGCTGCACATGGAGCTCTGCAATATACTTAGTTATTCTTCAACATACACACACGGCACGCATTGTGTCATAACTTTTATAACCACACCTTAACACCTCCCAGCAGATTTTGTAATTCCAGTATAGAGTATGCTCAAAACCTTGGGGATCCTAGCACGATATTCTAAAGACACTACATCTTCCCTTTTTAAATAAAAAGTACAGACAGCATTAGCATTAAGGTTCCTCAATGACTCGTCAAGGCGCTCGCACTGGTCGGTCAGATCGGGTGATATGAGGTAGTTGAATGGGCATCCTGATCAGGCACCAATGACATTGGTTCAGATGCCTGATCTGGACAGTTAAGTCAGGTCACCTCACTCGTGATATCAGGAGCTGACAAACATCAAGGTAGGTGTTTAAAGTGTGACGAGTCCTGTGTGATGGACTTTTCAGGACGAAGCACTGTCACTGTTAGACCTGGCACCATTGGCGTGGGTCTCCTTTCCATTTTTTGCTGTTGCCTCATGTGTTTTTGCTGGTTATAGATGCTTTGGGCACTGTGCCACTACTGTTCAGTGCCACAGTGCAAGTGCTCCCTATGGTAAATTGATGTATGGATTAGTGACTCCATGTTTGGCTTGATTGGTTTACTTGTCAGACCCTAGTAAAGTGCACTGCGTGTGCCCAGGGCTTGTAACCAATGCTGCTGGTGGGCTTGCAGCACTGATTGTGCCAACCACCGGAACAGCTTGTAACGTGTGTCTCAGGTCTGTCATTGCAGAGCCTGTGTGCAATCTGGTACTGCCTTACTGCCTGCACAAGTGCACCCACTTGCCAGTCCCTAAACCTTCCCTTTTATACATATTAGTCACCCCTAAGGTAGGCCCAAGGGCAGGGTGCATTGTAGGTAAAAGGTAGGGTATGCCCTGGTGTGTGTGGCATGTCCTAATAGTGAATTGCAGTCATTTCTGTTTTTCACTATTGCAAGGCTAACTGTTCTCCATAGACCAGAATGGGCAGTTTGATTATTACATTTTATAACCCTAACTGACTCAGGGAACATGGTAGAAATTCGAGTTTAGTATGCCTGAATTCAGAATGATAAAATACATATTTTAGTGAAGTTAGTTTTAACATTCTATGTTTGGAAATGCCACTTTTAGAAAGTAGGCATTTTCTTGTCTAACCATCGAAACCTGCCTCTGCTAGGCTGTGTATTCCTTGTCTGGAGTTTGAGTGATAGGGGCTGGGGGATTCCAGGAGCTAGGGTGAGTCAGCACAAGGCTGAATAGAGATATCTGCATCTAGATGGGTGGGAGGGGTTACACCTGGGACCTGAATAGGGATGGGCCTTCCCTCCACAATGCTGGCTCCACCTCCTATGGTGTGTCTGATGTCCCTGCCCTGCATGGTGAAAGGAAAGTAGGAGACATGTCAACAAAGTGCTCCAGGACTGACCAGAACTGGTTTGGACTAGGCAAAGGCCTCTCTGCCTTCAGAGAACAAAGGGAAAAGGAGTATAAATATTGGGACCCAGAACCAAGAACTTTAGATCACTTCTGGGAATCAAGACAAACCTTTGCTGAGGAGAAGAACCAGGAAGCTGTAGGAGGAGACTACCCCTGTGCTGTGTGTTTGGGGGTTGGCCTGCAGTGGTCGCTTCATTACCAAAGAGAGGAGAAAAGGACTGAGTGTGCTTTCTATCAACCTGAAGAAGAATCTCCAAGGGCTTGAACTAGAGCTTGCCTCCTGCCTGAAGTCTCAGGGATACAAGACTTCACCAACCAGCTCCCCCCTGAATTCCCTTGCTGGGAATTGAAGTGCCTGCTGTTGTGCTGGGCCTTCTGAGAGACTGCGTGTCGCTGGGAGCTGGAAGCGCAACGCAACAACAAGAAGCGTGTCGCAGCCACATCCACTGTCATCGCAACGCCGAGGAAGCGAGCCGCCGCTGCCGCTGTCATCATCTCATCGCAGAAGCGCGGTGCATTGCCGGAGAAGCGGGACGCTGCCACAGAGGTCATCGTCACATCACCGGAGAAGTGCGTCGCAGGGCCTGTTGCAGCTCCAAAGATCATTGAATCGCCACACGGCCATAGGGCTTGCACGCATCACACCAACATTGTTGCATCGCAACCAAGACGCCATTTTGTCACATCGCATCGAGGTGCCAGCGTGTCGCATCGCACCAGAGAGCAGTAAGAAACCGACGCATCAACTCCCCACACAGTAAGGAAGCGAGCATCAACTCCCCTGCACAGCAGTAAGGAACCGACGCATCCACTTTGAGTACAGTATTGTGGATTTTTGTTGTTTGGTCTTGGGTTAAGTCTATATAAAAATACTTATTTTTATAATACAACCTGTGTGGTGTCCATTTGTAGTGTTGTCACTGTATTACTGTATGTGTTCACAAACGCTTTACACACTGCCTCTGAGATAAGCCTGCCTGCTTGTGCCAAGCTACCAAGGGGGTGAGCAGGGGTTATTTTAGGAATGTAGCCCCTTACCCTGACTAGACGCAGGGGTCCCTATTTGTCAAAGGTACCTACCTATGCCACCTAGAGACCCCCAAATCTAACAGTCACCATGCGTCCTTTGCACGTTACAATCCTCAAAAGTTCAACATCAAACAAAGTGTCAGTTTTTGCTTCCTTTTCTGTTTGACCAGTACCCAGTCCCCTTTTCCAAAGACTTTCCTGGGCACGTCGGCTCTGATCAGCATATGTTTCCATCTTGCACTTTCGAGAAGCGTTTGTGACCAAACCTCATTATCATTAATCGACCGGTCCCATGTACATTGTGGTAGTTTTGTTCTGTTGGCTCTCCCAAATAGCAAGGTGGCAGGACTCTCACCAGTTTTGGAGTGATAATTTGATTGATAGGCCCAAAGAGCTTGACACATGGCTTGATTGAGATCAATTCCCTCTATCGATGCTCGCTAAATTACCTTCTTGATGGTGCCCAGGAATCGTTCAACAAAACCCTTGGCTTGTAGCCAGAGAAGTGTACTCTTTTGATGCTTGACATTTAGTCGAACAATAAACGCCTGTAATTCTTTGCTATCGAAAGGTGGGACAATGTCAGATTAGAGAATAGCGGGGATGCCCCACACTGCAAAGATGTTATCAAGTCGCTCAATGACTTTGTCATGGTATGTCGATGGGTCTACCACCAAAGGAAAATGGGAATATTCATCAATGACTACCATGAGATGATGTCCATTTCCTAGAGGCCCAAAGAAATCAACTGCAACTCTCTCCCAGTCATGGGGAGGAAGATCAGACATTGTTAATGGATGATGTGTCACCTTGGCGGATAAACAGTTACAAAGGTGGCACGCTTTCAGCTCTTTCTCAATTTGTTCATCTAGGTGAGGGAACCACATTAGGTCATTTATGGCTCTTTTGGTGGCTACACTGCCACAATGTTCTTCACAGGCCAGTTCAATGACTTGCTGTCTCAGGCTCACAGGTATGATGATTCTCGAGCCTCTCAGTATGATACCTCCTCGGGGAGAGATAGCTCACCTTGTATATTTTTGAATTTTTGACATTCAACATCATCAGCAAAGGGTCGAACACTTTTCTCTTCCAGGATCGCATTTTAATGATGTCTTTGAGCTTGAGCATGTCGTTATCTGCCATTTTTTTGTAGCAATCGGTTGTACCTCAAACTGAAGTTGAGATACTCTTCAGCCGCTTTGCATTGACCTGTGGCGATGTAGTGGCACTCGTGAAAAATAGTCGGCGGGGCTTTGATCTTTCCCCGGGTTGTGTACAATCACATAGTCATACTCTTGCAGTCGCAATCCCCACTTCTCGATACGAGGAGGCATCTTAGCTTTCTGGATAGTGAACAATGCCTTGTGGTCTGTGATGATAGCCTAACATTTCCCGTATAAAAACACTTAAAAATGTTCGCAGTCCCACACTACTGCCAGACTCTCATTCTGTGGCTGATAGTAGGCATGTCCCATTTCAGACAGGCTTCTACTGTCTTAGGCTACACTGTGTCTTTGGGCATTTGAATGGCCATTGTGTTGAGCACGGATTTCCGCCATCCCCATCGGGATTCCATCTACTGTGATCTCAGTATGTAACTTGAGGCCAAAGTAGGCCATTTCAATTGCATTCTCAATCACCTTTTATATCGTTGAACCTTTGGTCACATTCAGGAGACCACTGGAATGGGACATTTTGCTTTGTTAAGTCTCTCAAAAGGGCATTCACTGTAGCAAAGTCATGAATGTGTCTAGAGAAATAACTAGCCATGCTTAAGTAGGATCGCAGCATGGTTACATCTTGTGGGGGGTAAGTAGAAGAGAATGCTTGCACTTTATATGGGTCAGGAGTCATTCCCCCATCAAAGAATAAGTGCCCAAAAAATTTGAGTTTGGTTTTGTGAAACTCAAACTTTGCGACATTCAAAGTATGACCTGCACATGCAAGTAATTGACACACTTGTGTAGGGACCTTGTCATGCTCCTTTGTGTTGTCCCAAATACCAGTATGTCATCAGTGTAATTGAAAGCATGTGTGACAGGTTGAATTATTTGACGGATGATATCCTGAAATATCTCTGCAGCTGACGATACTCCAAAACGTTTGTAAATGAACAAACCAACATGAGTCAAAAAAGTAGTAATGTACCTACAGTTCTCTTCCAGCTCAAGATCATGGTATCCTTTGTTCAGGTCAAAACGGGAGAAGACTTTGGCTCTGTTCAGCTGCATAATCATATCTGCGATGTGGGGACCAAACTGTCTTTCTCTCTGAACTGCTTTGTTGGCCTGGTGCATATCAACGCAAATGAGCGCTGCGCCTCCGATGTCTTTTTTTGACACCACAACTATGGGCGAAACTCACAGCGTAGGCCCGGTGGAACATTCAATGATGTCATGTTTCAACAATGTTTCTAGTTCTTTCTCAACAGCCTCCTGTAAGTGGAAAGAAACTCTGCAGTGCCGTTCAGCAACAGGACAAATGTCCTTATTAATATGAAGTTGCCCTTTCATTGCCTTGATCCTTCCTAGGCCATGAAACAACGACGGGAACTGACTCACAATTTCAGACTGAGCAGGGATGTTGTAGTTAAGAGATATCAGTCTCATGTCAGCAGCAGTGCCAAAGTAGTCATGCACTCAATGAAGTTCCCTGCAGAACATGAATCAGCGCTTGCATTGACGTTGTTTTATGTCTCATGGCTGCTGTAAATGACCCTTGGCTCTGTAAAGGTTTGGACGCAGCCCATGTGTATATCTTCATGTTTGAGGGGGTATGGCATGGCACAGGAGATACGCTGTTAAATGTCTCTACTGGCATGATATTAATTGACGCACCTATGTCTATAAGGAAGGTTATATGGCAACCGTTCACCTTTAATGTAATTTTAGGACAGTATCCAAAAGAAACTTTTCATTCTGTTTGGTGCTTCTCTGTTGACTTTTGATCTTTTTTGCTAGCATCTAATCCTACATGTGCATGTCATCCTTTGGTAGATATAATCAATGCGCATTCGTCTTTTTCACTAGCACTGGATAGGGACGTTGAAGAACCTTTGTATGATGAATTTGACGACAATCAAATTAGTTTTGTTTCTACTTGTTGTAACTGATGTTGCCTTTTGACCTTGTGAGCTTGTCAAGGATGCTTCTGGAACCTTCTGACAGCCATTCTCTCTTCTTGCTGTGACGCATTTGGTTTCTCTTTTGCTTTGCAGACCATTACAAAGTAGTTATCTTTCCCTCAGCCCTTGCATGTCTGTCCCATGGCTGGACATTTACCTTCCTAGGGAAATGAAAACCCACATTGGAAGCATACTTTTCTTTGTTTGGAGACTTCAACTTGTGCGCATTTGTTCCGTGTTTATGCTTACTTTTCATGAACAATACTGATTCAGTGCGCACTGTTCCTGCTTCCTTATCAACAGATAGTCGATCTGCACGTTCTTCTGCCTTTGCAACCATTAAAATTGTAAACTGAGTGTCTCTCTCAACATGCATCTTCTGAAAGTGTCTGAGAGACAACCCTCAATGACTCTGAGGCGCATGGTTTCTTCATCACTGAAATCACAGAACTTACAGTGTTTGATAAGAGCATCAAGTCTCTCAACAAACTCGTCCATCATTTCAACAGCCTGTTGTTGTGCTTGGTTGAAGATGTACCTTTCATAGTCGACAGTCAGAGTCGGACAAAACTTGCCTCCCAACACTTCCTTTATCATTTGGTACGACATTGCATCAGTTTGTGAGACTTTCTTTAGCACTTCTTTCACTCCATCACCCACAAGGTTTTTCAGCTACTTAATTATTTTCTTATCATCTTTTTCTTCTAGCGCCTCTATGAAGTCATCGAATGTTTCAATCCATGCATCTCACCTAGCACCAATGTTCTGTTTCTTTGTCATGTCAAACAAAGGTGGTGGCTTCTGGAATGTAGCCGTGTTATATCTTGCGCTCCCTTCTGTCGCCATGAAGAGCATGTGCTGTTCGGGCAGCGTTCTTCACACACAGCAGGACCGACAACCTCTTCATGGAACACCACTGTTGTTTGGGCCTGGCATCCTCTTCCAATTTTGAGGTAATTTAGCCCTTCACTTGCTCCTGCCGGTAAGATTTTAGTACTTTTAGTGTTTGCTTTGTATGGATGAAGGTTCTGTGTTATGGTGTGGCGTAGTCTACCTTCTGTCAGCCATAACATCGAGTTCTGATGGGCTTTTCAAATGTGCTTCTCTGTAGGACCTTCAACTTCTTCGATGGCCGCGTATGGGCTGGAGCAAGGCTTTGACTCCACATACGCATGCACGAGCAGTTTGGTGTACCACTGCAAACTCTCAGGAAAAGCAGCTTTGTTTCTTTGGGGCACATATCACATATCTCTTTCTCGGCTCCAGTTGTAGTGTCCTCCTCAGCCCAGGAGCATGCAAATGCAACACGCTGGACATGGAGCTCTGCAATGTACGTCTTTATTCTTCAACATACAACCACACACTGCATGCATTGTGTCGGGACCAGACCTGGGCGTAGTTCATGGAGTTTTGCTAAGCAGAACTCTGTGAGGTGACAAAACAACTCTGTGGAGTTCCGCAAGTGGCGGAGTGCAGTGCGAACTGCCGTTTGCGCTGTTCTTGCTGCCGCTCGAGTAGAAATTCTTCCTGAGCGGCAGCTTGCGCTCGCCAACTTACCTTTCACAAGCGCGAGCGGGAAAAAACTCTGCTGCACTACGTGGAGTGGAGTTTTCTGCACTCCGCAAGGTCTGCGGAGCGCGGAGTGCAGAAAACTCTGCAAACCCTTCGAACGGAGCAGAGTTCACCGCCCAGGCCTAGTCATGACTTTCATAATCACACCTTAACACCTCCCAGCAGATTATGTAATTCCTGTTTAGAGTTTGCCAAGAACCTCAAGAGTCCTAGCACATATAATTTCAAGATACTACACATGGCAAGCCAGATCAGCTAAAGTCCCTCAAGGCAACATGACCCCTCTTTGCATGAATCCTAGCCAAATAATAACAGGTACAAAAATTAAATCAAGTAATGTATCTGTGCACATTCTGTATCATTTTTGTGACATTTCACATTTTACAGTTTAGCCTTCAGCAAATGTTTGCATATCGCAATTTGTAATAGGCCAGTCAGTCAAAGCTTTTATTTCGGTAAAATACCATAAAAAGACATAAATAATTATTTACAATAAAACATGATTAAATAGACATTGCATAGAGTATAATCCATCAAAACATTAATAGTTTTTGTGATAAAAAATTACAAGGACAGTTAAAAAAAAAATTTCACGTAAAAACATATTGTTAAAACGATATCCGTGGCCCAGAGTAGTCTCACAACACCACATGCTTCTATAGTAACAATAATGACAATACTAGAAGCAGGAAAGTTATGTGGCAGATAGAATTTTTTTGGACCTGGTAAACCACATAGAAAGAAGAAATTTAGCCATCACAAACACTATCAATGGGGTAGTGTCGTACTTCAGGATTCTAAACACCTCCTGATAGTCCCTAAAACCCCTGGACTTGCAGAGTTGAATGATCCACTTCTTCCTTGCCTTGGTGTATAAAGGACAAAAAAGAACAGCATGCAACTCTGTTTCACAGATGTCAATACATTCGGGACACAAGCTTAAGGGGTCAGATGCATTAGACCATCTATGTGTGAAGGCCCTCAGTGGTAACGAGCCGTGTCTAAACTGAATGTAAAGTTTCTTTGCCAGAGGGGGTTGGATAACATCCAAAAAAACTTCAAACTGGGGACTAATCTTAATATCCAGAAAGGTGTCAGTAAGCCTTCCCAGAGACGAATGCAATAACATTTCCTTCCGGTACAGCTGTAAAGCCTCACACAGTGATTTCTTAGTTAACGAGCAGCTTGTCTCTTCCGGTGCGGACCATAGGTCCCCCATCCCTATGAGATAACAAAGGTTCTTTACATATGTTAACCAAGGTATTTTTCCCAATTTCCCCCTTGACAGTATATCGCCGAGATCATGCCTATAACTTGCAAGCTCGGGCGTTGACCAGAGTCGTCTCCAGTACAGGAGAGGGCGATTCAGGGCGATCTCTTCAATGGGAACTAAACCTAAATCCCATCTCAAGGGAATTAAGGGGGTGCTCATGGGTAATTTCAGCAGTCGCCTAATAAAAGAAGCCTCAATTGACGATAAAGAAGCAGAAGTACAATATCCCCAGAGTTCAGCGCACCCCCTCTTGCTTGGGATTTGTAAATTTCCATAGGGGGGCCCAGAGGTTTAGAAGAAGTGTTATTAAAAACCTTCAGGATACCCCCCACTGATTGCGTTAGCTTCAAATTTGCCTTCGCCATGTGGGACCCCCATTTCATTTTGTCATTAAGGGTTACCCCCAAATAATCGAAAATAGAAACCCTATCCAGCTCTTCATCTCCCATCTTGGGGTGAGGACAATTGGTTGAATTGGAGCTGAAAACCATAAATTTTGTTTTAGATAGGTTCAATTCCAGATCTCTTTTTTTACAGCTGGAGCAGAAAGCCTCTAATGAACGCTGGATGCCCATGTAAGATTTAGACAACAGGAGCGTATCATCCGCAAACATTAGGGCCTGTATCTTACGCCCCGCTAGGATTGGGGAATCCAGATTAGCGGCACACAGGAGGTGCTCAATCAACCCATTAATAAAAAGGGAGAAAAGTGTGGGGGCCAGGACACAACCCTGCCTCACACCCTTTTCAACCGGGAATGGGCCTGAAATTTCCCCCACATCTCCCAAATCTCACCCTTGCATAAGTGCCTTCATGCAAACGTTTAAATAGATGGCAAAGGTAAGGGGGAGCACCCATCTCTAATAATAAAGCCCATAGTTTTTCCCTTTGGACCATATCAAATGCGGACCGAAGGTCCACGAAAATCAAGTAAAGATTACCGGCACCCATACAAACTGTCTTCCAATGGATTAACTGTAACCTAAACAATTGATCAATGGTGGAAACCTTTGCTCGAAACCCCGCTTGGAGGGAGGTTAAGATTTGATGGTCCTCCATCCAGGTCTGCAGTCTTGTTAAAAGGACTTGGGCAAACAGCTTCTGTAAGACATCGATCAAACTTATGGGGCGATAATTAGCTGGATCCAAAGGGGAAGATTTTTTATGAATGGGTATGATTTCTGCTCCCAACCAAGTATCCGGGATCTCAAGGCCCTTCAGAATAGCATTAAAATAAACCCGAATATAGGGGGCCCAAATTTTTGTTTTACTTCTATACAAATCACTAGGGATCCTATCGAGCCCCGGGGCTTTCCCTACTGATAAGGTACTAAGGGCCAGCTCTATTTCTGGAAGGGAAAAGGATCGACTCACTGAATCTTCATGATCCGTTTGATCCGTTACAGTGGCATTAGGCTGGATTACCGGGTCAAATCTACCACTAAAGTTACTGAGTGAATAAAGAGGTTTAAAATACGCAAGCCAAACCTCCTCACTAAGATTGGGAATAATAGCTGGGCAGCTTGCTGCCGTACCTGTTTGTACAATGTTCCAGAAAACCCTCGAATCACGATCTACTAATGCTTGCTTCATCTTTTGCCACCTTAGATCCTCCCACTCAGATTTTCCCTCCTTAGTCAGATTTTTGTAGAAGGCCCTCGCAGCTTTAATACTTGACTGTGTACCTTTTTTTTACTTCTTTAATCAGGGCAGTCTTGGCCAGCCTACAAGTTCTATTATACCAATGCTCAGGCCTTGAAATCCTTGGCATTGGCACACTAGAACTGTAGAAAAAGCCAACCAGGCCACCGAGGAGTTCCTTGTGAATATCCTGGAAATCTGGGAAATGATTCTGCAGAATATCACCATTGGGGCTCAAAAGGTGGGAAACCACCTCCAGAAAGTGAGTGACACTACTATATAATCCTGCAAGCTTTGTCTCATCGGTCACGACCCTTGCCCACCTAATGCGTCTACCTCCTGCAGCTAGCACCAAGTTCTCACTATTTGGTAGTGCTGGGCCCTGAGGGACTAAGCTACCACCAATATTATTTGCCAGTTCCAATGACAATAAATTGTGGTCACTATCAACCCTAGGTATAACAGAGAAAGCTGCTTAAAAAACTCAAAATTCCACATTCACCAAGATGTAGTCGATTGTCGAACAATTCCCGGGTCTATTAAAAGTGTATGAACCCGGGACATCGGGAAAAAGTCTGCCATTACAAGCCCTCAAGGAATGCGCGATGGCAAGCTTGTTAATCTCGAGGGCCAATGGGAGAAGACGTTTTGCTGGGTAGATGGTAGGGTCTGGAATTTTATAATTTTCATCCTCATCACAGGTGGGAGAGGGAATCCCAAGAAGGGGTTCAAAGTGGCAATTAAAATCAGCACCTATTAGTTTATGGGACGCAGGGGGAAGAGAATGTAAAATATCATCTAGAGCACCCAGAATCGACAGACCCAGCTGTACCGATAGGGACGCAGGTAGACATTAAGTACTACCAGCGAGTATCCGGCAGGAAAAGTGAGTAGCAAACACAAAATATCAGGGGACTGTGAATCTATGGGCTTTACAGAGCAACCTAAGTGGGTTGCAACCCAAACAACTAACCCCCCCGAAGGTCTGCCCCTGCCACCTTGGACCGCAGGAACAAAAAAAGATGCATAGCCCACCCTCACTGGAATGTGCCGTAGCCATGTTTCTTGAAATAGGCAAATATCATAATTGTCCATTAACTCTCCCCACTCTGGCCAAATCTAATATATGGCCGACTACTCTTGGGTCCCTAAAATTAATTAGGACACAATCCCCAACGATGTCCTTTGGTCGAGTCCCCAGCCAGCAAACCCTGCGAACAAAAAGGATCTCCCCCCGACCTACTCCATTCAATGGTCTATTTTTAGACAACCAGTGAATGACTTCATTTTTTAGTTCGTAGTATGTTTCCCCCTTATCATTTGTTAATGGAGGAACTCCTGTAAGCACGATCACATAGGGTGCTGCCTCGGGGGGGAGCTGTAAAAGGGGAGAGGAATTAGCCAGGCTCAATGAATCTGAATTCCCACCAAAATTAGAAAGAAGCCTACCCCCACCAGGGGTCCGTGAAATACGATCCTTATTACTATGATACTGATCACATGCTGCTGGAGCAATAGAAGCTCGGGGGATGATCGAGGGCATAGGAGGACCGCCAGAAGGAGGAGGGGGAACTGGCAGCGCCGAGGATGACTGAACTAAAACAGAAGGAGTAGGGTGGGAGGGGGAAATAAAATGACCCTGTGGAGTGGGATTGCTAATCGTGGCTTGAGTACCAACACCCTCCACGCTACCAGAGTCATGCAGTAGATGATGATTTGGCTGCTTCTTCCCAATACCTTTGGTATTGATTAAAGATACCAACCTGTCGATCTTGGACGACAGGGTTTTTAAAAGAAGGTTTAGGGAGTGGTCTATATGCGACTGTAAATCTATTAATAGATCAGTAACCCAGACCGGTGGGCTTGAAATAGGAGGGTGTTGGGCCAAATCTGGAAGGACAGGCCTGGCTGCAGAGGGGGCAGGATGTATGCTCCTTTTTTTTGTTTTCTGTTTTTTTTTCCTTGACTTTTCCTGCTTCTTGGGCGCCACTATGGATACCAAGGAGGATGATAGTGGACCAACTTCCACTTGCTCAGACTCATCTGGTATCACCTGAGCACAAGGTAGGTGGGTAAAGGAGGGCAACATAGAGGACATAGCTTCCATATCCACCTGATTTAAAGAAGAATCGGCCAAGCCGTCATAAGGGGGTGCCATAGTAAATGCAGGGGTAATGGACAGCCGTCTTTCCGTGTTTTCAATGGCTGTAGCAACCACCCCAATTGTTTTCTGGAGCATTTTATCTATAGCTGTGAGGCTTGGAAGCGGCGGATTTGAGTTAGCAAGTTGTCTTGTCATAGGGCGGCTCGTTGAAGGTTTAGAGTGTTTCCCCATAGTTCAGACAACAGTACTAACAGGCAGGTATAGTACAAGAGGGTTACCCCTCTGCAGGAAAATAGCTAATATCTAAACAAAATTTGTTAAAAATAGAACACTCTATGCACAGCTTATGGCTGAATGCTACATATAATAACAATAGTTTGTAATCGGATAACCAACAAAGAATGAAAGTCCAAACTAACCCAGTGTCAGCGTCCAAGAGTTGTGGCCCAGCCCGGCCTCCGACGGGCAAGGACGGGCCCGCCCTTGGCCCGGGCTTTGCCCGGGCGCTGCCCGCACGCGTCCCGCGCTGCGGTAGGCGTCCTGACCTTATGAGGGATTCCCCTCAGCTGACGATGAGCGCGTTGAGAGCGCTAGGCCTTCTGGGGGTTGTGGTTCGATCTTGCCAACAGGCCGGTACCGTTCCCCTCACGGCCCTGAGGTCTCTGAAGCAAGGCGAGGCAGGACAGGGAATAAGGCAGAGTACTGGAAAACAACCGTTCCCCTCACGGTAGGCTGAATTAACTTCTTTGCGCGTCCCGCGCTGCGGTAGGCGTCCTGACCTTATGAGGGATTCCCCTCAGCTGACGATGAGCGCGTTGAGAGCGCTAGGCCTTCTGGGGGCTGTGGTTCGATCTTGCCAACAGGCCGGTACCGTTCCCCTCACGACCCTGAGGTCTCTGAAGCAAGGCGAGGCAGGACAGGGAATAAGGCAGATTACTGGAAAACAACCGTTCCCCTCACGGTAGGCTGAATTAACTTCTTTGCACGTCCCCTCTTTCTTTCTTCTCTTCCGTTCTCTTCCACCTCTATTTCTGCAAAAGACAGAAAGCGCGGAGGACTCAGGTGGGGGTTTAAGCACACGCCGAACCCAATGTGGCCAAAGAGGGGCCTTCTCACGCCCTGGCTACAGCATCATTGCATCAAGCGCCTTGTCACATCGCAAGTGGTGTGTAGTGGAGTGTTTTGTAATAGGCAGCACGCCTAGAACGCCTAGAACACCAAAAAACTCAATACAGCGCTGACTCACCTTTTCACCATAGTACAATGCTAAATTGTGGGTAGCATTACTCAAACAAGCCATTTTTTAGAGTGAGCATGACAAATGATGGCTTTTTTATGCCATTTTACCATGCCTGTAAAAGTTATTTGTTTTGGTAAACACACAGGAACAAGGAATCATTGCTAGAATTTTTTTTTTAATGTGAGCAGCTGTTGTTTATAACACCCAGCACCTGAAATTAACTCAAAATATATTTCAAGTAGAATTTTTACCCAAGTGACCCATTCAGGTAATTTGTTTACAGCAGGGAAAGTGCCCTAGAGACTGAGGGTTCTGTAGTTAATTTCCGGCTACTGTCCTGAAAGTTCTTTCCTGTTCTTTGTTGATCTATTAGTCACTTTGGATTCTGATTTTGGAGGTAAAGCATCGCTCGTCCTTCGTCTCCGCTTCCAGCTACATCATCCACCTTTGAAATTTTAACATTGTTGTTGGTGGCATCATATAGGATCAAAGCAGTACGTTTCAAAATGTTTGATGTTTGAGGAAGGGCCAGCACTGCCAATTTTTTGGGGGGATTTTTTCAATTTTGTTTTTGCTGGATGGCCTGTATTATGGGCCTAGCCTGCTGTAGGTTTTTGATGTTGTTTTAAATGGAATTTTTACATTCTCACTTCTGCTATGCTAGGGATATTTTAGAAACCTGAGAATCAACTTGAATGCATGCCTATCTTAGGTGATTTTTTTTATAAACCAAACGTTATTGATTTTTATAAAGAAAACAAAGTGAAGTAAAGACTAGGTGGTCCAAAGTAGCCGCAACAAGTATATGCTGATAATCACGTGTGCAGTTAACATGTTGCGCCTTGTAATCTAAGGTAATCCCACCATTTCCCCCGGATCTTTTTGTGCTTATGAGGGCACCCACTTGCATTATAGATTGGCTCCTCCAGTTTCGTGCACCAGTTCATAGTGGTGCACCGTGCTGCCACCGTGAGCAGGATCGTTGAATTCCACAATTGATCTATGTCCCTTTTGGTGACCTGTGTCCCTAGACCTACAAGCAGGCAGTCACTCCTGTTGCCCCCTGGGCTCCAGGCAGTATTCGGGCCAATGCTTAGCAGTCTCCCAATCACTGGACAAGACCAGGTGACGTGGCAGAAGTCGGCTGCTTCAGTGTTCCAAAAAAAACATGTGAATGATTGCCTTCGGCCCACCCTCCAAAGCTTTAATGGTGTCAGATATGTGGTATGTAAGAAATTCAACTGGATCAGGCGGGAACCTAGCGGATATCACTAATTTTCCAGGTGCCATGAGGACTTCCCTCCATTCAATATCTTCCAAGGGACCAACCCATGATTCACTAAGAGGGTTGAATAAGTCAGGAGAGTTATTGCTAGGAAGCGGTAAACAGAAGAAATGCCACTCTGTCCCAGAGAACCCATGAGCAATTTGGCCTCCAGGAGGCTGAACTCGGGAGACTCTCTATGAGAAGCCAGGGCATGGCAGAGTTGAAGGAACCTGTAAAATTGGGACTGGTGTAGGTAGAAGTCTGCCTGTAGGTCCTAAAAGGATTGCATATGTGCTCCATGCAAAACATCACTTAGTCTGGAGATGTCTATAAGGTCCCATGAGTCAAGCCCTGCCAAGTTAGCTACTTGATTCAACCAGGTGCTCCTCCAAAGGGTGCCTGCAGCATAATTTGACCACCCACCTGGAGAGGCGCAATGCAGATATCCATGCCAGAAACACAAATCTAGTGAGGTCTGGCAGGGAGTGAGGGAGGAGAATTCCATAAAACCTGTCCACTATGGTGTTTTACCTTGTAGACCTGGTCTGTCCCACCTCCATGAAGCCAGTCGTTAAGGACCACCAGCTGAGAGGACCAGTAGTATAGATGCAAGTCTGCTGCAGTTAAGCCCCATCAATGGTAGATTGTACACAATTCCCAAATGCAATGCATGCCACCTGACCAGCCCGAAGAAAGGAGCACACTCTGAAGTGTATTCCTGTGAACCAGGGTTTGGGAAGGTGGTATGAAACGATTTGCAGAACATACAAAAAGCCTGGTAAGACCATCATCTTGAAAAGAGCTACCCTCCCCAATATACTAAGTGACAGACGATTCCACCTATCCAGGTCTTTCTGCATCTTATGAACTAGTGGCGTCAGGTTAAGTGACCAAGTGAGGGTTAGGAGCAGTGATATATAAATGCCTTAGGTAAAGGAAGCCTAGTCTGTAGATCAGTATATGAATGTGCCATATTGGGTCTTTCAGGGTTCAGTCAAGGGAACCAGAAGCGATTTAGACCAATTAACAGCTAGGCCCAAGGCCAGCCATATTGTTCTGACATATGAAGTAGTCTCGGTCTTGTGGTCTCTGGGTCGGACACAAAAGCAACATGTCATCTGCATGTAGAGCTATCTCATCTTTTATGCCGTCCCTCCACTGGAATCCCTGGAACTGTGTATCACACCGCTCCCATGTAGCCAGCAGTTATATCGCATGGGCAAAAAGAGTGGGGACCCTTGTCTGGTGCCACGTTGTATTGATAAAGACTGTGACAATACCCCAGTGAGCCGCACCTATGCAGTTGGGCTGGCATAAAGTGCCCACACATATGACACAAAGTGAGGCTCAAAGCCGAAACGTCTCAAAGTGACCCACAAAAGTCCCAGTCAAGAGGATCAAAAACATTTTCAAAATCAGTAAGTAAAAAGGGGTTAGGCCCCTTGAGCCGCTGTTGATATGCCGCAGTTGTCTGCACCCTACTGATGCAGTGTTTCATACTGCGTTGGGGCATGAAGACATATTGGTCTAGGTGAATCAGCTTGTGAATGACCTTATGGTGTCTATAGACCAGGACCTTGGCATATATTTCAAGTTCACTATTAATGAGTAAGATCGGGCTGGGGGATGCAAAGTTGTCAGGGGGTCTCCAGCTTTGTGGAGAACCATTATAGTTGCTACATTCAATTGGTCTGGAAAGTGACCTTTTGCTATGACTTTGTTATATGGGGCCAGCAGTTGGGGAAAGAGAGGACTGTGGAGTTTCTGGTAGTATTCAACTGGGAATCCAACATTTTGCCAGGTTTCGTTTCAGAGAGAGCTGCATTTATCTTTATAGTACAATCTGTGTTTATGGCTCAGCACTGTCAGGAACTGTTATGGTAGACAGCAGTAAATCCACTATCAATGGGGTGGCAAAGCCTATTGAGGCCCTCGTGCATTTTGCATATAGGGAGCGGTAGTATTCCGCAAATGCTACGCAATTGCTTGAGCATCCACGACTCTCCCATGGGCCAAATACACAATGTATGTTATCACCCTCTTCACTGTGTTGTGTCTGGCTAACCAATAGTGGAATTAGCTTGATTTGTCCCCCCACCAGTAAACCTTGCTTTGAGACAAGGTCCTGCAAGAGAGAAAGCCGCACCAAGGCAGAGTTGCCTCAGTGATGCTCTGTCAATACCCACCTGGCGGGGCTCAGTTTCGGCCTCTCCTGTATGCTTTTCTGCATGAGCAATGCGGTCTTCTAATTCCGCCACCTGGCATCATTTTTTCCCATCTCTGACTCTGAAGTGTGAGCAAGCAATTCCCTGCATATAGGGTTTGCTTGCCGCCCACAGGGTACTGGGTGACTCCACAAAGACCTCATTCAGGGTGAGGTAGGAATCCAGGTCCTGTGAGAGGAGGTCTGTCATCTCAGAATTTGTCCCAAAGCTGCACAATCAATTGCTCGAATTGGTTGCTGACATAATGAAGGAGAGTGCTATGCTGTCCATCCATCTCACTACAGACAGGTGGAACAGTTGTCAAGCTACAGTCTATGGACCTGATTTACAAAAAACAATTTGCTGTATGTATAGTAGTATAGTGCCATTATTTTCTGCAAAATGCAATATGCAAAACTATGAGTTGAAACCTACACCTCTCCTATCTTTTCTATGGGGAGATCCTTACACATGTACATCTACTATTTTCAAGGAAATGTGGGAGGGAGGAATGTAAAATTGGGAATAATTGCTACTAAATGAGAGGGGTTTAGAGAGGGCTTAGGAGGGGTTTAGGGAGAGACCGACACATGCACAAAAGATTAATCCAATTGCTATTCACAAATTGAATTTTAAAGTTCCTACAACCAAAAAGGACCCAAAAATAATAGATCCTATTAATTTGTTTCTTAAAATTTTTTTTTTTAAATCCACCTAAAGTAAAAATGCTTATATTTACTTATTATGTATTAACATTTTGAAAGGAGTTTTGTATATATTTTTTTTATCTATCTATCTATCTATCTATCTATCTATCTATCTATCTATCTATCTATCTATCTATCTATCTATCTATCTATCTATCTATCTATCTATCTATCTATCTATCTATATATATATATATATATATATATATATATGTTTATATATAAACATACATATATGTATATATTTTATGTTTTTTAGTTTTTCAATAAGGTTATGTTATTTTAAATTGAAAAGGGCTATTAAAATATGTTGGCATACAATAATATTTTGTTTTTATTTATGAATAATATTTTAACAGTAGTAGTAGTAGATAATCTTTATTTGGTATAGAAAGGCATGAGCAATTTTAAATCAAATAAAATCCATAAGGGATTAAAACAGCAAAGTATTTATTTTCATGTCAAATAAAATCCATAAGGAATTAAGACAGCAAAGTATTTGTTACTATGTCACAGTGCAACAATTCATACTCCAGCTTCCTAAACTATACAAAAAAAGCATACAAACAACGTCTGATAACCACACCATTCAATAGTATACAACAGAGTTGTCACTAGTGTAAAAGAACAAATATGCACAAAAAAGGCTTAGTGTAGTTATAAACACAGAAGGTAGAGCTTTGCTCGATAAACAACCTACCTCTAATATGCAGCCCTTACCACACCACATATGGAGTGCAAAATATATTTCCCCACTAACTTTCTCAATTGGACAGCAGTAGACAGAAATGTATAGACAATCAAGCAAATGTACTCTAATTGAATAAGCTGCAAGTAACACAGAGCTGGTCTACAACTTCTATTATTCAAATGCTTCAGTAGAGGACTTTAAAACTGTTTTCGAGGAGCAGTATATAGTTACAGGAAAATAAGAAGTGTAAAAGAGACTGTGCCATTGTTGAATCGCAAGGACAGAGGTCCAACAGCAAGCCATGATGTGCAGGACTAGGATATAAAAAACTGAAAATAGGCAATGCCGAATCTAAATCTAGCTTGATAAATCCTTTGTGAGTGGGAAAGGGGAAACATCAAATATAGTTCCATGTTCTTGGTAGTAACAAGAGGTAAGAATTCCTTTACCCGCTTCTTATTTTACTCATTCTCTAGCCGTTGTTGGGCACATACAGCAAAGAAATTAAGTTTTAGTTTCTTTTTTGGAATGGAAGCCATTAAAAGTGGGTTGTGGTGACAATCCTCTCTCCCCATCAAGGCAAGGTGCACCTTTACATAAGATAGCCATGGGCTAGTCTGTATCTAGAGACTTATAATCATTGATTAAAGCCTGGTTAAACAAAGTTTCCTGTTTAACCCATATTGCTCTCCAGAGCATTAGAGGTGCCACCTTAACATGTGAGACAAAGTTATATAGGAAGACTATTTGGGACAGACAAAAGTCTTCTTAGAAAATTATTTTCGTACACTTGCAGGGCACTCACATCACAGTACCTCCAAATGCATGCTCCATGTGTTGCCATGGTCAGACATCATGTGAAGTAGATAATAATCATGGCATCTAGGGTTTACTTGCCCAGCTTACTCACAAATCTAAAAATGGCCTTGTTCGATCCTTTGCTTCCTGGTCTTAATCAAGTGAAACCATGTACATTTATAACCAAAAGGTACTCCTAGATATGAGAAGGAGGGCACATATGAAAGTTTCTCACTATTGATGTATTGAGACTTTAAGACATTACATGTATTCCCAGTAACCATAGCATGAGTTTTAGTGGTGTTTGTCTTTAAGCCCAAGCCATTCATCAAAAGATGGAATCTATTCAATAGTTTTTGTAAACGTATTCTTGTTCTTGCAATTAGGACACAATCATCCACTTACAAGAGACCGTGCAGCTTCCTAGGGCCAACCTTTGGAACATCAGCTTCTTCTACATTAATAAATTCCTCTAGGTCATTGATGTATAGGTAAAATAGATAGGGGGCCAATACACATCCTTGCCTTACACCCTGTTTCATTTAATTTGGGTCACTGAGTTCTCTATTCTTCCCATACGTCTCAAGGCCTGTTACTCCATTATGCATACAGGCGAGGAAGTGGACCAGGGTCGAATCAAAATCCATATTCAACATCTTAGCTCACAATTTCCCTCTGTCCACCCAGTCAAATGCGGATGTTAAATCTATAAAGCCAAAGTGGATAGAAACCCTCTTGGCCGTAGCATATTTAGAGACAACCAAGTGGAGATTGAGGCACTGCTCCAAAGTACCTAAACCCTGTCTAAACCCATATTGGATTTCAGAAAAAAAAACCTTTTCATTGAGCCACCCTTCCAAGCATTCAAGTAGAATTCTGCCCATGAATTTTCTAGTGGCATCTATTAAAGAAATCGGGCAGTATCTTTGGGGGTCAGGTCTGTTGCCTTTTTTTAAAATGGGTATGTTTGAACCAAGCAATGATTTAGGGAGACCCTCTGTGGCCACACTCCTCAAGATGTTTGTCAGGAGAGGGGCCCACAAGTCAAGGCCGTCTAAGAAGAGATCAGCTGGTAGAGCATCAGGGTCGGAGGCCTTGTTTCTCAGAATGAGATTTAGAGCATGGACCACCTCACTGTAACTAGGCGGCTTATCTCCAAGCTGTCACCTATCAGTGTGGGAAAACCTCGCTCAGACTGACTAACAATTCAATCCTTACATCTATATATGTTCGTAAAGTGCTCAACCCAATTTTGATGGGGAATAATGACATCTATATATGTGTTATGGTCGTTTATGAGAAAAGGGTCATTTACAGTCTTCCAGAACATGTAGAAGTCCTTATTTAAACCAGCTACATGCAATTTTCCCCCATCTTCAGCTCTGAGGTCATTTTTCCTCTGAGTAATGATTTGTTTATACCTGGTCTTGAGGAGCTTGTTTTAGAGCATGTATAAGGTTAGTTTGTGATTTAGAGCAGTTTCTGTCAAACCATCTGTGCAGCCTACTTTCCGCTCCTTCCTACTCTGAGTTGTGTGGAGATTGGTGGTTGTCTGGCAGATTTTATCAAAACCATTTAACATGATTTTAGGATTGAGCTCATCATCTAAACAAGCCAGTACTTGAATCTCATTTATTTTTAACTGTTTCTCTAAAATGTAGTGAGAATTTATTCTGGTCCACAAACCGTAAGATCTCCTTATTTGGATTGTATGTTAATGAAATATTAGGAACAAGCACCTGTTGTTGATTAGCCTTGCCTGTATCAAAATAAAAACATAGAGGTAATTGTCACTTAAGCAATTTTGTAAGATTGCAAAAGCAATGGTCTTTGGCCTATACGACTGGGAGAGTGTGATAACGTCAATAAGGCTAGCCTCTTCCTGGGAAGGAAATATGTTCTGTACTATAGTGGCTACTAAGCTCTAGCGTTAAATACAGTGACATCTTACTCAGTATTGAATTGAATATATTCCCCCACAGGAAGTGTAGTCAATGTTAAAGGGATCCTCAGTATCCTATCCTGTCTGCCCACAGACTGCCAAATCTGACACTGGACACGATCTACAATTGAAATCGCATCCCCACATTATAAAGTACTCTGAGCTATGTTCGTCTAAAAGGTGGCTAAGTGTTTGTTCTAGCTAAATTGCAATATTGACTTTGTTAATTACAAAATTGCTGTGAAAGAAATTCACAATAACGAGAACCAACTCCAGTTCAAACTGATTAAGTACAATTTGAAAATGCGGAGAATCCAAATAAGTTTTAATAATCCTTCTTTGAATGAGGTTGATATTAGAGTTAAGAGGGCACCTTTGTGAGGGCCACCTTTAGAACTTTCCAATGGGGTATGAACTGAGAAGAACCTGTCAATGTGTACTATGTCCCTGCACAAGGTTTCCTGTAAACACACAATATTAAAACAGTTGATAATACTATACCAATCAACATTATTCAACTTATTAGGAAGACCTGCTACATTTCAGAATATACATTTGAAATCAAATTGTATGCCCAGATGGCCATGTTCAGCCAGTCAATCACAATCAGCCATGAAAGACAAGGGTGCATATCTGTTAGAGAGATTTAATTAACATGGAACATGTTGACCTCTTCTGGGACGGACTGCATGCCTTAGTAACTGATAGTGGTTTGACTGTGGGACATGTTCCAGAGGTGCGGGCCTATGGAAAAACCCCAGAGTAAGGGCCAAGATGTAGGAGGGTGGACTACTGAAATTGGGACACCTAATTGAAGAAATCAATTTACCAGCTACAAGTGGCCGATTCAAATTTATAACCAGGCAGTCTCCTTCAAAGAGGTTCTCATCTTTGCCCAGCCAGTGCTGTACCATGTTGATCCATTTGCCAACACAAGGCTGCAATAATGATATTGAATCTAGCCAATGTAATACCTTGTTCTTTAGTTGGGTAAAGCTTTTCGTAGTGCTTAAGTAGAGGTACATTTTCCAGCACAACAACATTGGCAGTGGCATAGGGTGGTAAGTTGAAGAAGGTAGTATTAGTACAGGGGGCAGGGACTCATGTCCAGTAATAGTATTTCTACGCCCACCTGCACACGATTCTTGTAACACACCAGTTGGTTGGACAGCCACCCTTCTGGGCACACCTTTTGCCACTGGGACCAACTAAGAAGTTCAGCCATCCCCTAAAATATGACCAGCAGAACAGAACTTCTCATTTTGGAGGGTGTGTATATGCTAAGCTCGAATCAATTTTGTCCTTAGCATGTGTTGGTTTTACTCCCCTTTCAATTTGGTCAGGTCGTGAACAGTCGGTATTAGCAGATGTGATGGAAGCAAAGATATTTGGCAAAAGCTGGTTTTTCTGATTAAGTTTCAGTTCGATTGTGTCTAGACATATTCTAACTGGTTCCAATTTAGAGTCCAGGGCAGCAATTAACTTAGCTTATAGGGAATTCAGGAGACTTTCTATTCTGTCCTTTTCCTTAGAGATGGAATCATTACCCTGGGGGTTTGATTAACAATGACTCTTGAGCGCTTAGATTTGGAAATAACTTCAGAACGCTTCCTCTTCCCAACTGCACTATGGTTCTTTTTCAACACAGCGGGCTCCTTCCCCTTTCTTCCCATTCCAGCAGTCTCTCTGGAGTCCACCTGAGCCACAGGCACCAGAGGTGTCTTTGAGTTTGAACAGTTGGTAACGGGAGGACTCCGAGGAAAAATGTTCCTCAGGTATTAATTTACCTTGAAAAAATGAAGACAAGAGGCGTTTGGAAAAACAAGAACAAGTTGGTTTAATTAAACACAGCGGCTGGGAGAGAGGCAACAAAGTCGTGTCTGAAGAATGTCTCGATGTACCAAGTTGTGGCCAGCATAACATACAGTTCTGGAAGTACTATAAACCGATTACACATTCTTGTAGAGCACGTAAATCAAGGCCTAGTCATGATCCATAAATTCAACCATCTGATAAGAGGCACAGGTGGCTTTCATATTTGTAGAAACCTAATGTAACCAGTGTGTATGTATCCAGATGGCCAGCATGGGGAGCGCGTGATCACTGCGTGTAATGTGCATGCGTTGATCTGATTAGCTGAGTGGCATCTGACTTTGTGGTATTCTGTGAATGTTCTTCCTTTCGGCCAAACGTGTTTTATTGAGGCCAATCTCCTCTGAACTTTTGTGGTGGCGCTGTCTATCTGTGGGATTGATCCAGGTTTTCCATGTTTGCACGCTTGTCTTCAGGCTAAGTGTAACACTACCTGTGACCTATCAATCGTTATGCTTAGGTTTGGGTCGCAGGGCCTGTCTGGCCATGTATTTCTGACTTAAGGTTGATGGAGAGGTCATCTCGAGTGGATTCGACAACAATGACGCAAGTTTGTTATTACATGTACATATAACATGGTGGTCATTGATATGGCATTTACCGTTATTCTCATTATTATGAGGACATTTGTCCTTGCATACATCTACATCATATTTACTGGTATTGACATTGTTATGTGTACATATATCATTGCGTACATTGACATCACATCCACCAATATTAACAAAGAGAAACAGAGGGCTGACCCACCTGAACCCCATTTGACATGGGTGAGATTTCTGGTCCAGAATCTAAGTCTGAGGATGCAGATGGGGGTAATGCCAAGGGATCCAGAGGATGATGGGGTGATAGAGAAGAGAGAAAAACAGTGCTGAGCCAGCACCGTCTCCTTGTCGATGACCCCTACAGCATGTTATAAAAAGACATCCATAGTGGTATTTGAGGGGGGCTTCATTGTGCTGGCAGGCATCTTGCATTTCCTCCTAGTACACATGAATTTTTGCAAACAGCTTTAGAACCAAGTCTGATGACTGGATGTAAGGACTCACTTTAATTCCAAGAAGATCATTTGTTGATGGTCTGGTACACCCCAGTATTGCAGAGGTACAATAAGTACAACAACTTGGCAGCAATACAATGTCCTGAGAGAGTTCCCAGGGTTAGGAGGACCAAAATGGCATAAAAACAAGGCTTAAGTGTTTGAAGGCTCAATTCGCAAAAGTTATATAAACAACAAAGTCACCACTATAGAGGGTAAAGTAAACCCCATACCATCAGGCGGATGGAGACTGAAATATTCCGAGTAGGCTTTATCTAACGTTGATGCCCGAGCACAAAAAAAACAGACCGGGGCCGAGTCCAGCCTCCTCTGGCTCTGATGTGAGCAGATGGGCCTGTCCTTGGCCCACAGGACTGTGAAACTCTTAAATAGGGTTGATTTAATTTGGAAATGTACAGACAGCAAGGGGGCACTCGTAATCTCTTAAAAAGAAATTGGAAAAAGTTGACCGCGGAGTCCTTAGGGCCAGTCCTATAGGGTAGTCTACCTTCACTACCGAATGACCCCAATGCTGACTCAAGTGCCTTACATAAATGGATTTCTGCCGCCGTGGAAGCCACGGCCCCGGGCAGAATTTCTAAGTCACAGAGGCAATCTCCCTCGGCTCCCTGGTTCTCAGAGACCCTCAGAACATATAAAAGTAGGTGCAAATGCCTGGAACGGCTGTGGCGGGTGGATTACTGCGCTACAGCTAAAGTGATATATAAGGAAGCGCTGAAAGAGCTTCATAAATTGATGAGAGAGGCCAGGAGATACTATGTGGCAAGAAGCATTAAGAAGGCAGATAACTCAAGTAAAGAAATATTTAAGGTCGTGAACTCCTTTCTTAGGCTGAAAGCTTTAGAGATTGAAGTGAAATCTTCCCTTTCGCTGTGTGAAAGTATTGCTGACTTTTTCGATAACAAAATTCAAGGAATTCATCATTCGTTTACAGCAATAGCTGAGACTGATAAAACTGGGGTCAAGGAGGGTAGCAAGCCAGATTATTACTGTACGAAATTCCTCCTGATCACCCAGCAGGAAGCATTGGCACAAATCCTGAGCTGCAAGTCGAGCTCACCGATGGACCTTTGCCCCCCTAAACTGTGGAAAGAGATGGCTCACTCGCTTACTAAGGTGTTGACCCACATTTGGAATACATCTCTTACATCGGGTATCTTTCCTGATGTGTGGAAACATGCAATTGTCCTTCCCCTTAGGAAAAAACCCAATGGAGAGCCAGGCGGTTTGAGTAACTACCATCCAATCTCACTGCTACCAGCGCCAGCAAAAATGCTGGAAAAAATGGTGCAAAAACAGCTGGCCAATTTCATTGAGGAACACAGCATTTTGCACGACACTTAATCGGGTTTCAGACCTGGTTTCAGTACAGAGACAGCTCTTTTAGAGGTGACAAAATTGGTGAGAATGTCGGTAGATTCAGGGGCATCAGCGATGCTGGTGCTCCTGGATCTATCCGCGGCATTTGACACGGTAGACCACACAAGATTGGCACAGAGACTCCAGGATATCGGCATTAGGGGAGTGGCACTAACCTGGTTAAAATCATTTCTTACCAACCATACTCAGCAGATTGCTCTGCAACCTCATAGGTCGAAACCCAAACATCTATGGTGTGGTGTTCCTCAGGGATCAACACTAAGCCCCCGTCTCTGCAATATATATCTGGCCCCATTGTTCTCACTCATTGCCAATTGGGGTGTCAAGGCGATATCATACGCAGACGATACCCAGTTGGTGTTCTCTTTTAACAATCAGTCGGAGGACACCTTTAAGAGTTTTAAAGGTTGTTTGAAAGACATCTCACTATGGACGAACAATAATAAGCTTAAACTCAATGCCAAGAAAACTGAAGTGTTGTTCTTTGGAAAAAACTCGCTGCCAACATCGGATGTGTGGTGGCCATTGGAAATGGGTCCCTCTTCCACCCCCCAAAGTCATGGTCAAAAACCTGGGAGTTAAGTGAGAAACTGACCTCTCTTTCTCTGCCCAAATCCAGCAGGTATCATCGTCCTGCTTTAGCAAACTGAGAAGCCTGCGAAAGTTCTTCCATCTACTACCAAAGCAATGTCGCCGAGTAATAGTCCATGCCACTGTGACAGCTAGAATGGACTATGCGAACGGCCTCTATGTGGGACTGCCGGCATATTTGGGAAGAAGATTGCAGATGGTTCAGAATGCTGCTGCGAGATTGATTAGATGGGTACCATTCCGTAATCATATCTCTCTGCATATTAAGGAGCTCCACTGGCTTCCAGTGGCTCGAAGAATTGAGTTTAAGGCCTTGACATTAGCATTTTGGTGAATCCACGGTAACTGCCCTAACTACTTAAAACAACGCTTGTGTAGCTATAAGCAGACCCGATTGCTGAGATCTAATGCACAAAATCTCCTATGCACTCCTCGATTTAGAAGAGCTTGGATGGGTTTCAGATCTTTTACGGTTAAGGCTTCTAAACTCTTGAACTCCTTGCCTAATAATATCCGGCTATTGTTTCGGAGCCATAATTCAGGAAAGCTGTGAAAACATGGCTCTTCAGATGTGGCTAGTATGAAAAGGGTGTTTTCTCCATTCAGACCTTCTGTCGGCCTGCCGGCAATTGCTATAGCGCCGGGACACCTCTGTTTGAGGTAGCTGTTTGCGCTTTATAAGTGTCGGTATTAAAGCATCAAACTAAATTAATTTCTTATAAAATGATTTCTTTTAGGGTTCTATTTTAACTCCCTGCCTCCATTATATTCTATGGGAGGATGTTGCAGTCCCAGTGGTTGGCCATGTTTCAAACAATCAATCAATCAGGGGTTTATAAAGCGCGCTACTCACCCGTGAGGGTCTCAAGGCGCTGGGAGGGGGGATCAGCTCCGTATCAGTCGAAGAGCGAGGTCTTGAGGTCCTTCCTGAACGTGTGCAGGGTCGGGGAACGTCTGATGTTCACAGGGAGCTCGTTCCTGGTCTTGGCCACGATGTAGGAGAAGGCTCTTCTGCCAGTTCTGTTTCTGCGAATGCTGGGGACCTCTGCCAGGGCGAGTTTGGCGGAGTGGAGGGTCCTCTTGGGTACTTGGAAGGATACTCTCTCTTTGAGGTATTTTGGCCCGATGTTGTTGAGGGGTTTGTAAGTGTGGGTGAGGAGTTTGAAGGTTACCCGCTTCTCCACGGGGAGCCAGAGGAGGTCTCGTAGGTTTTGGGTCATGTGTTCGCGGCGCGGAGTCTCAAGGATCAGTCTGGTTGCGGCGTTTGGGTAGGTTTGGAGTCTGTGTAGAAGGGTTCTGTTGATTCTGGCGTATAGGGCGTTGCTGTAGTCGAGTCAGCTGGTTATGAGTGCGTGGGTGACGGTCCTTCTGCAGTCGGGGGGATCCATTTGAAGGTCTTGCGGAGGATGCGTATGCAGTTGAAACTGGTGGAGGTGACGGCGTTTATCTGGCGGTTCATGGAGAGGGTGGAGTCGAGGATGATGCTGAGGTTTCGTGCATGGTCTGTAGGGGTGGGTGGGTTGCCGAGGGTGGAGGGCCACCAGGTGTTGTCCCAGGCGGAGGTGCAGGGTCCGAGGATGAGGACCTCGGTCTTCTCAGAGTTGAGCTTCAAACAGCTGTCTTTCATCCAGGCTGCCACGTTCTTCATTCCTTCCTGGAAACAGAGTCTGGTGCCTTCAGGCTTTTTTGTGAGTGAGAGGATGAGCTGGGTGTTGTCGGCGTAGGATAAAATGCTAAGCCCATGCTGTCTGACGATGGCGGCGAGGGGGGCCATGTTGATGTTGAAGAGTGTGGGGCTGAGCGATGATCCTTGAGGTACTCCGCAATTGATATCGGTGGGTTTGGAGATCAAGGGAAGAAGCCTGATCCTCTGGGTTCGGCTGGAGCAAAAGGCATGGATCCACTCGAGGGCAGTTCCTTGTATCCCTGCGTTGTGAAGTCTGGCTGTGAGTGTGCGATGTGAGACGGTGTCAAAGGCTGCGGAAAGGTCTAGCAGGATGAGGGCCGCAGTGTGTCCCTGGTCGAGTAGCATGCGGATGTCGTCGGTGGCTGCGAGGAGGGCAGTCTTGGTGCTGTGGTTTCTGCGGAATACAGACTGGGAGGCGTCCAGGATTGAGTTCTCTTCAATGAAGGCGTTCAGTTGTGCGTTTACGAGTCTCATAGGGGCATATTAGCAAGAACCTTGTTAAAATTAACGCCATTTTAGTGGCAGGAAACTGCCGCTAAAACAGCAATAATGGGCTTGCTAATATGCCTTATAGAATTCCAATAGAAGCCCAGGTTAGATTTCCTGCACATAATTTTAATGAGGTTCTTGCTAATATGACCCTTGGTGACTTTGGCCGCGAAGGGGAGGAGAGAGATGGGTCAGTAGTTTTTCATGTCTGTTGGGTCAGCCGTTCTGTTTTTGAGGAGGGGTTAAACCTCCGCCCGCTTCCAGTCGTCTGGGAGATGCCCTACCTGAAGGAGGTGTTTATGGTTCGTCCTAATTCGGGTGCGATGGCGGCGGCCCTGTGGAATATGTGCGGTGGGCAGGGGTCTGTAGGGGCTCCTGAGTGGGTTTTCTTCATGATCACGGTGATGTGTTCTACGGTGGCGGGATTCCAGGTTTTGATGGATGGCTTATCGGCGTCAGGGGGGGCGGTGGTGGTGTCTGGCATCTGTTCGCTGAAGTTGTCGTAGAGGGCCTTACTTCAGGTCTAAGCTTGAGTACATTTACTACTGTTGCGGCTCCTTTTTGACTGTAATAACTTTACACTTGAAAATGTGGCTCCACCCCCTGTTAGGGCATAGACATATCTATACATACTATATAAGTATATCTAATCCATGTAAGACATTTCACAAAATGCCCTCCCAAAATCACACCAACCTTTTATTTTGGTATCTGGGGCTTAGTCTGTTTTGTGATGCTCAAGTACACCACATGTGAGTGTTCTTGAATATTTCTATACATTATTACAAACTTGCCAACTGGGAGCAGCAGGGGGACTACCAACCTATTTTACAAAGTGATGTAACGATTTGCATTAATGTGTCAATAAATCGCATTAAACTTTCCCTGTTGCTGATTTTCCCTCTTTGAAAGTAAGCATAATGTATTTTTTTTCCCTAAGGGCTATGCCTATGGTCGATCCCAGCTCTGTCATTAACACTTTGCAGCATTCCTTTGGTATTAAATGACACTTTCTATACATGTTAAATCCGCAAACCCTTGGGAGAGTATGAAAATGTCTTTTCTATGGAAACCAATATTCTACTCTGCAGTGTTGGGCGATCAGCAGTTTCCACCGTAAAATCATCTGCCACTCCATGCAGAAATTATTTCAGTTTCTCTTCTTTTCTAATATTCATTCTTAAATTTATTTGAACATTTCCAAAATACTTTGGTATTGAAATTTAACAGCGCTTATGTTGAAGCATTTAATTAATCACCTTACCTCTTTATACAGGATAATATGTTTGTATACATACAATTAAAAGGGGATTATTTTGGGCTTGTAGGAAAAGAGGGGCGGCTAGGTCAAAGGATGTAACAGGGTACAAGAGAGAAACAAAGACGATGCATCAAGGCAGGGGGATGGCGTAGCTGCCGAAATGGTGACTCTTTATCATTTATTGCATTTTATTTTTTGTAAAACGCAAATATTTTTTTCAAGACCAAGAAGCACTGTACAGCACATAACATATACAGGAGCAATCAATACGGTTCAGAAAAACAGGAAATACATTTAACAACAGAAAATCTAACAAGGTTATTTAATATCTGCACTTAAAAATGATGATTGAAAAGGCAAGATTTTTTTTCCCCACGGTCCCTATTGTAGGAGCTATGTATATAGAGTTGGGCAGTGAGTTCCAGAATACAGGCCAGTCTGCTGGGCTCCGAGGCCTTGGTGCTCTGTTTTGATCTGTGTAATATGTGAATGCTTCCTGCCTTGGTTGTCTTCAAGATCACAGACTGGGAAAGCTTGAATGGAAAATAGTGAGGGCTCAACAGATGGACAATTTCATAAATAAAACAAGCCCACCAAGAAATCAGTTCTCAGGACTAATGGTAGCCATGGTTGTGATGCATGAACTTGCTTATATGATAATACCTTTTTAGAGCACAATCCCAAGGAGGCACCAGCATGCACCCCAGTTCATAATGGTGGCCAAGTAAACTAAGAGCGACCATTTAGCTGAACATTTCCTCAGGTAACAGTGGTGAAAACCAATGTTTGCAGGCCCCCGTATTTCTTCTTGAGCGAAAAGTGGTTGTGTTACTCATAAGGGAAAGCTGATAGTGTGGCAGTTGTTTTTTGATAACACGTCTGTTGAGAAACCATTAAGAACCACAAAACCCTTGCAGAGAGGCCGAGGTCAGATATAACAGCAAGGAAGACCAGTGCCGAATCACAGAAAAGGACCTGGTCCAATGATTCAAATCCTTGTTGAGAAAAAGGTAAACCTCATTTGAATTTCAGCGACGTCAATAAGTAAATAATAAATATTAGATCTTACACACAAGTCAAAGTTACAAAGTTATTACAAAGTGAAGGGGGCAATTGCATTAAGTCTCCAGTAATAAGTCTTCCACGCACAATCTTTGCTTCCTGGATTTTTCCAGACCAGAAACAGCCTCACTTCTTACATCTAGCAATTAATGTAAAAGATAAAGAAAAGCCACTGCCCCAGTTAATTATTCTGGGATCGATTTTGCAACAATGGTTCCCTGTGGACAAAATTAGAAGCTTGTGGAACACCTTCAGATCTAATATCTTTAATTAATGCCTTGAACGTTCATAAATGTGCCAGAAAGAGATTTGTAGTGGTGGCAATGAACCGGCAGTTGCAGGTAAGAGCAGTGGCTGGTGGGGCGGGGGAGGGGGTGAGTTAATAGATGACGACGAGGGAAAATGTAATTTTATTTTCCCTCATTGTCGTCTGTTGATTCTCGTCAATTTCGTGAATTCTCGTGAATTTCGTAGCGCGCGCTGCATCGCAAAATGCGATGCAGCGCGCGCTACGAAATTCGTTTTATTTATTTAATTGAGTACTTACCTGTAATTATCCATATTCCGGTTTTTAGAACCCCCCACCCTGCCCCTCCCCGCCTTACCACCCCACGGAACTCCCTCCACGGGCCGCGGCTGCAGGGAGGTACTGGCTGGTAGATTAAAATGGGATCTTATAAAAAGATGTTCTATAATAGTAAGACAATCAGTATTTCCGCTACCCCACAGTTCTGCTCCACATAAAATGCCTCCTAAGGCCTTGATGTTGTATATTTCTAATGCTGGGGTCACTTTCCTAGACACCATATTTTTGAAGATCCTACTCATGTGGGTGGTCTGCTGAATTAAGGACAACAGTGTTTTCTCTATATGGGGTGCCCAGCATAAGTTTGGTGTTACACGGATCCCCAAATAGTCAAAAATAGAGACTAGTTCTATTATATGGTCCCCTACATGCATACGTCTCTTAGAGGGCTTCAAGATCCTTAGAAAATATCATATAATTAGTTTTTGCCTCATTGAGTTCCAGGCCATGCTCATCGCAGAAAAGTTTAAAATCGTTTAGTAGCTGTTGAAGACCTTGTGGTGACTTTGATTTAGAAGGATATCGTCAGCGAAGAGGAGTGCAGGCACTCTTCTCTCCCCGACGTTTGGGGCATCACACCCATCCCTACTGAGGAAGCATACTGCACCATTGATAAAAAGCGAGAATAGGGTGTGCACTAAAACGCATCTCTGTCTCACTCCACGATTTATCGCAAATAGCTCAGTTAATTGGCAATCCTCTCCCCACCTAACTTGGGCTTTATTTGCTGAGTGCAAACTAATTCAAATATCAAGCAAATTCCGAGGGAGTCCCAACTCTGCCACCACCCTCCAGAGTTTGGCTTGAGGGTCCAAATCAAAGGCAGTGCGCAGATCCACAAAGGCTACATATAGCTTCTGCCCTTTCTGCAAAGAGTCAATTAGACTAATGAGTCTATAGCTGGCTGAGTTTGCCGTATCTCCTTTCTTATAAATTGGTATAATATCAGCTAAATTCCAAGAAGAAGGGATTGCCATACTTGAGAGGAAAGCATTGATTAACATATTAATATATGGGGCCCAGATTTTTAAATCCTCTCTATGTAGATTGTTAAGGATTCAATCGGGCCAGGGGCTCTGGCTAGGATACAGGAGCTAATGGCTTCTTGGGTGTCTTCAAGAGATATTTCTAAAGCTTGACAGTGCCAGAAGGAGCTTTCTCTCTCGTGCCCACACACTCATCTTCCTCCATGTTTCCTAGAGCATATAGCCCCCCAAAATGGGATACCCACTCTTCTGGCTGGACTGTAAACTCCAGACCAGACTTGGGTGCATTCAGAAAGCAGGCCGCTTTTCTCCAAAAGGTCCTATTATCTTTGGCTACCAGTGCGCTATATAGAAAGGACAATAAAGAACATTCCCATTGTTTCTTGGCAGACTCTAGTGCCCATCTGTATCTAGCTCTACATAACACCATATGAGGGCGGATCTTGGATTTCACTGCATGTAGGGGATCACCCTTAGCTTTTCTACATTCCTGGTTGTACCAGTCTGCCACAGGGGCCTGACTTTTCCCTTCTTTTTTTCCATGGTGATTCTTTCCTTTTTTTGGTTGGCCCAGTGTTTACCCGATCTGGCTGCAAAGTATCTCATGCTGGTTGCTCAGCTTCTCTAATACTTCTACTTGAGGCAGTTTGGACAGCTCTTCCACCTCCTCGAGGACTTTGGATTTAATTACTTCCAAAGCCCCCCAAATTTTCCTCCACCCAATCCCATCTGATTGTTCTCAAATTGTTAGTAATGAACTGCTTACCCAGATCAGTCCAACCCCTAAAATCAGGTTCACTCTTTCCATGATTTGTTAGGGAAAGGATCATGGCATTATGGTTGCTATTGAATCTTTTGGCCACAATCATATCAGATACTATGGGTCATAGGCTGAGGTCAACCAGCTAATAGTCAATTCTGCTTGCATACCCAGGTCAATTCACCATTCTGATCACAATTCGTCCTACCATTTGTGGCCCTCAATTCGTGCTGCAATGTAAGAGTCAAAACCTGACATCCTCTCTTGGACCATCTAACCGGTGCGAGATCTAACTGTGGGATTTGCCAAAAACTGTCCCACCCCTCGGACAAGTCTAAAGGGAGGTAACATGAGGACCAGGGAGAGCGCTGCAGATGGTCATCGATGTAGAGCGAAGAGCAGGCCGGGTGTCGAGGACGATTGTCTCTAGAGATTCACGTTCACAGTTACTGTGGGCTGTTGATGCAATAGCTTGAAGTGCAGATCTTGTGATGCCAGTTGTTTCTGGAGGTTGCTGTGGCTTGAAGAGTTGGGTTCACCCTAGCTTCACATTGGCGGAAGGTGGTGCGTGCAGCAAGATCTTGGTGCGAACAGACTTGTTTGCGGTTGCGAAGAAGCAAAAACCTTAAGAATTCTTCTTTCCTTCGAGAGAGAGAGCTCTCTGATGCCACACCAAGGCTCCAGGATCTGTGAAGGACCTAGTGGGGATCAGGAGCTCACTCAAGCCGAGGCCATCTGGGCTCAAATAGGTTCAGTTGCATATCGAGACAGCAAGCCAGCTAGGCAGATACAGAGCCTCTGGAGCTTGGTATGCCCCTGCAGCTCAGAACAGGAGGTCAGCCAGCTGACACTCTGAGTCATTTCAGCCAGGGGGGAAGGGTACAGGTCTAGTCTTCCTCCTCCACAAGCCCGGCAGCAGGCAGTAGGGCAGCAGGGTAGCAGAGTAGCAGGGAAGCAGTGTAGAAGTCCTTTTGGCAGCAAAACAGCAAATCAGTATTTCATCTGTAGTATCCACAGATCCAGAGGTGTGCTGAAGTATTGGGTCTGAGGGTCTATTATTGAATCCCACTTTAAAGTTTCTAGAGACTTTCACTCCCAGAGGTGCTTATAATTTCCCACATCCCTACCCTGTCCCCAGCTTGCCTGGGGACACAAAAGACTAGTGTCAAACCCTTTGTGAGTGTGCTGGGCAGAGCCTTTGTGAAGCGCAAGTGTGGCAGGTGACAGTTCCTCCCCCTCATCATGTCAGAGATGACCCATTCTGCCAATACCCATGTCTCCTTTGTCTAACTGTCTGGGAGCAATACACATAGACCAATTGCCAGCTGCACCTATCCAAGCAACCCAGAAGACAGACTGCTGGCACCAAATAGTTATGACAAGAAAATTATAACTTCCTAAAAGTGGCATTTTCAGAATTGTAACTTAAAATCCAACTTTACAATTAGAAAGGGTTATAATAGTAAAATTCTTTAGACACCACACTTGCCATTCCTTCCTGCTCCCAAATTATTAATTATTAAATGTAATAAGGCAACACAATGTTATCCTATGGGTAGGCCTTGCAGTAGTGACAAACAAATGTGATGTTTTTCACTACCAGGACATGTAAAACTTAAAAGTACATATTCAACTTTTTTAATACACTGCACCATGCCTGCTGGGCTGTTCATGGCCTACCCTGGGGTGACCTATATGTATTAAAAAGGGAGGTTTATGCTTGGCAAAAAGTTTGATTTTGCAAGGTCACCATGGCTTTTTAAACTGCACACACAGGCTGGAATGGCAGGCCTGAGACATATTTGACAGGCTTAAGTGGGTGGCACAATTAGTGCTGAAGACCCACCTAGTACCATTTAATTTATAGTCCCTGGGTTCAAGTTGTACCACTTTAAAAGGGACTTATAAGTACATTAAATGTGCCAATTGGGTGTATGCCAGTTTTACCATGATTTAAGGAGAGAGCACAATCACTTTAGCACTGGCTAGCCGCGGTAAAGTGCACAGAATTCTAAAAGTCAACAAAAACAGGTTCCGAAAATAGGAGAGTGAAGGCAAAACATTTAGGGATGACCCTGAAGAAAGGGACAAGCACAGCATATTTTATTATAATTTTGAGACTTTGTTGCAAAGATTATCTTCTGTAAAAACAGTAGCACCAGGGTAGGAGGAAAGAGTTTACTGAAGAAGATGGGATCTTAGATCAGAGAAGCTTGGCGTTGCAGAATAGTATCTGAAAACCTCCTTCAGCATTCTTTAAATTACTACAATTGTGAGATGATTATAAAGTTTGTTTGGCCCGCTGAACTTGGCCCACGTTCATATGAGTTTTGGGGATATATTTGGAGTAAGGAATTATTTATTAATCCCTAATGGGGAGTGCAGGTTGTTGGCAGGTGTTTTTTATTCTTTTTTAATTTTGCCCTGTGGAGGAAGTCAGGACCCCAGTGTACAGTGTAACCTTTTTCTTTTTTGTTCACTCATCATTGCTGAAAATGAGAAACACACACAGTGTAGTAAAATTGGTAAATAATTGCACCATTCTGAGATGATGATTATAACAAACAGGGGCAGCCCTGTAACCCAAACCTGGGGCTAATGAACAATATAAATGCAACAATGGTTCAGGTACTGATTTAAAGGAAAAATAACAATTATAACTTTGGATGGTCCAGTCAAAGAAACGCAGTGATGAATAATAAAGTATCCTCAGACACATATCAAAAAATATTTTAGATTTTGAATATTGATATTTGTTCATTAACAAATCATTTTTTGATATATGTTTGAGGATACGTTATTATTCAGCAGTTTGTTTCTTTAAATTGTTATTTTTCCTTTGAATTAGTACCTGAACCATTGTTGCATTTATAATATACCCTCTTGAGATGGGCTCAAAGACCCTCATTTAGAGTTTGGCAGGCAGCCATTCATCCTAGCGATCTACTCCTGTATGATGGAGATCTCTATTCCTTTGGAGGAGCGGCCACCAAGGCGACGCCTCTGAAGACATTGAAAGATTTTTGTTTTACAAAGAAGAACTCCCAAAACAAAAAACCTAAACATGACACCCAGGCAGTTTCTCCTAGAGTTCTGGGGTGGAATTGTTTTTTCATATTAAATGTTTTTGCATTATATCAACATCAACATGTAAACACGCAAATGTATTAATTGCGCATTAATCATGTTTAGATCTACTATAGCTAATGTAGGCTTGTGTTTAAAATGGCTTATGTTGGTTGCCATCTCGCTTCATGATTCGTATACATTCTATTTCTATGCAAAGCTAGAGTCCAAATTAACAAATGCAATGTTCCCTTGCTTTCCTTCCCATGTGAATTGTTTTCTTTTAACATGATAACCAGAGAATGTTCGTTGCAACAGTACACCTGAAAAGCACAGGCTGGTGCAATGGATCTTGAATTGTTACAGATAAATGTTTAAGTTTGAAAATGCTTAGTGAAGCTGTATTGTTGAGGATCATGAGAAAGTAATGAGCTCAAGATTGTCTTGTAGCAAATTACAATTGTGTGATTTTAAGCTAGTGCAGTGTGGTTTACAGGTCAGAACGGTTATTGAATGCTTACTGAGTAGAATCTTTTCTAGATTTTGAATAGAGCTGAGCAGAGTAAGAGGGTGCTCTCCTAATGGGTTAACTGATTTCACTTAACCTTTCCTCTGAGGCAACCCTATGTTAGTTTGTCTTCTTACTTGTATGACTTTATTTAATTTGAACTTCATATTGACTAACGCATTCAAGTAGTGATTATTGACTGACACTAACTTGATGATTTTGCCTCCTGTAAACCTTTAAACCTTTAATAACCCTTTGTTTTTAAAACGTAGCCTTATGTGTGTCACTTTATTTAAAATTCTTGATTTGTTGATCAGCCTCAGTTGTGGGCTTTGAATCATCAGATAGCACTTTATCGACACTAAATGTGGACAAAGAAAAGTGCTAACAGGATCATTGTAACACTTGGCATCCTTGACATGGTTTACCCCCAACTTTTTGCCATCAGACCTCCCGTTTGTTTACTTCGTTTTAGGTGGTTTTAGGACTGTGTGCAGCTTACCCCTGCTAACCAGTGCTAAAGTGCTTTTGCTCTCTCCTTAAAACATAGTAAAATTGGCTTATACCCAACTGGTGTATTTAATTTACTGGTAAGTCCCTAGTAAAGTGGCACTACCTGTGCCCAAGGCCTGTAAATTAAATGCTACTAGTTAGCCTGCGTAAAAGAAACAATTGAGGGACGGAATGCTGGACAATGCAAACATTCACCCCCAGTCACAAGGATCTGGGTTAAATCCATCATTCTTTTGCTCACCACACCACCCGAGTTTGGACCCAGCCATATGCAAATCAGTCTTGACCCTGTTCCTTGTGGGAACATTCCAGCCCAAACTGCCAAGTCAGGTCCTCTCTGGACCAGAAACAAGCATCCTGGGACCGGTTTCAGGGCATCACCCTTCATCAGCCAGGCTAGCTTGAATCCAGTGGTGTGGTGAGCACGGGACCCACGTCTGGGGATACCCTTCCCACTTAGGGCGACATATGCAAAAGAAACAATTGATGGACGGAATGCTGGACAATGCAAACATTCACCCCCAGTCACAAGGATCTGGGTTCAATCCATCATTCTTTTTCTCACCACACCACCCGAGTTTGGACCCAGACATATGCAAATCAGTCATGACCCTGTTACTCGTGGGAACAGTCCATCCCGAACTGCCAAGCCAGGTTCTCCCTGGACTGGAAGCAAGCATCCTGGGACTGGTTTCAGGGCATCACCCTTCATCAGCCAGGCTAGCTTGAATCCAGTGGTGTAGTGAGCATGGGACCCACGTCTTGGGAAACCCTTCCCACTTAGGGCGACATATGCAAAACAAACAATTGATGGATGGAATGCTGGACAATTCAAACATTCAGCCCCAGTCACAAGGATCTGGGTTAAATCCATCATTTTTTTGCTCACCACACCACCACTAGTTAGCCTGCAGCACTGATTATGCTATCCACTTAGTTAGCACTTTAAGCATGTCTCTGGTCAGCCATTGCAGCCTGTGTGTGCAGTTTTAAAGTGCCATTTCGACCTGGCAAATTAAACCTATTGCCAGGGACACACCTTCCTTTTTAATACATATAAGTCACCCCGAGGTTAGGCCTTGGACAGCCCAGAGGACAAGGTACAATTTGTTTAAAAAGTAGGATATGTACTTGTAAGTCTTACGTGTCCTGGGAGAGAAAAACACTTAAATCCATTTTTCACAACTGCACTGCCTACCTTTTGTATAGACTAACATCGGAGTCACCTTATCACATTTAATGAGCTGTAATTTCCAAATGGGAACAGGTAACCAATTCATGTTTGGTGTCTTTAGAAATGTAATGAAAAATCCTAACATGGTGAAGTTGGATTTTAAATGACAATTTTGAAAATGCCACTTTTAGAAATTTGCAAAAAGAACAATTAGTGGATGGAATGCTGAACAATGTCAAACGTTCACCGCCAGTATAGAGATCTAGACCTAAATCTCTAATTTTTTTACTCACCATGCAATTCCAGTTTTGACCCAGCCATATGCAAATCAGGCTTGACTCGCTCCCCTTGGGAACAGTAAAGCCCAAACTGCCATAATAGGGCATCCCTGGATGGGAAACAAGCATACTAGGACCGCTTTCAGGGTATAACCCCTCATCAGCCAGGCTAGCTTGACTCCAGTGGCATGGTGATCACGCGACCCTTGTCTGGGCATACCCGCTCCCCCCTCTGGGTGACAAATCTAAAAAGAGCAATTGATGGATGGAATGCAGAACAATGTCAAACAGTCACCCCCAGTACAAAGATCTGGCCTAAATCCATTGTTTTTTTGCTCACCAGGCCATTCCAGCTTGGACCTAGTCATATGCAAATCAGCCATGACTCTGCTCCCCATGGGAACAGTACAGCCCGAGCTGCCAGGCCAGGTCCTCCCTGGAACTGAAGAAAGCATCTTAGGACCAGTTTCGAAGTATCACGCCTCATCCGCTAGGCTAACTTGACTCCAGTTGTATGGTGAGCACAGAACCCATGTCTGCGCATATCCGTCCCATACTCCAAAGCGGGTCCCAAGATGCTTGTTTCCAGTCCAGGGAGGACCTGGCTCGACTGTTCCCATGGAGAGCAGGTAAGACTGATTTGCATATGGCTGGATCCAAGCTGTTGTGGCTAGCAAATAAATGATGGATTTAACCCAGATATGTGACTGGGGGCGAATGTTTTGATTTGTTCAGCATTCTGTCCATCATTTGTTTATTTTTACTTTCAGAAAGTTGGCATTTTCCTGCCTAATTCATTTTTAGTTCTGCACCCAGTCTCTGGTTCACATAACTGGATATAGTTGACAGTTGGGCTTTGTGTATTTCTCCTATACAGCCACACACACAATTAGAAGCTTAGGCGTGACTGGGTGGGCCATTGCTGGTAGGATGGGAGGGAGGAGCTGGGTACAGCTTCACTTGCACTTGAATAGGCTGCGTCTTGCCTCCACACAAAGGGCTGCATTTCCCCTGTAGTTAGTTTAGAGCCAGGGCCAGGAAGGTAGGGTACCTATGTACTTCTAAAGGTCTGCCTCTAGAAGCTTCATCCAACGTCAGTAGTACAACTGGGTATAAACACAGGACCTCCAACACCAACTCTTCAGTACACTTCTGAACTTTTGGATACTCTGCCAGGGAGAAGGACTGCTGTGCTGATGAACGGACTGCCACTCTGCTGGACTGCTGATCTGAAAGCACTGCTGCCTTGCTTTGCAGACCTGCTTCCTGCTTCCCTCTTGCCTGCGTGAGAAGGACTGGACCTGCGTCTCTTGAACTCACAACCCAGAGTGACTCAAAGGCCTACTTCGCTAGCCTCCAGATCTGAAGACTCAGGAAAATACTAGGCGTACACCTGCAGCTGGACTCTGCCATATGTGAGTCTACCCTGCCAAGTTGTGCCACCCCTGTCCTGGACCCTTATATTTGGGCTTAAGGTGCTCTGCCAGTGTCTGTGGATCCTGCAGAATGGAGGCATCTCTGCTGCTGCATCGCGCAACCCTGAGCAGAACTGATGCATCCCCACTGCTTTGTGGATTGGACCCGTCACATAGAGCCGCAGCCATCAACGCCATCAGAGCAGTTGTTGTGAGATGCATTCTTGGTGTAGGACTTTGCATGGCTCGTTGATGCCAGCCTTAATGATGATTCCAGACAACACATAGCAGCATCACAGTTCCTCGGAACCAATGCATCACCCCAACTGGGCACCACATCATCGACGCCGGACTTTGCATCACAAGCCCCAATGATAGGATCCTTGATAACGATGCGGTCTCGCCCCATCTCGAAACTGACACATCACTTCGTCTGCACGATGCATATTCGACACAGATCCCTGCAATGCTCCACAAACTAGGCTGTTCAGCTGGCCTACTTGGTCCCTGTTGCCGGCCTGTACTTATGACATTGTGCCGGTCTGGCATGACTAGATACCCACAGTTGGCACTTTGTGCTTTTTGGTGCTGTTTTCCCTAAAATCTTTAAAATTGCATATCTCTGGTTCTACTAATTACACTTTTGGCATTTTGGTCTCCTCAAGTCTGAGTTTATTACTGAAAAATGACTAACTACCCCCATTATCAGTAAGTTCTTACCTTGGGTGTGGGGGTCATTATTTGTATTTTTCTGTCCCTCGTCAGGTTTATCTGGTAGTGACAGACAGAAAAAAAGGACATCACACTGTCCATTCTAAATAAGGCAGGCGTTTGAATACCCTACTCTATCGGGCCATCTGAGGAAGCTTTTCACCTTTAATGTACCCCGTATGCCAGACCAATGAAGCGTCCAACCCTAAATAGGGTGGGCAGACCATCAGTAATCTGCACCCTAATATTTATTATATTTATAAACAAGCACCAAAAGTTACAGTGTGTGTGAATGGATCAAGGAAACCAGTACACGGGCCATACATAAAAGAAATATGAATATGTTTTTAATGTTTCTCTCAGATGTTTTATAGTGTACTTTAATGGTCTTAATTAACTGAATAAAGTCATTTTGACTGACTGACTGACAGTATATGCGGTACTTTTTGTCACTAAATTCCTTCAATTTTATTGAGAGGAATGGCATCGCCTTTACAGTGTTACATTAAAGTGTCCAATTGGAATGGTGAGGCGTTGCCAACTATTTGCTGTATCACTCGATCTTAGCCTAGCAGTCATCATTCATGTGACTAAGATTGCCAAAGGAAGGTCCCAAAGGGACACTTCAACAGATGAAGTGATGAGTGGTGTCAAGAAGGAGGAGAGCTGACAGGAACAAAGATAGAGGACCACAGATCAAGCTCCCCCAACTGCACTAGACCTGTGAGTAGGGGTAAAGGAAACACTCCGTAATGAGGAACACAGCAACAAAACCTATTCTTCTCGTGAGGTGGACAGTCCTTTATGTGACAATTTTTGTAACTCTGTTCTCTGTTGAAGGGTAGGGACATATAATCAGGAGCCTCAGTAGAATATTGGCTTCTCATAAGTCCCCCATATGTTCAGTTTTTTGAGGGATTCTTTTATAACCTATTCAGGCATATCAAATAATTGACAGCTCTCAAGAATCTATAACCTTATTACAAATGTCCAAATTCATAAGCAGGCGCTTAGAAAATAACTTGATGAATGCAACTTTGTAATTGGGTTTGATCAGCTGGACCATAAATGTATTAAAAAGTATTTTGTCTCAATGTTCAACCCTACCATATTTAGCAACTCTTTACAAGGCTGGAAAGGCTGCAGAGCAAAGATTTGACGTTCATGTAGGAAGGACATGGTTCAATCTAAAATCGTGTCTATTTTCTGTAGTCAACCAATCAGGCACTGACATTGTTATGGCCATCATTCTCAAAGTTGGGTGAGAGGTTAGGCAACATCGGGACTCTGTTGTTGCTACTCATGTCTCTGCTCAGCTCATCCAGAATGAATGCACTGAATTCTGATTTGTTGGAGTACCTAATGCTTGCCTGGACTGGATCTGAAATATCATTGTTATCAGCCAAAGATTACAAATCGGTCTGTCACCACTTGTTTTAATAGTACTGTTACATACATACAAATGAATATGAGTTTCAAGTTGAAATTTGAATTTATTTAACAGGTGCTTTCAGAAATATAAAAAGGAAAGAGGTAAATACAATAACAGTCAAGGAAAAAAGAAAGTCAATATGCATTATATGGGATTCCCTAGTCTGTTTTGCTTCCAACAATCAGTCTTTTTTACTCAAAATTTGTTTCTGAAAAGGGGCAAGTTTGATTTAATTTGACCACATTAGTACGGAAAAATACATGAAGTCCAATCAGTTGTGTTTTCTATTTACAGGTGTTAGTGGGTGTAATTGGTTAGTGTTAAAAATTCTGTTTATCTCAAGTGCAGTCCTGATCATGTAGCCAAAAGTAAGGTACAAGTCTCTAGAATGTAATTCTTTGCAGAGATTCATAAGATATTTTTTTACAGAAAGAATCCTTTTTTTGGATGTTTACAGAGTTTCAGTATCTCAACATTATTAAGAGGAACAATATGTCTAGGAAGTGATGATATATTTGTCTAGGACATTGTGTTCCTTTATTGAAAATAAGAGATTTATATGGATTTGCAACTCGTTAATTATACATCAATTATGCCATGTAGTTCATAATCAATGGAAATTCAGAGCTGTCTACCGGCACATTAAAAGCTCCTAGATGAATTTGGGTCTGGCACAAATGTTCAATGCAAATGGCCACATTTAGAGTTTGGGTGATGAGGAACACGTACCAGAAAGTGGTGGATGTCTTGTCCACCCTGGTTAGAGTGTATAGAGACCCCATAGACTCCAAATGGGGCGAAACAGACATCACCATTTTTTGTGAATTCCATGCATTTGTCAAGCTGCAACTCTGGCCATAAGTCTGTAAAAACATCTGAGAATTTTGAATCAGGAAGGGGAAGTCTGTAGACCAAGAGAAATTTCTAAGTATCATTAAATGGTATTCATCATCATGATCAATCAGTATTTGTTGAGTGCAATGCTGTCACCACTAGGGGTATCTGGACTCTGAGGATGCTGGAGCTCAGACGAAAAGCCAGGTCTTGATTTTCTTCTTGAAGTATTCCAGGATGGGTGCTGACTGCAGGTGGAGGGGCATGTCGTTCCAGGTCTTGGTGGTGATGTAGGAGAAGGAGTGGCCCTTGTTGTGGCGGCGGTGGAACCAAGGAGTGTGTGTTAGGACGACTGATGAGGAGCGCAGGTGTCTTGTGGATTGATGGAAGTTCAGTTGATGGTTTATGTAGGACAGTCCCAGATCATTTAGGGCTTTGTAGGCATGCTTGAGCATCTTGAACTGGCATCTCTTCTGTACAAGGAGCCAGTGGAGGATTTATAGCTGCAAAGTAAGGTGGGCCATTTGGAGTGGTCCAGGATGAGTCTGGCTGCAGTGTTCTGTATGGTCTGGATTCTTCTGAGGACATGGGTAGAGATTCCGGCATAGAGGGTATTGCCGTAGTCGAGGTGGCTGGTGACGAGTGCCTGAGTGAAAGTCTTTTTGGTGTCAGGTGGGATCCATCTGAAGATTCTATGAAGAATGCAGATGGTGTGGAAGCAGGAGGAGGCGACGACGTTGACTTAACATTTCATGGTCAGTTGCTGTCGATGAAAATTCCCAGGTTACGTGCATGGTCTGTTGGTGTGGATGTTGGTTGAAGTTCTGCTACCAACCAGGTGTGATCCCATGCTGTGGTGTTCTTCCCGAATATCAACACTTCTGTTTTGTCTGAGTTGAGTTTGAGGCAGTTGTCTGTCATCCAATTGGCTAGGTTGGTCATTGAAGGCGGAAATTGGTTCTGGTGTTGGGGGTCTTTAGTGAGCGAGATGATTAGTTGGGTGTCATGTTGAGTCCATGGGATCTGACAACGTCTGCAAGGCGTGTCATGTAGATGTTGAAAAGAGTGTGGCTGAGGAATGAACCTTGGGGTACTCCGAGATGAGGTTCTTTGGAGCGAAGGTGAAGGGAGACAGTCTAATGCTCTGTGTGCATCCTGTGAGGAATAAGGCGATCCATTTGAGGGCGTTCTGCTGGATGCCTATACTGCAGAGTCTGTCGATGAGGTTGTGGTGGAAGACAGTTTCAAATGCTGCCGAGAGGTCAAGGAGGACCAGGGCCCCAGTTTCTCTGCAGTTGAATAGGGTTCTGATGTAGTCTGTGGCAGCAATCAATGCGGTTTCATGCTGTGATTGGAGCAGAATCCTGACTGTGAGATGTCAAGCAGGTGGTTGTGTTCTAGGTGTTTGGTGAGCTGTTGGTTGATGGCCTTCTCGAGTACTTTTGCTGGGTAGTGAAGTATGGAGATTGGTCCGTAATTCTTGAGGTCGCCAGTGAGAAGGCTCCTTTTTCCTTATCCTATGGGAGTGCCCCAAGATTGCACAATTCTTGCAAAGAGTCACGACAATAATGGCAAAGGTGTCGAGCTTTGAGGTCCTAATGGACGCCAGATGGATCCTTCTGATGATCAGGGGGAGTCAGAGAGACCCAGATATGTCAGAATTTGGTTGACGCTGGTGACAGATATTGCAGAATGAAACATAGCCAGACTCTGGCGTGAGCCCCAACCGCCATCAGTGACTGAGTGGGAAAAGGATCTAGACTGGTGCCAAAAAGCTGAAAAAACTGTGTACAAGAGCAGGGGATGTATTAAGAAATGGGAGAAGATTTTGTCACTGTGGCATAGATATAGGGAGACATAAGGCAACCTGAAATATATGCTACAACTGCCTATCAATATGTGAAGACTGAGCTTTCCAATGTATATGCACACTCCGAATCACCAACAGGGTCTCCCGAAGTGATATCACGATTTGAATGTTTGAGGAAAATGGAGTGGCACTTACATACCCAATGATGTATTACTGATTCAAACTATTGTAATTATATACATGCACATTTGTGAACATATGTACTATATCTTGAGCTTGTTCAATACAAATATATATTTTTTAAAGTAATTTTTGAGGTCGCTGGGGTCAGCAGATTGTTTCTTTAGAGAGGGTTTTACTTTGGCATGTTTCCAGCTGTCCGGGAAGGTTGCGGTGGAGATGGAGGTGTTGAGGATGTTGGTGAGTTCTGAGCTGATTGTGATGGTTCAGAGGATGAAGAGATGGTGGGAGTAGGGGTTGGTGGGCACCCTGGAGTGGAAGGTCGACATGATGGCTTCTGTGTTCAGGGTGGTGAGCGGCGACCAGGTTGTTATCGTTCGGCTAGCTGTTGGAGGTGGGTTGGGGGTCAATTGTAACCTGAAAAAGAAAAAAGAAATATTTAAGCTTTCACTTAAATACCACCATTTTCATGCTTATTTGTAACCTAACACAGTATCTTATAGGCAGCCCACTTCATCTACCCTTAGTCTAGCTCCACGGATTACATGTGCAGTTCACTTTGGTTTAAGTGTGAGAGCGAGTGGGCACAGTTTTCTCCCAATCACAATCTCATGATGAAAAGAAAATCAGTTTCTCAGCCTAGAGTCAGGTCATCCTTTTCTTGCCCATGCTTCACTTCAGAGCTATAGTGTAGAAATTTACATACAAAGACTGTTTAGGGTGCTTATAAGTGCTAAGTGGCTTTCTTTTGTACTTCATACATTAATCTGTTACCTCTTACCAAGTCAGTCAAGCTGACCGGTAAATTGACTAATAAATAGGGTGCAAAGGAATTCTAAGAATGAAATAGGCACAGTTCTTAATTTTAAAGAAAATGATCCTTTGACTAGATACCACATGGGTATTAGGAAGAGTTGCTGATGATAACAGGAATCTTGAAGATTTTAAGCAAAGTTTCCTGGAAAAGTGGGGCACCAAAGTGCAAATCACAAACTTTAAAAGCAAAACTCAGTAGGTATGATTAAGTATGTCTATAAGTAATATTCTGAGTACATTCAGGAGCACTGTACATCCACGTTTGCAGTCAATACAATGGATGTGGCACATAAATAATTTGCAGCAATTGTCCAGCGCAAAATCTAATTCTAACACTAGTCAGTTGGTGAAAATGCTATTTCAACCCAGCAGTGGGTTGCAAAATTGCACGGAACTAATGTCATCCATGTATTTTAGTTGATATGAGCAATTTGACAAGACTTATACAGGCAAATTATAAAGCAAATCAAAATGACCAATTAAAAATTAATTTTAAAAAACATGTATTTATTCCTAACTCACTTATCATGCCATACAACAATGTCTGTTTATGCTTTTTAATACATTTTGAAGAAGTCAGAAGTCTTTCTTGTTTGCAGATTAATGTAATTATATCATGCATTGCATGTTATCCTGTGTATATAGTGTCAAATCCAGTTCCTTACTAATCTCGTAATATTTAAAAATAGCATTCAGGTAGGTGTTTGAAAAATTCATAGTGACAACTGTACTGTCAAGATTGGCATTGAGCACAGGGCTCTCCCCTGCTCCCCGTTAACTACAGGCCCATTAGTCTCATTGATGTCCCTCAAAAAATATTTGCACGACTCATTCTAGATCGTTTGCAGGAGTGGACCAATGAGAACGAAATCCTTTCGCCATATCAGGCTGGCTTTAGAAGTAAAACATCCACCATGGACCAGATTTTCCGTTTAATTATGCTGTATTGGAAGACTGTGGCAATAGAGGGTGGCAGCCTCTACATGGTGTTCGTTGATTTACGCTCTGCGTTTGACACTGTCCCTAGGGGTAAACTTTGGGCTGTCCTACGAGATCTGGGAGTTCCCAATTCCCTATTGGGGATTTTAGTGAGGTTGCACACCCAGAATTTTGCACAGGTCAGGTGTGCAAAAGGAGGTGTTTTGTCCGATAGGTTCACGGTGAGCAAGGGAGTCAGACAAGGGTGTGTCTTGGCCCCTACCTTGTTCTGCCTATATGTAAATGGGTTGATATCTTACCTGGATGCAGTGCCTAACAACGATGCACCCAGGCTGGCAGGCAAGAAAGTCGCGGCTATAATGTTTGCTGACGACACCTTGCTTTTATCTAAGTCACCCATGGGGATCCAACGCATATTGGAAGGTTTTAACAACTTCTGTAGTGAACATGGTCTACAGATAAATGTAGACAAGACTAAATACATGATTTTTAACCCTTCCTCACACACTAGACCACCCCCCACCTTAGACTCGGTTGCATTGGAGAGAGTTCATACATTTCAATACTTAGGTGTTACACTAAGTCAAAACCTTTCCTGGGGTCCCCATCTTGCCAAATCACAACTCAAATTGACCCAAATAACTGGGGGAATATTAAAAATGTCAAATGCCTCCACTTTCAAACCCATTAGCCCAGGCCTTGAAATTTATAAATCGAGGGCTAGAGCGGCAGCATTGTACGGTGGGGAACTATGGGGGCACGCCGTCAGACCTGGATTGACTATAGTAGAGAACAAATTTCTGAGGCAGTTGCTCTCGCTCCCCCAAAGTACACCTCTTTTACCGCTGAGGCTCGATTTGGGTATATTTCCCATCCAGGAGGAAATAGTCATCAAACCCCTTAGGTTTTGGAGGAGGATATGGCTGACCCCCGAGCTCCTCCAGTACAGAACTGAATTACAAGAAATACTGAGTATAGGCAAGGCAGTGCATATTCCATGGCTCTCTTATATTAAAGACAAACTCTTGAAAATGGGCCTTGCGGACATGTGGCTGAATCCAGTAACAGCCTGTAGTGAGATCTCAGGGAACCTATTTACAGAGCACTATAGATCTCGATGCTCTAATGTATGGCTGCATGATTCACAGAATGGTACTATGGTAAAATCTTTCCTAGAGATTAAATCTGTATACCGATTCGAAGATTATCTGGATGTAATTTTCCCTGTTATGGCCAGGAAGCTTTACATACAATGGAGGTTTGGCTCACTTCCTATAGCGTGCCTTACCAGTAAATGGTCACTGTCTAGGGCTTCCCATTGTCCAGGCTGTGGTATGAATAAGGAGGATGAATGCCATATTTTATTTTTCTGTCCTCTCTATAGTAGAGCAAGAAAGAATTGGATTGTACCTATCTGTAGAAATTTAGGATTCAGGAAATGTTCAGATGCATTAAGGATTCTTAAAACTGATACTGCAGGTCATATTGTGTTTGCTATTTCGAAGTATCTGTATGCAATTTGGATCAAAAGGAGTTTTATAATTTCTAATAGTGGCTAGTAGCCCTGGTTTACACTTGATCATGAAATTGTAGTTATTGCTTCATTCCTGTATTTTATATTGTACTTAATACTGTTTTTATGTGCTCTTTTATGGCTGAAATATTGCCGAAATAAAGATTCATGATGATGATGAAATGACCAATTAAAAATTAATTTAAAAAAACATGTATTTATTCCTAACTCACTTATCATGCCATACAACAATGTCTGTTTATGCTTTTTAATACATTTTGAAGAAGTCAGAAGTCTTTCTTGTTTGCAGATTAATGTAATTATATCATGCATTGCATGTTATCCTGTGTATATAGTGCCAAATCCAGTTCCTTACTAATCTCGTAATATTTAAAAATAGCATTCAGGTAGGTGTTTGAAAAATTCATAGTGACAACTGTACTGTCAAGATTGGCATTGAGCACTAATCAGTGAATTTTCAGCATTTCTTAGCATTTCTCGAAAGTAGGAATGAACCGCAGAGCAAAACAGTCTGCTACATGGACTTCATTCTAAATGTGGTTCATATAAACTGGATGGGAGTTTTTACTTTGGCAAATTCTACTATTGTTGTGCTGTCCTTGTATTTTCAGACTGTCTTTCTTTCTGATATTGAAGTTGCAATCTCTATCTATCTATCTATCTATCTATCTATCTATCTATCTATCTATCTATCTATCTATCTATCTATCTATCTATCTATCTATCTATCTATCTATCTATCTATCTATGTATTTCCAATGAAAAACCAAAAACTCATTGAATTTTGTCATGTGTGGTATGTTACGTGCATCAGAACTATTGACATCTGACATACGATCAGTGATGATATCTTACTCCCGTGAGGAAATTTAATACGTTCCCTCACGCAGAGAGGCGTGAACGCAGTCGGCGTGAGTCAGAGAAATGAGCGAGCTTTCATCAACGCCTTCTCAATAAGTCATGGCTCAAAAATCTCAAAATGACCCATTTTTATTGAATCCTTTGGCAGAGGTAGAAATAAGAAGATTTTTTCTCCTTTGTTTCAGGTATTGAAATAATAAAAGACACGCTCCCATATAAAGAAAGAAAAATACACTTACAAGGTAAGCAAAGGATGATTGTATCAGAGTGAATGTGTGGTATTAGTTTGATTTAAATCACCGTCTGACTCTGGTCCTCCATTGTTTTTTCAAATTTAGATTTGTCCTGGGTTATAGATCGGCTGATCTATCCACTGTTTAATTGAGGTTAACCAAGTTGCAAATTAGGACTTGAACGTGAATTAAGAGGAATTGGGCGTCTAGTAATACTGAAGAAGTTTCTCTGTTTTTAGTTTACAGGTCCTGATGAGAGCCCGGCGATTGAAGGAGGCTTGAAACGCGTAGACCTTTATTCTGGCCATAAGAACTACGAATTAATTCAAAAGTGTCGAACATAGTCACGACTTTGTTTAGCATTTTTCTATGGCTTATATGAAAGGATTTTTAGAATTTGCCAAATATTGATATTGAGAAATGAGATGATGTATGTTTTGAGTGTTTGAGGTAAATGTGGGTAGTGATAGATATGTATGAAAAGAATGGATGGAGTGAGTAAAGAATGTAGGTGTGATTTATACAAATTGTAAAAAATGTTGTTGTTATAATTTAGTGTTGTTCTTTGAGGTATTGACAAATCACTAAAATGGAAGGTGTAAAAAACTAGAAAATGAATAAAAGAATTTATTGATTAACTCGACGGAAAGATAGGTCTAAGGTTCATGTTGTTTTCTTTCAATATGTTCCCTCGCAACTAAATGCGAGTGCAAAGAGAAGTTACAGTATTGGTATTGTTGTTGTTATTTGCTATAACGGAGGCTTAGCCTTACTGTTTTGAGCCCAAACCCAGTTTTGTTATTGATATCTTACTACTGGCATCACCAATAATATAACGTATACATGCTCACTTTTTGGTCGGGCCCTTGTGACACCAAACTATTGTTTTTCCAAAAATAAATGCTTGACATACATAAGCTGGGCCTGGTGGCTTAGTGGACTAATGCATCCACTGTAGGCCCCTGTATTTGACCTCATAGTCACTGGTTCAAATCTGGCTGGTCCACTCATCATTTCATCCTTCTCTGGTCAATAAAATGAGTACCATTAAGTTGGGTAAAAATAAACGTCTGTTATTTAGTGCCAGCATACCCTTCGGGTGAGCTTTACAAATGCACATATTATGCTAACCGTACAGGGGTGTCTGGGGAGCGGGGGTCTTCCATTGGTCTGTTGTCATTCACATTATGCTTCAGCCCACCACAACACACAGCATGGTGCATTGAGTCAGGCACTTACCCCATTTGCTCCCTTCATGCCAGTGACTGTATAAAACCATGCACATTGTTCACATCTGCTTACAAATAGTTCCTTTCTTTTTAGTGACAAAGCTGGTTCAATGGCTTATTTTATTTTATTAATTTTCTATATTAACTTTAAATATTGACTTTTTATTTTTCCTACACTTTGCCTACTCAATTAGATGGTGAATTGTTTTCTGTTTCCTTTTTAATGTTGGTGTTATTCAGTGTTTAAGGGAAATTGTAACATTGTAGCTGTCTGCAATTTGAGGCTTGGAAAGTTGGTGCTTGTAAGAAATTATTATTTTAGTTTGTTGAGAACCCACTTCAAATAATAATCCCAATTCTTTTCAGGAATTAACCACAAAAGAGACCAAATAAACCTGCACCTAACCCTCTGGTAGCTTGGCATAAAGCAGTCAGGCATAACTTAGAAGCAATGAGCAAAGTATTCATGCAGCACTCAAACAGTAACAAAGTGAAAAGACAAGGAGATAAAAAGCTCAAACCAAATTGGAATAATGGTGTGAATTTAAATAACTCGAAACAAACAAAAGGGGGGGTGAGAGAGGTCAGGTTCACTGTGGACTTAGCCTCCTGTAGTAAGGAAAACAATGAGTTTTCTTAAAATAACCCTCACCCACCAAAATGACCCATGGTGGCATGCTTCATCCTTGGGTTCCTCCCGCCCCGCTGTGGGACAGGGTGTGCTACAACCAACGGAGACATGGGAGCACTTTGTAGGGTGTTGACTATGAGGGGATGGGAGTGGGGGGGTCAAACAAGTGTGTATTATTAAAAGATGTGGAGCCTAAAGTTTTATTAAATCCTGTAGCTGGTACTATAAAAAAGGTCTCTGTCTGTCATAGCACGCCTCGTCCCGCAACGGGTGGGAAGAACCCGATAATGAAGCATGCCACCATGGGTCATTTTGGTGGGTGAGGGTTATTTTAAGAAAACTCATAATTTTCCTTAAATCATTATCAAGACCATCAATAGGACTGTTGCTCCAATTACAAGTGGACTTCTTTTGGTTAGTTACGTGAACTTAAATAAATCAAATGACACCAACATGACAAAAATCCAATACTTCGAACCTGAGATATGGATTTTTAAATTTTGAATTTAAAAATAATGCCAAAGAGTACAATGAGCCAATTACAGTTATCTGGTTGCAAAAAGATCGGGTCACAGTCAACAGATAATGCTGACCATAATGGAGGCAAGTCAGATAAAGCAACCAGGTTTATCCCAGTGGAAAGTTTACCTTCGGACTTAGAACATTTTATTGAAAAAATGTGGTCATTGAAAAGTCATTGATCCGACATGGGCCTCGACAACAGGGGGTTTCTTAAAAGTAGGGACCTGGTACGACTGTCAATGAGGGCGTGATAGCTATGAGCGGGTGGCATCTGAAGTACATGCCTCGACTATAATAGGATGTTGCGTGTAGTCGGTCCCAATGAAGCCATCTATGTTCAAACTTAGATACTTTTCTAAGTCAGATCTCATTTAGTGGGACAAACCAGCAAGATGAGGCTGAGATGAAATTCAGCACCAGTGACTGTTGCTTTGATGGCAATGCCCGGTCTCCTGTGGTTCTCCAGGTAGAAAGTTAGCAAAGAGTTTCCATGTCCCAATCTCTGCAGTGCTAACAGTAGGAGTGCACTCTAACAGCTGCCAAGGGTCTGGGACATGGGGGGGCACCACTTGGGGGTTACGGCTCACTCCAACAGCAGCCAATAGCAGAGATCAGGGCAGGTCCAGTTGGTACTGGTTAGTTGGGCAGTTGCAGGGAAAGGACCTCTGGAACTTGTTGTCTCCCTTTATCTCAAAAAGGAGGTCAGTCAACTGTTCCTTGAAGTTACTTCTGGGGCCTTGGGTTCAAGGCAAGCTGGTCCAGTCTTCCTTCGGGTTCTTCAGGCAGCGGGAAAGTCCTTTTTCTGATTCCTTACAGGTCCACAAATGTTCTGAGGAGAGCTCCAGGGGGTTCCCTTTTATGCTCAATGCCAACCAGTGGGTAGAGGCCAGGCCTTGGTACATCCCCTAAAGCAGTTCTGGTAAGTTCCTCTTCTCCCACTGGGTTTGGTGCCAGCCTGACTAGAGGGACAATTGGGAGGCAGGCCTAGGTGTGTGACTCATCTACCAGTGACAGAAAGAGGCTGGGCTCAGACCCCCAGGCCATTCTGTCAAGGGAGTAGAGCCCCTCCCAACTCCTAGGGACATTTGTCTACTGCCTAGGAGCAATACAAATCTTGCCACAGGGGAGCCATCAGGAGTCAGGTGACAGATGGACACTGGAAGGAAAAGGAAAATGACAACTTCCTAAAAGTGTCATTTCCAAAATAGTAATATAAAATCCAACCTGACCAGTAAATTAAATTATAAATTGCTATTAAACTGAGTCCTTTAACTATTTTCCAAGCTATTGCCTAACTGTGTTTTGCACCGATTACATTTAATAGTGTAAGCTATTGTGAAACTGTGGAAGAACCAGTCTTGCTGCAGTGAAAAATTACTTTGTGGGTTTTTTCAATTCCAGCTATGGCAAAATATAAACAATACATGCCCTACTTTTTAAATACCACACAATATGCCTAATGGGCTTATAGGGTCCACCTATAATCATGAAGAAGGAAGTTGTATGCCTGACAAAATATTGGTTTTAACAGGTCGAAATGCCAGTTTAAAACTACACTCCCAGGCTGCAATGGCAGGCCTGGAGACATGTTTTGCAGTGCTACTGTAGTGGACGGTGTAATGAGTGCCGCAGCTCACTAGTAGCATTTAATTTACAGGCCCTGGGTACATATTGCACCATATACAAGGGACTTTCAAGTAAATTGAAAATGTGCCAATTAGGATTATACCAAGTTTACAATTTTTGAAAAAGAGAGCACAAAGCACTTTACTGCTGTTTAGCAGATGTCACTCAATCACTCAGCATTTGTAGGGTGCGGCACTGTTACCCCTGGGGTATCTGGGCGCTGGGGTGTGAGCTCGCTGTCGAAAAGCCAGGCCTAGAGCATATGGTGGAAAGAGGGAAGAAACAAGCAGAAAAGGCAAAAAAGAGGGCATAAAAATTAGGAGAAAAGGCAAAACAGAGGTCAGAAAAAATTACATAAAAGACAACACAGGGCAGAAAAACAAGCAGAAAAGGCAATACAGAGGGTAGCAAAACTATCAGAAAAAGGCACAACAGATGGCAGAAAAGCAAGCAGAAAAAGGCAAAAGAGAGGGCAGAAAACGAGCAGAAAGACAAAACAGAGCAGAAGAGACCAAAACAGAGGGCAGAAAAAATAAGCAGAAAGGGAAAACAGAGGGCAGAAAAACGAGCAGAAAAGGCAAAATGAAGGGCAGAAAAATTTGCAGAAAAGGCAAACCAGGACAGAAAAACAAATTTTCCCTACAGTTATTTATTATTGTCTCTCTATCAAATAATATTATTTAAAGGCATGGAGCAAATGAAAGGGTTGTTTTTACCAATATCTTTATGTGTCTCCAGACCAAACACCGTTGGCATAAAATGCCTACCAGTATGGATTATGTGAAGCCTATCCCTCGTAGTCCACTTTGTTTTAAGTAACATTTCCTATACATTGATTTAAACACTTGTATAGGTCTCTGTATAATATTTCTGTAATGTAAAGCTCTCTGACAGTCTACGTTGAGATGAGTGGTGCTGTAAAACAAATAAATGTAAGAGGCGGGCTAATATGAGATTGGGGCACCATTAGAGGGAGCTTGTGTGGCAATCCGTAAAGAAGGAGGTCAATGGGGGGGCGCCAACAAAGATTGTGGCACTGGGCACCACCAGCACAAAAGCCGGCCCTGTGTCTTCCTTTTAGTTAGAATTGACTGTTATCTCATAGTGCCTCTGGTTTATTGTGATTTCAGCGTCCTTCATACCTTACAAAACACATCTATATGCACGCAAACATGCACGCACGACCACGCACACACGCACGTGCATCCTCATTCAACGTAACATCCCGCCACAACGGCGCACTCTTTCTCTATGAGCTATTATTAAATCTACGCACGCGCTTCATAGCCCACAGATCCTTATTTGCCAATCACCAGCCACACAATTGCGTCTAGACCCAATAGTCTGACAAAATGTGCAGGCTTATTTAGCACAGGGTCAGTTGAAGATTAGCTGAACTTGCCTCGGGCTGCCTTGGTTGTCAGAAAAGCCCCTGGGGCTCTCAGTGTGTGCAGAAGCTGCAAGGGATCTTAATCATCAAATGTGACAAATGCCAGCTGCACAATGTAAACTCGCAGCATGACCTTTTACAGAACATACCCTACCATGCATGGCTTAGTGAGAAACACATTCACAGTTGTTCATACACGGAAAACATCCTATTTACTTGAATGACTTGAGAAAATATTCATGCATTATTAAATGTCACATATTATTGCACTGTACATATATGCATTTTACAATCCGGGATTTCTTTAGAATGCTTAATACCCAAGTCTTATGTTCAATATATATTTGTCAAACTACAGCATTCTAAAGAATAATTATGTGGCTGAATTAGGCGAACAAACCAAAAACATTCAGTAGGCCATACACTAGTGCTGGTTTACACGCAAATAGAGAACTATGGGGCATATTATCAAGAAACGGCGTTAAAATTCTCGCCGCTTTAGCGGCAGAAAATTGCCGCTAAAGCGGCGATAATGGGCTTGATAATATGCCCTGGAGAATTCCCATAAAAGCCCATGTTCTGGTGTCAACATGGGCTTCTATGGGAATTCTCTGCGGCATATTATCAAGCCCATTATCGCCGCTTTAGCGGCAGTTTTCTGCCGCAAAAGCGGCGATAATTTTAACTCCTTGCTTGATAATATGCCCCACAATATGAGGGAAAATAAACGTAAGCTCATATGGACACGAATATGAGAGGACTAAAGTCGTTTACCCACAAACCAACCGAAAGAGGCCGAGGCCACGTATTTACAAGCAGAAGACACCACCACAACCACATTCCACCGCCATTTTAACGAATCACGCATTAAACAATATCATCTGGATTTCTAAGTCTTTCTTTGCTCTTCTCTCGAGAACAATATTTTGCTTTGACTTCTTTTCGACCCTTAATTGTAAATATTTAGTTGGATTGTTGCCTATTATTATGCCTGTTATTTATGTTTTACAACTTAAAGATTTTCCTCTGTTATATAAAAGCTTGTGGTGCATTTGGCCTTGTTTGCGGTGTTTAAATCTCAATAAATAAAATTTAAAAAATGAATCGGGATAAGCTATGCCAGTAATTTATGTAAAGTATTACCTTCTCCATTGTTACGGTATTTGGCTGTGATGAGTGTCTGGAATGGGTGATTGGGTTTATTTCTATTTTATTGTTTATTTGTTTGATGTTTTATATCGCACATACGAGACCAGATGGGTGATAGAGTGCTTTGCAAGTGTTGCATGCATGTTGTCGATTAAACAACATTAAAGTGAGCAGAGAAATAATATTAAAAAAGCACATATGGGCCGATTTCGATGCAGTCGGAAACAGGTCCGAGCGATGCGTGAAGCCGTTCCAATCGCAACGTAATGTCCCGTTAGGATTCCTTTCCGACCGACCCATTAAGATGTAGTCGGCCGGAAAGGAATCCGAACGGGCTTTCCGAATGGCTTCCGATGGGCTTGAAGAGCCCGTCTGCCATTCAGAAAGGGGCAAGTAATCCCAAGGGCGTCTCTTTCCGACACAGAAAGGCTGTCGGAATCCGACTTGGGGGCCTCCCAGCAAGACCCCATGGGTGCAAAGCTTCCAGATGGCAGCCGAGGGGGCACCTATGGTGCCCCCCCGTTGATCCTTGCACCCGGTGGCAGACACCTTGAGGTGCCTGCCACGGGGTGCAGGAAAGAACTGCACCTCAGCGCTTTACAATGAGAGCATGCATTCGGTCGGAATGCATGCTCTCATTGTAAAGAACAGGAGTGCGACCGAACAGTGTTCAGTCGCATTCTAAATGCTGGTTAGGGACCAGCAACAGGAGGTCGGTCGGTCCCAGTTCCAGACTGATGTCGGACAGACTCAAGTCCGTCCGGCATTAAAATCAGACCCACAGTATACATGTTAACAAAGAGCGATAAGACACATATTTGTGTTAGCCTGCTTAGACCCTACAGAGAGTGGAATGATTGCGTCCTTATGAATCCTTGGTGGAGTGGCAAATATCTTTGTGGCTGTAGTAACCGCGCATTGATGTCAATGTCCACTGCCAGGACTACTGCTTCTTTTTGCCAGCTGTCCAGCTCCGCCAAACTCTAAAATAGGTCCTATGTATCTAGTTAGTCGAGGAATCCCAGAGACAGTACACATCATTTATTCAGCAGGTTAATAGATTAGTACTTTAATGCATTAGTCATGTAGAGCATTCAATGCCGTACAGTATTTACAAGAAGAAAACATTTAACTCTTTTTGAGCACTTCACAAGAGAGATTAGTACTGAATGCTGGAGGACTGGAGTTCCATATTTTGGATGCACTCCCAGAGAAGGTATTTTGAAGTATTCCGTTTCGTTTAATGACCATTGGGTGTTCTGTACAGCTGTGGGATAGGCTGAGGTAGTATGGAATATTGAGGAGGTTGTATATTCCTGAGAAGGTGCAGGTGAAAGAGGCAAAGATTATGGATGAAATATATATGGGCCTTCTGGAGAAGGTGGCTGTACCACAAGAAGCCACGTCTTGAAATGGTTAGGAAATTCCCAGTGCTTCCCTGAAGACCATTTTATATTGAAATGAGCGGTTAACCACAAGGTGATCATTCTATTCATTTTACTTCCTCCTTTACTTTTCAACGTGGAACAGGAGAGAGGCTTTAAAAAGTAAAGCATTGTAAGCGAGGTGTGGGCTGAGTTTCTCTTTTTTTGGAAATTCTTGTTACAGCGCATTGAAAGCTCATTGGTGAAGCAGAATGTCCTGCAGCTGATTCATTTGCTGAGTGAGCACCGTTGTAGTCATACAGACGAGGAAACTTGTGGTTGTAAGGCTGGAGGTGAAGCAAGAGCCTTGTTGCATTGCTTTAGATGTCAAACGCAGGACATTGGGTATGTGGGAAGCCTCAGCATTGCCATTGACCTATATTTGTGATATCCACATAAGTGAAAGCAGATTTTAGACTAACACTAGATAGGTGAGGATGTGTCTGTGGCTTCTGAAGTTGATCTGATCATAGAGGAATGCTAACATCAACTGCACCCTATTATGAGATCCCAATGGAAAGTACAGATATCAAACTTGGAAAAGTATACACAAATGAAATGCAAGAGACTCCTGAAAACGTAGCTTCTCGTGGTGTTCTGAAAACTTTCATTTAACTAAGCAGATCTAAGTGTGTACTCCTAGGCTCATTTTCCAAGATGGTCATGATTCTGAGTGCCCAGCAGAAGATATATAATTATCACACACAATCAAATCTGATACCTGGATATTCAATATTTATTGGGTGCAATGATTATCACTTGTTATGTGTTTTTCATGGACTTTGGTTCGTTCTTCACCAAGATCCAAATGCCCTGCCATTTGTAGACATTTTCCTTGATAGGGTCAGCGTTCCAATATGAACCCGGGGGAAATGCAAGGGTGTAGGCTGCATCAGTCTTGGTAATTACTGACAGCAGCAAGCCTCTCTAAAACGTAACATTCGGATACCTACACAAATAGGGTATTTTACAGGGGTCAGCATTATCTGACCAACTTGTAATCGGGGCACAGGTACTTTAATCAAAGGGGGAGTGTAGAAATGCATACAGCATCCATAATGTCTTCCCAATATTTGCATGCATACTCTATTTCTCTGCATAGTACCTGGTGTTCTAGGCTGCTTGCTCCATTTACAATGTATTTACTTCCTTTCTCTACTGCTACATTTGTTCTGAGTCGTGGGTTACATCCACTGCCTGCTTAAAAGTGTTCTAATTAAGAGCATGTTGTGGGCATTGGATGGTTTAAATTAATGAGCTCTGCTCATAAGGTTTGTGTGTTCTACATGTATTTAGGAATTTTATTTGTACTTGTATTTAATTCAGGCAGTATCACTCAGTTACAAATATTAAGCATGGCTCTATCAAAGTCACATAGGGCCTCATTACGATGTCGGTCAGAAAGCATTCTGACCGACTCGGGTTCAGCGAGTCCGAACGACCCATTAAGATGTTTCCGATCACCGTTAGGTCGGACTCCCATTGACTCCAATGGGAGCCTGTGTTCCGACCAACAACACAGGCGCCCATTGAAGGAAGGGGTGGTTGCGTAAAACCTTGCAACCTGTGGCGGGCACCCCATGGTGCCTGCCACACTGTGCATGTTTGCTAAGAAGTGTCCCATGGGTACTCCTGCGGGCCCCAACCGGAAGCCTCTGGGTGAAGGTGGACCTGCTGCAGGCCCCTAAAGTCAGTTTCCGACATCCATTCTAGGTCAGAAAAACCAATTTGGAATGGCTATCCGAATCTGACATCGAAATGCGTCGGTCGGAAAAACGGTCCATAGACCTCCGAATGCCGGTCAGAACTGAGTCAGAAAGAACCTTCCATCGTAATCGGTTGGTCGGAATTGTTTCAGAGTCGGTCGGAAACAGGGGTTCCAACATGGGTTAGGTAGATCCGAATGCCGTTCAAAGCCTTTCCGACCGACATGGTAATGAGGCCCTTAATCTGAATGAGGTATCTGAACTAGCATAGATTTCAGAATTCAGCAGCCACAAGGCCCTTTTCAATGGCTTCCCAAATGATCATTTTTTTAGAGCAATTGACTGTGTTTACAGGGCATGGTGATTATTATGCAGTGACGCTGGCATATTAATTTCAAATAAGATCTTAAACTGATCTGATCAGCTCACAACTTATCACACTTAGGGGCCGATTCCGATTCGGGTCGGAAAGCACTCCGACCGAGCCGGATCCGGAGTGTGGACCGAGCTGGAGGTCTGCAGTCCAACTGAGCGAGTACGATGCAGCCGTATGCTGCCAGACTCGGTTCGGTCGGACTCCCATGGGAGTCAATGGGAGCCGGTCGTACGACATGTACATGAGCTCCCATTGACTGAATGGGTATGTCTCGAACAAGTGCGCCCCCTACAGTGGGTACACGTCGGTGCCATCCGCACCGTACATGCCTGTGTTGGGGAGATCCATGGGTCTCCCCCTGTGTCCGAGTCGTTGGGCTGCGGGTGTCAGGGGGTCCGACTCGGACCCCCAAAGGCAACCACCTGGACGTTTTGCGAGCCGGACACTCCGGCTCGAACAGGCTGTCCGACGCGTACATCGTACTGGCTCTGTCGCAAACCGCATCCATTGCACACCACGGTTAGTTTCCGACCGAGACGTACGGAGCGGTTTGGACAGGAAACGACTCGGTCGGTGAATTTCACGTAGCTCGCATCGTACTTGCTCGCTCATACAGCTGTACGAGTCGGCCGGAAAACACACGTATGGCTCGTAGTTTTTCCGGCCGGATCGCGTTCAATGCACTTACAACCTGGATCGGAATCGGCCCCTAATTAGAACGTCCCACCTTCAAGAATTCTATGCCTATTTATGCATTTTGAATTAACTTCTGTGCAGTTTAGTATTGCTTGCTACACCCTGATATCATCAACTCTGCCGTGTTTAAAGGTCATTATGATGGCTCCATTATGTTAATCGCTTGCTTTTGACCTTTGCTGTGATAACGCATATAGAAGAACATACAAGTGGTGGGGGAAATAATATGTAGAGTGGAGTAAATTTGTTGTTTAATGATGATGAAATACATATATGATATTTGGAACAGATTGTTCCACTTGTCTTTGTAGAAAACGTTTCTCCTAAAGTAGATGCATCAATAGATCATCTACTGGTGACTAGTTTTTGAGTATGAGGTAATCTGGAGATAGCCAGAATTAAATGTAAATGAAAGATTCAATGTGAGTATATGGTCCAAATTGTATTGTGTGACAGAAAGAAAAATAAAAACAGGAACTACTCGTTCGAAGAAAGGCCTGGGGAGAATTCTGACAAAACAAAGACAGAATCTGCGGGATACTATTTTCGTAAATACTTTGTTTAGCGAGAGCTGCTCTGAGGTGTAACAAGGAAGGTAATTAGTGAATCAAAACACTGTGACGTGGAAAAAAGGTAAGGTTTACTGAGAAGAAAACTTGGCACCTCATCATTAGTCGTGTAATCTAAAGCAAATTGCAGAGTCTGGAAAAAGGATTGAGAACATCACCTAATAGCAATAAAGGCACCAACATGCAGCTTACCTAGCAGATGCAGAAAACATCAGCCCGCGCTGCATGGACAAATTATTAATGGGTTCTAAGTAAAATGAAGGGAAACATGAGTTAAGAATGGGTGACGAGATATCATCAGTGTCATTTTGAAAATAAAATAGGTACAATCTGGAACAGTAAATATACCTTTGTGTCCCAGTTTGGATCAGACTTGAGCAACAGATGCTGTCCCATCCATCATCTGTTGATGCCAGGTCTAGGATTATATAATTATGATTGATGGGTGCACAGCTAGACATAATAACAAGATGGCTGCGCCCAGAGAGCTCATGCCAACATTGTGGGCGTGGGAGAGGGGGATTTCAGATTGCTGGAAGTGCTTAATTTGTCAAAAGGTAAGTGCCAGGGTCCTCGTCAGAAAGCCACTGCAGCTTGCACCACCCACTGCCTGTGCCAGTGCTGCCAATGACAGTACCTGTGTGTAAGTGTAACAATACAGACTATTTGAGGCCTCCAAAACTATAATAGTGGCTTGGCCAGAAGGTGTTAGTTGTTTTTATTGTATATTGAATTAATAAATAACTGTTGTTCTGCTCATCTCTAAACAACACAAACAGTGCCACCATGTGGCAGCTGTCATACTTGCAGGTGTCAACAATTAAGTGCAGGTGTTGAGCACCGGAAACCATTGGCTCAAATTAAGCACTGATTGCTGGGATGTCTACGACTTCTAATGGGAGCCTGCCAAAAAGGTGGTGGGGGATGTATGAAATAGGTCTCAATATAAGGCTGATATTGTGGCTCACCACGGATGAAGTCATTAAAGTAAACAGGACTGTTTTGGTGCAGCCATGATGCTGCAATTGTAAGTGAATAGTGTTTAACACAAACATTGCATATAATGAATAAAATGTGTATTTAATGAAAAAAATGTAATGCATTTATCAGTTTAATATTTCACTGGGTGAATGACCAAAATATTTTTTCAAAACTTTCATGGCGTAACAACATTGTGTCAAAAAATATGCTCAAGTCAAAAGTATTGAGGGACTGAATACAGAAGTTAAGAATAAATATTTTTATGTATATAATATCCTTTTTTTAAACAGAATTTTATATAGTGAGGGGGACTGAATACAGAAGTTCAGACTTTTTTTTAATGTATATAGTATCCTTCTTTAAATGTTTTTTTTATATATCATTAACTTTAGTATAGTTGTATTAAATATAGGTTTTAATTAATTAAAATAATTTGATATATATTATTTAGTATATTAATTTTAATTAATAGTATTCTTATAATAAATGCTTTTAGTATAGTTTGTAAAGTTTTACAGTGTAAGTATTATTTATTTGTCATTCAATTTGTTCTTTTTAATGTAGTAGCGGGTTGTGTTTGCAGGGTAATAAAGTGGAACTTTATTTAAGATGTAATTTTTTTTTTTAAATGTTATGTCATTATTTAATTTTAATTAATTATTTAATTAGGAATACATTTATCAACTTAAACTTGTAATTAGTAATTAAATATTTAAATTATGTAATTAATTAATTGTTATTTTGATTATGTGTATTTTGTCATTTTTAATACATAATTTAAATTGGCCAGAGTTTAATTACTAATTTATAATTTAGTAGCAGGTTGTCGGGTTTGTGGGAGAATTGGATGGGAAGATATTTAAATTGTAAATTATAATTGTTTTATATTATGTTTATATATCAATTAAATATTTCATCGGTAGTTAATTATGCAAATTATTTAATTGATCAATTGTAATTGTAATTATTTTTGTATTAATTAATTGCCAATTGATTGATACGTGTACTTAATAATACTCTTTTTGAAAGAAATTATATATTAATATTTTTTTTTTTATTTCATTAGTGTTTCAATGTTATTCAAAGAATGGAAGCAAAGCAGGAAGCCGTTCCTAGGGGCAAAAAAGGCCAACTGGGGCGGAAAGAGCTCTGTGCTCAGAGCCACTAACGCCTGGAACGAACTTCCATGTTATCTAAGGTCTGCCACGGAACTCCTAACCTTTAGAAAAAATCTGAAGACTTGGCTGTTTTCAGCTTAGCATCCCACAAGGCTCCTGGGGGTGAGTTTTTTTGTTTCTTCCAGGTAAACGGTGTGCTGCGCCAGGACATCTTCGGGTAACAGTGAGCTTTATAAACTCATATAACATAACATAACATATTCATGCTTAACAATATATTTCTATTGCTTTTTTGATGTAATAGGGAGGGATGTCTGTTGTTAGACGGCGACCTCAGAGGAGCCCGGAAAGGGGGTCCTGACTACCCTGAGACCCACCCTCAAAGTATCGTAGCCGGGCACTGGCGGGAGACTCCTCAGGAGGAGGAATCCCGTATCGAGGATCGTACTTCTGGCACCACACGACACAGAAACACCACACCGTGCGTTCTTAGGAATCACTCTTTATCAAACAGGTTAGCACTGCAAATATGTACAAGGAGAGCGCGGGCTCAATGAGTCTCGGAAGGGATAGGGGGTAACGGGACAGTCTCTGGTAAAAGGTTCAAGGCAAGGACGTACCCGGCGCACAGCTCACAATCCTCGAGCTGGGGGGTAGGCTTGTTGTCGTTGGGGTCCGGCGGGACCAGTGGAGTCTGTGGAAGCCGCGAGTCACTCAGCGGGCTCAGGTACAAGTTCGGAGGTCTTACGATCTTCAGGGAGCCGCGAGTCACTCAGCAGGGCTCAAGTACAAGTTCGGAGGTCTTACGATCTTCGGGGAGCCGCGAGTCACTCAGCAGGGCTCAGGTACAAGTTCGGAGGTCTTACGATCTTCAGGGAGCCGCGAGTCACTCAGCAGGGCTCAGGTACAGTTCGGAGGTCTTACGATCTTCAGGGAGCCGCGAGTCACTCAGCAGGGCTCAGGGGGTTCTAAGTTCCAGGAGCCGCGACCGCGTCAGCAGGCTCTCGTTGTTCCAGCGTCAAATCTGCCGGACAGTCTCAGAGCACCCCTTGTTATAGGTCGACCCCTCTTTGATGTCCGGAGTCTGTGCAGGCAGGGGTCTTGTCACCTGGGGGTCGCTTGTCGGGGTTTCCTGCCATTGTCTTTTGATCCTCTCAGGGCCGGGTCGGAAGGAGTCCCAGACACCCAGCAGGCGTGGAGCCAGCTCTCAGGGAGGCCGGAGGGCCGATCGAAACTCATCGTCCCAGGGGAGTTCAGAGGTGCGATAGAAACTGCTCCTCCCTCTCTCATCCCCTGGCAAGTGTGGTGTCCTCCAGCCGGAGTGGCGCCGCTAGGCCCGGGTCGCGCTGGGGCCGGGCGGCCATCTTGGTGCATGAAGTGGGCACGCGGGCCCGGGGTGGCCGAAGGGAGAGAGGCCATGGACGAGGATGTCCGGGTCGGGTGCGTGTGTTCTGGTGGAAAGGATCGGCTAGGCCGTGGGCTCGGGGCTGCAGGTACCAGGTTAGGTGGTGCGGGGACAAGTAGAGCCATGCTACGAGCCCGGGTCCAACACGCGTCCCCCCCAGCTGAAAGCCGGAGAGAACTGCCCATCATCTTGGGGGGTTCTCTTCGCTGAGGCGGAAGAACCGGGAGAGGCCGTCAGCGTTGGCGTGGTCCGTACCAGGGCGATGTTCTACGGTGAAATCCATCCCCTGGAGGGAGATTGACCACCGCAGTAGCTTGGGGTTTTCTCCTCGCATCTGCATGAGCCATCGCAAGGGCCGATGGTCGGTTTGGACTTTGAAATGGGTGCCGAACAGGTAGGGGCGTAGTTTCTTGAGTGCCCAGACCACGGCAAAGGCTTCGCGCTCAATGGTGCTCCATCTCTGTTCTCTGGGCAACAGCCGCCGGCTGAGGAAGGCGATGGGCTGGTCTAGGCCTTGGTCATTCACCTGGGACAGGACGGCCCCAATGCCATGCTCGGAGGCATCGGTTTGGACTACAAACTCCTTGGAGTAGTCGGGAGCCTGGAGGACGGGGGCAGTACACATGGCCTTCTTTAGGGCATCGAACGCCTCCTGGCAGGCAGTCGTCCACTGCACCTTCTTTGGCTGTTTTTTGGATGTGAGTTCTGTGAGGGGGCCAACAAGGCTGCCATACCCCCGGATGAATCTTCGGTAGTAGCCAGTGAGGCCCAGAAAGGCTCGGACCTCCGTTTGGGTGGTGGGGGGTTCCCAGGCCAAGATGGCGTCGATCTTCAGCTGTGGAGGGGCGACCTGGCCACTCCCGACCTGGTGCCCCAGGTAGACTACTGATCCTTGCCCAATTTGGCACTTGCTGGCTTTTACTGTGAGGCCTGCCTGGCGCAGGGCGGTTAGCACCCTCCGGAGGTGCTGGAGGTGCTCACTCCATTCGGCACTGAAAACGGCGATGTCGTCTAGATAGGCCGCGCTGAACTGTTCCAGCCCGGCCAGGACTCTATTCACCAGTCGCTGGAAGGTGGCCGGGGCATTTTTCATTCCGAAGGGCATTACGCGGAAGCGGTAATGCCCATCTGGGGTGGAGAAGGCGGACCGCTCCTTGGCTCCCTCGGTGAGCGCAATCTGCCAGTATCCGCAGGTGAGGTCGAATGTGCTGAGGAACCGGGCTGCCCGAGTCGGTCAATGAGCTCGTCGGTCCGTGGAATGGGGTGGGCATCGGCTCAGGTGACGTCATTGAGCCCCCGGTAGTCCACACAGAATCGGAGCTCGGGGGCGACACCGGGGGCCGCTGCTTTCGGGACCAGGACCACGGGGCTGGCCCAGGGACTGTCAGATGGCTCGATCACCCCCATGGTCAACATCTTCGAGACTTCAGCTTGAATGCAGGACCGGACCCGGTCAGGGACCCGGTATGCTCGGTGTCACACCGGCGGGCTGTCCCCGGTGTCCACGTCATGGACACACCAGTCGGTGACTCGGGGGATCAGGGAGAAGAGGTCGGCATATTGTCCTAGGAGCTGGCGGCAGTCCTCTTGTTGCTGGGCAGTGAGAGCTGGGGAGAGGTTCACTCCTTCCACGGAGCCATCCTGCTCCTTGACACACAGGAGGTCCGGGAGGGGATCGGACTCATCTTCGGCCCCGTCATCGGTGGCCAGCAGGAGGCTCAGTTCTGTCCGCACGAAGTGAGGCTTGAGGCGGTTCACGTGAAGGACCCGAAGGGGATCCCGAGGCGACTGGACGTCCACCAAGTATGTGACTTGACTCTTCCGCTCAATCACTTTGTAGGGCCCGGTCCACCTGTCTTGGAGGGCGCCTGGCTTCACGGGGGCCATGACCCATACTTGTTGGCCCGGCTGGAACTCGACCAGAGTGGCATTCTGGTCGTACCAGCGCTTCATCTCTTCTTGGCTTGCCTCTAGGTTGGCCTCGGCCAGTGCTCGGAACTTCCTGGTCTGGTTCCGGAGGGTCAGAACATATTGGAACACATCTCGTGGGGTGGTCTGGGGTGCCGCCTCCCACCCTTCCTTAACCAAACTGAGGGGACCTCGGACGGGGTGTCCATAGAGCAACTCAAACGGGCTGAACCCTAGGGACTTCTGGGGGACTTCCCGGTAAGCGAACAAGAGGCAGGGGAGCAGGACGTCCCACTTACGCCGGAGGGGCTCTTCTAGGCCGGTGATCATCCCTTTCAGAGTCCTGTTAAACCTCTCTACTAGGCCGTTCCCTTGGGGATGGTATGGGGTGGTGAATTTATAGGACACTCCACATTGTTGCCACAGGGACGTCATGTACTTCGAGATAAAATTAGTGCCGCGATCGCTCACGACCTCGCGGGGAAAACCCACCCGGGAAAAGATCCCCATCAGGGCCCGGCCCACCACGGGGGCCGTGACGGTGCGTAGGGGGATAGCCTCAGGGTATCGGGTGGCGTGATCCACTAGGACCAGGATGAAACGGTGACCTTGGGAGGTGGGGGGGTCCAGGGGCCCCACGATGTCGATCCCGACTCGTTCGAAGGGGGTACTGACGACCGGGAAGGGTTGGAGGGGAGCCTTGCGCTTCCCCCCACTCTTCCCACTAGCTTGGCACGTGGGACAGGACTTGCAGTGGGCTTCTACAGCTGCTCTCATTCTAGGCCAGTAAAAATGGGTCACGAGACGGCTGTAGGTCTTGTCTTGACCCAGGTGGCCGGCGAGGGGGACGTCGTGGGCTAAGCCCAGGAGGAAGTCTCGGAAGCGGAGGGGTACCACCAGCACCCGTCCGGATCCCAGCTCCACCGACTTCTGCTCACTGTACAAAATGTTATTCTCCCAATAAATTCGGTGCGTTCCAGTTTGGTCGCCTGCGGCTTGGCCCTCGGCCTGGCGCCGCAGTCCGACCAGGGAAGGACAAGTGGCTTGCTCCCGGCAAAATTCCTCCCGGGTGGGCCCGCCCTCGTGGCGCCATTGGGCCAATTCGGGTAGATCGCCTAACTCGGGGACCGGGGCGGTGTCGGACGGTGAGGGTTCGTCGCTGGCGACTGACCCTTCCGATGGGGGGACGGGAGGACCCTCGGGGGTTACTGTTCTGACTTCTTCGGTCGGGGCGTCTTCGACTTCTCCCAGGGGGGGAAGTCGAGCTGACATAGATCGGGTGGTGGCGCACACCCACTCGGGGAGCCCCATCATTCCTAGGTGGGCCTTGCGCTCGACGTGCTTCCAGGGAGAACTCTCCAGGTCGTTCCCTAAGAGGCAGTTGACCGGCTGGGAGGTTCTTACGGCGACCCTCAGTTTTGCTGTCACCCCACCCCACTCAAACGGTACCAGGGCTACCTGACACATACTCTCTCTATTATCGGCGGAAATTACCGGGCAAAAGATGTTGGGGAGGATCTGCTCCTCGGGGACTAAGTGCCTGAGGACACCGGTGATGCTGGCCCCGGTGTCCCGCAGGGCCTCTATTTGGTGGCCATTGATCTTGACGAGCTGCCCGTATTTCTTCGTGTTGGAGGGCAGGAGGCTACCAGGGACCATCTCTCTATCTCCCAGGGATACTAGGGCCATAGCTGCGGGTTCCCACTCCCCGGTCTCCTCAACCTCCTCCCCCAGAGCTATGTTGGCTATCTGTCTTGCAGGGGTGATTTGGGTGGCCATGGGGCACTCTGGGTCATTGGCGTAGTGCCCGGGCTTCTGGTAACGAAAGCAAGTGACGGTTACCCGGTGTCCCCGTCTCCCGGGGGGTCCGGTTACTGGTGGGGGGGCGCTGGAAAAGGTGGAGGTTGGGTCTTTGGGGGGCTAGGCTGGGACTCTCGCTGCCCTCCCTGGTTCCCTCCTCCTCTCTGGCGGGGTGGTCCCTGACTGGCTCGGGGGTATTCTCCTACCATGCCCCGGGGGACCCGGGTGTTGGTCCAGCGGTCTGCTTCCACCGCCAGCTTCCTGGGATCGGTGAGTTTGCTGTCAAGCAGATGCTGGCGTAGTTCCACAAAGCAGTTCGCAGCCAGGTGTTCCCACAACATGAGATTGGTGAGTTCCTCAAGGGTGGTGACTTTGCTGCCCTTGATCCACCCATCGAAGGCCCGACTGAAAAAGTTTACATATTCCACCCAGGTGGTGCCCGGGATTTTCCTGCAGTCCCGGAATCGCTGACGGTACATCTCGGGGGTGAGACCGTACCTTGTGAGTAGAGCCTCTTTCATGTGGCTGTAGGAGGTCTGCAGAGAGATGGGTAGGTCGAGCAGGGTGTCTCTTCCTTCGCTCAGAAACCGTCCCCACAACCCCGCCCCCCAGTCCTTCTGCGGGACCCGATGGGAGGTCATGGCGACCTCGTAGGCCCTGAACCATTGTTGAATGTCATCGTTTTTATAATATTCTTTGACCACGTCCTCGGGGATGTGGACCTTCTGCTCCGCTGGGGAGGCCGCCTCTCGGTTTCCCGGGGGCCTCCCTTCCTCGCTTCTGGCCTTGAGCTCGATTTCCTTCAAGCTGCGTTCGTGCTCTAGTTGGAGCTTCCTTCCTTCGTGTTCCCGTTGGAGCTTCTTCTCTTCTAGCTCGCCTTGCACGCGCATTTGCTCTACTGCTAGCTTTTTTTCCGCTAACTTTAATTCGCCTTCGATTTTGAGTTTGGCTAACTCGAGTTCGTGATTGCGGCTTCTCTCTCTGTACGCGAGTTCTTCCGGGGATAGGCCCCCGTCTGGTACGATGCCTCGCACCTGATTGCTGCTGCTTTCGCCTTGGGGGGGTTCAGCTTCGTCGGGGCGCTCCCCCATGCCTTCTGGGCAGGAGGCCCCGGCATCCACCCAAGCTTTCAGTGCTTTCTGCAAATCTTCTTTGGTGTTGAGACCGGTGGTAGCGATTTTAAGTTCTTTGCAGAATTGCTTTAGTTCTTTGTGCGTGTATTCTTCTAGTTGTTCCACCTGGAACACCCTGTTGGCGTTGGTTTCTGCGGGGATCATGGCGTTTCCTTCTGCCATCTTTGTCGGTAGTGCGTCCGTCGTTCACGGTACGATCTCTAGGTGATGGGCCCGAATCCCGTCGCTTGCCACCAATGTTAGACGGCGACCTCAGAGGAGCCCGGAAAGGGGGTCCTGACTACCCTGAGACCCACCCTCAAAGTATCGTAGCCGGGCACTGGCGGGAGACTCCTCAGGAGGAGGAATCCCGTATCGAGGATCGTACTTCTGGCACCACACGACACAGAAACACCACACCGTGCGTTCTTTGGAATCACTCTTTATCAAACAGGTTAGCACTGCAAATATGTACAAGGAGAGCGCGGGCTCAATGAGTCTCGGAAGGGATAGGGGGTAACGGGACAGTCTTTGGTAAAAGGTTCAAGGCAAGGACGTACCCGGCGCACAGCTCACAATCCTCGAGCTGGGGGGTAGGCTTGTTGTCGTTGGGGTCCGGCGGGACCAGTGGAGTCTGTGGAAGCCGCGAGTCACTCAGCGGGCTCAGGTACAAGTTCGGAGGTCTTACGATCTTCAGGGAGCCGCGAGTCACTCAGCAGGGCTCAAGTACAAGTTCGGAGGTCTTACGATCTACGGGGAGCCGCGAGTCACTCAGCAGGGCTCAGGTACAAGTTCGGAGGTCTTACGATCTTCAGGGAGCCGCGAGTCACTCAGCAGGGCTCAGGTACAGTTCGGAGGTCTTACGATCTTCAGGGAGCCGCGAGTCACTCAGCAGGGCTCAGGGGGTTCTAAGTTCCAGGAGCCGCGACCGCGTCAGCAGGCTCTCGTTGTTCCAGCGTCGAATCTGCCGGACAGTCTCAGAGCACCCCTTGTTATAGGTCGACCCCTCTTTGATGTCCGGAGTCTGTGCAGGCAGGGGTCTTGTCACCTGGGGGTCGCTTGTCGGGGTTTCCTGCCATTGTCTTTTGATCCTCTCAGGGCCGGGTCGGAAGGAGTCCCAGACACCCAGCAGGCATGGAGCCAGCTCTCAGGGAGGCCGGAGGGCCGATCGAAACTCATCGTCCCAGGGGAGTTCAGAGGTGCGATAGAAACTGCTCCTCCCTCTCTCATCCCCTGGCAAGCGTGGTGTCCTCCAGCCGGAGTGGCGCCGCTAGGCCCGGGTCGCGCTGGGGCCGGGCGGCCATCTTGGTGCATGAAGTGGGCACGCGGGCCCGGGGTGGCTGAAGGGAGAGAGGCCGTGGACGAGGATGTCCGGGTCGGGTGCGTGTGTTCTGGTGGAAAGGATCGGCTAGGCCGTGGGCTCGGGGCTGCAGGTACCAGGTTAGGTGGTGCGGGGACAAGTAGAGCCATGCTACGAGGTCGGGTCCAACATCTGTTATTTGAAATAAATTCAGGTAAATTATTTTTATAATATCACATTTAATTTGTTCTATCACTTTGAAATGTATTTGGTCAAAATGCATATTTTAATTCTAATTATGTTTTAATACTTTTATATTATTGGGTATTTTTCTTTTTTTCTTTTTAAAGATCAGGAATAGGTTTGGTATAGCTATCCCTTTCAAAGTCTAATTCTTTGCTACTGTCATTGTAGAGAGAATAGTAAATCTAATCACCTCCAATGTCTGGCACTTTCCCAACTGTTGCTTAGATTGCAGTGGAAATACCAAATTTGGTGGAAACTTAAAACTTTACCCAGAATACATGCATGCTTTTTGTGATTTGCTGTAAATCTGTCCAGATGTTTTATGGAAATTAGCATTTAAAGAGGGACTCAGGTTGGGCATGAAGGGGTTAAAAAGCTGGGTAAAACTTCTGTCCAGATGGTCCTGATGAAGGCATGCGGTACAGAAAATTTAAAAATAGGACCTTCTGATTGGCTGAAGGAGCTGATTCTTCCATTGGCATTTCTGGACCACAGAACCGGTGCTGTTACTGTGGTGAATTGATTGGCTGGCCACAACTCTGAAGAAAATGTTGCAGCTGCCATTCCAGGACTCAGGGACTCAACCCACATGTTCTGAAAAACTTTGTGAAAAAGTTACAAACTTCCATCCCAAGGCACCACAGTCCTGGGCAAACTTCCATGAGAAGCTTGAACAGTACCATGGAACCATGTGGGGGAAAGTTGCATGCCGGGTATGGCAGAAGAATTGTGATAATTGAATTAAAATAAAAAAAAGGAGAAAGTAAAATTCAGGTTTGGTGCCCTTGGAGGGGTTGAAGGCTTGACCCTGTAGCCAAAAGCAGTCTGCAGCACGCGCGTGATAGGCCCTGCTGCCAACTACCTTGCTGTACACAGCCTTCAGTTGTGCTCAGCAAGGTTCGGCCAGGCCCTACAGACTGTTTCCCACTATGCAAGCTAAATGCTGCTTGCAGTGGGGGGTTGGAGTTCCACTAAAGGGTTTGACGCAAGGCCTGGTCAAAGCCTGTGCACAGTGCGGGTTTGGCTGTAGGATGCCCAAGGGGATAGAGTGTGTGCTTTAGTTTGAATATGATACAAAAGAAACCAGAAATCCACTGCAAAAACATCGGTAGGTGTGATATTAGAGTTAGGTGTTAAAATGGTATACATGATTAACATTTAAAAAACAAAAAACACAGAAATTTGTAAGTTATTGTTTACTAGGCTATCTATATCCTGTACCCCCTCAATACACTGTTTATGAGCTCACATGTTGCATTACTCATTACGTTAAAATGAAGCAAAAAAGGACCTTCATTTATGATGGATGTTTGTGTTTACGTTGGCAGGGGGAGATGCAGACAAGCCCATGTGAGATTGAGGGATAATGGACATTTTTGGACCATGGATATGTGGGCTGATGTAGAGCAGTGCAACTGTTGCATGGCAGTACACAGTTGTTGTTTTTGATTACTTTATGCAAATTTTAAGTGACCTGGATGGATAGTCGGGTGTCTTTATTTGATTTTCCCTGCCTCTCATAAGGGTCCCATCTGCACAGGGACACCAGGTATGATTACATTAATTTATCCAATATTTTGCCTACCTCACCCTGCCAATATAGATAGCCCAGGGGCCCTGGAGGGATACCAGGTATTATTTTTAATGAGTCTGTTCAATTTTTGTCTGCCACTTGTCTTGAAGCCCCATGGGCTATGGAGGGACACAACGTATTTTTCTGTTAATAATTTTTTTCATAACATTGTTATGATGATAATGGTGATTATTTATGACATGTATTGCATTGACAAGAGTTGGCAAGTCTCAATCTTTCTTCTTATATGTTATTGCTTGTATGTGTTAGAGAGGCTACTTACTGACTGAGAGAGAGAATTTTGTGATTTTGCTGACACTGGAGTCCAGAGAGAACTCTCTTTTAAATGCTTCTGCTCGTGCTGCCTCCAGACCCATATAAGAAGTAAAGAAGAGGGAGCCAAAGAAGGATGTTCCTACTAAGAAAGTGGCTAGTGAGGAAAAGAAGAAGTCTGCTGCAAGTGCCACCAATGGCATCAATTCCTCATCATTTTTCTGCCAACATGGCACAGCTGCTGCACCCTCCATTGGGCAGGAAGAAGCCTGAAGGAGGATCCCCCCAGATGAACACCTGCACTACCACCACTAAAACCGAAGGAGATCTTAGTGCTGCTGTGATGGCAGTCATAGCTGACATGGCTAAGAGCAATGAATTAAACATTAATCTGTCCCAGCATCAAACGGTAACTCAACAGGAACCACAGTCTGTTACAGCTGATCTTCTGGAGGTAGAAAACAAGCAACAAGTTGAGCTCCCTGCTGAGCAAGATGTTCTTATGATTGCTCTTTCAATGAAGACATCAGGTTCATGATCTCCTGCCAGGAAAAGTAAAAGAACTCATACATCTTCTCCACGTCCCCGTTTTAGTGATGTCGACATGGCCTGGAGCCTGTCAAAGATACCCCTCAAAAGTGAGAAGGTGAGAAGAAGTGATTCATTTTGTTTGATAAGGCAGATCACCTCTGTTCCTGCTAAACCTGCAATGACTCATTTATTATCACCAACACCTCCTGATTCCATCTTTTCAAGAAGCCAAAAACCAGCAGCAAATGCCATCAGCTCTGCCACAATCAAAGCCTACCCTAATGACAGGCGAACACAACTGCCCAGCTCCACCTCAACAAGATCTGCAGCCAGTGGCTTGACAAGATAGCTCTCCTCCCCAGTTTGGGACTTCTTTACACTTAGGCCTTATGAGGACAACACCGCTCACTCTGCTGCAAAACAAATTGTTGTGGTTAGCCAGGTGGACATTACAGTACCTTGGGCCAAATGGCCCATCTGGTAAATCAACAAGCTAATTGTGTGGGAAGAGCACTTCAAAAAGATAGCTACTGCTGAGGGAAGAGAAGATGAACTGATAGATAGAGGTTGTGGGGAGAGAGCTGTTGTGCGAAGCTGTACTATGACCATCACTCGTAGTGCGCAGTCATCACCCACAGTAACCTTGGCATGGCACAATGAAAGGAGGCATGCAGTCACCACAAAGCTCCCAGGCAGCTTATCTGCCAACCATGGATCATTTGTGGAGGTATCCTCACAGAGAAAATAGTCACAACAACCCACAATCAAATATTTGTTCATCAAGGAGTCGCTGTACTAAAGTCTGTTTATGCAATGGGAATTTGCCAAAATGGTAGCAATTGATCTCCTACCTTTTTCCTTGGGGAGAAGAGAGGAGTGTCTGGAATTTGTAGAGGACTTCGGTCCAAAATGAAAGGGTCCAAGATGGACCTCTTTTTCCATTGATGATGTGCCTGCGTTGCACTATCAAGTGCTGGAATTGGGTTGTGAAGTATTGAAGGAGTGTGCTGTTCATCCATTCGCCTAACAAGAGACATGCGGATCAGTGATCAACAGACTACATGTTTATAAAGTCACCTGGGTCTTTTTGAAGGGTGTTAAGCAAACTCTAGCCACTTATCTAATCACTGAGGATGCTTTTAGAGGCGTTCAGTGCCATGCAACAGTTGCACTGCTCTACATGGAGCAATCACATAGAGCTCTCAACACCTTGCAAGAGTGTAACACCTAAATCTATGAATGGTTTCAACTGAGAGGTCTCAGCATTGAATTTGTTGACAACACTGACAATGGTAGTAATATTGTCGAAGCCATGGAATACTTCAGAGGCTTAGGTTTAGTGTATTTGGGCAAAATCGGGCAAAAAAGAAGCAGTTTTCAACAAAATACTGGTCACTTGTTGCAAGATTTGCACTAATTTAAGTCATTGTTTCAAAACCATAAAGCAGTTGAGGATCATTCAATGCTGATAGAGTCCTTGAAAAGCCCTCACACCAACCTTTTGGAACTCCACCTTCTACATACTGCAACACCTGTTTGAGCAGTGCAGGTCTATCATAGATTACGTAGTACAAAGGAGAGAGTCTGCAACTGCCAAAGCCATGATAATGGAGGTTGACAAATGGAAACGAGTGAAGTGCCTGATTAAAATGCTAGTGACATTTGAGATTTTAACTCGGAAACTAAGCGAGGATGACAATATCATGCGCCATGCAATCCAATTGTTGCACATGCAGCAGGAACATTTACAAAGGGTAGAACAAATATCTACCAGTGTCAATGAAGAAGCAGGTACTTTAATCTCCAGCAGAATCCTTCATCTAATTTTATATCAAAAGCTGCAAAGAAAGATTGTCTCCTCTGAAGAGTACATCTATACTGGATTCATGGTACACAAAACAATGCTGGGCACTTTCATCCCCTTTGTAACAGTGAATTTCTCAACTTACAACAGTTACATGGTCAGGTGACTTAGAAGATAAACAATGGCTAATTTGAGTCCACACAGAACTAAAGCGCCGCCTTCAACCTCTGGAGAGTGTGGTGTTGGCCCCAAATCTAGAAGCATATTGCAACTGCAGTAGCATCACCCACCAGTGTTAATAGCATTGCCTGCTACTAAACCTACAGCACCAACAGCTTCACTTCCAACACTGATAGTGGGTTGGCTTATGGATATATCAAGATTTAAAATACGTGAATAGGTGCATGCAATGTAAAAACCAATTTCAACTACAAGGACACTTGAGAAGATGGTACAGAACTATTTGAATTACCCAACAGAGGTCTACTTGAATCAAGACCCATTGCTCTATTTGTTTGGGAAGAAGAAACAGTGACCTGACCTCAGCAGGCTGACAATAAAGTATCTGGCTTGTCCTGTAGCCAGAGTATCTTTGGAGTATTTGTTTAGTGCTGGTGGGCAAATTGTCAAGATCAGAAAAACCAGTTGCTCTCTGCAAAACCTCAAGAGACTGAAGATGACTAAAATGAATAAACATTTAATCTAAAAAAATGGTTGAGGGAAGATTCTCAGACATTGCAAGTGTGGAAAGTAATCATCCCACAGATGACCTCCCTGAAATTGAGGATGAACTCTGCTGTCCAGATTAAAAAAAAATAACACAACAGAAATGCCTGCTATGTAAAACAAATAAAAAATATTCATGAAAAATAAACGTAAATGTTGCGGTGTGTGTGGCACAGATAAACAATCAAGGAGGATGCAGCCATTTGGCCTGGTGAGTGAATCCTGAGAGGTGACAAAGAACAAAAACAAATTCAGCCTTAGGGTCATCCATAGATTTTGAAACGATCAATGTTAGTATCCATGTCTTCAATGGAACCCTCTCTTTCTTGGAATGAACACAATGTCTCCCATGCCTAACAATTCATTCAAATGCTCGGTTGTCAGTGAAGATTCAAAGCACAGCACTGCTTAATTGTGTATATCGCTTCATGGGAAACAGACATATAGGTAAATGTACATCACATTTGGAACAGGTAGCTTGCATCAATGAATGCCAAACAATGACTGATGGGGGAATTGGCATGAAATGAATTGGAGGTGAACATGGTATTTATTTACTGCATGAGTGGTCATTCTGGATCAATGCTTTCATGTGCCACTGAGAATGCGTTAGATTAAGACTTAATCTCTTTTTATTTTCTTGTTCAACAGATTTATCTCTTTTTGGAAGAAATAAAATCTGCAAGTACCATCAACCACATCCAGAAGAAGAACCATTGCCTATCTACTTCAAAGGAAAGCAAAAGTCCTACCCCTGTTGACAGAAAAGGAGTAAGTTGACCAAACACCTTGACATGAGACCTGCCTCCCTATGGCAACACACGAACATGTTAATCACCATGATGAACATCATACTCAAGAATAACTGCTTCATGTACGATAAGAAATGGTACAAGCAAATCAAAGGAGTAGCCATGGGCTCTAGGTTCTCACCGTCTTTTGCTAACCTCTACATGGGCTCTTTAGAGACAATGTGGATCGGGGTGAAAGAGGTGCACGATGGACTAATTCTATCATTTTCTGGGGTCGATATATCGACGATTGTCTTCTCCTCTGGTCCGGAACCCAAGGAGAACTTGATGATTTCTGCAACTACATCAACACCAATGACATGGACATGAAATTTACATGCAACCACAGCACATCGTGCATTACATTCCTTGACTTGGAACTCTATGTTAAAGACAATTCTCTACATTGTAAACTTTACCGGAAAGAGACCTCTTGTAATGCCATCCTTCGTGCGGACAGCTTTTATTTATAGAGAGCTTGTAGAGCGCTCAGTAACGCCATCTCGGCGTGTCCCCGCGCTAAAGCTACCAGCGATCACCATGAGAGCCTGTGACCTACACAGTGTATAGATGTGTTTTAAGCTTGGCCCTGCACAGCGCTTCACTGCTCTCCAGTCTCGGAGCAGGAGGAAGTTTGTTCCATTGTTGAGCTGCTTGGAACGCAAAAGATCGTCCACCCATTCTAGCCTTCCTTATCCTGGGGACTGTCAGCAGCCCGGCACCCTCCGACCGGAGGGTCCTTGTTGGTTCGTAGCGGCTGACTAGATCCCTAAGGTAGGCGGGCGACCTGCCCCAGACAATTCGGTGACAGACGAGGAGGCACTTAAACAGCACACGTTTCTTCACAGGCAGCCAGTGAAGCGCATCCAGCGCCTTTTGAGAATTAGCCCTCCTAGGTCTTCTTAGCACCAATCTAGCGGCGGAATTCTGGATAACTTGCAGGTGGCCCAGGCAGCCCTCGGTGGCCCCTAGGAACAAGATGTTTCCATAGTCCATCCGAGAGGTCACCAGTGCCTGCGTCAGTGTCCTTCTGGCCGCTATGGGTAGGAGGTCTAAGGTTTTGTTTAGGGTCTTTAGTACTCCAAAACATTTGCCCACAAGACGCCTTATGTGGCCATCATAGGAGAGAGAGGAATTCATCCAGACTCCTAGATTCTTAGCCTCCTCACAAGGTATGGGGGTAGGGCCAAGGCATGGAGGCCACCACTCGGCTGACCAGTTTTTGCTTTTTCCCCCCATCACCAACACCTCTGTCTTAGAGCCATTGAGTTTTAGGCAGTGGGAGTCCATCCACTCAGCTAGTGCCTGCATACAGGACTTAAAGTTGGTGGGGGTGTTGGCGGTGTTCTGCGATAGGGAAATCAGCAGCTGGGTGTCGTCGGCGTAAGACACCAATTCCACCCCAAATGATTGTACAACCTTCGCCAGGGAGGCCATGTAGAGATTAAAAAGAGTAGGGCTCAATGCTGAGCCCTGAGGCACTCCCTGATCTAGTGGCATCTCGACCGAACGACATGTCCCTTGCTGTACCTGGAAACATCTTTCAGTGAGAAACGACTGTAACCAGTACAGCGCAGGACCCACGACCCCAGCTTCGCTCAGACACCGTAGCAGGATGGAATGCGCTACGGTGTCAAAAGCCGCGCTGAGGTCGAGCATGATCAGGGCCATTGTATGTCCTGCATCCGCCCCTGCTCTTAAAGTCTCAGTGGCCCGTAGGAGAGCTGTCTCCGTAGAGTAGCCCGCCCTAAATCCTGATTGTGAGGGATGTAGTAAGTTCCCTCTCTCCAGGTGCTCAGTAAGCTGAGCATTGACCACCTTCTCAGCCACTTTCGCCACATACGGCAATAAGGAGATAGGTCTGAGGTTTTCCAGCACTTCCATGCTTACATTCGGTTTTTTCCTTATTGGCAGTACTATGGCCTTCTTCCACTCCTCAGGGACTCGTTGCGTGGAAAAGGAGGTCTGTAAGACGTGTCTGATGTATGGTTCCAGGGCTACCAGGCCCTCTGAGATGACCCAGGCCGGTGCCGGGTCGTTAGGGGAACCGGACTTCACACTGCGACAGATCTTTATTAGCCTGTCAGCGGCGGGTACCTCGAAAGTTTGCAACGAGGAGTCAGGGGCCACAGGCGAGCTGCCTGCTATAAAATCTATGCCCTTATCTGGTTGTTGGGTGAAGGAGGCATAAATAACTTTAACTTTGTTGGAAAAAAAGTTAGCGACTCTATTGCATCCCTCCACGGTGGCCCTTAGGGGGGTGTTAGAGCTGGAGACTAAAGATATTTCTTTGTATATTTTTAACAGTTCGCGTGAGGAGCTCTCGGCCGCCTCAATGCGTGTCTGGAAATATTTAGCTTTAGCTCTACGCACCGCATACTGGTAGCTTTTGTGTGCTAAGCTATAACCGTTTTTACCTTGTTCGCTCGGGTTCCTTCTCCAGCTCCTTTCAAGTTTTTTACAATTAGACTTGATTTGCTGGAGTTCTGGAGTGAACCATGGGGCAGTACGTTGTCTGCCTTCTCTTGCTTTACCCTTACTCATGGGGGCTAGCTCATCCAGGGTGGCAGTCACAAGCTGATTAAATTCATTATTCGCCTGATCACTGTCCATAGCAAGCGGTAGTTGCGCTTTCTGGATGGCGCATATGAAGTTTTCTTGAGAATATTGTCTCCATTTACGTCTCATAATATTTCCCATCCCATTCTCAATGGCCCTAACTGGCTGGTAAAAACATTGGAAAGGGACCAAGAAGTGGTCTGTCCAAGGGAGCTGACAGGGTGTAAGTGCCTTTATCAAGTCCCAACTAGCGAAGATAGGGTCCAAACAGTGACCCCTCTGATGTGTAGCTGCAACACTTAGCAAGTCCAGTTGTAGTTCTTGTAGGACTAGACGAACGTCCTCTGCCTCCTTTTGTAGGGGATCCTCTAGATGTAAGTTCATATCACCCAACACCAACACTTTATTGTGTTTGATCGCAGTCTGAGTAACCCCTTCCAGTAAACTACTTCGGAAGTTGCCCAGAGAGCCAGGAGGTCTGTAAATTGCCTCGTGTTGGGTCAGTTTGATGTTAAATTCACCAGCTTCGCAGTTATCAATTTTTACTGGTTTTAGAACACACTCAAAAGGGTGTTTGACAATGATGGCAATGCCACCTCCCCTTCCCTTTTCTCTATCAAGTCTATGGAGGGTATAACCTGGCAGAATGGTATCCACTATATCTGGATCAGAATGTTCTCCTAACCAGGTTTCAGTTAAAAATAATATATGCAGGTCCTCATCTAGTAAGAGATCCCACAGCTGAAGGGAATGTTTGCTGAAGGATCTACAATTTAAGAGCCCCCCTTTAGCAATAATCGCTTCAGGGTCAGGGACGGCAGGCGATAGACACCTCCCTCTGAATGTACAATGAGGACATGGACCCAGGTCAAGTGGCTCCATCAAGTGGCGACAGATCGTGAGTGAAGCGGGGCAAAGGTCTCGCAGCCTCTTACTTGTGTAGGACTGCCCGCGGCACGCCCGAGATGTAGGGGTCTGGGCCCCTGGCCACGGTCGGCCGCGGACGGGCGCAGACGGGCTTGGCTTAGGCGCGGCTTCGGCGCGCGTCCGGCGCGCCCGCTGCGCCAGCCCGCTGCGCCGTCTGAACCCTACACACATATTATAGGTGATGAGGAGGGTGGGAGGCCGGCGCGACTAGAGCGCAGCCCCTGCCCACACTCAAGATGGCGCCCGCCGCCGCCTCAACCGGGAGTAAAAAACGGCTGGGCGAGGCTGTCAGCGAAGAGAGTAGCGTGTGTAGGGGTGTCAGAGTACCTCAAAAACAATTCCCACTTAATTCTAGGAATAAAAGCCCCCCTCAGAATAAAATTGCATCAGTCACAAAACACGATCTAAAATCACAGTTAATAGCGCTGGTAAAGCAGAGACTCAATGCTGCTCGTGTGGTAGCTCGCAGCCCTAGTCCTCCCTCTAGGGAGAGCTCTAACAGGCAGCGAGCAGCTGAAGAAACCCTGCTAAAATAGTCTGGGAGGGCGGGAGGCCAGCGCGACTAGAGCGCAGCCCCTGCCCACACCCAAGATGGCGCCCGCCGCCGCCTCAACCGGGAGTAAAAAACGGCTGGGCGAGGCTGTCAGCGAAGAGAGTAGCGTGTGTAGGGATGTCAGAGTACCTCAAAAACAATTCCCACTTAATTCTAGGAATAAAAGCCCCCCTCAGAATAAAATTGCATCAGTCACAAAACACGATCTAAAATCACAGTTAATAGCGCTGGTAAAGCAGAGACTCAATGCTGCTCGTGTGGTAGCTCGCAGCCCTAGTCCTCCCTCTAGGGAGAGCTCTAACAGGCAGCGAGCAGCTGAAGAAACCCTGCTAAAATAGTCTGGGAGGGCGGGAGGCCAGCGTGACTAGAGCGCAGCCCCTGCCCACACCCAAGATGGCGCCCGCCGCCGCCTCAACCGGGAGTAAAAAACGGCTGGGCGAGGCTGTCAGCGAAGAGAGTAGCGTGTGTAGGGGTGTCAGAGTACCTCAAAAACAATTCCCACTTAATTCTAGGAATAAAAGCCCCCCTCAGAATAAAATTGCATCAGTCACAAAACACGATCTAAAATCACAGTTAATAGCGCTGGTAAAGCAGAGACTCAATGCTGCTCGTGTGGTAGCTCGCAGCCCTAGTCCTCCCTCTAGGGAGAGCTCTAACAGGCAGCGAGCAGCTGAAGAAACCCTGCTAAAATAGTCTGGGAGGGCGGGAGGCCAGCGCGACTAGAGCGCAGCCCCTGCCCACACCCAAGATGGTGCCCGCCGCCGCCTCAACCGGGAGTAAAAAACGGCTGGGCGAGGCTGTCAGCGAAGAGAGTAGCGTGTGTAGGGGTGTCAGAGTACCTCAAAAACAATTCCCACTTAATTCTAGGAATAAAATCCCCCCTCAGAATAAAATTGCATCAGTCACAAAACACGATCTAAAATCACAGTTAGCTTCCACCCTGCACATCAGATAGAGGCCATTCCCTATGGTGAACTCGTGAGAGCACGTAGGAATTGTAGCGAGGATACTGAATTCATCAACTGTATGTCAGATATGGAAGACAGATTCCTTAAACGAGGCTATAAACAAAGAACGATCAACAAAGCCACGACCAGAATATAGAAAGCTAACAGGGATAGTACACTGCGACCCAAGACACGCAAGGCACCCCATACCACGCAAACCAGGCTGATAATTGACTACAATGATCACAGCACAATGATCAGAAAGAGCCTTACAAAACACGGGAACATCCTACATACCGACAAAGCACTAAGTGAAAATATCACTGCAAAACCGCTCATCACATACAGACGCGGCAGGACGCTGAGGGATAGACTGAGTCCCACTGTTCCACAGTCAGCTAACACCACCACCTGGCTCACTCCTCATACCAAAGGGTTTCACAAATGCGGTTGTTGTGGAGTCTGCAAATGGGCACACAATGGAGTCAAGGAATTCAAGAGTCACCACAGAAATCACTATGAAATCAGAGTGAACATTAATTGCAACACCAAATTTGTAGTGTACATACTCGAGTGCACTTGCCACAGTCAGTATGTTGGTAGCACCATCAGGGCCCTCAAAGACCGGATTGGTGAACACGCGAGGGCGATTCACCAACAAGACACCAGTTACCCTATGGCACTACATATGGCGTCTTGCCCATCACAGGGCACACAAAAGAGATTCTGCTTTTTTGGAATTGACGTTGCCCAACCGAACATAAGGGGGGGTAACCATGAACTCAGACTGAGACGCCTGGAAGCTACTTGGATTATGCACCTACACACTGTGAGACACGGCCAGAACATCGACCATGAATTACAATACTTTTTAGGCACTTAGTAACTCTACTGATCCTGTCGTCCTTTTCATCTTTGTCTAAACCAGAAGTGGAGGTTTTGTCACAAGTAGCTTTCTTTTAGTCATCTCGCATACACCGCTCTATACAATCTTTCTTTCTCTTTATATCTTGTTCCTCTGCTTTATTCTACACTTTTTCTCCATTCTCCCACCCTCATCTTGCTCCAGCATTACATCGTGCTCCCCTTTCTCGCTCCCTTACTGTGTCGTACTAGAGCAGTTGATTTTCTGTTTTTTTTATGAAATTTCGTGGTGTCCTCTTTTCATATTAATACCTGCTTGCTAGTAGAATACAGTTATTGTTTTACACATACATATCACTAGCCAAAGTGAATACAGCATTACTTTTCCTGTTTCCCACGTGTTCTTGCTTTTGAGATAATATTGTATTCATGATTTTGTCCACTGACTCAGAATTGCCCTCTAAGTTACATTCTTTCTGGATTTCCTATTGTTAACTGCCAGTATTAATGATTTAACATGTTAATGCTCCCTACACTTTCATTGTAAACATTGCACAGTGTAATTTAATTATAACATGATTTCTGTTATGTCTTTTCTAGACGCAATTACGATAATATGTTTTCTTTTGCCATTTGCTTATTATGCACCACTTACAATGCTTAATTCATCTAGCCTCACCTTTACTACGGACATGTAACTAAGAATATTCTAATTGCCATAGGTTTTGTCTTTTTCTTCTCCAGCATTGTTTTTTGTAACTTTTAAATTCATAGTTCTATTCACTCCCACATGTCACCCTCACTGCTCACCACATCCTGTAGATAATTTTTTTGAGCGCATTTAGCGCTCTAGTTTTCCATTTCCTTCGAGTCAAAAACCACTTCCTGGTTTTGTCATGCCCCGCGGTCCGCGACTCCCGACGCGGTAGTATTTAAGAGATCTCGAGGCAAGGAAACGCGCTTAGCGTTCTTGTCTCGAGATTCATTCGTGTCCCAACGCTCAGCTGCTTGACTTCCGGTCTTGGTATTTCCTGGTTCCGGCCTCGCTCTGTAGTACGAAGCCGGCTAGCTGTTCCTCGCCGCATTCAGCGTTTCTCGGGGCGTTTTGATTCCTGCCTGCCTCCTGACCAGTGCTAGCGTGGCGGACCGTGCCCTTTTTCCCTTGGGACGCCAGAGAGGTACTCCGGTAACCCGGTCTCGTCCATGCCACAACGCCCCTTTATGTTTGCCAGATTCAATAGCGGTGCGGCGGCAGTGTGAAGCAGTGTTTGCGCTTGTATTGAGGGCGGTCCCCTGAACCTTCCACATTTAGCCAGGGAGCCTATCTCCGCTCGTCCTAGCAGGCATTTTCCCTATTCCAACCTCTCCTTAATTTTCCTTTGTTTATCCCTACCTACGCTACGCACTTCTTAGTCTGGTACAGCTCCTTCCATCTGTCACATACCCTCATGGTGTTCCATAGAGTATCCCATCTAGTGAGGTGTTTCCAGACCTCTTCTTCTCCATCCGTTTCCTTTCACTTCCTAGGGTTTGCGTGAATCACTGTGCGTTGCTGATCTTCTCGACAGAAACACGGTAAAGGCGCACTGCGCTACATCTTCCTTTGATAAAGAGCTCAATAAGTGTTTAGGTTTTCTCTGACATGTTGTGTTATGTATTTCTGTAGACACTACCTTCCACAGTGTGCATCAGACCGATTAGAGGCCGGGGAGTTGGTAGTTCCTCCACACCATCACAAGGGGGTAAGCAGACTGCAGAGATAGGGGAGAAGGTTGAAGAGTGTTTATTGTTCCATTCTAACAGTGTACTCTTCTTCGTATAGGCCTTACAGTGAAGTATTGACGCCTTCCCGTTACACGAGTAGAAAACACGACACATGGGTAGGTGAGGTCAAAGTCGGAGTTGTATTACAAGAGGGGGGTAGTTTGTATGTGACATTGTTGACACAGTATTTGTTTTACAGGGTGTATGCCAGGCGTAGATTCCTTATCACCAGAACCAGACGCCGGTGACCCTTTGAAGTGCAACCCTCCTCTCCTTGTTTTGTTTCCCTGTTTTCCCTGGTGAGTCTCCTGAGTCTCTAGAGTCTGATAGAGTCGGGAGACCACTGGGGAAGGCTGAGGAATACGCTTCAGGTTCCTGACGCTCCTGCGGAACAGCAGATAACCTTTACAGGTTTCACTCGGCCTCCCATTCGCATTCCGAAGACGAGCATAGGCTGGTTTCCTGCTTTCTCAGGTACCTCCTAGAACCCACCCTTGCGGTTCTGGAGTTTCTTTATCCTATTTTGGCCCATTTGTACTGTTGCAGTGTTTCTTACTGTTACTCATGCTTCCTTTCAGGCCCAGCATTTTTCACGGACGCACCTGCCCGTGTTACCCTTTTAATTCCGACAGCCATACCTCCGGCTCCCGATTCATTCGAGACTACCCGTATACCGGGTCGGATTTTTTCACCGGTTCTCGATTTCAATTTGTACGCCTTACAGGTATTATATTTTGCCCTCCTTGTTTTTTGTCAGCCCGACTTTTGCAATTGTGCATGCCGTTTCCACTCACTATTCGCTTAGTTCTCTGCCTGATGGCCCCCTCCCCTTACACTTCGTTTTGATAACCGCACGTAGTATGAGTCCTTAATACCACGCTTAGCCCTTTCTTACTTTATTCTTGTTCTTCTACATACCTTCTTTTGTGGGGTGGTGCACTCGTTGTGTTCTGCTCACCCCTTATTGGATTTCGTACTTCAACTTTTATGTTTTATCTCTAATGAGCCAAATTTTGTTTAGTTTTCTTTATATCGAGATCTGCACCTAATTATGTCTTTTTGATCTTGTATTCTTATGTTGCGCAAACCTTACAGCTATATTTTAATAGCGCCTCATTTGTAGATATTGATTTTTGTCTCCAATTTTTGTCGTCATTTTGTTTTGTTTTGCTGTTGACATTACCTTGCAATTATCGCGGTTGCATACAATATGCTACTCTTAGACGTGCATGCACCATATTTCCTCTCCACAAACTCAACCTATGCGGTGTCGCTCAATTTCTGCTGGTATATTAATTTTTATGTTCCATATCTTGCTCCTCCCATTTATGTTTAAATATCTTTTTCTCATTAGACACACTCGTTTCCTATTGCCATTTTCGACCATGTTCACATTACAATATGTTATGCACCAACGTTTTCTCTCCTTTAAACTGCAATTGGGGTTTCCTCTTTTAATATCGTGTAATTTGTCACCTCACCATCTCCACTGTTGAACATCACACACATATGCACATTGTTGTTTCTCATTTTTGTTTTATATTGTATTGTTTCCAGCCCTGAAGAGTGAAATGCAGTGTCCAGTTGACAAAACACGTGTCGGCTTGCGTTGTTCTTTTCACGAATACTTTGTACATAAACCAGCTTTCATGAAACAACCGGTGTCGACCTCCTTAAAATTTTTCACTATTGTAATATCTGTTTTATCTAATATGTGTGCCCAGGACTTGCACTTTTGTTTCCAGTGTTTTGGGCCCTTTGGCTCATAAGTCATTCAGAGGTTTAGGGTTTTTTCCTCTGCCCTGGTTGCACCGTGAGGCACTTGTTCTTCATTCTCTTTACACACTACACTGGTTACCTGCCTGAGCGCCATTGTCCTGCTACTTCTTAAACCCCTCGCAGATATTTTTTAAGTTGATTAGAATAATGCTGACTAGTGGCAAGTCCTAGTTAAGTGGTTGTGAACCTGTTGGATAGAGCTACACTTTGGGTGATCAGGGTACATGAAGTTAGTTTTTCTGGTATTGGTACGAGCTTGCCTCTTACTGGCACACCAGCCTATGCTCCACAAACTAACTTCTGGTGCACCATCGCTTCTCTTGACTCACCAATATTGCCATTTATTTTTTTTATTCCACAGGTATTCTCTTCTGCAAGGGACCTACATGGTGCTCATGCTCTGTGTTTCAGCCCAGCTCTTAAGATGGGCATTAGCAGAATTCAGTTGCACCACTTGCATATATTATACTTTTTCTTACATTTTTTCAGAAATATTTTTTAACTGTGTGGGTCCTCTCTATTTTGCTTTCCAGCCCAAGGGTTGCCAAAGGCACTTTTAGAATAGGTTTACTTAACTGTCTTCCTCCATGACAGATGTGTTGCACTCATGGGGTTGCTGAATGCTATATTTGTCTCTCTCGCCTTCCCCGAACCCTCTATATACAACCAATCAAGAAACCCCTGTCTCTTCCCCCAAATTGTGCAATCTGTTGTGCAGCCATTTTACATCAACATATATCCACTTGGCAAGTGGATGTGTTGTAAGCAATGCTAAACTGTTCTGGGGACCAGTTACCAAAATTGCAAATTTGCCCAAGCCAACCTTCATACCCTAACAAAACTAAACTGGGGTGGCATGGTGAGCAAAAGAATGATGTATGTAACCCAGATCTCTTGACTGGGGGTGAATGTTTAGATTTTTTCTGCATTCCATCCATCAATTCTGTGTCTTTTACCCTTCATACCCTGGCAAGAAACGGACAACATAGTGGCAAGAATAAATGATGTAAAAGTTTTAGGCCAAGGATTGGGTCCCTTGCTCTCCATGCCACTGGAAATCAAGCAAGCCTGGCTGAAGACGGCTGAAATGCCAGAAACCGGTCCTAGGATACTTGTTTCCAGTCCAGGGAGGACCTGGCTTGGCAGTTCGGGCTGGACTGTTCCCATGAGGCACAGGGTCAAGACTGATTTGCATATGGCTGGGTTCAAACTGGAACGGCATGGTGAGCAAAAAAACGATGGATTTAGGCCCAGATCTCTGTACTGGGGTGAATGTATGACATTGTTCTGCATTCTGTCCATCAATTGTTGTTTTTGCATTTGTCACCCCGAGTGGGAATGGTATGCCCAGACGTGGGTCCCTTGCTCTCCATGCCACTGGAAATCAAGCAAGCCTGGCTGAAGACGGCTGAAATGCCAGAAACTGGTCCTAGGATGCTTGTTTCCAGTCCAGGGAGGACCTGGCTTGGCAGTTCGGGCTGGACTGTTCCCATGAGGCACAGGGTCAAGACTGATTTGCATATGGCTGGGTTCAAACTGGAACGGCATGGTGAGCAAAAAAACGATGGATTTAGGCCCAGATCTCTGTACTGGGGTGAATGTATGACATTGTTCTGCATTCTGTCCATCAATTGTTGTTTTTGCATTTGTCACCCCGAGTGGGAAGGGTATGCCCAGACGTGGGTCCCTTGCTCTCCATGCCACTGGAAATCAAGCAAGCCTGGCTGAAGACGGCTGAAATGCCAGAAACCGGTCCTAGGATACTTGTTTCCAGTCCAGGGAGGACCTGGCTTGGCAGTTCGGGCTGGACTGTTCCCATGAGGCACAGGGTCAAGACTGATTTGCATATGGCTGGGTTCAAACTGGAACGGCATGGTGAGCAAAAAAACGATGGATTTAGGCCCAGATCTCTGTACTGGGGTGAATGTATGACATTGTTCTGCATTCTGTCCATCAATTGTTGTTTTTGCAAGGATTGGGTGTGCAGCACTTTGTTTTTACAATCTACGTTCCATGCTGAATCAATGTAAATGAGGATTCTACCAAAGCTAAACTAACCTCCTCCAGTCTGGACTTAAATGTTCATTACTTTTACTTAGTAAAATAATTTAGTCAGTACACTATGTTGATTCATGCTGGTCTATTTCTTGAATTTTCCACTCACTTAGGGGCTGATTACGATGCGGAGCCATTTCCTAACGCATTGTAATCAGTCGGTCGGATTCCTTTCCGACTGACCCATTTAGATGGTGTCGGTCGGAAAGGAATCCGACCATTCATTCTGACTGGCTTTCAACGGGCTCAGAGAGCCCGTCCGCAAGTAGGAATGACTGCATTAATCCCAAGGGCGGCTCTTTACACCCAAAGGATTACAACGTTGGATTCTGACAGCCTTTCTGTGCAGGCCTTTCCAACACAAAAAGGCTGTCTGAAGTCGATTTTAGGGGCCCATAGCAGGGTCCCCATGGGTGCACGTCCTCCAGTTGGTGGGCGAGGGGCCACTTCTGGTGCCTCCCTGTTGATCTCTGCATCCCTTGATAGGCACCTCAAGGTGCCTGGCACGGGTGCAGGGATGAACTGTACCTCTTCGTTTTTACAATGAGAGCATGCATTCCAGTCAGAATGCATGCTCCAATTGTAAAGAATAGGAGTGCGACCAAACACTGTTCGTCGCATCCTAATTGGTAGGTCGGACCGCCGACAGGAGGTTGGGAGGTCCCACGACTGAAACAATGCCGACATCGTAATTAGGTGTGCCTCCAGCTGAAGCACATGAGTCCAGCCACAATGGCAGATTTATATGCTAGCAATCAGTTTCCTTTTACTTCAAGCACTACAAAATGTCTCCCAAAGTACACCACTTGATATGTTTCTTTACTCCAAGGTTCATGCTAAATGTAGGGGGTTACAGAGTACATTCCCATCCCTCTCAGCTCAACAAACTAGGCACAGTGCTGGCCTCTTCCTCTTCTAATAAATCTATCACCAGCTTATACTCTATTATTGAAGAAAAAGCACCTACATGCACTGCACCCAGAGAGTGAAATCAATGTGGCAGATTGACCTTGAATTGCAATTTTGGAAGAACAATGGCACTATTACTGTGCCAAGAAGGGCACACAATTGCCTAATTATTGGCTGATACACATTAAAATTCTTCATAAAGGCTTTGTCTGATGTAGTTTGAAGATGCACTGAAGGAGCCTGATACTTACTTTGACATGACACAGTTCTTAATAAAAATACTGCCAAGTCTCTAACAAGATATTCATTATAGATAATGTCAACAAACTAAAGATGCTGCATGTACCTTGTCCTGAAGAAGACCCGCTGTATGCAATTGGGAGAGTCAAAACATGAACGGATCACCGCTGGTATACATAAAGGTTATGTCCTTGAACACTTGCTCACATTTTTTAATGCCATTGCACCACACCTTCACGAGGAGCACATTTTTGTTCTGAACTTTGATGTTCAATTGTAATATTGATTATATCACACTTACCCACAGACAGAGAATGGGTGAAACCCTTTGATACATCAGCCCTCTTTTGTAATGAGTCAGTATTGATAGTAGGTGAATTGCCAAACACCCAAGGCTTTAGACATTCAATGAAAGATGTAGTGATAGGTATAAGTGAAAAGAGTGCTGTCACCGAGCATCTGGGATAGTGATGAAAACATGACATAACTTGTTTGGAAAACATGGAACGCAGTGTCACTTGATATGCTGCTGCAAAAAGTTCTTACCAAGTTCAACAAATATTGGCGAGATATTGTTTGTATTTGCAGTAATTCAGCTACGTATATGAAAAAGTTGTGTGATGACCTGTCAAAATCGATACCTGAGCTGAAGTGCTTCCCTGTAAGAGATCCTTGCCATTTGCTAGATGGTATGCTTTAAGCATCTTTACAATCTTTAGAGTTAATGAAGAATGTTATTGACTTTGTAGTCCATTCTGGTGCACTGTTTCGTTATGCGCAGAAACTAAAACACAAATATTTCTCATTTTGTGCTTTGTGTGGCATCAAAGAAAGAGTCATCCCAACTGCCTGCGCCCCTTACCATTCAGGGGAGCGAGGAATATGAAGTGGAAACCATTGTGGATTCTCGTATGGTGGGGAAAACCCTCCAATACCTGCTGCACTGGAAGGGATATGGAGTGGAGGAGCGTACATGGGAGCCGGCTAGCGCGGTGCACGCTCCTCGTCTGATTCGCCTTTTCCATCAGCGATATCCGGATAAACCCAAACTGTCGGGGGGACATTGTGGGGGGAGTGTGCTGTCATGCCCCGCGGTCCGCGACTCCCGACGCGGTAGTATTTAAGAGATCTCAAGGCAAGGAAACGCGCTTAGCGTTCTTGTCTCGAGATTCATTCGTGTCCCAACGCTCAGCTGCCTGACTTCTGGTCTTGGTATTTCCTGGTTCCGGCCTCGCTCTGTAGAACGAAGCCGGCTAGCTGTTCCTCGCCGCATTCAGCGTTCCTCGGGGTGTTTTGATTCCCGCCTGCCTCCTGACCAGCGCTAGCGTGGCGGACCGAGCCCTTCTTCCCTTGGGACGCCAGAGAGGTACTCCGGTAACCCGGTCTCGTCCATGCCACAACGCCCCTTTATGTTTGCCAGATTCAATAGCGGTGCGGCGGCAGTGTGAAGCACTGTTTGCGCTTGTATTGAGGGCGGTCCCCTGAACCTTCCACATTTAGCCAGGGAGCCTATCTCTGCTCGTCCTAGCAGGCATTTTCCCTATTCCAACCTCTCCTTAATTTTCCTTTGTTTATCCCTACCTACGCTACGCACTTCTTAGTCTGGCACAGCTCCTTCCATCTGTCACATACCCTCATGGTGTTCCATTGAGTATCCCATCTAGTGAGGTGTTTCCAGACCTCTTCTTCTCCATTCGTTTCCTGTCACTTCCTGGGGTTTGCGTGAATCACTGTGCGTTGCTGATCTTCTCGACAGAAACACGGTAAAGGCGCACTGCGCTACATCTTCCTTTGATAAAGAGCTCAATAAGTGTTTAGGTTTTCTCTGACATGTTGTGTTATGTATTTCTGTAGACACTACCTTCCACAGTGTGCATCCGACTGATTAGAGGCCAGGGAGTTGGTAGTTCCTCCACACCATCACAAGGGGGTAAGCAGACTGCAGAGATAGGGGAGAAGGTTGAAGAGTGTTTATTGTTCCATTCTAACAGTGTACTCTTCTTCGTATAGGCCTTACAGTGAAGTATTGACGCCTTCCCGTTACACGAGTAGAAAACACGACACATGGGTAGGTGAGGTCAAAGGCGGAGTTGTATTACAAGAGGGGGGTAGTTTGTATGTGACATTGTTGACACAGTATTTGTTATACAGGGTGTATGCCAGGCGTAGATTCCTTATCACCAGAACCAGACGCCGGTGACCCTTTGAAGTGCAACCCTCCTCTCCTTGTTTTGTTTCCCTGTTTTCCCTGGTGAGTCTCCTGAGTCTCTAGAGTCTGATAGAGTCGGGAGACCACTGGGGAAGGCTGAGGAATACGCTTCAGGTTCCTGACGCTCCTGCGGAACAGCAGATAACCTTTACAGGTTTCACTCGGCCTCCCATTCGCATTCCGAAGACGAGCATAGGCTGGTTTCCTGCTTTCTCAGGTACCTCCTAGAACCCACCCTTGCGGTTCTGGAGTTTCTTTATCCTATTTTGGCCCATTTGTACTGTTGCAGTGTTTCTTACTGTTACTCATGCTTCCTTTCAGGCCCAGCATTTTTCACGGACGCACCTGCCCGTGTTACCCTTTTAATTCTGACAGCCATACCTCCGGCTCCCGATTCATTCGAGACTACCCGTATACCGGGTCGGATTTTTTCACCGGTTCTCGATTTCAATTTGTACGCCTTACAGGTATTATATTTTGCCCTCCTTGTTTTTTGTCAGCCCGACTTTTGCAATTGTGCATGCCGTTTCCACTCACTATTCGCTTAGTTCTCTGCCTGATGGCCCCCTCCCCTTACACTTCGTTTTGATAACCGCACGTAGTATGAGTCCTTAATACCACGCTTAGCCCTTTCTTACTTTATTCTTGTTCTTCTACATACCTTCTTTTGTGGGGTGGTGCACTCGTTGTGTTCTGCTCACCCCTTATTGGATTTCGTACTTCAACTTTTATGTTTTATCTCTAATGAGCCAAATTTTGTTTAGTTTTCTTTATATCGAGATCTGCACCTAATTATGTCTTTTTGATCTTGTATTCTTATGTTGCGCAAACCTTACAGCTATATTTTAATAGCGCCTCATTTGTAGATATTGATTTTTGTCTCCAATTTTTGTCGTCATTTTATTTTGTTTTGCTGTTGACATTACCTTGCAATTATCGCGGTTGCATACAATATGCTACTCTTAGACGTGCATGCACCATATTTCCTCTCCACAAACTCAACCTATGCGGTGTCGCTCAATTTCTGCTGGTATATTAATTTTTATGTTCCATATCTTGCTCCTCCCATTTATGTTTAAATATCTTTTTCTCATTAGACACACTCGTTTCCTATTGCCATTTTCGACCATGTTCACATTACAATATGTTATGCACCAACGTTTTCTCTCCTTTAAACTGCAATTGGGGTTTCCTCTTTTAATATCGTGTCATTTGTCACCTCACCATCTCCACTGTTGAACATCACACACATATGCACATTGTTGTTTCTCATTTTTGTTTTATATTGTATTGTTCCCAGCCCTGAAGAGTGAAATGCAGTGTCCAGTTGACAAAACACGTGTCGGCTTGCGTTGTTCTTTTCACGAATACTTTGTACATAAACCAGCTTTCATGAAACAACCGGTGTCGACCTCCTTAAAATTTTTCACTATTGTAATATCTGTTTTATCTAATATGTGTGCCCAGGACTTGCACTTTTGTTTCCAGTGTTTTGGGCCCTTTGGCTCATAAGTCATTCAGAGGTTTAGGGTTTTTTCCTCTGCCCTGGTTGCACCGTGAGGCACTTGTTCTTCATTCTCTTTACACACTACACTGGTTACCTGCCTGAGCGCCATTGTCCTGCTACTTCTTAAACCCCTCGCAGATATTTTTTAAGTTGATTAGAATAATGCTGACTAGTGGCAAGTCCTAGTTAAGTGGTTGTGAACCTGTTGGATAGAGCTACACTTTGGGTGATCAGGGTACATGAAGTTAGTTTTTCTGGTATTGGTACGAGCTTGCCTCTTACTGGCACACCAGCCTATGCTCCACAAACTAACTTCTGGTGCACCATCGCTTCTCTTGACTCACCAATATTGCCATTTATTTTTTTTATTCCACAGGTATTCTCTTCTGCAAGGGACCTACATGGTGCTCATGCTCTGTGTTTCAGCCCAGCTCTTAAGATGGGCATTAGCAGAATTCAGTTGCACCACTTGCATATATTATACTTTTTCTTACATTTTTTCAGAAATATTTTTTAACTGTGTGGGTCCTCTCTATTTTGCTTTCCAGCCCAAGGGTTGCCAAAGGCACTTTTAGAATAGGTTTACTTAACTGTCTTCCTCCATGACAGATGTGTTGCACTCATGGGGTTGCTGAATGCTATATTTGTCTCTCTCGCCTTCCCCGAACCCTCTATATACAACCAATCAAGAAACCCCTGTCTCTTCCCCCAAATTGTGCAATCTGTTGTGCAGCCATTTTACATCAACATATATCCACTTGGCAAGTGGATGTGTTGTAAGCAATGCTAAACTGTTCTGGGGACCAGTTACCAAAATTGCAAATTTGCCCAAGCCAACCTTCATACCCTAACAAAACTAAACTGGGGTGGCATGGTGAGCAAAAGAATGATGTATGTAACCCAGATCTCTTGACTGGGGGTGAATGTTTAGATTTTTTCTGCATTCCATCCATCAATTCTGTGTCTTTTACCCTTCATACCCTGGCAAGAAACGGACAACATAGTGGCAAGAATAAATGATGTAAAAGTTTTAGGCCAAGGATTGGGTCCCTTGCTCTCCATGCCACTGGAAATCAAGCAAGCCTGGCTGAAGACGGCTGAAATGCCAGAAACCGGTCCTAGGATACTTGTTTCCAGTCCAGGGAGGACCTGGCTTGGCAGTTCGGGCTGGACTGTTCCCATGAGGCACAGGGTCAAGACTGATTTGCATATGGCTGGGTTCAAACTGGAACGGCATGGTGAGCAAAAAAACGATGGATTTAGGCCCAGATCTCTGTACTGGGGTGAATGTATGACATTGTTCTGCATTCTGTCCATCAATTGTTGTTTTTGCATTTGTCACCCCGAGTGGGAATGGTATGCCCAGACGTGGGTCCCTTGCTCTCCATGCCACTGGAAATCAAGCAAGCCTGGCTGAAGACGGCTGAAATGCCAGAAACTGGTCCTAGGATGCTTGTTTCCAGTCCAGGGAGGACCTGGCTTGGCAGTTCGGGCTGGACTGTTCCCATGAGGCACAGGGTCAAGACTGATTTGCATATGGCTGGGTTCAAACTGGAACGGCATGGTGAGCAAAAAAACGATGGATTTAGGCCCAGATCTCTGTACTGGGGTGAATGTATGACATTGTTCTGCATTCTGTCCATCAATTGTTGTTTTTGCATTTGTCACCCCGAGTGGGAAGGGTATGCCCAGACGTGGGTCCCTTGCTCTCCATGCCACTGGAAATCAAGCAAGCCTGGCTGAAGACGGCTGAAATGCCAGAAACCGGTCCTAGGATACTTGTTTCCAGTCCAGGGAGGACCTGGCTTGGCAGTTCGGGCTGGACTGTTCCCATGAGGCACAGGGTCAAGACTGATTTGCATATGGCTGGGTTCAAACTGGAACGGCATGGTGAGCAAAAAAACGATGGATTTAGGCCCAGATCTCTGTACTGGGGTGAATGTATGACATTGTTCTGCATTCTGTCCATCAATTGTTGTTTTTGCAAGGATTGGGTGTGCAGCACTTTGTTTTTACAATCTACGTTCCATGCTGAATCAATGTAAATGAGGATTCTACCAAAGCTAAACTAACCTCCTCCAGTCTGGACTTAAATGTTCATTACTTTTACTTAGTAAAATAATTTAGTCAGTACACTATGTTGATTCATGCTGGTCTATTTCTTGAATTTTCCACTCACTTAGGGGCTGATTACGATGCGGAGCCATTTCCTAACGCATTGTAATCAGTCGGTCGGATTCCTTTCCGACTGACCCATTTAGATGGTGTCGGTCGGAAAGGAATCCGACCATTCATTCTGACTGGCTTTCAACAGGCTCAGAGAGCCCGTCCGCAAGTAGGAATGACTGCATTAATCCCAAGGGCGGCTCTTTACACCCAAAGGATTACAACGTTGGATTCTGACAGCCTTTCTGTGCAGGCCTTTCCAACACAAAAAGGCTGTCTGAAGTCGATTTTAGGGGCCCATAGCAGGGTCCCCATGGGTGCACGTCCTCCAGTTGGTGGGCGAGGGGCCACTTCTGGTGCCTCCCTGTTGATCTCTGCATCCCTTGATAGGCACCTCAAGGTGCCTGGCACGGGTGCAGGGATGAACTGTACCTCTTCGTTTTTACAATGAGAGCATGCATTCCAGTCAGAATGCATGCTCCAATTGTAAAGAATAGGAGTGCGACTAAACACTGTTCGTCGCATCCTAATTGGTAGGTCGGACCGCCGACAGGAGGTTGGGAGGTCCCACGACTGAAACAATGCCGACATCGTAATTAGGTGTGCCTCCAGCTGAAGCACAGGAGTCCAGCCACAATGGCAGATTTATATGCTAGCAATCAGTTTCCTTTTACTTCAAGCACTACAAAATGTCTCCCAAAGTACACCACTTGATATGTTTCTTTACTCCAAGGTTCATGCTAAATGTAGGGGGTTACAGAGTACATTCCCATCCCTCTCAGCTCAACAAACTAGGCACAGTGCTGGCCTCTTCCTCTTCTAATAAATCTATCACCAGCTTATACTCTATTATTGAAGAAAAAGCACCTACATGCACTGCACCCAGAGAGTGAAATCAATGTGGCAGATTGACCTTGAATTGCAATTTTGGAAGAACAATGGCACTATTACTGTGCCAAGAAGGGCACACAATTGCCTAATTATTGGCTGATACACATTAAAATTCTTCATAAAGGCTTTGTCTGATGTAGTTTGAAGATGCACTGAAGGAGCCTGATACTTACTTTGACATGACACAGTTCTTAATAAAAATACTGCCAAGTCTCTAACAAGATATTCATTATAGATAATGTCAACAAACTAATGATGCTGCATGTACCTTGTCCTGAAGAAGACCCGCTGTATGCAATTGGGAGAGTCAAAACATGAACGGATCACCGCTGGTATACATAAAGGTTATGTCCTTGAACACTTGCTCACATTTTTTAATGCCATTGCACCACACCTTCACGAGGAGCACATTTTTGTTCTGAACTTTGATGTTCAATTGTAATATTGATTATATCACACTTACCCACAGACAGAGAATGGGTGAAACCCTTTGATACATCAGCCCTCTTTTGTAATGAGTCAGTATTGATAGTAGGTGAATTGCCAAACACCCAAGGCTTTAGACATTCAATGAAAGATGTAGTGATAGGTATAAGTGAAAAGAGTGCTGTCACCGAGCATCTGGGATAGTGATGAAAACATGACATAACTTGTTTGGAAAACATGGAACGCAGTGTCACTTGATATGCTGCTGCAAAAAGTTCTTACCAAGTTCAACAAATATTGGCGAGATATTGTTTGTATTTGCAGTAATTCAGCTACGTATATGAAAAAGTTGTGTGATGACCTGTCAAAATCGATACCTGAGCTGAAGTGCTTCCCTGTAAGAGATCCTTGCCATTTGCTAGATGGTATGCTTTAAGCATCTTTACAATCTTTAGAGTTAATGAAGAATGTTATTGACTTTGTAGTCCATTCTGGTGCACTGTTTCGTTATGCGCAGAAACTAAAACACAAATATTTCTCATTTTGTGCTTTGTGTGGCATCAAAGAAAGAGTCATCCCAACTGCGTCATTTAGCCGGTGGTTCTCAGTCCTAGAGGCCGTGAATGCTATATTATCCATTTGGCGACCGTTTACAATATTTTTATTTAGTGATGATGTCAAAGGCAAGAAATGTGAGGATCTTTGGTTGCATGTGAAAAGAAGTACACTCTACTGCATGCTTAGATTTTTAAAGGACATAATAAAGAAGCTCGAGTCTGAAAATACCATTGTCTACCAAGTGTTCAACTTAATTGGTGTAGATGTGAAACATCTCCTTCAGAGTAGGCTGGGCAATACTTTTAGTGACTTTGGCACTGCAACATGTTCCATGTTAGAACTCTTGCCACTTGGTAAGCAAAGAAATGTTGAGGAGCAATTCAGGAATTTTTCCTTTACAGTGCATGAGAAATTGCTTACAATGATGCATAGAAATGTTGTAGAGATGTACCACTCTGGATTTGCTGGTTGTAGATGGTTTATTAAAAGGATACATCCAACCAGGAAGGGGCTCAGGAGCAACTGAACATTTCAGAATCTTAATACGACAGTCGGAACACTTGCTCCATGAGCTCAACGCATTCCAAACCAGAAGCATGTTAGAACCACATTACCACACATCCCCCTTTTTTAACATAAAGAAAAGAAGCAAATTAAAAACAGTAAAAAACCAATACACCACCTATACATTACTAAGTACATACAAATCCAAACTAACAGTGCATTTAAATCAATGCATACAACTCTTAAGAAACATGAAAAGAATCCCCACATTCAAACAGTTCAATAATAAAACACCAACCATCATTCCCTCCCCTTTAAAACTTTAATGAGAAACAAAATCATTAAATCTTGTGGGCCTCCTGTGTAAACGATCACTCCTACGCGGAACAGACTCGCCTCTTGGTAATTCTGCAACTACCTTTGGGACAGAATCATCACGTGGGATTAATGCAACACGAGAAATACCCCACCAATTGCCATCAGAAAGCTTCACAGCATTCTTCCTCACCTCACAAATTTGAACAGGATCTCTGTACTTGGAAAATCCCTTACCAACCAAGACAGGATTCCTAACACGAACCCAATCCCCTACTTTTAGCTTGCAAGGTTTCGTCAACGAACCCTTTTTGTTCTCCAATTTTCTGGAATTAAACAAATTCGAATTGTACTCAGCAGTTTCACACCAAATGCCAACATTCCCTGGTTTGGGCAACACCTTAAGAATCCAAAACGGACACAATTCAGTAGCGGCCTCTCTACCTCTCATAAGTTGAAAAGGAGATTTTCCAGTGACAGAATGCGGAGTGGTGCGGTGAGACCACACCAGTTCATGAATCGATTGAGCCACATCCATATTGCTCTTAATGGAAGCTTGTATGCATTCAACTAACACCTTATTAAAACGCTCAACTTTCCCATTACTCTGGGGGTGATAAAGAGGTGTTCTCAAATGTCTAATCTTACAATTCTCTAAAAAAGAAGACATTTCAGATGAAACAAATTGAACCCCATTATCAGTCAAAAGTTCTGCTGGAAAACCCTCTCTAGAAAACACTTTAAAAAAACATTCAAGGACTTTTCTTGTGGTTGGTTCTGACACAGGTTCGACCTCAACCCATCTGGAGAGATGATCTACCATCACAATAAAGTATCTCAAATTATGAGGTAAAATTTGGTATGGACCTAGAAAATCAACGCTAACACGTTGCCACACTCTCTTTGGGCACAAACTTACTGACTCAACTTCACGTTCCGTTATTAACACCTTATCACTAGACTTACATTTGGTACAGTTCAATACAAAATCTTCAATCTGTGAGTCCATGCGAGGCCACCAAAATCTCTCCCTGACTTTCCTCTTAGTCAGAGTGGAACCCAAATGCCCACTGTGAGCCAACTTTATCACCTGCTGATAAAGCGAAAAAGGTACCACTAATTTCTCTCCACGAACTAGCAAGTTACCTTCCAAAGATAATTCATCTGCAACCTTCCAAAAAGGTTGTACCTCTCTGGACAACAAAGATTCTTTTGGCCAACCTGACCGCAAAAATTTGATGACTTCACTTAACGTGCAATCTGATTCCAATGCAGAAATCCACTCGCTCTCCGAAAAGCTTGCATCTCCTATGTATGCAATAAAACATTCTTCGATCTCGTCTTCCCAATCATGACTGTCACCTTCATCAATGGGAAGACGAGAAAGACAATCAGCTCGGGAGTTTTTCCCCCCAGGAATGTACTCTATTGTAAATGAAAACTCTAACAGTTTAGCAGCAAGTCTTGAAATCCTGGCAGTGGTGCGTTTGATCTTCTTTCCCGATAGAATATTTACTAAAGGACAATGGTCAGTTCTTAATGTGAAATGTCTGCCCCAAACATAAGCTTTGAATTTCTCAACACTCCACACACAAGCAAGCAACTCTTTTTCGATCACAGAATATTTACGTTCTGTGTCCCTTAAAGTACGTGAAGCAAAACCAATAGTGAACTCACGTCCATTCTCCAATTGAGTAAGAACAGCCCCCAAACCATATTCACAAGCATCCACAGTGACAACAGTATCCCTTTTCTCTGAGAATGATTGTAGAGCTGGAGCATTGATGATTCTCTCTTTTATAACCCTAAAGGTCTGATCACAAGACTCAGACCAGTTATAATCTGCATTTTTCTTAAGTAAGGGTCTAAATGCTTCTGTTAAGTTTGCAAAATTTTTCGAAAATTTAGCATAAAACTCGCAAAGACCCAAAAAGGAGAGTAATTGGTCTTTGTTCTTTGGAGCAGGAGCATCCAAAATGCTTTTAACAAGGCAAGGTTTTGGCTTGATACCCTCAGCTGAAAAAACATGACCCAGATACTCTATTTCCTTGGTTTTGAAAATACACTTGTCTTTCCTTAAAGTGGCACCTCTTTCTTCCAATATACTCAAAACATTTTCTACTACTAGATTATGTTCAGCTTCACTTTCAGTAAACACCAAAATGTCATCTTGGAAAACCACCACTTGAGATAAATGATCAAACATGCTTGACATCAATCTCTGAAAGACTGCTGCTGCAGAGGCAATGCCAAAGGGCATCCTACAGAACTGAAAAGTACCCTCTGGGGTAACAAAAGCAGTCAGATGGCGAGAAGATTCATCTAATACCACTTGATGATAAGCGGACCTAAGGTCAAGCTTTGTAAACCAACAAGAATGACCAATTTTGGTAATAAGATCCTCAATCCTTGGCAGAGGAAAATTATCCACCCAAATCGCCTCATTGACACTCCTCAAATCCACACACATCCTAAGTTCTCCATTTTTTTTCTTCGCGAGAACTATGGGAGACAACCAAAGAGTCCCCTCAACCTTTTCAATAATGCCTTGTTCACATAAGTGCAAGAGCATATCAGAAAGTTCTTTTCTTACACTTAGAGGTATATTACGTAGCTTATGTTTGACTGGAACAATTTGACGTTTGACTTTTATTGTAAAAATAAAGTCCGAAATTGTCCCCAATTTGTCTTGGAAAACTTTTTCAAATTTCCTCTCCCAATTCAACTCTGATCTCCCTTGTACCTTATTGTCACTAGACAATTCTATGGAACAACAGCAACAGCCGGAAACACTTCTCTCAACAGTGACAGGATTACTGGAACCAGGCCTAATAACAAGCTTCAACTCTGCTTGATGAATTAATCCTAGGACATTAATACCCTTGCGAGCAACATAAACTTTGCCCTTAATGTGTGAACCAAGAAACTTGATATTGGCTACAAAATACCCAAGTAAATCTACTTTGCTGCCTTCAAATGCCACCGTAGTGACATCAGGGGGAAGCAAAGGGACACCACTCCAAGAAAACATGTACTTCTTATGATCAATAATGGTAATGCGAGCACCAGTGTCTACCAGGAGTTTGATAGACACTCCATCAATCCAAATCTCCACTTCAGGATCAACAACTGAAGAGAAATTAAGCTCTTTTACACACCTAACCCCCAACATTAATTCAACATTGGTGCTAGAATTTTCATTTTCCACATCATTGTCCTCAGTCAACACAGAGCGAATAGGATTATTGAATCTTCCACCCCTACAGACTTTTGAAAAGTGACCCCATCTATTGCACTTTTTACACTGTTGACCAAGCGCTGGACAATATCTAAAGGAAGAAACATGATTAGGTGACCCACACTTGAAACAAAATAATTTTCTTTGTGCAAAGTTTTGAAAACCAGGTCTGGCTACAGTAGTCTGTCTTTTTTGATCAACAGGTGTCGCAGGCTTATTCACAACAGCTCCCGAGATACAAGTTTTGTTGAGAGATTCCTCAAGAGACTTGACATCTTGACCCGATCCCTCAATACTCTTTGCTATATCAATAGCCTTATCAAGTGACGGGTTTTTACAAGTAAGCAAACGTTCTTGTATCTTTTTTGAACTGCACCTAGCCACAAGTTGATCTCTAATCAACTGAGAAGTAAACCCTTCAAATTCACATGTGGAAGCTAATACTTTCAGAGCAGTCACATAGGAGTCAATACTCTCTGAAGGCTTTTGTGTTCTAGTGAAAAACTTAAACCTGTGAACAACTAAATTCTTCGATTTTGCGAAGTACTTGTCAAGTTGAAAAATAGCTGCATCAAACTCATCAATATCCTCATCGGAACCATCATAGTCAGGAAGGTGGTCAAATACATTTTGCCCCTCAACACCGAGATGGTAATACATTAAACCTTTTTTTCTGTCTGGTTTAAACTTGGTAGCATCAATGGCTACTAAATAAGCTTTAAATGAGCGAATCCAAAGTTTCCACTCTAGAGGTGGGTCTCCGGGATCTTGTAAAAACGAGGCTGGCGCTGTGATATTTTGCATGTTGACAATAAAGGCAGAGTTTTTCTTTTTTTTTTAAAAATGTTGAACAAATATCGTCAGACACCAAATGCGCACAACAAAGAATTAATGACAGCGTCAAAAATCAAGAAGAAAAATAAACATGCAATGACTTAAGATTGAAACAACAAGAACCCTTTCCACCAAATGAATATGTGCAAAAAAATGAAGAAAACACCAGCTTGCAATAATTATGATCACCACTGGGAGTGCTGCAGTCACCAACCAAAACACCAGACGTGGTACTGAAAACTCTATGGTCTCTTTATCCAAGACGAGGGAACAACGGAGGAGAACCCGAGGTAGGAACTTCCATGTTTCATTCCCTTCTTAAACCATCGTTATGATGTGACTGAGCTTGAAATGAGACTTGCAAACAGGTTGAGCAGGTGAACGATGTAAGCAAGGCAGCTGCGAGCGCGTTAATTGTTTTCACTTCGAGGAGCACGAGCTGCAGATACGAGCGTGTGGCCGTCTCGAGCAGAACACTTTCCCTTCAAATGTGTTTAAATAAAGTCAATTTAGGCTCCGTAAATAATGTCAATTTAGGCTCCGTAAGGACAACATAACATCACAGATTCGGCAAGCCTCCTTTTTCATAAGTCCGTTTTTTTTTTTTTGCTGCGCTCGGCCTTAACTCACCGAGATCTGTTGCGGACTCGTTACCATGGCAACATAGCGACTCTTCATAGAAATACTTCGTGTACCTCGTATTCACGTCGAGTTGCTCTTCCTCAAGGCGGAGCAGTGAAGGTTTGAATAATTTTCACCTCGCTCATCGAGAGAGTCGCAGAAGGTTGAAAGATGCTGGTTTCAACAGACAACAGCTATAAATCCTTTAACTGACTGCACCGCTTTTTCCTCTTGCCCCCTCCTGGTCTTTGGATAAACAAAAACAATCCCGGTCGTCGCCAATTTTGTAGAGATGTACCACTCTGGATTTGCTGGTTGTAGATGGTTTATTAAAAGGATACATCCAACCAGGAAGGGGCTCAGGAGCAACTGAACATTTCAGAATCTTAATACGACAGTCGGAACACTTGCTCCATGAGCTCAACGCATTCCAAACCAGAAGCATGTTAGAACCACATTACCACAAATGTCCCTTCACCAACCATGGCATTTGCAGTCAATGAAGCCTCACTGACATACTCTGCACAAGTTCTAGATCCCTTCTGTAAAGGAGAATTTTCTCTGGACTTTGAAAAGTACTGCTTCATATTTGCCCTCTTCAATAACTGTGAGCATATGCACCCAGTTCAATGCATATCTTTCAGAACCTGTCCCAGAGAATCAAAATCTTCAGGTGCACCAGTATTGGCATGGAAACCAATGTCAGTGGTCAGAGTTAGCAAATTGTGTACTGGCTGTTTTTGTGTTGCCCGTCTCAAGTGCTAAAGCTGAGAGGGCCTTTTCACAGATAAACATTTACATGGGAAGGAAAGAGTGAGCACACATGACCAAAGACTCACTAAAGAAGTATTGTATGATGTACTGCAATGTTTGATTTGTAAAAATGTATGTGGACCTCATATACCCTGCATGCACACTGTTTATATACACATGAACTATCGTGCAGAAAGCAAGCAATAATAAAAGCGAAACATTCCATAAACACAAAAAAACAATGTTTCTGTTGTTTTTAATGGCACGAAAATGTGTAACCACTGATAACCACTGGTTTTTTAAGATATTAAAAACACTGAAAAAAAACCCCAGAATTTACAAAAAATAGAAACTGAAAACAGGAAAGCCTAATTATATAATATGTCCATAATTAATGATAAGTGAAATTGCCTTTTGTCTCTATTCAATTTCATTGATTGTAAATTGGGACATTCAATAATATTAATTTGTGCTAAATGAATCCAAAGGAACACTGTGTTCTTCCTAATGATCGAATGGGTAATCATTCCCCGCAGGAAATTACAACACATTCGTTAGAACGACCGCACTGTAACCACGCATGCCAGTACTCCGCAAGTCGGAACAACGACTTGCGGATGGGGCAGAAGGTGTTAGATTTAAAATCCAACACCATCCCTACAGTTACACATCCTGGAGTTGGAATAGTAAATTAGCAACTTCCAGCACCCCCATCCGCAAGTTGTTGTTACGGCTTGCGTGGAAATGATATGCGTAGTTACAACGCATTCGTTGTAACAACCACGTTGTAATTCTCTGTGGGGGAAAAAGAATGCGTTAAAAAGAGATATATTCGTTCGAATGTACCCTAGTTCCTAGGAATAGTATGGTTGGCCTATATTTTACATTGGTATTCTGAATAAAAACATAACCCCATTTCTGTGGGTAGGCATTTCCTACGAAACAGTCACTGTCCTTAACTGCACATTAGTTAGGTGAGCATCTGAGGTGCATGAGAGCAAATAATTGGGAAATTATCCATGGGGATGGCTGCTGTGTGGAGTTTGGGCTTGTGGTTGGGCGGCACCCATAGAAGACTCCTAACCACCGACATGTGTAAAAAGCTGGAGATCTAGCGAAATCCAGAGTGGAGCGAAATCCAGAGTAGTGTGGCTTGTATTGAATCCACCAATTTTCAATACACAGAATGCCCTGAAAAAATCAAGGAATAGATAGAAACAATCATTTTATCACACTTATTTAACGGAAAACACCAGAATGTGTTGCCAACAGGAAACGTCCTAATATCATTCCTATATTCATTCCTTTGGGCCTACAAGCCCATAGAAATTAATGGGAGATTGCATGCGCAATTTGCGAGTACCAATAGGTACTTGCAAATTGCGCAGGCAATTTCTAGGGTGCAAGGGTGTCAAAATGACACCCTGTTGCACCCCTGAAATAGTGATGTGCACCCAAGGGCTTGTGTGTGCGCAACATGAAACTTTGAAAATTGCACTAAAGTGCATTTTCGCAAATTAGCATCAAGTTCAACTTCAGGGTAATTTGTGCCCCCTGTTAGTGAAATCGCTATTCTAAAGTGGTTCTTGCATTGCATTTAAGGAATTGCAAATTGCAATTCCTTAAATGCAATCGCAATTTGAGAAATCGCAAATAATCGCGAATCCTCAAGTTGCAGTGCCTTAAACCTTGATGCATCTCAAATGCCTCTTTTGCGGGCGCAAACGGCCGATTTTTTGCGAATCGCACCGTTTGCGCTTGCACAAATGGTTGCTGCATGTGCCTGTTAGAGACCAAAAGGAACGTTGAAGTTGCTTGCATAACACGCATGGATTACACCCGTCTCTGTTATGCTTAATGCCCTAGAAATGTCAACCTATGCCTAAAATAAAAATTCCACATTATACCTGAATGGAAATGCAAGAAAATATTATATATATACCCACAGTGTACTATTTCTAGGTATTCTCAGTAAAAAATGTGATGTCATCCCCAAGTAGCCTAGTTTTTAAATGTACCTAAATTTAGTAGGGCTGTTTAGGTGCCAATGAAGTCGAAATGCTCTGTACCTGTGGTGCAAATCTTGCAACTTCTGTGTGGCTCATTTATATGATACAATATTCAAACCAGCATGAATTCAAACAATTAAAAAATACACACACGCAGGTCTACTACCTTCCAGGGGTGCAGATTTTTAACTTTTTGAAATTCTCAAACTTCACTAGATTACGCCTTGACACCCGCACTAGTCACAGTTTTCCGTGTGTACTCCCGGGAATATTCAAGTGAAAACACATTCATTAGTCTAAATGTTCACATGAGCAAATAAAACATGTACTTTCTACGTTTTTATCCATGGAGAAATTATTTGCCTTTGAAGAAGTCCCTCCCATTCTCATACGCCCCCCAAAAGAAGGAATTCCCTTTCATTTTCCCACCCAGGAAAAGAAATTCTTAACACAAATTGCATTAATGCACTGAACAACATAATGCACAGTGTCGACCGGCCCCTGAATCTGTTTTTCACCTGAACATTTTAGTTACATTCACAATTTGCCTATGTTCTTATGTACTGTTTTGCACCAACCTGCTAAATTGTAAGCAACCTTCATTGCCTTACTTCTTTAGTGAGGTGGTGCAACAAACATTTAGCAGCGAGGCACCGACTAAGGATTAAAGCTAGAAACATTTTTCAGTCTAAAATCATTTTGCACTTTGATGACTAGCTGCACATGATTTTATAAGCTAAACATGCACCAGGCTTAGCACAGTCATATGGCTATTCACCAAAACATCCTCAGTTAAAAAGATCCCAAACTCAGGACCCATGTGTTCCTTTTCCCATTCCCTAAAGCTTATTTTCGATATTGCCCCACAAAATGGCATCCTCTTAAATGCACTATTTGAAATATGTATATCAAAGTTTGAGATTCTCTCTTCAGAAAAAAATCCCACTGCTCTTTACACCGCTAACAGGTAATCTGATCTCATTCAAACATTGTCTTCTATCAAAGGCGCTCGTCTGCCTCCAGGTATCCTCTCGTTTTAAGTAAGCTCGCATCTAAAGAGCATGTCAGCTTTTTACCCAGGCCAGTTTTCTATGGCAATTTCCCTTTGAATGATGTTATCATATGAATGTTTCCTCTCTTCAGATTTTCTTATCTCCAGGGAACGTTCCTTTTGAAATGCAATCCTCCCCAGAGGTATATCTATTACATGAACATTTGTTTCCAGCATGGTTTGTTTCAAGAGGCTATGAGAAGCTTTTTCAGTGTTGGAGGACTTGCAAATGTTAATGCTTTCATAGTAATACTATTAATAGCATGGAGATAGCTTGTTTGAATCATGGACATGTTTGATAGTTTAATTCACTTGCTTACGTCCATATGAATACATTGAATTTGGAACGGATATCACGTTTGATTTTCTACTAAATAAAAGCAGGAAAATAAAAAGCAATAATAAAATGTATGACTATGGTTTGATTGTGATTTATATGTTCAGGTCATAGAAGTGAACGTCATTCCTTTTAATGCACACTAAGCAGCTAACCATTCCCCTTATGCATCTCCAATCCACTGCCTACCCTCTCTCCTTCTCAAACTCACCCGCACATTCTTTTTCATCCCTTCTCTCTCTCTTTGTCAATGTGTTTTTGGCTTTCTCTTCCTCTTTTTGTGTTTTTCTCTCTTTTGTTCCTGGTCATAGTCTGATGAGGCAAGTGGACCCCACCTACAAACAACAGCTCAAATTAAGCACTGAAGTAGATGCAATCATAGGGGCTCATTACGATGGCGCCCGCCATCCCCGCGGTGTTGGAACCGGCTGCCAGACATTCGGCGGTCCCGCAACACGAATTAGGATGCGACTGCCACCATGGCGGACGCCTTCTGCAATTTAATATTGCAGCGTATGCTGCTGACAGCAGCACCCGTCGCGATGTTAAAGTAGCATGCCAGGCATTTCACTGCACCACATGGCAGGCACCACACGGTGCCTGCCACTTAGTGCAGCGAAATGTAGGGGGGTACCATAGGTACCCCCCAAGTGCACCCCACCTCCCCAGCCACAAGGGGTCCCGCAAAGGGCCCCTGGACCCAATCCCCACCAGCCTTTTGCCACCATAGAAAGGCCTTTCAAACTCGACATCCGGATATGGCGGACAGTGCCTGCTAGGCACCGCCACCATATTAGTGCTCCACCCGGCAGGCAATCGTGACGATTGGCACTGGCGGAAATGCGGCGGACGGACTTTCCGTCCACCATGATACCCACCTCCATCATAATATGGCGGAGGTAAATCTCATGACGATAGCGGAACGATCACCATCGCCGTGATGGAGCGGGTAAAATATTTTCTTTTTATATACCCAATCCATTTATATATGTTTATATTAAAATGATTAATAATTAATTATAATAATTAATAGCTTGATGTGAAGGTACTAAACCAACCTTATTAACAGAAAGAACACACGTGGGAATGCGTTGCATGGCTAAAATTAATAAGTGAACTAAGTTTGTATGCATATTAAAACGATAAATGTTGCTTGAGTAATGTTATTGTGATTTGCGCTTAAATAAACCAGCATTAACGGCTTCGGATGTTGCATATGGCTAGATAAATGCATACACATAAGGGTATTAGCAAGGGTTTAACACTGTTTTAATCATTTCTATGTATTAATTACGATTTTGTGTTTCTTTACTTAAAGTTGACTATTCCGGCCTACCAAAAGATGGCCGCCGACTGAAACCTAACTAAAGTACATTACTTCATCAATTGAACAATGGAGAAAGGCGCCTGCACTGACTTCGCTCGTGTCCCTTGTGTGACCTGTCAGACCAATGCCCATGAAGACTACCCTGGGCGAGGTGCCAATGTCCCTGAACGTGAAGCAAATGTTGCTATTGGAAATATGAACTGTCGAACCCAACCTGTTTCCAACGAACTGATACATTTAGGACTACGGAATAGTTTTTCCATACATTTGCTTTGAGACTTCTTCCACATAGGAAAATTTGAAAATGTTTCCTAATAGATTGAGATGTATTTGAATTCAGCCAATCGTTGGCCTGGGAAATGAGAAAATGTAACTTTAATATGTAAATTTTAGTATAAATATTAGTAGACTAGAGAGGGAATAGACTAACGCTAGACACCACTTCATCCAGAAGCTATTGACGGAGAATCGATGATCGGAGATCTTTATGCTGACGGAAAGGACGGAGACTTTATAACTCTGATGAATTTACTGAGGACCAGTTCTGACTTAGAAAACGACAATTAGCCAGAATAGGTAAATATGACAAAGATGATATTGCATTATTAGGATTTAACCTGCGTATAAATTAGATAAAGAAAATCATTATTTGAATTACTGTGTCGGGTGATTATTTCCATTGAAATGTCTATTGATTAAGTGAGAGTATCATTGAACTAAATAAAAACTAAATGATTTGATCGACCTCTTGATGGAGGAATTGTTAGGGTGATTCAGGAGAAGTGGTTTTCCTCTATCAAAGAACAGTTGTGGTTAGGATTTGATATCCCTTTGTAGGCACGGATAGTTTGAGAGAATGAATGTTGGTGTTACGGGCCCCACCAGCGTATGATGTGTGTATGTGCGTGTGACTGAGAAATCATTCTGTCCGTGGAAGCAGGGGGAAATTTAGTAATCCAAACTGCACCAGTATTTCTGGTAGCTAGAGATGGCTTTTATTGTTTTGGTTTGATGATTTTGGCATGTATATAGCTTATCGATTATTGATTGGTATTGATATATGTACTAACACTATATGTGGAAGTCGTATTAAGTTTTATGTTGTCTGTACGGCTTCTGGGAGGTAGGAAGTCGGGAATTGATAACAATTCCGTAGTAGAGCAGAGGTAAGTGCTCCTCTCGGGAAAGACGGGATTGTGGTTGCCCGTAGGTACACGGGAGAAACGTGTGACAGTTGAAGTTGCACGACGCATTGTCTGGGTTCGATTCGGCAGCATCGTCGTGTGTTGCCATTAGTGAAATTCTCTGTGTGAGAGAAGTGTGAATGATAGCAAAGGGTTACCTGTGAAATTTTGGTCTTAGGTACCAGGAAACCAATTGGCATACCGATAACGCTTATCACTGAAAAGGTAGCAGGTGTTCTCTGAGCTTGTTAGAAGGACAAAGTAGAGGTAAGCGCTGCTTTGTTAACGTATGTCAAAATTCTGTAGTAGGACAGACTGTTCGCTGTTCTCGGAAAAGACAGGATTCTGTGTGAATGAACTATATTTTCTTGTGTGAAAGTGCATGAATGAAATAGCATTCGGGTTAATTGCGAAACTCTGGATTTATTTCTCAGGAGCATTGCGTTTCCAACTATGTGTCTTAATTCTGGAGAAAACAGTTAATTGATGCTTGGTAGAAGGGTGAAGTAGAGGGATGTGCTACTTTGCCAATGGACGTAACGATTCTGTAGTAGGGCAGAGGTAAGCGCTGCTCTCGGAGAAAACAGGATTCTCGTGGGAAAGGTCTTTTGCTATTCTGTGGTTAGCGAAGCAGACAATGGAGATGTTTGTATGTTGTAACTAACAAGTATTGTAAAATTGAAACAAAGTCTACTGAGTAGTTTTGAAAAGGAGGGGTAGACTGGAGACAGGAGTCAGGAGCAGGAGCTGCTGCAGCGACTGCTGACGTCAGGAAGACCGCGCTGGGATTGGACGGCTAGTTAGAGGGGTAAAACTCTCTGGATTGGTGCGTCAGTGTAAACCCGCGCTAGGATTGGAGATTGTGACAGTGACATAGACGCTCCAGGATTGGTGCGTTAGTGTGAGTCGCGCAGGGATTGGAGATTGTGACAGTGACTGAGACGCGCCAGGATTGATGCATGAGTAAGGGTCGCGTTGCTATTGGACTAAAGATCGTACAGTCGAAGACAAGACTAAAGGTTTGACGTGAGAAAGGAAGATGTATTATCATTCACCTGAGAAAAAGAAGAAATCCTTGTTTAGTAAAATAAAAGGATGGTTTGTGAAAGACAAAGAGATTGTGACAAGGGAAGGACAGTTACTTCCTCCAGCGAAAACACCCGCATCCTTCATGGTTGCGAAATATGGGTACCATACTTGCATCTGGTTAGATAATTGGGCAAAATATACAAAGGAAGACGGAGTTTTAGCGTTTCCAGAAAATGGTTCCTTTAATATGGCAATTTTAAGGAACTTACGGGAGAGGATGATGAGCTTAGATCCGCGACCTAGGCCTACGCAGTTTGAGGCGTTGACAGAGTGGGAAGACGAGATGCATGAGCGAGAAAAACAGAGAAATGGCAGTAGATATAGATATATGTTCGGACGGCCGAACGATCGTGAAACTCATTGTGATCGAATGAGAAGGTGGCGAGACGCAAGTATGACTGAAGGACTGTTTCCCGTAAGAACTGCAGGGGAAAGTGAGGGAAGGAAATGCATAGAGAAGAAACATAATGTAGAACCCAGAAGGTACGGAGCAAATGAAATAGAAGATGATGTACTAGATGACATGTTTTACAAAAGTCCACCTCCATACAGGCAGGAATCAGAAACGCCAACCGCAGGTACACCAGTGAGGGAAACTCTGCGAATCATTAAAACAGAAGTTACGACTCCAGAGGTAAAGAGAAGGAATTCTCTTAGGGAACGAGAGATGGAAAATAAAGTAGAGAGTGAAAATTCGAGGGAACTAGCAAAAACCACGTTAGAACTGACAGAGAAAATAAGAGAATTGACTAAAAATTTTGAAGCGGTTACAGTCCCTGTGACCATAGGTCCAGTTATGCCCATTTTTGAGAAGCAGAAAGAAAGTGAGCATGGTCTAACCGTTCCGTATGTGAACAATAGACAGGCGGAACAGCCCCTGATGAGAGCAAAAGAGAATCCTTGGAGACACACCATGAGTGAAGGTGAACTACATGTGTCAAATAACCCATTTTATAATCCTGATACTGTAGAGAGAAGCAGAATGGTAGGGGGACCAATATTAGAACCACAAAGACTGACGGAACCAGGGAATGTCGAAAAATCAGTGGGTATAACTACAGACGAATTGAGCGAATGGCTGAAGGGTTTGCAAGGTAAAGAGAAAGAATCCCATACCATTGATGTGGCAAAATTACGGATGGTGTTAGAAGAATTAATAGTAGGGACCATCCCCACAGAAAAGCTGAAAAATTACCAAGATGAGGAATTGTTGTTTTTATGTAAAAGCATCACTTGGAGAGAAAAGAATTTACATGACAGACTAGCAGAAATAGTAAGTGAAATGGGAATTGACATGGACAAGGTAAACGCTTTACAGAAGCCTTACCGAGTGGATTTCATGGAAAAAGATATTGAGAATCTGAACACTGCAGGACGAATAGGGCAGATTAGGGACATACTCACAGTGTTGAGGAAATGGGGAGATGTGGACAAATGGAAAAGCAGGTGGTATAGGAAGCGGGATGATACCTCAGACAGAACTTTTCCAGCATTTCCTGTGAGAGAAAAGGAAAAAGTAGTGACAGAATTCCCCATGAGAGAGATTCCAGGAGGGGGATATGTGCATGTCCCATGGACAAGACAGGACATTTTGTCATTTACAAATGACTTCCCTCGATTACGAGAAAAGCCGGTCGAGTGGTACAGACAGGTAGACAGATTTGTTAAATTGTCAAAAGTGCTGTGGATTGATCTGAATAGCCTATTTGATATAATAGTGCCAGCAGACTTATGGGCAGAATGCAAGATAGTCATAGATTGGCCAACTAAAGAATACCCGAGAGATCCCAAAACAGGAGCACCAGACCCTGAGGTAATGAAGAAATATGAAGAAGTTATGGTGTTTTTGAAAAACAAAGTGCCTCCCAAAGAGACAGACTGGGTTAAAATAGATCGAACACATCAGGAAGCGAAAGAATCAGTTCCCGCATACTATGAAAGGCTAATTTTAGCTTTCAAACAGCTCAGTGGAGATGACAATTTGGGAGAAAAGGACCTAAGTCATTTTGTGTACAGATTTGTGTATGGTTTGCGTCCCGAAATTGGGGAAATGATTAAGCAGCATACCGTGGACTGGCAAAGCAAGAAAATAGATGAGATGTATGTGTTCTTATATAGCGCTCGACTTACCCTTGGGCATCTCGGCACTTGCATTGGGAACCCGTCCTGGCTTTTCCCTGTGAGATAACCCGTACTGGGCATCCCCAAGGTGAAAGCCAGGCATCCCGCCGCAGGCGGGGCCGTAGTGGAGATTAAGCAAGCTATTGCCCAGAGTTGCAGAGTGTGAACCCATGATTCGAGTAGGCACCAAAGTGAGAATTATCGAGTCCGTGGACACTTGGGCTCAGACCCTGCCGCGTCAGGAATTGAACCCTGGTCCCGGGTCTGACCTCTGCTTCAGGGTATGCCTCCTCTAACCAGTGAGCCACACTTCTCCACCGATCCTAAGGCATGCTAAATACTTTAGTGATGAGATTGAGGCAAAGCAGCGAAAACTAAAAGAAAAGGCAATGTGGGCTCAAGTGAAAGTCGCAGAGAGACAGGAAGCTCAGCTGGTTGAACAAGCCAATAATCCAGGCATTAAACCGAGATTTGGCCCAGGAAAAGGAAAGGGTAATATAGAAGAAGCTAAAAAGAAGTTTCCATGCCACAATTGCGGAAGGTTAGGGCACTGGAAATCCGAGTGTAAATATCCACCAAGTACTAATAGTGAAAATCCATCATTGAATCCACAGGTGCAGTGTGAGGTGAGTGGCCCACCGCCGCAACAGCAGAAGGCTGTTAATCCACAGAATCAGGTGCCAAAACCGCCATTACCGCAAAGCAAGAACACCCAATGATATAGCAAAGAAGTGGGATTCTACAATGAAGAACAGGTAAACAAACCGCAACGCGCGAGCGCTGTGTCACTATATTGGCTGCGAAATGACGAGAGTGAGTCGGAGGAGATTTATTGACGGTGCCAAAGAGAGGAAGAAGGGTGCGTACTTGGCGCAACTCTAGAAATAGATCAGACAGGAACATTTGTGGATGGGAAAGTTAATGATGAAAACATTACTTTTCTAGTAGACACTGGAGCTACGCGATCTACTGTCAGGTCAGCAGATGTGAAAAATCTTCCTCTCTCGGATGAAACAATCCAAGTAGTTGGTGTGTCAAACACCCAGATAAGGACCTACCTTACCAAACCGGTAAAGGTCAAGATAGGGAAATTCACAGACATGCACCGATTCGTGGCGTGCGATACTAGTCCTGTGAATCTATTAGGAAGGGATCTTCTGTGCAAAATGAATTGCACCATATTCTGTACCCCAGATGGAGTAGCATTTGAGACACCAGACGAGGATGTACTGTATAAGATAACAATAGGTAATCAAGAAAATGGAATTACAGGAACTTATGCAGTCTTTAACCCAGATGAATTACCCAAAGAATTGAAGCAGTCAGTGAAGGCAGGAGTCTGGGATTTTACTGGAGAAGATGTAGGCCTTATGAGAAATATAGATCCAGTAAAGATTACACTAAAAGAAGGAGTAGTTTATCCAAACATTCCCCAATATAGACTGACACCGGAAATAATTGAAGGGTTGACACCTTTATTTGAGAAAATGATTCAACAAGGAGTGTTGAGAGAAATAATGAGCAGTCCATGTAACTCACCTATAATGGGACTGAAAAAGCCCAATGGGAAGTTCAGGATTGTGCAAGATTTGAGAAGGATTAACAAGATTGTTGTGTCATGTTGTCCCATTGTTCCAAATCCATCAGTGATTTTGTATCAGATTCCCCATGATGCAGAATGGTACACAGTAATTGATTTGTGTCATGCTTTCTTTTCCATTCCGTTGCATCTTGACAGCCAGCCGATTTTTGCATTCCGGTTTGGAGAGCGTATTTTGGCATGGTGAGAGCCCCTCAATTTTGAATCAGTTGCTAAAGAAATTTCTGGAAAGTCTTACCATGCCTGAAAATTCAGTTTTGGTTCAATACATTGACGACCTATTGGTGGCGTCAAAAACACACGAGGCTTGTGAAACGGACACAATAGCTTTGCTGAATCATTTGGCAGATGGAGGACTAAAGGTATCTCCGACAAAATTGCAATACTGTAAAAAAGAAGTACAATATTTGGGTCATACCATTGAAAAAGGGCTGAGAAAAGTAACCATAGACAGGATCAGAATTATTAGAGGAATGAGAGCTCCAATGACCCAAAGAGAGGTGAGAATGTTCCTAGGGATGGTTGGTTCCTGTCGTCAGTGGATAAGTAACTTCTCCCTGATTCCCAAACCATTGGTAAAATTGACGAAAAGTGAGGTTAAAGACCCCCTTGAACTGAACAAAGAAGAATTGGCAGCATTCAGACAGTTAAAGAACAGTCTTTGCGAAGCCCCAGCTTTGGGAATGCCAGACTACGAGAAAGAATTTGAACTATACTGCAGTGAGAGAAATGGATGTGCACTTTCAGTGTTAATACAGAAACATGGAAGGCAAAGGAGACCAGTTGCATATTTTTCGTCAATGTTAGATCCAGTGGCGTTAGGTTTGCCTGGGTGTCTGAAAGCAGTAGCTGCTACATGCCGAAGCCTAGAGCAGAGAGAGGGAATCGTGATGGGGTATCCAGTAAGAGTGTTTGTACCTCATAATGTGGCGATCCTCTTAACGAGGAGCCGAACACAGTTCATGTCACATAGTCGGCTGACTAAGTATGAGAAGGTCATTCTAGGTGCAACCAATGTGAGTCTGGAACGATGTGTGAATGTAAATCCAGCTACACTTTTGCCTGATGCAGAGAGAGTGGAGGTAAGAGATGATGTTGATCATGATTGTTTGGATGTGCTTGACTTTTGCACAAAACCACGACCAGACATAAAAGATTTACCCTTGCCAGAAAGTGATTATGTGTTGTTTGTGGATGGATCGTGCTTGAGAACAGACGAAGGATTGTTGAGTGCGGCCTATGCTATATGCACAGTTGCTGCAGTCATAGAAGCTTCACACTTGAAAGGAGTTAAATCCGCTCAAGTAGCAGAACTAGTGGCATTGACAAGGGCATGCAAAATTGGGAAGAATGTGAGAGTGACTGTGATAACAGACAGCCAGTACGGCTTTGGAGTTGTCCACGTATTTGGCCAGCTTTGGCTGCAGAGAGGTTTCCTGACCTCAAGTGGAACTCCTATAAAGAATGCAGAAGTGGTGGGAAAATTGCTTGAGGCAATACAGTTGCCAAAGGAACTGTCAGTGGTAAAATGTGCTGCTCATAGTCAGGGTAGTGATTATATCACTACTGGGAATCGCTATGCCAATGACATGGCTCAGTACTGTGCCCGAAATCAATATTCGATCAATAGGGCCAAGGAAAAGGAAATGTTTTCTTGATCCATAATGTTTACTAACGTTGTGGGAACATGGGAAGAAGTGAGGCAGTTGCAGGATGAAGCAGGAGATGAAGAAATGAAGCAGTGGGTAAAAGCAGGTTGTGCACCAAGGGAAAAGGATCATGTGTGGGTCTATCGGGATGGAAGACCAGTAATGCCTGATAGCATGATGTCAACCATGGCACGGATGTATCATGGCCAAGGACATCTGGGAAGAGATGCCATGATAAGGGTTTTTAAGCAGACCTGGTACAATGCCAAATTCAGGTTGATAGCAGAGAGTCTCTGTCAAAGATGCCTAATATGCCAGCAGTACAATCCTGGAAGGAAAACAGTGGTGAGCCTAGGCACAATAGGTCGAGAGGGAGAACCCTTCACCAGAATGCAAATAGATTTAATTGAAATGCCCCTTATAACAATTTGTTCCAGTCAACAAGTTGATGACAATAACTGATGACATGATTTTGGATTACTGTAAAGGCCTGGCTGACGCAGTCCATTCTGTGTTTCACCAGGTTAGAGCGGACGCCACCACCCTTGAGAGAAAACCAGCCCATGACCTAAGCCCAGGTGACTGGGTGAGAATAAAAGTCCACAGAAGAAGGAATTGCTTGGTTCCAAGGTGGGGAAGACCAAGGCAAGTTATCTTGACTACAACATCTGCTGTGAAGTGTGCTGGTCTGAAAAAGTGGATACATGCAAGTCACACTTTGAGAGTTCCAAATCCAGCAGATAGCATTGAAAAAGAATATTTCGATGATTCAGGATCAAGTGATGATTCAGGCGATGAGAATGCAAAATCAAAAGAAAATCCTGAAAGGGGGGAAAAGGAGCCAAGACTAGTTCAGACTCCAAGAGAAGAAATTCTGAGGAAGAGGTTACAGATTTCAGATGGTTCAGATTCTGGAGACTAGCAAAACGCCAGTGGCGAGCACAGAAAGAAGAAGAGAATGTCCAATCAGAAGTAACATTTACACCAGACGAAAGAGTAGAAGAAGTTCCACCTGAGGAAATACTGGAAGGAGAAGAAGGGACAGTCACAGAGAGAGAGGGACAGATTGCGGAAGACACCCGAGGAGTTGTAGGGAACTGCAACACACAGCTAGGTGAAGGGACAAGTAGTCAGCAGGAAATTGCGTGCCAGAGACCCGAGGAGGGACAGAAGTAGGGCAAACACAAGAGGTGGAAAAAGAGATTATTGAAAAAGAAAAACCAAATGAGACAGAATCTGAAGACAGTGAAACTGAAATACCAGAGGGTCGAGTTCTAAGGAAGAGAACTTGGATTGAGGAAAGAAACAGTAAAGACGGCAAAACAAGAAGGAATGCTAAAGGAGATCTTTGGCCAAACAAAATAAAGAGACTAAGATATCGATTGACACGAGTCAAACCCTCAGAAGCTGAACAAGTGAATGAAGTAACAAGTCAGCATAGAGAAAAGGAGGGAGAGACAGAAGTGTCTGAAGGAAACAAACGATAGAGAAGACCAAACCAGAAGTATAAGTCACCTGAATGGACGTACGTGGCACTGCCTGAACAAGGAGAAGAGGTAGATAGTCAAGGAAATCCAGAGGAGACTTTACTGAAAGTGGTGAATGAAGAAGAGACAGCGGAAATCCTGAGAGTTATCCTATCCGATATCGGAGAAGTAGCGGAAGATCAGGAAATTCTGTATGTGGATGATGAGGAGGAAGTGAAAAACGACGAGAGGCCAAGCTGAGTGATTTCAAGAAGGTCCTTGTAGAAAATATAAAGGATTGAATAAGAAATTGAAGTATTTGGATCACCTGATAAGGGCCTAGCTCTTGCAGGAAAATTACAAGAAGCGGAGTAGAAGAGGCTAAGTCAAAAGACACGGTCAATTTTAACAAGATGGCTAACATAGATGATAACAAGAGTAGATGTACCTTTATGAGAAGATGGTGCAAGACATGTTGTTGTTGTACAGGACTATTAATGCTTCTTTGGAGCGTACTCGCTCTTTTGATCTCTTTCAAAGTAACTTTAGATACATTAGAGGGACATACAGAGAATATGACTAACATAGTTAAGAGTTCACAAAAGGTAGTTCCATTTAAAACAAGCACTGAGCATATGCACAAGGATAGGTCTATAACTGATTTTTCTAGCAATGTTTTTTCAAAATTATTGTATGAATATGTAAGAATAATGGACGTAAGGGATTGCTACTTATGTATGCAATTACCTGCCTCTGTTTCAGAAGGGGTGACTTATCATCACCTTCCAGCAACTTATGGAATAACATGTAGCGTTTTAACCAGTATATTTTATCAAGTAGGGAAATTAGAATATAATCTGTCTAATATAGATAACATTCTTGGACAATTGCCCATGAATAATGAATTGAATCCAGCTAAAACTGCTAATGTACTAGGTGAGATTTTTATAGAAACTAAAGAACTAACTTTAGTTTAAATTTCAGAAATAATTTAACTTGCAGTTTAAAGACAGAAGAGAAAACATTTTTAGATATGGTTGAAGAGAGGAGATTGAAAATACATAAAAATGCAGAAGGACATAAGGAAGGGGAAAACATTTGGGAAATAGATGGGAAAAAGGAGACAAAGGGTGATGCTAGACCAACAATAGCTATAGATTCACCACAGAAAGGCAAATTATGCATTATGAGGGAAAGATCCCAATATGATTATTATTATATAGGGACAAGTGAGTGTCATGATACATATTTTATTGCATCTGGATGGGGATTTAGAGGCGAAGAAGATCTAGTTTTTCCTGGACTGTACTATATTTGTGGGAACAAGGCTTATTACAGGTTGCCCGACCATTGGTATGGCACATGTTATGTTGGCCTGGTCTTTCCAAAGATTTTTCACATGGATAGAGTAGAAAATAATGGATCACATAACCTACTAATGCGTAGAGAAACTTGGCTAGAAATTGTAGGTGATATTTTTGAAGCCTTGATACCAGCAGTGGGAATATCTTTGAATGCAAATAATATTCGGAAATTGTCAACCATAGTGGATCGCTTGTCAACAAGCACCGCTGGAGGATTTCTTTTGGTAAATACTGAAATGGTTGCAATGCGTGCTATGATTATGCAAAATCGACTTGCCCTTGATATCTTATTGGCAAAGGAGGGTGGAGTCTGTGGAATGCTGAAAGTTCAACATTGTTGCACTTACATTCCTGATGAAAGCAAAGATCTAAAGGTTTAATTTAAAAATATTACCGAACTGCATGATGAAATAAAACCACTGGAGGTTGAAAGTATCTGGACTAGAATTAGTAATAAGATGGCTGCTATTAAAACTTTCTTAGGTAAATTAGGTAGTACCATATTAGGGAAAATATTATTTCCATTAACGGGTGTGATTTTCATATTATTAATACTTAGATTAGGATGTATGTTTTGCAGACATAGAAGAAATAAAAAGAAAGTTAGACGAGAAATTATCAAAAAGAAGGAAAAGAAACAAGAAAGAGATTTTAACGAGATAGAATTGGAAGAATGGAAGGACAGTATGTATGACAAAACAAAAAGAGAAGATGAAGGAGAAACAGAATTTTAATTGAGCAAGAAAACATTTTGAATTTCCATAAAAGGGGAAATAAATTGATTTTTTTGTGGGTTTTGTTTGTGGTGATAAAATTACCAAAGGGGGGATTGATGAAGCGGGTAAAATATTTTCTTTTCATATACCCAATTTATTTATATATGTTTATATTAAAATGATTAATAATTAATTATAATAATTAATAGCTTGATGTGAAGGTACTAAACCAACCTTATTAACAGAAAGAACACACGTGGGAATGCGTTGCATGGCTAAAATTAATAAGTGAACTAAGTTTGTATGCATATTAAAACGATAAATGTTGCTTGAGTAATGTTATTGTGATTTGCGCTTAAATAAACCAGCATTAACGGCTTTGGATGTTGCATATGGCTAGATAAATGCATACACATAAGGGTATTAGCAAGGGTTTAACACTGTTTTAATAATTTCTATGTATTAATTACGATTTTGTGTTTCTTTACTTAAAGTTGACTATTCTGGCCTACCAAAAGATGGCCGCCGACTGAAACCTAACTAAAGTACATTACTTCATCAATTGAACAATGGAGAAAGGCGCCTGCACTGACTTCGCTCGTGTCCCTTGTGTGACCTGTCAGACCAATGTCCATGAACACTACCCTGGGCGAGGTGCCAATGCCCCTGAACGTGAAGCAAATGTTGCTATTGGAAATATGAACTGTCGAACCCAACCTGTTTCCAGCGAACTGATACATTTACGACTACGGAATAGTCTTTCCCATACATTTGCTTTGAGACTTCTTCCACATGGGAAAATTTGAAAATGTTTCCTAATGGATTGAGATATATTTGAATTCAGCCAATCGTTGTCCTGGGAAATGAGAAAATGTAACTTTAATATGTAAATTTTAGTATAAATATTAGTAGACTAGAGAGGGAATAGACTAACGCTAGACGCCACTTCATCCAGAAGCTATTGACGGAGAATCGATGATCGGAGATCTTTATGCTGACGGAAAGGACGGAGACTTTATAACTCTGATGAATTTACTGAGGACCAGTTCTGACTTAGAAAACGACAATTAGCCAGAATAGGTAAATATGACAAAGATGATATTGCATTATTAGGATTTAACCTGCATATAAATTAGATAAAGAAAATCATTATTTGAATTACTGTGTTGGGTGATTATTTCCATTGAAATGTTTATTGATTAAGTGAGAGTATCATTGAACTAAATAACAACTAAATGATTTGATCGACCTCTTGATGGAGGAATTGTTAGGGTGATTCAGGAGAAGTGGTTTTCCTCTATCAAAGAACAGTTGTGGTTAGGATTTGATATCCCTTTGTAGGCACGGATAATTTGAGAGAATGAATGTTGGTGTTATGGGCCCCACCAGCGTATGATGTGTGTATGTGCGTGTGACTGAGAAATCATTATGTCCGTGGAAGCAGGGGGAAATTTAGTAATCCGAACTGCACCAGCCGGCCAGGTGGTGGTGATCATTCCGCCATCGTAATGAGCCCCATAGTACTCTGATGGTTCTACTTCATGCCACCACCCCCCCAAAAGAAAATATGTGTTTACCTGTGTGAGTGTACCTGTTCTCACATGCTTTGTAACACTCCATGCTTAAGCCCAGCAACGTACACTGCACCTTCTCTGAAGCATCTTTTCAATCCCCAGGCACCTCACTCAGTACTTCCAATATACAACATATTGCTGTACATCTGACAGCCCTCCAACCATACACTAAAGGCAAAAAGGGTATCCAGGAAGGAAGCAGACCTTTTTCGGATATTCACCCATGATCCAGAACAACATCCCTCTATCCATTAGGACTGCAGAACAGAGTTGAAAACGTAACTCTTTAAAAAACACTACATCACAATGCATTAACCATACACAAACCAGCTACCTCTCCTTTTACCTGTTTACTTTTTGCTTGTCTATAACCTACTTGTTGGCTAGGGTCACGCTATAGAAATACCACATGCATAAATACATAGAAGTGCTATTCGAATGCAGCAGCACAATGCAATTCAGTGCTCTGTAGAAACCAGACACATCCATTGAAAGAAAGCTTTAACACACACGGTGGTGATCTGATCCTAATGCTATCCCAAACCGATAGGGCCCTGGCAGTTGGGATGACGGCTGCAAAGCAAGATGCTAAAATTCATGTTGAAAATGATATCTACTGCTTGAATGCTACCAAGGCAAGCACAAACAACAGCTGCCAGAGACCTAAGTAGCCAATGAGAGGTGACAAGGGGTATGATAGTTGCAGGTGTATGTTGAACAACGTGCCTTTCTCTGAGCCTATTTGGATCCAGTAAGTGGACAGTGGGTTAGTAGATTAGTGGCGCTCCTGTCTACAGGATTTTCCCCATCCATTGCTAATCTTTTCAGCCCTTAAGTTAATGGTGCTTTTCTGTGAACCCCACTCTTCTCATCTATCAATACTTGGAATTCAACTGTACTGCTATGACATCTATGCAACAGCTACTTTTTCTTTTGCCACCTGCTTTACTTGCTATACCTCTGACTCATAAAAAAATGTCTGACTTGGAGAAGTCCCGTTCACCATAAATCAGCTGTCAACAAAGATATTGTTAAACAAAGGATTTAATTTTTTCACCTGCAATGTCCCACTTGCACCTGTTTCACCTGCAGTGTCCCACTTGCTCCTGTTTCATTGGCAACATGTGACGTTTGTCATGAGATTCCTATTCTCCTGAATTGTAAACTGCATAGAAAATAATGTGTTATTTAGTGAACCATTTCCGAAACGTTTTGTTATTGACCATCTTTGAACATTAATCCATATGTCCCCACTCAGCTGCAGATCACCACTGGCCGTGTTGTCTCCCTGAAAGCCCCGCCCCTTCCATCATCCCTTCAATACTACTTATTTACAGTCTACAGTTGATGGCATGCATCATTTTTGAGAACATGAGTTATACATCTCTTAGCCTGTTACGTACCTCCCCTTCTCTCAGCCTGTACATTCTCCAATTCTGTGTCTTTGAGCCATGCATTGTAAGCTATCAATTAGACCCCCCTTTCTGAAGTGCCCTTCCTTCAATTAGATTGTTGACACTGACGGTTGCTGTTGCACTTCATGCTCAACCTGCTTGATGAGCTATTATTTATGTTGGTCCTGGCTTTTTTTGCTGGTTATCCCCTGTCCTTTTGCCCTGTGCCTATTTTTCTTTTTTTTAAAGTTCAAAATGTTTTATTGAATTTTCATAACGTGTGCCTATTTTTCTGACCCTCTTTTTTTGGCTTTAGGACTCTGGGCACTTTACCACTGCTAATCAGTACTAAAGTGCACATGCTCTCTGTCTAAATTGTGATTAGGATTAGTTATCCATGATTGGTATATTTGATTTACTAGTAAAATCCTAGTAAAGTGCACTATGTGTGCCCAGGGCCTGTAAATCAAAGGCTACTTGTGAGCCTGCAGCGCAGGTTGTGCCACTCACATGAGTAGCCCTGTAAACATGTCTGTGACCTGCCATTGCAGTGTCTGCGAGTCTAGTTTTAAACTGCCATGTTGACCCGGCCCAAAACCTTCCATTTACTACATGTAAGGCACCATTAAGGTAGGTCCAAGGTACTCCCATGGGCAGGGTGTGGTATGTGTGAAAGGAAGGGCATGTACTGGTTTGTTTTACGTGCCTTGATAGTGAAATACTGCCAATTTCATTTTTGTACTATTGCAAGGACAAGCTCTCCCATAGGCTGTCATTGGAGCTACCTTGTAACGTTTTATAAGCATAACTTTCAATTGGGAAGAGCTAGGGATTTGGAGTCTGGGCTCTCTGTGCTCAGAATTTAAAAACACACTTTTTAGGGAAGGTGGGTTTTAAATTGTGTGTTTGAAAATGTCACTTTTAGAAAGTGTAAAACAAAAGTGGAGAGAAAGGGATTCTCACAATGGACAACCATTGGAGGGGGTTACTCTCAGTCCCCTAATCAATACAATATCAAACAAAGCCATGGAGTACTCCCAGTCGACAGAAGACTGTCTATAGGGTATTGGAACGTGGAGCAAAAGAAGAAATTATCTTTTTTAAGAAGACCAACCTAGTTGGTGACATGCTTCATCATCGGGGTCCCACCTGGACAGCCGAGTGCCATCCAGGTGTGCTACGACACCTGACTACAGTGGAGCTGTTTTTTTTGGATGAAGGTGAATAGTGAATTTAGGTTAAAAATTGGCCAGATTCAACCCAATTGAAAGTGTTTTATTCCAGGGTAATTTGGACAATGTTAAAAAATAGTGAAGATACCATGGAAGGTTAAATTGACCTAAGGTATCTTACAATAAATTTTGACAGGTGAAAAAAAGGTCTACATGTTTCAACCATCAGTTGTCATTGCTAGGTTTTCGTCAGGACCAATGAACGTGACCCGGGTGGTGCACACTCGCTAAGGTGTGCCCTGCCCTTGGTCAGTGTTATAAACCTAACCCGTTACTCACGGTTAGGACAACCTTTCTTCGAATCGTCGAAAGGGAAAAATCTGTAAAGAATAAACAGACGAACACAAGACAAACATATAATACATATAATTGTCAGAATCAATGCTCACAGAGGTTGCCAATAGGAGTGATGTGCGTAACACGATCGTGCAGCACTCAGTGAATCTCAACATTAGTGAGGACGTGGACTCACACAATCTTCCGCCTATCAATGAAGGCGATCTGGAGTCACACACATATTTAAGTAGCGATCAGAAGCCACACACATGTATTACATACCCACTCAAGTGCAGTTCAAACAAAGCGGGCATCAATATACTCTAACAAGAGTACAAGTGTACTAGTGCACCAGTGTAACCTAGAGGTATAACGGGGAGTCTCCCGAAACCCTGGTTAAAATGAACCCACGTGTCTCCAAATTCTAGTAGTGGATAATTACACAACTTCACTCATTGTGGTGAGCGTGCCACTTAGACGAAAAACACTCAGAATCGCTAAGCGTAATATAATTCGTAAAATAGTGTATCAAACCAAAAGTCAAGTGTATGGGAGGAAAGGAAAGGACGCTTACTGAGAGAGCGATAATTGCCCGCCTCTTGGGAGTCGGGATCAAGCGATTTGTTACTTCAAGATCTAAAAAGAATTAATCACTATAGTGATTAATTCAAAAGTCAAGTGTATGGAAGGAAAGGAAAGGACGCTTACTGAGAGAGCGATAATTGCCCGCCTCTTGGGAGTCGGGATCAAGCGATTTGTTACTTCAAGATCTAAAAAGAATTAATCACTATAGTGATTAATTCTTTTTAGACCTTGAAGTAACAAATCGCTTGATCCCGACTCCCAAGAGGCGCGCAATTATCGCTCTCTCAGTAAGCGTCCTTTCCTTTCCTCCCATACACTTGACTTTTGGTTTGATACACTATTTTACGAATTATATTACGCTTAGCGATTCTGAGTGTTTTTCGTCTAAGTGGCGCGCTCACCACAATGAGTGAAGTTGTGTAATTACCCACTACTAGAATTTGGAGACACGTGGGTTCATTTTAACCAGGGTTTCGGGAGACTCCCCGTTATACCTCTAGGTTACACTGGTGCACTAGTACACTTGTACTCTTGTTAGAGTATATTGATGCCCGCTTTGTTTGAACTGCACTTGAGTGGGTATGTAATACATGTGTGTGGCTTCTGATCGCTACTTAAATATGTGTGTGACTCCAGATCGCCTTCATTGATATGCGGAAGATTGTGTGAGTCCACGTCCTCACTAATGTTGAGATTCACTGAGTGCTGCACGATCGTGTTACGCACATCACTCCTATTGGCAACCTCTGTGAGCATTGATTCTGACAATTATATGTATTATATGTTTGTCTTGTGTTCGTCTGTTTATTCTTTACAGATTTTTCCCTTTCGACGATTCGAAGAAAGGTTGTCCTAACCGTGAGTAACGGGTTAGGTTTATAACACTGACCAAGGGCAGGGCACACCTTAGCGAGTGTGCACCACCCGGGTCACGTTCATTGGTCCTGACGAAAACCTAGCAATGACAACTGATGGTTGAAACATGTAGACCTTTTTTTCACCTGTCAAAATTTATTGTAAGATACCTTAGGTCAATTTAACCTTCCATGGTATCTTCACTATTTTTTAACATTGTCCAAATTACCCTGGAATAAAACACTTTCAATTGGGTTGAATCTGGCCAATTTTGAACCTAAATTCACTATTCACCTTCATCCAAAAAAAACAGCTCCACTGTAGTCAGGTGTCGTAGCACACCTGGATGGCACTCGGTTGTCCAGGTGGGACCCCGATGAAGAAGCATGTCACCAACTAGGTTGGTGAGTGAGGGGTCTTCTAAAAAAATATAATTTCTTCTTTTGCTCCACGTTCCAATACCCTATAGACAGTCTTCTGTCGACTGGGAGTACTCCCTGGCTTTGTTTGAACTTTTAGAAAGTGGGCATTTTCAGAGTTTAACCATCCTGTGTGTCTGCCTGCCTGTGGAATCAACATCTGGTTTAGACAGGCAGGGGCCTGTCTGTATATTCACTCTATATAACAATCAAGGAGAGGGAAATAGAAGAGGCTGTGATCCATTCGGCTTCCAGCAATCTAATAATAATCAAAGGGAATGGATTACTTGTAGCTGGCACCAGGGTTCGGATAGTTGTTGCCGATATTGGTAAAAAACCCTCATTCACGTAAAATAGTTCGTGGGCGGTATATCTTGGTTCTCCGCCTTGATATTTAGATACGTGACAGCATCATCATCATAGGGTTTTTCCCATGCTTCCTCCAACCCGGAGTGGTTCCCTCCGGGTTGGAGGAAGCATGGGAAAAACCCTATGATGATGCTGTCACGTATCTAAATATCAAGGCGGAGAGACAAGATATACCGCCCACAAACTATTTTACATGAATGAGGGGATTTTACCAATATCGGCAACAACTATCCGAACCCTGGTGCCAGCTACAAGTGATCCATTCCCTTTGATGTATATTCACTCTAGACAGTCACACAAAGGGAGTTGAGGTGTGCCCCGCATATCCCGATGGCCCATCACCAGGCTGATGGGTCTGCCTGAGCTACAGTGATGGGAGGAGTTGTCACCTGCACCTGAATAGGGCTGTGCCTGGCCTCTCAAAATGCTGTCTCCACCCCCTACAAAGACAATCTTTTAAAGAATGCCTACTTCAAATGCCAAAAGGGGTATAAGTTTTGGTCCCAAAACCTCAGACTTTTAGAACAGTTCTGTTTCAAGAGGAAGCTCTGCCAAAGAGAAGAGCTGAAGAGCTGTGAGTAGAAGTACTGCTCCTTTGCTGTGTGTTGCTTTGCTGGGTTGGCCTGCAGTTGCTGTTTCTGCTTTGAAGAGGAAAAGGACTGTACTTTGATGTGTATCCTGTTTGGGAAGTTTTTTCAAGGGCTTGTGTGCGCTTGCCTCCTGTTAAGAAGTCTCAGGGCCAGCAAATACTTCACCTGTAGCATCCTTGAACTCCACTGCTGGGAGTTCTGACCTGCTAAGTGATGCCAATTACAGTTCTGGGGCCTTGGAGGTTGTTCCTGCTGGAAAGATCGGCTTGAAACCATCAAAATTGATGCACCACTTTCCAGCACTGTTTTTCTGATGAAGCACCACAGTGCGGGAGACATTTTCATGCACGCCCGCTGTGCGTCTGAAGAAATCGACACAGAGCCTGCCCGTGGCCAAAGGAACCTCTGCAGCCCGAGTTCAGTGCACCATGTCTCCGAAGTCCGAGACCACCACACTTACTCCAAAACGATGCAGCGCCTGTTTGCCACTGCCGCATCAATCTCCATTGTGTCCAGATTTCCACGCATTGAACCTGTGCAACAGGTTTCCTGACGCATCACCCGCAGACCAGAACCGTCTTTGATTTCCATGCATCGCTTCCCCCTACAGTCTGAATTCTATGCAACACTTCTCCTGTGTGCAGCAGAACTGGGAAATCGCCTCCCAAGGACCCAGGAACTGACGCATCGCTATGTTTTTAAATGTTTCCCTCCTCTGCAGCTGTTTTGCATTGTGGATTTTGACGCATTCGAGGTACTTTGTGTAAAACCACTGCATCCATAGAGTTCTATGTACAGAATTGCTTGAAACCTTTTAAAAGTCATATTTTGAGTTGGGCATGTTGGATTTTTGTCACTTTGGTTTTGTTTGGTTTTGATAAAGATATTTTATTTTTCTAAACTTGTGTGGTGCCCATTGGTAGTGTTTTCCATGTGTTACTGTGTGTTATGTACAACTACTTTACACATTGCCTCTGAGATAAGCCTGTGTCAAGTTACCAAGGGGGTGAGCAGGAGTTATCTAGGTGTGTAACTCCCCTATCCTGACAAGAAGGAAGGGTCCCTACTTGGACAGGATGCACGCCATTGCCAGCTAGATACCTCCATTTCTAACAATGGTGGTCAGCGGTGAGGATTAGGACTTGGGTTTGTACTTGACATACAGGGGTTGGTGAACACTACTGCATAGCGCAGATCATTATGCAACCACATACTGTTTTTCTTTGTTCGCCTTCTGGATCTTTTTGATGATACTTGGAACTCTGGTGGGTTGTTTCACCTGTGAGCCTTGACAAAATGGGAATCAACTTCTGGCACCTGTACATCTATGAAAGGAGCTAAAAGTATTTTGCAAGGAGAGGGGCTGCCTGTGAACAGAAGATCCACAAGGCGGGATCTCGAGGCAGCCCTGTATTGCTATGAGGAAATCATATTTTCAGTAACACTCACAGATGACTCTGAGGAGGAACCTGATTTGGAGAATCCCCAGCCAGAATATGAAGAGGGCAGTGGCCCTTAGAGGGAAGCAGAGAGTTGGCTCTGAGCTTGTGAGTGGAGACTGAGAGAGCTGTACTGGGAGCTCAAGAGAGCTGAGTCCAGCAATAATGGTGGCAGCAAAAGTGTTATGTCCAGTACTGAGGAAACATGCACATACCCAGAGACGTTCTGCCCGACTTGAAGGAGGGAGATGACATACACCATGGGGTTCAGGTTTATTAGGTAGCGCCAGAGGTGCAAGGGGTCCCTGAGGTAGATTTGGGAACTGGCACAGGGAGTCATATTCCTAGTGATGGGAGGGGTGCTCTACTGGCTCTAGGTGTGAGTGACAGTAGGAGGGGTTCCCCCTGATAAAATCCCTGGTAAGGAAGTATTGAAACACCCCAGAAGAGTGTGGGGTGAGTGGCAGGGGCAGTCAGATAGTGTTTCACCAGTCTCAGGAGGGTGATGTGTGGTACTTTTACAAGGCACTGGATGGTGTGGTGGAGAGTAGTATTGTTAACACATATATGGGGCTGGCCAATTTAATTGATTTGGAGAGCATATGTTCAGTCACAGTTTTTTAGAGCTATGCCAACTCCCGGTGGAGTGTGAGTTCTCTGACTCCAGGTAGCTTGCACTGGAGGCAGACCTTTTGGTGGATTCAAGAGCGTCTGATGAGGCTTTTGGGAGTGATCCTGAATGGGGTGGCTCAGGATTTCCCGACTCAATGGAGGTGGGGGAGGGTTGCAGTGACCCAGATAGATCCCAGTAGAGGGGGATGGTGAGGGGTTCCATGTCTCAGAAGAGAGGGTGTGGGTGTGGGCAGAGGCCCAGGTTGCCCATCACACAGTCCCAGGGCCTGGATGGTTCCCAGAGAGAGCACCAGGAGGGGGGCCAAGTCAGTACCTGGAGGCCATCCCCTGTGGGGGACACCCTAGTGTCAGGAGAGCTGGGGGCAGCTTCCAGAAGCATCCCACCAGTTCTGGTGTCTGACAGTATAAAAATCCAAGGAAATCTTAAAAATTTTCAATTTTTTTCTGCGTCCCAAAGTCATATCTAGAGAATGTAAACTGAATGCTGAATAGTGCAAGAAATGTGACTCATTCTTTCATGAAAAGATCATGACCATCCAGACCAATTTCCTTAACAATGTTCAAACCGACCAAGCGCAGGTATCTCCTCCAAAGGACCTTTTACCCCATTCCACACCCTCCTCCCAGGACATGTTCGCCCCTTTTCCTCCTTAACTGTCACTATCAGAGTTGGAAGGCTTGAAGTTTGGCTCCCCTTTAGACCTCTGTCCTGTTACCTTGTTAACTATTGCTGCCCAATCCATTAATCCTATAGTGAACAACATACTGAACACCTCCCTGGCAGCTAGTGTGGTCCCAGCACGCTGGAAAAGGGCTAAAGTGATCCCTTTGTTGAAAAAACTGGTGGCTGGCCCTAAGCAACTGGCAAACTACAGGCCCATCTCCCTTCTCCCTGCCTTCTCCAAGATTTTGGAGAAAGAAGTCAACCGCCAACTGTCCCTTTCCTTGGAAGATAATAAAAGACTACACACCAGCCAATCTGGTTTTCGACCACACTTTAGCATTGAGACAGCGCTTCTGGAAGTTGTGGAGCATGTTATGTGCACTCTTGACCAGGGAGGTAAGGCCATTCTGATCCTGTTGGACCTAACCACTGCCTTCGATACTGTGTCCCACTCTAAACTTCTCGAGCGCCTTCTAGAGATAGGGATCAGAAATACTGCCTTGAATTGGTTGACCTCATTTTTGGGCAATTATACTCAAAAAGTACGGTTGCCCCGTATACCTCACAAGCCAGAACTCTGACTGTGGGTGTACCCCAGGGTTCAGCCATTAGCCCCACCCTGTTTAACATGTAACTCATGCCCCTGGCTATACTGGCAGAGTCACTGGGTGCTTAAGTAATTTCTTATGCTGATGATACACAGTTTATCTTCTCTTGTGGTAAGGAAAGGGAATTGGACGGGGATCTCATCTCTAATTGTCTGACCAGGGTGTTTCAGTTGTTGGCCCAGCACCAACTGAAATGCAACTCGGCCAAGACTGAGATTGTGGTCTTCGGAGATGTCCCCCATAATCTACTGAGAACTTGGTAGCCTAACAATACACCTCAGCCGGGCCCCCTACAAAACTCTGTGAAAAATTTAGGTATTTAAATTGACAGGTAATTGAGGCTCTGATCACGATGAGGCTGGATTATTGAAATGCCCTCTATCTCGGACTCCCTGAGTTCCTTCTCAACAGACTCCAGATGGTGCAGTATTCGGCGGGAAGACTGCTACTCAAACTCCCACCTAGGACTCACATGTCTTTCCATCTGAAGGCCCTCCACTGGCTCTCTATAAAAAAGAGGGTACTTTTTAAGGCCATGGTTTTAATGCATAAGGCCTTACATGGCTCTGGTGCTGTATACCTCAAAGAGAGGATTAACGAATACAACCCATTGCGTACTCTGCGATCCTCCTCCACTCACCTGGCAAGTATGCTCCAGATCAACTGACTTAGAGTGGGTGGTAGATCCATCTCCTATCCAGGGCCGCTCACCTGGAACAAACTCCTGAAAGACCTCAGTCTGGTCAGCGAGCTCGCTGTTTTCAGGAAGAAACTGAAGAAGTTGCTTTTAATGCAGTCAGTCTAGGTATCTAGGTCTGTTGCTTTTAGTCTGATTTCCAGAACACTCTGCTGAGTAGTTGTGCACTATATACATCGTTATAACATAACATAACAGAGGGGTGAGTGGGGAGATCGTCCCCAGTGGGAGGACCAGCGGGTCAGGGGTTGCCAGTTCTGAGGTCGGAGCACCCCAGCATTCACACTTGTGAGGTCACTTTTGCTAGCAGTGTCCCTACTGTTTTGTCTTCTGAGGGTACCACTCTGGTGGGAGGATGCAGAGTCCCAGGAGGGAGGGCGGGGGAGGGAAGCCTCACCCTTGACTCCTGTCCAGCCTAAGGGTTCAGACCATAGCCTGGGAGACCAATTGCAGGATAGCACCCCTGGACTTGTGAGAGAACTGTGCAGGACACTTGCCACAGGCGCCCTGACATTTCTGGAGTTTCTGGGTACCTCTCCACAGTGGAGGGTACAGGGTACCGGACCCCAGAGGGGAAGACAGGGTTTGGGAGAGCCCACCACAGTCTCCTGTCCAGCCTCTGGGTACAGGCCCTGGGCTGGTGGGCAAGTGTCAGGATGCCATCTTTGACCTGGTGGGAGGGAGGGTGGACAAAGGGTGCCAAGCACTTGGGGCTACTGCCCCCACTCTCAGACGCCACAGAGTTAGAGAACCCTGAGAAACCTGAAGCCTGGCTCTCATCACTAACAGCTGTCACAGGCCACTGTGGCTTGCTGTCCTGGTGGACAGAGTTGCCCCTGGGGGGGGGGGAAAGGAGTCAGACTCCGGGGATGTATTGGCTATGGTGGTATTGTCTGCCTACTGGGAGACATCTGTGAGCAAAGTAAGGTTAGGTGCTATGTAGATGGGATCCAAAGGTGAGTAAAAGGATCATCCATGGGTTAGCTTAGTGGGCCCTGAGAGTATGGACAGACGGATCCAGCTGGTGTCAGGAAGGTATAGAACTGGGACATGCCCCTGCTGTTGTAGGCCAGGGTCCATGTTCTATCATCCCAATCAAGGAAGCCCATCAAGGTATCTATTGGTCTCCCCTGGCTTTAGGCTGGTGGTGGGTTGTGATGGACCCACCCCTTTTTGCAGAGTCATCCCCTGACTTTTTGACTTTTGCCTCCTATTTTTCTGACCCTTTTGTGGCTTTATTACCCTGGGCACTTCACCACTGCTAATCAGTGCTAAAGTGCACATGCTTCCTGTCTAAATTGTGATTATGATTGGTTATCCATGATTGGCATATTTGATTTACTGGTAAGTCCCTAGTAAAGTGCATATGTGTGCCCAGGGACTGTAAGTCAAAGTCTACTAATGGGCTTGCAGCACTGGTTGTGCCACGCACATGATTAATCCTGTAAACTTGTCTCTGACGTGCCATTGCAGTGTCTGTGAATGCAGTTTTAATCTGTGATGTCGACCTGGCAAGTGTACCCACTTGCCAAGCCCAAGCCTTCCCTTTAACTACATTTAAGGCACCCCTAAGGTTGGCCCAAGGTACCTCCATGGGCAGGGTGCAGTGTATGTGAAAGTTAGGACATGTACTGGTGTGTTTTACATGTCCTGATAGTGAAATACTGCCAATTATGTTTTTCACTTTTACAAGGAAGAGTTCTCCCATAGGCTATCATTGGAGCTGCCTTGTAGCATTTTACAAGTGCGGCATACAATTGGGAAAATCTAGGGATTTGGAATTTAGGCTCTCTGGGCTCAGAATTTAAAATCCACCTTTTAGGGAGTGGTTTTTAAATTGTGTGTTTGAAAGTGTCACTTTTAGAAAGTGATCATTTTCAGAGTTTAACCATCCTGTGCTTCTGCCTGTCTGTGAAATCAACATCTGGTTTAGACTGTCTGGGGCCTGTCTGTGCATTCACTCTAGACAGTCATACAGAGGGAGTTCGAAGCCTGCATATCCTGATTGCCCATCACCAGGCAGATGGGCCTTCCTGAGCTAGAGTGGTGGGAGGAGCTGTCACCTAAACCTGAAAAGGGCTGTGCCTAGCCTCTCACAGTGCTGTCTCCGTACAGTGTATCTGGAGCCAAGACCAAGAAGGACAAGAACCTGTGCATTACGGTGTACAGAGAGAATATCGAGTTTAAAATGTCCACATACACAAATATCGAGTTTTAAATATTGTGATACAGAAATATGAACAGCAAGAATATCGTGGTCAATAATATCGCAGTTAAGAAATATCGTCTTTGGAAATATTGAAGTTGTTCATATTGTTTGCAAAAATATAGTTGTTTAAAATATTGATGTTTTAATTAGTGTTATATATTTTAGTATGAATTTTAAAAGTATGTGATGTAGTTTTTTGTATAAGAATGTGTTTTGTTTTTTAATATAGGTTTTACATTTTTAGTAGTTAATTTGATATTAATGAAAATTGGCGTTTTTAGGTTTTTAGATTTTATAGTGTTAATTGTGGGAATTAATTTATTATTAATTAATTGGCTGTTAATTATTATTAATTAATTCGTTGGCAATTATGTTAATTGTGTCATTTTTTTAGGAGTGGGTTGTGGGTTCTTAGAGGAAAAGGGTGGGAAGTAATTTAATTATAATTAATTAATTATAATGTTCTATGTATTAGTATTTATTTAATTTAGATTTTATAGTGTTAATTGTGGGAAGTAATTTATTATTAATTATTATTTAATTGGATGCTAATTATTAATTAATTAATTGGCAATTATGATAATTGTGCCTTTTTTTAGAAGCAGGTTGTGGGTTTATAGAGGAATAGGGTGGGAAGTAATTTAATTATAATACATGTATTAATATTTATTCAATTGATATGTTATAGTGTTAATTGTGAGAGTTATGTTATTATGAAATATTTATTAATTGATTGTTAATTATTTATGTTAATGTTGTCATTCTTTTAGGAGTGGGTGGTGGGGTTTATAGGAGAATAGGGTGGGAAGTAATTTATTTATAATTAATTAATAATTATTTGTTAATTAATGCTAATTAATTAATTAGAATTAAAATATGGCAATTGTGTAATTAAGTTTTGACTTAAGTTGTGGGATTTATAGTGGTAAAGGGTGGGAAGTAAATTATTTTAAATTATTTAATAAGTTGTTAATTGATATCAATTTATTGATGTAAAATTAGTTATGGACATTGTGTAATGATTTTTAGGTTTGGGTTGTGGTGTTTATCGGTGTAAATGGTGTAAAGTAATTTATGTTTATAATTAATTAATAATGAGTTGATTGTTAATGTTAATTTATTAATTGATACATATTTATGGTAATTGTTTATTGTTAATTTGTGTGTGTTTTGTTTTTATAGGGGTAACATTTGGGGAGTAAATACATTTTTATTTGTTTTAAATTTCTGAAAATGTATAATATTTGTTTAATTGATAATTAATTATATTAATTATGGAGCTACATTTTTTTTTTAAATGTGGGTTATGAATTGTGTGGTATTATAGTCTAGGAAACAAAAAATATTAAATTTATGTAATAAAAATATGGGTTTGTTTATAAAAAATTCTATTAAAAATTGTTTATTGTTTCTTGCTATTTGTTAGATCTTTTTAACATTCTAATCTGTTTCTATCGTTCTATCTTTTGTAATATTTAAAACTTTTATATATTTTTTTGTTGTTTTGTAAAATCTTTTGTGTTGTTGTAATTTGTTTGTTTTTAATTTTTTACTGACTCCAGTGAAAATATTAATTTTTACCCCTTCGCTATCCAACACTTTCCCTACTGTTCTACTCACTGAAGTGGGAAAAGTAATTTTTACCCCTTCGCCATCCAACACTTTCGCTGCTATTGCACCCACTGGAATGGGAATAGTAATTTGTAAAAAAAAAAAAAAATTATATATTTGATTACTTGTCCATGCCTTTTTCAATATGTCGGCATGACAACTAGAAAAGTGCAACTACGCATGCTGGAACATAAAAGCACATTTAGATGCAAAAAAAACATGACAAAACTTACAAGACACTTTTTCAAACAGGGACATAAAGCAGAAGACTTTAAGTGGACAGTTTTAGAGAAACCTTACATTCCTTCACACATTAGTGACATATCTAATTTTTTGTTCCTGCGAGAACAGATATGGGTATTCAAATTGTCTAGTGATGTAACAGGTCTAAATGATGCGATACCGTGGGTGTCTGTACAAAAGAAGTAAAGATTACTGCTAAAAATAATCTCTGTAATTTTGCATTTCTGAACGTATTTTTTTAACACATATATATGAAGGTGTTAATGGCAAATCACATGTTTACAATCGGTTGCACATACTGACACATGATACAGCATGGAAATCTGGGTAAATCCTGTCCTATACACGATAGATTATGAGGATAATTGGTTCAAAATATACTAAAAACGATCGTAGGGATAGATATGCTCTTATGTCATAGACAATATAATTCAATAGAGCAACGGGATACATATTAAAATCGATGTGAAGTATTCTATGACATTTGGCTATTTTGTATTTAAGGGTTAACCGAGTATTTTAGAACACCTCGGATTCTAATAGACATTGAATACTGTGACTCTTTGTGAGCCGGTTGTTTTCATTTTTGTTTCCCTCCTTACAAATTGTGTAGGATCCAGTGCCCATTGATCAGTGATACGAATAAATCTTATGACTCACCTAGTCGATTCTGAATAAACAATAAGCTGACAAATTAAAACTACAAATACCGATATTGGTGACGTCATTTTGTAGTTTAGAATATATAAACTGCTAACACACTATTCTGTAATATATTGTGAGCCATTGTGAACCGTTTTCCATGTCATACTGTTCTTCAAGTATCCACTGACGAAGGGCATGAAAAATACTTGCTATATCTTTAATATAGATATAATAATAGACATCCATATAAGCACGTGATTTACAGAACTCCAAGTATCAATACTAAATACGTGTTTCCTTAGTTTAATAACACATACACAGGGTGCTTTTCAATATTGGATGAATTAGTACGAGCGAATTCGGTGTGTTGCCATAATGTTTTTTCAAGCGCCGATTGTTTTACTATAGGCGAAATTTTAGATAAAAATGTTTTTTCAAAATATATAAAGCATTTACAGAACTAATAAACTACAAGTACCGGTATTAGTGATGTCATTTTGTAGTTTTGGACTACGTAATCACTAAGTGCCGTAGAGTCACTAATTAGCAACAGCTGTTGAACTATCTTTGCATAAAAAGACGCCGTGTTCCTGCATCCGGTACCTCCATCCCAGCAAAGGTCCCAGCTGGAGGCAACGACGGACGGGTACAGGGTCTTTTGTTTCTTAAGATACTCTGGGGCCGATTCCGATCCGTAAAAAATTTCCCCCATATGAATCGTATCTGTTTTTTTTACGGTACGAATCGTACAAGTCCCGTACAAACTGGCAAGTACGATTCGTATGTGAAAAAATCCATACGAATCGCATTGGGAAAATTCCCCCACACGTCCTCGGGTCGGAAATAGTGTCCGACACGTCCCCGGACTGTTTTACCTACGAATCTTGAAACTGAAGTCCGAGCGCGCAAGTACGATCCGTCCCGTCCGTCCGAATGCACAACCGTATGTAAAAAACACCGTACGGTGCAAACTCCCATAGCAACTATGGAGACGTCCAAATAGGTGCCCGCATACGTGCCGAACACCCCCCCAGCACACCCTCCCACGTACGCACCGTACCCCAGCACCCCCCCATGTCCGCGCCATACCCCCACCCCACCCTGTAGGTACGGAGCATACCCCCACCCCACCTCGTAGGTACGGAGCGAACCCCACCCCCGTAGGTACGGAGCGTACCCCCCCAACTTGTGTTGGTGCGTACCGACGGGGGTGGTGGTACGCTCCGTACCTACGGGGGGTGGGGGTACGCACCGTCCATAGGGGAAGGCTGGGGGTACGGCGCGTACATGGGGGGCAGGGTGTACGGCGCGTACATACAGGTGCTGGGGGTACTGCGCGTACATACGGGGGCTGGGGGTATGTGCTGGGGACGGTGCTTACATACGGGGGCTGGGGGTACGCACCGTCCATACGGAGGTGGGGGCACACACCGTACCCCCAGTACCCGGTATGTACGCGCCGTACCCCCAGCCCCCCCATGTACACGTCGTACCCTGGGTTCACATATGTACGGCATGTACCCCCAGGCCCCCACACCCTGCCCTTGCCTGTACGCACCCTACCCGAGGCCCCGACAGCAGCACCCTCACCCAGCCCTGCGCATGTACGAGTCGTACCAAGCCATAGCAAATGTGAGCACTGTACAACAACATGGCCGATGTACGCACCGCACAGACGCGAAAAACACACGTACTGAACCAGGACACTGCAAAACACCACAAGGAGAGTCAATTCGAATCGCACAACACCACAAAACACGTCCAACAAGCCCAAAGACACCCAATACACTGACCTGCAACAGCCAAACAGGTAAACAGAGGCCCAAAACACAACCACCCCTTATAACACACCCACCCAAAGTTCAAACACAGCCACACCCACAAATGGACCATCAAAAAGGGCCCACACACACAAACCATGAGCCTTTGCAACAGACCCACTGCTGCCAGACCCCACAGACAACCCACAGCACCAGACTTCAACCTTTACTACACCTTACACTTGCACACCTTCACACAACCACCTTCACAAACACCCCCTCATCACATTCACACACACACCTTCACAACCACACACACACCCACAACCATCCACACCCACACCCCACACCATGCCCACAGACAGGAATCCAAAGTTCACAACAGCGGAGCTGGAGATCCTTGTCAATGAAATCATCAGAGTCGAGCCACAGCTCTTTGGAACATTGGTCAGACAGACCAGCATAGCAGAAAAATCAGCCATGTGGCAGAGGATCATCGAGAGGGTGAATGCTGTTGCGCCCATCCGAAGGACCAGGCATGAATGCCAAGCCAGGTAGTACGATCTGCGGAGGACGGTCCGCCGCAAAATGACCGACGAACACAACCAGGCCAACATCACTGGAGGTGGGCCGCCCTGCAGACCGGTACACTACCATCCCTGGGAGGAGAAGGTGATGCGCACGCCGCCGCCGGTGGGAGTACACAGACTAGAAGGACCCGCCGAGCCTGGTGAGTACACAAACAAATCACCCCACATGGGGGGAACCGCATCCACAACCCAACTCCCGATAATTCACGCAACTACCCCAAAGGCCTCACCGGACGCAACCACATTCCAACAACACGCACATGCCACTATCGGCTCCATGCCCCATGCACCAAGCAAGGCCATGCCAAGTCACAGGCCACACAAAACACCAACACAAGACAGGATCTCCGTGATGCCGGGAGGGGGCCTCCAAAGTCACATTGTGCAATTCAGAAGCAGACACCAATGCCCTCAGCCCATATGGCCTAGGGCAGAGCTATACAAACAGTGTGTCCCAACACTGTACTGTGTCACCTGCAAATGGCGGGCGCGTCGCAGGATGACATGGGTATGAAGGCCCAATTCGCACATAACAGCAGCCAATGAAGAGGCAACACTGTGAAAGAGTGTCAGCACACACCGCCGCTGCAGCGCAGACTCAGAGACACTCTGCCCAATGGGGTCCGGGAGATTCTATACAAAGCCACATGAACAAGCCAATGGCCTTTGAAATACTTGCAAAGTGTGTGTGCCCAGGAAGCTGGGCTGAGGTGACAGAGGGCGACAGAGGGTGACAGACAGACGGAGGGAGAGGGAGAGGGAGAGGGAGAGGGAGGGAGACAGAGGAAGACAGAGGGCGACAGAGGGTGACAGACAGACGGAGGGGGAGGGAGAGGGAGGGAGACAGAGGGAGACAGAGGGAGACAGAGGGTGACAGACAGAGGGAGAGAGAGGGATGGAGACAGAGGGAGGCAGACAGAGGGAGGGAGAGGGAGAGAGAGGGAGGGAGACAGAGGGCGACAAACAGAGGGAGGGAGAGGGAGAGAGAGGGAGGGAGACAGAGGGAGACAGACAGAGGGATGGAGGGGGGTCACTGTCATGCCAGCAGGCACCATGAGGGGATAGACACATCACCTGGTAGACCCAATGACAAATCACACCACACCCAACAGCATGCCCGGTCACACACCCCCCCCCCCTTACACAAGCACACACCCCCGGGGCAGCCAACGTGTTGGAAGGGCGATGCCAGGGGGGTTACAGAACACGTTCTTGACCACCCTGTGACCCGCCTCTCCCAGAACCAGGCCGAGCACCGGCGGTGAGGCCCCTTCAGGAAGGGAGGTCTCGTACTTGGGCTCGCACGTGCTGAGCTTGCACTACGTGACAAAGAGACACCACACAGTAGGTTTCAGTAGACGGAGATCTTTATCTAAGATTCGTTGGACCTTTATGATCCGCAAGGTAGTCTTTGGTCGGTACAATAAGCTTGGTAATTCTTGCACAGGGTGGTTGGGGTAGCGGGACAGTTCTTGGTTCAGAGTCACTGCAGAGTATCCTTCGCACAGCTTTCAATCCACGAGCCGGGGGACACGGTGCAGTCTTGGGTCCAGCCGGACCACTGTGCTCTCGAGCCGCGACCAGGTCCTCAGGGCTCTCGTAGTTCCAGGTCTTCTCTCCCCCAGTCCCCTCAGCACCCTCTGTTATACGCCTTCTTCCCTTTGAAGTCCAGCGTCCTCATAGAGAGGGGTCTTGGCGTCGGGGGGCGGTGTGTTGGGATTTCCTGTCGCTCTGCTCTTTGATCCTTTGAAGTAGGGCCGGGAGGGACTCCAGACACCCAGCATGCGGGGAGCCAGCTCCCTGGGGTCCCGGAGGGCAATCAAAACCCTCCATTGAGAGGAGGTCAGAGGTGCGACAGAGACTACTCCTCCCTGTCCTGCTTGGGGGGGTTCCCTCTCCCTTGGCCGGGCATGGCGCAGCTAAGGTCTAGGTTTCGCTGGGGCCCTGGGTCGGCCATCGGAACATCGGGACATGGTGGCCGGGGGTCTATAACCAGGGATCAGGGGGGGTGGCATGATTCGGGTTGGAGGGGCTAATGGTCAGGGGGGGTCCACGCCACGAGGCCGGTCCCACACAACGCAAATTTGCACTCCCACAATGGATATGTGACACAACAAGACCAATCCATAGCCAACTAAGCATCCCAACACTCATCAGACAGGCCAAATAACCAGGAGTACTTATCAATCTGACCCCCGCAACATACCCATCCACAAGTGCGCTGTGAGAGGTATGCTAGACATATCCAACTACCAAGAGCAACTGTGCCAACTTAAATATGTATGAAACATGGATGACGCATGTAACACCATTAACATTGTCTCTCTCTCACACACAGGGCAACGTCGTCGATCTCTCCCCAACACTGGGGGGGAAGACACACAGGACCCAGCTTGGCGTGACGATGATCCCACGGCAGCGACGACTCTCACCACACCGTGGATGACCCCGACCAACCTGGCCCCTCTGGTGCCCAAGCACCTGCAGCACCTGCATCAGGTACAACTGTGCCAACCACCACCCCCATTCCTGCCACATCCCAGGATACACACAGGAGCCCTGCTCGCACACAATGCAGCCAGTCTGACCAGGAGGGACGAGGGCTCCCGGGCACCGAGGAGGAGGCAGGCGACCCCACAAATGCCATCCCTCAGGGTCCCGGAGACCCGACGTGCCCACAAGGGCAGGCCAGGCTCAAGTGGGCAGGGGTAGTGGGAGTGGAGGACGGCGGAGGCGCGAGCCTGACCAGGCAGCTGAGGACCCGGTTATGTCACACATCCGCAACATCCTGGACACATACCGGCGTGACACCAGAGGCATCGACCAGGTCGTGTCAACACTCTCCGAGATGCATGGGACCCTCGATGAGGTTAAGAACCTGCAGGTCAAGCATCATGCCAGTCATCAACAACACCAAGGACGGATGGAGGCAAGACTGGCTGAGCTCCTGGCGGTGCACATGGACGTGAGCCAATCACTCCGTCAGATCACCCAAAGCCTGGCAAACCCTCCCTGTGCCACCAGGCGTAGAACAGCACCAGACACAGGGAGGGAGGAGGAGGAGGATTCATCTGACGGAGCGTCCCCAGCATCGTCAAGGCCTGCATGTGAGGGTCCCCAGAGGAAGGTGGGTCATCCACGCAAAAGACCGTGAGAGTCAGCGGACCATCACCATCTCCCAGGTCACCTGGCCTGGCACCTGGCCCCCTGGCGCAACAGCCTCACCTCATCCTATGACATTCTCTGCCACATGGACTTGCTTGTCACTGTCTGACCAATGTTGACAAAGACTGTGGCATGGACTCTGATGACTTCCAATGGCAAGGATACCATCTCCCCCTGTGAACTTTGGATTCTATACCCCCGGTACAGCACCTACTTGCATCCCCCCCAACACGTACCCCACCACCAATAAAAACATTACAAATCACGAGATGATGCCGTCATTTAGCATTATTCCACTACATGTGTGTGTTGGCAAGTCAAACCATGCCTGAGTTTTGAAGTAACTCCAACCATGCATACCCTGGGGTCTGAGTCAGGCACAGGACACACATGGGTCACAATGTATCATCCAATACAGACATTGAGCACCATACTCACCCGTGATGGGCCCAACCAGTGAGGGGGTTCCTGCACAACTGTGCGGACAGACCTATTTCGAAGAGCAACAGTCATGCGCAGAGGTCAGGGATCATGTGGAGTGTCCTGGGGTGGGAGTCCCAGGTATGTGTAGCCAGGTGGGAGAACTATGTCCTGCAAGCAGAAGTCAGGTGGATGTGGAGAATGGTGGCCAGGCCAAGGTTGGATGCATGGAGATGGCACAATGGGGTCTTGGATGACAGTGCCACATGGTTGTGTTGGGGGCGTGGTCGTGGGCTGCTTTCGAGTGTGGACGTGGATTGTGAAGGTCATCAACAGATGTATTGGATGGACATTGCTTGGTGGGTGGCCTCAACATCATGGTGTAGCGTGATGTGGCACATGCAAGGACATGAGGCACGTGCAATGTGCACGTGGCATGTGCAGACGGTCCAGCCTTCGCCACCGCAACTGTGTCACACACAAGCAGATTACACCAAAATGAATGGGTGGAGGGAGGAAGGGGGTTGCGTCTTAGAGGCGTGTGTGGGAGGGCAAATCTATAAACTCTGTGTGCCCTTGCTGCAGGGCCTGCAGCAGCAGGCGCCATGTCCTGGAAACCATGCCAAAAGTTGCACACTAACGCAAGCATGTCAGAATGGACCACTGCAAAAGGAGTATGAGAAGGAAGGAGTGTCTGGTTCAACATGGCACACACACAGACAATGGATGCACATGCAGCTAAGTGGCCGTTGTGGGGACTGTGATGGCAAAATACCTACACAGCCATGTAAATCATGCACAATACATATCATAATCCCTGACAAACAGCTTGCATCTTGCTACTCTACACATAGACTCATATGCACAATCTGTGACAACTATGCCAGATATGCCGCATGCACAGTGGCAAGATACCTGCATTGACAGAGATGAGGCACCTTGGAGGCTGAGGGACACCTTTATTAGTCATGTTTTCCGGAAGGCAAATGCATCTATATTAACAGATGCACAGGTCATGTGGATGAACCTGTGGAACCTACACTGGCACCCCCCTTTGCACCACAGATGCAGGAAACCCATAGAACTGGCACACAAGTGACAGGTGTGAGGCAAACACCCCATGCTGCTCACTGAGAGGCTGCAATTCACCATTGAACCACTAATGGGGATGTCCCACACTATGTAAAGCCGGTGCATCCCGTATGTGTCCAAGGGCAGTGTTACACACATAAATGCCTTCATCACAATCCACAATCACATTACAGATGACTGTCACCAAGTGTGACTATCAATTCAGGTGAATCCAGCTCCATGTCATGTGACCCATGGTGATTCTACATGTATGCTAAGTAACCAAACATGAACAGGAGCAGTGCACACACATTCCAAACACATAGCACACCCAAAAAGCCGTGGTGCATCCCTTACCCTAAGGTGATTTTTGACATGTCCGTGCATGTTACGCTGATTCAGCACACGTTGAGATATTCATGAGGAATAGCAGGAGCACAACGATGCCAAAAGAAGCACATTCGCATGCATGGGCATGTACTCGACACGTATAAGGTTGTCAACATGCTAGTTGAAAATAGTGTCTCAGGTAAGACATACAGTCATTACACCATCACTTGAGTGACACATCCAAACACACCTCTGACTCACTTGCCATACATGCAGATGGACCCACACATTGCAACACATGCCACACAAGGCTCAATGCGTGTACACTCAGACACTGCAACTCACCACTAAGCAAAGAAGTTGCGTATGATCTGACTCCGGATGTCCTCTTCCTCCTCCTCCTCAACATCACTTGCCTCGTCACCAAGCCCCTCGTCCTCCACGGGTGGATGTTCCTGATCATCCAGATCCAGGATGAGTGGCACAGCTTTCTTCACTGCCATGTTGTGCAGCATGCAGCACACGAGGAAGATTTTGCAGACCTTCACCGGTGCATATGGGAGTGCGCCGCCGGTCTTGTCGAGGCACCGGAATCGGCTCTTCAGGAGGCCAAAGGTCCTCTCTATCACTCGCCTGGTCTGCCCATGGGCGCTGTTGTACCGGTGATCGGCAGCCGTTCTGGGGTTGCGGAGAGGTGTGGTCAGCCATGGCATGTTGGGATAGCCAGAGTACCCTACATAGAAACATCATGGACAGAAGTGGATCAGGAGAAGCAGTAAGACAGAAAGATGACGCTAAATACAGGAGTAACAGAGTATACCCACCAACAAGACATGCTCATTCGTTGCGCAGCTGCAGCATCATTTCAGGCACCCTGCTACGCCTCATGATGTAGGCATCACGTGATGATCCTGGAAAACGAGCACAGACATGGGAAATAACCATGTTAGCAAGACACACCACAAGGGCATTAATAGAGTGGTAATGTTTCCTGTTCCTATAGGCTACCTCCTGTGCCTGTGGTGGTACCAAAGCCACATGTGTCCCATCAATAGACCCAATGACATGGGGCATCCCTCCCAGGGCATAGAAGTCACCCTTGACACCTGTCAACTGCTCAGGAGTTGGGAAATGTATAAACTCATCCAGGTGAACCAACATGGCCTCTAAAAAATCATGCAGGACACAGCTGAACATGGTTTGGGACATACCACCAACATGAGCAATGGTATGTTGGAACGTACCCGTGGCAAAGAAATGTAGGGCTGCCATCACCTTCATCTTGGGTGTCAGTGCAGTAGGATACCTGTGTAGCGGTTGGAGGTGTGGTGCCAGCCTTGCTGTCAAGTTCCGAATCAACCGTTGGGTGAAGCGGTAGCGGCGTATACAGTCACGTTCCCTCAGGGCAGCCAAGTCTGGGATTGGTCGGGGGAGAGGCGGAGCCCTGCAGTAATTAGGAAGGGACAACGAAGAGTGAGTACAGTACAACAACACTGTCAATGTACTGAGCACATGTTGAACAGCCAATACACATATGCTACATGCAGAGTCAGGTCTGTGCAATATATCCTGGACACGTATGCCAGGCAGGTGACACTCCTACCAAGAGCCATCTACAAACGTGGATTCACAAGCTCAACATGACATGGCATGAGACTAGCTGTGGGCCAGTGTAAGTGAACAGGCAGACACATTACAGGAGTGACAGACATCCACATGTGTGCAGGAGAAGGATGTTTATCATACAGACAGGTTGCAGAACACTAGAGGCACAGGTCACATGTCCCTGAAATAAGGACAGACCACACACCTTGCCATGAAGGGGTACATGTCAAAACTGATCACACATACATTGATACTACGCACATATGTCCTTGTCTCGCAAATCCATGTTCGATGCATACATACACACGTTACGTCTGATTCCACATGTGTCCTGGTGTGCATAATAGTGTGCCATGCCCATCCACACACATGCACATGTTGGATGCAGCAACTGCAACTGCAGATGCATTTGACGGAACACCAACAGCAAGCTTATGGGAACACATGACACACACATGACATACTCACATCATGCAAAGTCGGTAGTCACATGTCAGGTGTCATTATCCGTGTACCTGGCATCAGGGGACAGTTGCGGGTGTTGGTGACTGTGCCATGCCAGTAACGCAGTGCTCAACAAGTCTGTACCACATGCACACATGTCAAAGGTGTGAAGGGGATGTGTGGCACATAGTGCAGCTTGACACATGACATGTGTACACAGCTCATCACACATCTACTGGGTTCAAACATGAGGAGATTTGTGCCACATCACAGCCTGACACACCTAGGCCCGAGACATGTAGGACTGCACTGACAATGACTTGATGTCCAGCCTCGCCAAGTATGACAGCTCAATTCCTTTTCTGTGTGCCGCCTGGCACCAGTGTAAGGTGTGAAACGCACCGTACACACGCTCTGAGGGAGTGTGTAGGGTCTGTACCACTATGGTTGTGTCGCCGTAGGCGTACGCCATAAGGATACGGTCCGTACACGCGTGTGTAGGGTCTGTACCACTATGGTAGTGGAGCCGTAGGCGTACGCCATAGGGATACGGTCCGTACACGCGTGTGTAGGGTCCGTACTACTATGGTTGTGCAGCCGTAGGCGTACGCCATAGGGATACGGTCTGTACACGCGTGTGTAGGGTCTGTACCACTACGGTTGTGCAGCCGTAGGCGTACGCCATAGGGATACAGTCCGTACACGCGTGTGTAGGGTCCGTACCACTATGGTTGTGTCGCCGTAGGCGTACGCCATGGTGATACGGTCCGTACACGCGTGTGTAGGATCCGTACCACTATGGTTGTGTCGCCGTAGGCGTACGCCCCTGCACCCACAACACCTACCTTTGCCCCTCCTGTCCCTGTCCCTGCGGTGCCTGGTCCTTCCCCCCCACATGATGCCCCCCTTCTGTGGATGAAATGGACATGTGAACTGTGCAGCCAAGCTAGGGCACACACGTCCCGATGTGTACCCCCCCAGGACTTTGCTGTTGGCCTGGCCCATGGGCCTTGTAAATAGTGGACATTTAAAACAATTTATTTTGAATGCTGAATAAAGCAGTTTGTTTTTCTTTTGCACACTAATGCTTTCCTGGACTTGCTGTTGGTGGTGCTGCTCCATGATTTGGGGTGGTGATAATGTGTTAGGTGTCTGGGAAATGTTGTAGTGTGCTGCTCATGGGGTGGACCCTGGTATCTGTGTGCCATCACAAGGGCTCTGCAAATAATCTTTGGTCATGTGTGCTCTTACTGTATGGTCAAATAGAACAGGAGAGGGTGCCGGTGCTGCACTGAACTTTCAAAGAAATTTTAACAAATGAACTGATTTAAACAAATCCATTTTTTGATTGATTTTAATCAAAGATATTTTTATGCAAATTTTTCTTATTATTTTGCACGGTTATATTTAGAATGATTCAAACATATACAAAAAATTACTAATCAAAAAGGACAAACAAACAGGTGCATTTCAAATATTTACATTACATAAACACATATGAATAACCACACAGCTAGCGTACCTCAGACATTCAGACAATAGACAACATTCAATTTACAATTAACACTTATATGTACAAAGACTAACAACAGGCCATCAGTGAATAACACTTGCACTATTTCAAAAACGTCTATTTTTAAATTGTTTAGCAGTTATTTGGCCGAAGGCGAAGACAAGTCAAGGTGGGTCAACGCGTTTCGAATCCCTTCACCGGGGATTCTCATCAGGACCAAAGCTCTCTAAAGTTTGAAGTAACGCAACCAAAGCTTTAAATGGATGGTAAAAGAACGTCCAATGGAAGGATTTGCAGGTGTATACGGTGTCTTATGTATGCATCTGTAACCCCTTATTCTCGTTGTTCGGACGCCCTTGGAACCGACGTGAAACGTGCACGGTTCACGTCGGTTCCAAGGGCGTCCGAACAACGAGATTAATAAGATTCCGGCTGGTTAACTAATTGACTCGCTGCTCCTGACTAGAACTTTCTACTCCGCCCAGGATGAATAAGGGGTTACAGATGCATACATAAGACACCGTATACACCTGCAAATCCTTCCATTGGACGTTCTTTTACCATCCATTTAAAGCTTTGGTTGCGTTACTTCAAACTTTAGAGAGCTTTGGTCCTGATGAGAATCCCCGGTGAAGGGATTCGAAACGTGTTGACCCACCTTGACTTGTCTTCGCCTTCGGCCAAATAACTGCTAAACAATTTAAAAATAGACGTTTTTGAAATAGTGCAAGTGTTATTCACTGATGGCCTGTTGTTAGTCTTTGTACATATAAGTGTTAATTGTAAATTGAATGTTGTCTATTGTCTGAATGTCTGAGGTACGCTAGCTGTGTGGTTATTCATATGTGTTTATGTAATGTAAATATTTGAAATGCACCTGTTTGTTTGTCCTTTTTGATTAGTAATTTTTTGTATATGTTTGAATCATTCTAAATATAACCGTGCAAAATAATAAGAAAAATTTGCATAAAAATATCTTTGATTAAAATCAATCAAAAAATGGATAAAATGGATTTGTTTAAATCAGTTCATTTGTTAAAATTTCTTTGAAAGTTCAGTGCAGCACCGGCACCCTCTCCTGTTTTATTTGATTATCTTGACTTGGCCCTGCTGCCAACGAGTCAAAACCCAAGCTTGTCTTGCAACTTACTGTATGGTGACATTGTCCCAAGGAGTGTTCCTTCCTCTGTGGCACCTGACTTCTTCCCGGCAGGGTGTTTCCCAATTGTTGTGCTGACCTGTGTCTACAGTTCCTTGCTGTGTGAGGGATCCCTTCAACTTTGCCCATGCCTGCTCAGCAATGTCTACGCCTGCATCGTCTGTGCCATCCTTGGTAGTCACTGTACTTGTGTATGGAGTATGTTGCCATGGCTTAATGTGGACATGGTCCCTTTTCCACACTATGCATGTGTGTACTCCCAGCCTAGCACACATGTGTTACTTGTTCTGCAGGGTATTTGGGCACCTGACTGACAATTGTGGGCATTGTATCTGTGGGTACTCCACCCTTTTCCTTCAATGGGAGGCAACAACTTGTTGGCTGCCCCAGCACCTGTACATTCCTATCAGTCCTGGAATGTGCGTGACAGTGTGTGTTCCCTTTGGGTCTCTTAGTTTAGTAGGGTGGCATATGAGTATACAGTCTTGTTGCATGCTCTCATTGTGTGTATTTTGCTGCCAGCACCAGGGGTGGGTATGCATGTGTCATATGTCTGGGCACTGCTCGGGGGACTCTGCACCCACACCTCCTATCACTGGGCACTGCTGGGAGTGATTGGCACCCACCCCTCCTATGTCTGGGCACTGCTGGGAGGACTCTGCAGCCACCCCTCCTATGTCTGGGCACTGGTGGCAGTGATGGGCACCCACCCCTCATATGTCTGGCCACTGCTGGGAGGACTCTGCACCCACCCCTCCTTTGTCTGGGCACTTCTGGGAGGACTCTGCACCCACCCCTCCTGTGTCTGGGCACTGCTGGGAGGACTCTGCACCCACCCCTCCTATGTCTGGGCACTGCTGGGAATGATAGGCACCCACCCCTCATATGTCTGGGCACTGCTGGGAGGACTCTGCACACACCCCTCCTGTGTCTGGGCACTGCTGGGAGGACTCTGCACCCACCCCTCCTGTGTCTGGGCACTGCTGGGAGTGATAGGCACCCACCCCTCCTATGTCTGGGCACTGCTGGGGGGACTCTGCACCCACCCCTCCTATCTCTGGGCACTGCTGGGAGTGATAGGCACCCACCCCTCCTATGTCTGGGCACTGCTGGGGGGACTCTGCACCCACCCCTCCTATGTCTGGGCACTGCTGGGGGGACTCTGCACCCACCCCTCCTATGTCTGGGCACTACTGGGAGTGATAGGCACCCACCCCTCATATGACTGGCCACTGCTGGGAGGACTCTGCACCCACCCCTCCTGTGTCTGGGCACTGCTGGGAGGACTCTGCACCCACCCCTCCTGTGTCTGGGCACTGCTGGGAGTGATAGGCACCCACCCCTCCTATGTCTGGGCACTGCTGGGGGGACTCTGCACCCACCCCTCCTATGTCTGGGCACTGTTGGGGGGACTCTGCACCCACCCCTCCTATGTCTGGGCACTGCTGGGAGTGATAGGCACCCACCCCTCATATGTCTGGCCACTGCTGGGAGGACCCTGCACCCACCCCTCCTATGTCTGGGCACTGCTGGGAGTGATAGGCACCCACCCCTCCTATCTCTGGGCACTGCTGGAGGGACTCTGCACCCACCCCTCCTATCTCTGGGCACTGCTGGGTGTGATAGGCACCCACCCCTCCTATGTCTGGGCACTGCTGGGGGGACTCTGCACCCACCCCTCCTATGTCTGGGCACTGCTGGGGGGACTCTGCACCCACCCCTACTTTGTCTGGGCACTGCTGGGAGTGATAGGCACCCACCCCTCCCATCTCTGGGCACTGCTGGGGGGACTCTGCACCCACCCCTCCTATCTCTGGGCACTGCTGGGAGTGATAGGCACCCACTTCTCCTATGTCTGGGCACTGCTGGGGGCACTCTGCACCCACCCCTCCTATCACTGTGGGGCACTGTTGGGGGGACTCTGCACCCACCCCTCCTATCACTGGGCACTGCTGGGAGGACTCTGCACCCACCCATCCTATGTCTGGGCACTACTGGGGGGACTCTGCACCCACCCCTCCTATGTCTGGCCACTGCTGTGAGTGATAGGCACCCACCCCTCCTATCTCTGGGCACTGCTGGGGGGACTCCGCACCCACCCCTCCTATCACTGGGCTCTGCTGGGGGGACTCTGCACCCACCCCTCCTATCACTGGGCACTGCTGGGAGGACTTTGCACCCACCCCTCCTATGTCTGGGCACTGCTGGGGGGGCTCTGCACCCACCCCTCCTATGTCTGGGCACTGCTGGGAGTGATAGGCACCCACCCCTCCTATGTCTGGGCACTGCTGGGGGGACTCTGCACACACCCCTCCTATGTCTGGGCACTGCTGGGAGTGATAGGCACCCACCCCTCCTATGTCTGGGCACTGCTGGGGGGACTCTGCACCCACCCCTCCTATCTCTGGGCACTGCTGGGGGGTCTCTGCACCCACCCTTCCTACGTCTGGGCACTGCTGGGGGGACTCTGCACCCACCCCTCTTGTGTCTGGGCACTGCTGGGGCTGATGCCCACACACCCCTCTGTGTCTGTACACTGGCGTGGTAGGACTCGTACCCACGTCCTACGGCCTGGGTACGGGCCGTACCACCATTGCAGTGGTGATGTAGGGGTACGCTTGGTACGTGCCGTACCCATGTCCTTGAGGCATGGGTACGGGTCATACCCCCATTGTTGGGGTGACGTAGGGGTACGCGTGGTACGGGCCGTACACAAACTCTGGGGGCGTGGGTACGCGCCGTACCACCATTGTTGCGGTGACGTAGGGGTTACGCACCGTACCCATGCCTTTGGGACGTGGGTACGGCTCGTACCAGGCGTACCCCTACATCACCACTGCAATGGTGGTACGGGCCGTACCCATGCCTGTGGGACGTGGGTACGGGCCGTACCACCATTGCAGTGGTGATGTAGGGGTACGCTTGGTACGTGCCGTACCCACGCTCTGGGGGCGTGGGTACTGGCCATGCCACCATTGTTGGTGTCCCGTAGGGGTACGCACCGTACCCATGCCTTTTGGACGTGGGTACGGGCCGTACCGCCATTGTTGGGGTGACGTAGGGGTGGGCGTGGTACGACCCGTACCCACGCTCTTAAGGCGTGGGTACGGTGCGTACCACAATTGTTGTGTTGCCGGTTCGTGTCCTTGTTGACTTCCGTTGTGGCGGACGCAGGCCTTGGTGGAGACGCCCCCACCACCGAAGTGACCAGGCCCTGGGGGTCAGGTATGTACGGGACATGTTTGATTTTGGACTTGGGTGGGGGTTATGTTTCCTCAACCTGCCCCCCCCCTTTGACCCTGGGTGTTGTTCTGACCTTCTGCGGCGTCTGCGTCGGTTCCTGTACACCAGGTGGACTGCAATGAGGGCCGGGATGACACGTAGGTTGGGGTCCATGGCTGTCCGTCGCATACAGGTGCTCCTTGTGCGCGTCGTCCTGATTTCCCGGCAGTTTTTGGCTCCCGTAAAATATTGTCCGTGCGGAGTGACGTCGGTACGAATCGTACTTGCTGGTTCGTGAAACGCTGCCTGACTCCGTCCGGACGTCATGTCCGCGGTGTCACGGATCAGAATTGTGGGTATTTTTTGTTGGGTCGGTGTTTCTTATGATTCGTACTCAAATGGTGTCTGCGTACGAATCGTACTTGCATGTTTGTAAGGTATTTCTACCGGGTACGGGTCGGACGGAGAAAACGCTCCGTCCGATGGTTCGTACCCGGTTTATCCAGGATCGGAATCGACCCCTCTGTTTTTAAACAGAACCTTTAATCAGTTGTAGTTACGGCTTGCCCTCTCACGAGCGCTATCGATGATTCAGCATAGTATGCCGTTTGTTATTGGTAGACCCTTTGTGTAGTGTATTATTAACTTTTTATGGAGAATAACTTTATTAAGAAATCTGATTTCTGGACATATTTTTTGAATATGTTTTGCTGCATTTTAAAAGAGCTCAAATAAGCAGCATGTAGTTACGCTGCTGCCACCTAGTGACTGAAACACAAGCTATTAAGATGCGGACAATTTCATTACAATAACAACTATATGCCAAAAAATTGACAATTAAAATAGTGGATTGAGATATAGAAAGTGGTAAGAGGTGAACGTTGCCGTTAGGTATGTTGTCCTTCTATTTCAATTTTCTCAATTAAACAGATATGATAGATATCAGTGTTGAATTATGTGCCACACTACTATTATGCCTTAGAATTTAGTCATATATACAATCATATTGACAGGCTTTACATTCCCAGTTGATTGATAGAAATATGAACACTGTGTGTTTTATGGTTTCTATGTGTTATAAGTAAGAATCCAAAACCCATTTTCTACATTTAATTTTTTTGGGTAGGCTCACTTCTTTGACTTGAGCTGGTGCCGAGTGAGGTGAGGCCTTTTCCTCAAAATGCATTGGTAAGCATTTTAAGAGTATTCTATATCATAAGATACTACAAGTAGTGCGCCATTGAGGTGGAGTGACTAAATGTACAGTTATTTCTAAATAAATAATTTCTGTTTGTTTTTTTAGATGTCCTATACATCGAGCTTATACTGAGGATTTGAAGACAGTTACTGAGGGTACAGTAGTAACCCATCAATTTCTGCAAAGTTTGAATACAGCAGTAGCAAAGTTATGATAATGAGGTCCTGAAGAAAGCCAGGGAGAATTATCCCATTGGCTGAAACATGTCGACCAGAGATACAAGCAGTGATTAGTTACAACTGCTGTTCCCCCTTTTTTCCTGCGCTGTTTTTATGTAGGAATGCGATTCAAGAATATAAGCAAGAAGTACACTACCTTCTGTCTTTCAAATCACAATTTGTTTGTTTTACTTGCACTGCTCTTTTTATAAGAAAGACTCTTCTATATACATTTTCCTCTGATAAGAACTTGATGAGAGGATACAACTCATTCATACTCCCTCTGTGATTAAAGAGGTATTTAGAAGAGTTTTTTGGTATCCCAGATGATGACACTGGGCACCTGGAAGTGAAATGATGGGATGCCAATAATCCCTTTTGAGATCTTTTCCTTTTTACTTCTTTACTTTACATTTTGACCTCCACCCTCTTTTACTCTCAAATTAAGTGCTATGTGGCAACTTTTTGAATTGTATCTTTAGTTGCACGGTATAGACCTCGGATTTCATTGTTTATTTATTATTTTTAATAGTAATTTGTACCCATCCGCTATCCAACACTGTCCCTACTGTTGCACCCACTGGAGTGGGAATAGTAGTTTTTACCCCCCCACTATCCAACACTTCCCTACTGTTGCACCCACTGGAGTGGGAATATTAAGTTTTACCCCTTCACTATCCAACACTTTCCCTACAGTTGCACTCACTGGAGTGGGAATAGTCATTTTTACCCCTCCCCTATCCAACATTTTCTTTACTATTGTACTTACTGTAGTGTGAATATTAATTTTTACCCCTCCGCTATCCAACACTTTCCCTACTGTGGCACAAACTGGAGAGGGAATAGTAAGTTTTACCCCTCCACTATCCATTACTTCCCTACTGTTGCACCCAGTGGAGTGGGAATAGTAATTTTTCCCCCTCCGCTATCCAACACTTTCCCTACTGTTGAACTCACTGGAGTGGGAATAGTCATTTTTACCCCTCCGCTATCCAACACTTTCCCTACTGTTGCACTCAATTCTTTAAAGGATTGTCTATGTCTACTTCAAAGGCCAAAAGGGTAATTAGTATTGGACCTAAAACCCCAGACTTTTAGAACACTTCTGGATCTAGAGGAACCTCTGTCTGAGCTGAAGAGGTGCGAGGAGGAGTACTGCCACTTTGCTGTGTGTTGCTTTGCTGGGTTGGCCTGCATTTTCTGTATCTGCTTTGGAGAGGAAAAGAACTGCACTTTGCTGTGTGTTGCTTTGCTGGGTTGGCCTGCATTTTCTGTATCTGCTTTGGAGAGGAAAAGAACTGCACTTTCCTGTGTATCCTGCTTGTTAAGTTTCTCCAAGGGCTTGTCTGCTTGCCTCCTGTTAAGAATTCACAGGGCCAGCACAGATTTTGCCTGCAGCATCTCTAAACCCACCGATGAAATTTCTGATCTGCCAAGTGGTGCCAATTCAGTTCTGGGCCCTTGGAGGTTGTTCATTCTGCAAAGATCTGCTTGAAACCATCAAAATCGATGCATCACTCTTCCAGCGCCTATTTCCCGAACCAGCACTGCCGTGCGTGAGAAAATTCCATGCACCACCGCCGTGCGGCCCCAAAAATTATGCAGCGCCTGTCCGTGGTCGAAGAAAAAAAAAAGCCTGAGTTCAGCGCATCGTGTGTCCAAAGTCCGAGACCACCGAACTAGCTCCAAAGCAGGCCCTGCTGTGCTGCTGACAAGATTGGCGCATCGTGGAACCGATGCAGCGCCTGTATGCCGTCGCTGCATCAATCTCCAGCACATCCAGATTTCAATGCATTGCACCTGTGCAACAGGTTTCCCAACGTATTGTCTGCAGATCAGAACCATCTTGGATGTCGACGTATCGCTTCCCCCCTACAGTTCGGATTCGATGCAACACTTTTCCACTTTTCCTGTGTGCAAAAGAACTGAATCATCGCTTCCCCAAGGACTCAGGAACCAGTGCATCGCTATGCTTCCCTCTTCTGCGGCTGTTTTGCCTTGTAGATTTTGACGCATTTGAGGTACTTTGTGTAAAATCACCACATCCATAGAGTTCTATGGACAGAATTGCTTGAAACCTTTTAAAAGTCATATTTTGAGTTGTGTATGTTGGAATTTTGTCGTTTTGGTCTTGTTTGGTTTACATAAATATACTTTATTTTTCTAAATGGGTGTGGTGTCCATTGTTAGTGTTTTCACTGTGTTACTGTGTGTTATGTACAAATACTTTACACATTGCCTCTGAGATAAGCCAGACTGCTCAGACCAAGCTACCAGGGGGTGAACAGGGGTTATCTGGGTGAAAAGAAGGAAGGATCCCTACTTTGACAGGGTGCAAGCCATTGCCAACAAGAGACCCCCATTTCAAACAACCTGTTGCCCCACTTTTATTGCGACCACCCTTTCCCCATTCACAGGTGCACCATTTTGCCTACAGTTATAGAAATATTTGAGGCATCATGTCTAACCTATCTGCTCAAGTGCATGGACACTACCTTGGCCCCAGTTGTTTTGCCTCAGATGCCTCTTATTTTTTTTGTCCTGATGATGACCCACAGAGTCGATAGCCTCAATGGCTCAAAACATCAGCTAGGTGCAGGTGGACACCAATCTTAGTAGGTACTTATTATTAGAAATATTTCTTAGTTTTACTGCCTAAATACTCTTTCTCCATTCGGAAGTACATTTAGGCCTCAAAGATTCTTCTTCAAAATTGTTTCTGCGCTATTTGAGTACCACTGAACACTGCGATGTACACACTTTTGTCACTTTTTGCATTGTATCATTGCAGCTGTGTCAGAAATATCGACTGATACTTTTTAAAACAATAGTGACTGATATTTCACATACCATTATGTTAAATTTATCCGCCTAAGAATAATTTTTGGATGTCATACTGTGGCGCATATTTCAACTTATTGTTGCTCGCTAGCTTGTAGGTGGAACTTTGTCGTCTTGTGATATGTTGTATGCAAGTTCCTCTTAACCCTTTGGTTGCCCTGTGATTATTTAAATTAGAATGATCCCCAGCAATAGCACAATGACTCAAAAAAGTAAATTGACATCATGTTCTTATCCCTTCTTCATTTGGTTTACGGGGGGTAGAAAGACTAAGCAATGGTTACTGGAGGATCATGATGAGATATTCATATACAGTAGCGTCTCCTCGAGGGAGTGCTGCGAGATGGTGAGGCGGAGCGGGGGAGGGGCAGGGTGGGGGGTAGTAAACTCCTGAATGCGGCCAAACTGAGTTGTGTATATAAATAAATAAATAAAACAAATTACATTGCACGCTGGAACGCCGATTTGGCATTGCAGTGCACCCAATGTAAGACAATTAAAAAACACAATTATCACACATGAGTACTCATAGCATCTGCATGCATAATTTTCACAAGTATATGTACTATGTACTCTGAGAAATTACAGCTTTCACAGTTTTCTAAGAGTACTGTTGGACTTGGCCCTTTTTTTAAGGTTATCCCCAAACTGTTTACCTTCTTCCTCCTATTTTTCTGACCCTCTTATTGTTGGCTTTATGACTCTTGGCACTTTACAACTGCTAATCGCTGCTTAAGTGCATGTGCTCTCTCCTTTAAACATGGCATCATTGGTTTACACCTGTTTGGCATATTTAATTTACTTGTAAGTTCCTTGTCCAGTGGTATCCCACATACCAAGAGACTGTAAATTCAATGCTATTAGTGGGCCGGCAGCGCTGCTTGTGCCACCCACAGAAGCAGCCTTTCAAACCTGTCTGAGGCCTTAGACTGCAGGGCCTGCATGCACAGTTTATTGCCACATTGAATTGGCATTTAAAACTACTTGCCAAGCCTCATGCTCCCCTTTTACTACACATATGTCACCCCTAAGGTAGGCCCTAGATATCCCTCTGGGCAGAGTGCTGTGTAAGTAAAAGGTAAGACATATGCCTCTATTGTGTGGCATATTTGTTTCTCACTACTCTGAGGCCTACTCCTCTCATAGCCTAGCATTGTGAATTCTCCTATATGTGTTTACGTGGTTATTCCTGATCTGAAAGGAGTAGTGCTGCTATGTTTGGTATGTTTAGAATGGTAGTGATAACATGCTTACTGGTGTAGGTGGATTTCTCATTACTATTGTACACATGCCACTTTTAGAAAGTGCAAAAGGAACTATTGATGGACGGAATGCAGAACAAATCAAAACATTCACCCCCAGTCAAGAGATCTGGGTTAAATCCATCATTTTTTTGCTCACCATGCCACCCCAGTTTAGACCTGGCCATATCCAAATCAGTCTTGACCCTGTGCCTCATGGGAACAGTCCAGCCCGAACTGCCAAGCCATGTCCTCCCTGGACCGGAAACAAGCATGCTAGGACCGGTTTCGGGGTTTCACCCCTCTTCAGCCAGGATAGCTTGATTCCAGTGGCATGGAGAGCACGGACTCACGTCTGAGCATACTCGTCCCACTCGGGTGACAAATGCAAAAAGAACTATTGATGGACGGAATGCAGAACAAATCAAAAATTCACCCCCAGTCAAGAGATCTGGGTTAAATCCATCATTCTTTTGCTCACCATGCCACCCCAGTTTAGACCTGGCCATATGCAAATCAGTCTTGACCCTGTGCCTCATGGGAACAGTCCAGCCCGAACTGCCAAGCCAGGTCCTCCCTGGACCGGAAACAAGCATCAGGGTTTCCCCCCTCTTCAGCCAGGATAGCTTGATTCCAGTGGCATGGAGAGCACGGACTCACGTCTGAGCATACTCGTCCCACTCGGGGTGACAAATGCAAAAAGAACTATTGATGGACGGAATGCAGAACAAATCAAAACATTAACCCCCAGTCAAGAGATCTGGGTTAAATTCATCATTCTTTTGATCTCCATGCCAACCCAGTTTAGACCTGGCCATATGCAAATCAGTATTGACCCTGTTCCTCATGAGAACAGTCGATCCCGAACTGCCAAGCCAGGTCCTCCCTGGACTGGAAACAAGCATCCTAGGACCGGTTTCGGGGTTTCACCCCTCTTCAGCCCGGATAGCTTGATTCCAGTGGCATGGAGAGCACGGGACTCACGTCTGAGCATACCCATCCCACTCGGGGTGACAAATGCAAAAAGAACTATTGATGGACAAGCCCATCTGTACTGGGGTGAATGTATGACATTGTTCTGCATTCTGTCCATCAACTGTTGTGTTTGCACTTTTAGAAAGTGGGCATTTCTCTGTGCTTATGACTCTATGTGCTAAGCAGTCTGACTCAAATCGACGTCTGGGCCTGGTTGACAGCTACACTTTGTGCACAAAGTATAGCTGTCAAGAGGCCCAGAAGTGCCAGACAGCCTTCACAGAGTGAGGGTTGGGTGTGAAAGGGTTGCACCTGCATTCATCCACAATGGTCTTCCTGGGGTGGGAGAGAGGGAGGCGGGTGCACTTATATTTGGATGGGCTGTGTCCTGACCTCACACAAATGGCTGATTTATCCCCCGTGGCACACCTGGAGCGTTGAAAGGGGGTGTTGTGCACTTCAAAAGGTTCTTTTGAAGTTCCCCCAGATCAAAGACATTTTGAGTATAAGTACAGGGGCTCTGACCCCATTTGTTTAGACACTGCGTGGACTTGTAACCAGATGCTGCTGGCTCCACAGACTTCACTTTGGCAGAAGAACATGCTATGCTGCTGGGCTGCAAGAAGGATTGCTACTTCACTACATGGACCCTGATGTGCTGGCCTGCTGTCCATTCTTTGCTCTAGTGCCCCACTGCTCTCCAGAGATGGATGGACTTCCCCCTCCATGTTTTTAGCTGGACCCCAAAAGATTCCAGGACAAAGCTACATTGTGCCAGAGAGCAGCATGTGTTTTCTGCTCTTGTTGCCCAGGGCGTGTGGAGCATTTTGTTTGAAGCACCTGGGGAGTGCTGTAAGCTTTCTCCCTTGTCCTGGTCTCAAACAGCTTATGGATGGCACTGTTAGGTGCTCCTGGACTCTACAATAAAGCACGTAGCAAGCGCTGGTGCCCAGTGAAGCCGTAACCTTTCAGGAGGAGGGTAACTTCAATTAGGCATACTCTTAGCTCGAAGAGGTTACTCCATATTGAGAATGCCCGGGAATCTGTTACGTGGTGCTGAGTTCAGGACATCTTGGCGGCTCACAAAAGCAGCATACTGCCGCATCACCTGCTCACCGGTGGCGCATCCTGCAGGGATGGTGTGTTTCCTGCACCTCTGATAGAGCCCCGACATCACGCTCAGCTGAGTGAGGGCACCCGCAGTCATCAGCAGCCCTCCGTGATGCTGGAGCCGTACTCTGTGGATCTCGAGCACTGCTGGGTCCGGGTGCTTTGTGGGGGACACGTGTTTCCTGGGAGCTCACCGGTCCTGAAGGGGCCCAAGTGAGATGGAGTTGTGGGCTTCATGCTGGCTTTGTCCTAAGTACTGCAATTCCCCTAGTGAGAATGCATGCATTTTTGGCGACAAGATTTGAATGGAGATTGAGTGTGCTTGGCTGCAATTAGGAACACTATCTACAAATTACCATATATCACGCATGAGGTGAGAAAGCCCTGGTATCCACACATCTCATAATGAGGCTACCATATAGAATATAATAAGTTTGCAGGTGGGCTGCATCCTAGGTCCTAGGGGGAAAATTGGTGATCTATGCATTTATAGTGACTTATGGTGAGATGTGATGACTTACGTGCACTCATATTTATTCATGTAATGCCGGGGATTTGTACTGATTCCTGCGATTCATCTGCTGCATTGATGCACTGATGTTATGGCATATGTCATGCTGACTCCTGCATTGTCAGGGTAATGAGCATGTGTTGGACCTGGCCCATTTTGCATGGTTAACCCTGAACTTTTTGCCTCCTATTTTTTCTGACCTGTGTTTGTTGGGTTTAGGACTCTGGGCACTTTACCACTGCTAACCAGTGCTAAAGAGCATATACTCCAAGTTCACAATAAATGTATTGGTGATTGGTTTATCCTGAATTGGCATATTTGATTTACAAGTAAGTCCCTAGTGAAGTGCACCAGGTGTGACTAGGGCCTGTAAATCAAATGATACTAGTGGGCTTGTGGCTTTGATAGTGCCACCCACATGAGTAGCCCTGCAAACATGTATCAGACCGCCAACTGTAGCGCCTGTTTGTGCAGTTTTAAACTGCCATTCGACCTGGCAAGTACATCCACTTGCCAGGCCCAAATTTTCCCTTTTACTACATGTAAGGCACCCCTAACGTAGGCCCAAGGCAGCACTATTGGCAGGGTGCAGTGGATGTAAAAGGTCGGACATGCACTGGTGTCATAACAGTGAAATACTGCTAAAATATTTATTCACTATTTCAAGTACTATCTCTCCCATAGGGTAACATGGGGATTGCTGTGAAAAATCTTTTTCGTGTGATTTCCCTTTGAGAGATTTGGAGGTTGGAGTCTCTGTCTCACAATTTAAAAGTACATCTTTTGGTGACATTAGTTTTTAAATTGCATGTTTGAAAATCACACTTATAGAACATGGGCATTTTCATGCTTCACCATTCTGTGCCTTGCATATCCTGATGGGCCATTACCAGACTGATGGGCCTTCCTGAGCTTAAGTGGTGGGAGGAGTTGTCACTGAAACCTGAATAGGTTTGTGCCAGTCCACACAAAGTTGTCTCCTCCAACTGTAGTGTGTCTGGGGGTAGGTCAGGGAAAGGTGGAGTCTCGTGCACTACAAAGACTTTCCTTTGAAGTTTGCCTACTTCAAAGGAAGAAAGGGATATAAGTATTGGACCTCAGGCACTCTCAAATCAGAACACTTCTGGACTAAAGGACATTCTGCCAGGAAGAGCTGGATGCTGCAGGAGAGACTGCCAATGTGTTGTGTTGACCTGCTGATTTCTGCTTCTGTTCTGGGATTGAAAGGAGTCAACTTTGCTTTCTGTATCCTGCATCCACGGTTCTCCAAGGCTTGTGTATGCTTCCCTCCAAATCGGCGTTGCAGCGTGCTATGTAGTTCATTTTATTTATTTATTTAAATATGCACAACTCTGTTTGCCCGCATTCCGGAGTTTACTACCCCCCTACCCTGCCCCCCTACTGCCCCGCAGCACTCCCTCGAGGAGCCGCCACTGGTACAAACCAATTGCAACTAGAAACTCCATTTCTTACAGTATCGATTCAGGATCTGCATAATATGCGCAGTGATAGTGTTTTGATGACATGCAACATAGAAACCTTTCTCTTGTTGCACTCACTGTGATTTTTTGACAATTGCCTAGTTGGCAAAGTAATTATCGGTTCATGTAGTTTTTGGTCTATGTTTTATATCCAATAGAGTGTATTTTTATATAATACTGTGAGGAGACTCTTTTGTGGTGTATTTGTTGTGTTACTGGTGTGAGATTATTGTGCAAACGCTTTACACATTGCCTCTGGGATGAGTCTCACTGATTTTGGCAAGCTACCAATGGGGTGAGCACGGGTTATCTTTGGTGTGTAACTTACTTGCCCTGTCTAGAGTAGTGGGTTCTCCCTTGCTTAAGTGCATACCCAAGCCAATCAGAAACCCCCTTTCTAACAAGAAAGTTTTGAAGTTTTGGAGAATTCTATAAAAGCCGTGGACCGTTATTCCCAATTTTTTTGTGAATATGACCCAATGATAAAGTACAAGTTGTTTTATTGGTCCAACTGTATAGTTATTGTCTTTCCTTTTTTTTAATAGTAATATGGAAATCTAAATAAATAATCTGTATATTTTTTTTAATGGAAGGTACATTAACTAAAATGAAGAAGGAGTCCATGATGCGGTCAAAACTTAAGCTGCAGAGACCAATTTTTTGCCCATAACTCATTTTCAAAACCAAAAATGGTGCGACAGGACAGTGTGTTTCATTGTCATTTCAATGTAAACCTTAGCTTTTGAATAACAAAAATGAAAAGGGCAAACCAATTTATCCCACTCAATTAGCAAAATGACAGAGGCCCTCAAAACATTGACACAACAACCCATTCCCGACATTTAAGTAAACCGAACAAATAGAAAAACAAAGTTAAACTATGACTAGTTTGGGCAGTGATGTGTCAAACACAATATGTCTTCATTGCAAAACAAGAGACATCCTACTTTTAAATAATATGCTTTGTGGCTAGAATGCATGTTGATGCATAAAATGGGAGAAGATTATATATTTCCAGAAAAAGATCTGGTTTAATTTCTAAATAGAGAAAGGAAACAGGGCAGATCACCACCAGGGTGCGGTTATAGCACAGATGTTATGTATCTTCCAAACATGAGTCTCATTTTTCCAATTTGGCAGGCTGTAAGCCAGAAATATTTCTAAAATCAGCAGTGCTTCTGTATGCAGCTGTGGTTAACATTTGTCAAAGCTGTTCTTAAGGCAATGAAAGTAGCTTGAGCAATCTTTGCTGAGCAATTATTTCACTGTTACTCTATATTTACCTTTACTGGCTCATAATCCACGTAAATGTGGCATAAATGTTTGGTATGCGACAGTAAATATGAAAGAAGTGAGCTTTAAGATAAACAGCTTAGAAATTCCTTTGCACGGTTCAGCTTGTCTCTCACTCTCCTTTCTGCTTTCAGTCCTCCGTCCTTCCATCCTACCTTTGTTCTTCCTTTTCTTCTTTCTTTTCATTCTTCTTACTTTTTGATCTTTCTTTGTACCCTCCTTCCTTCCTTGTTTCTAACTCCCCCATCCTTTCCTCCTTTCCTTACTTACCCCGCCATCCCTTCCTTCCTTCCATCCTTCCTTCCTGGCTTCCTCTTTCTAGCACTTACTTACTTACTTTGTTTGTTTGTTTCGTTTTCACAAATTACCGGAAATATAAAAAAATTACATAACACACACTTCCAAGATCTGCTATTGTCTATTTGTTTCGCCAATCAGCATTAGCCAACCTTCATTTTGTGCCTCAGACTCTATTTGGCTACTAACAATAAACTAGAAGGCAATGAGTATTGTCCTTCCTATACTTTTCTACATTTAGAGACATTGATGGCTTTGTATGTTTAATTTTATCTCCAAACTTTTGTTGAATTGCCACTTGATCTTCCATCAGCCTTCAGCTAGGTGGAAGACCATCAATTGGTTAGCAATATGAGACCTTCTCGTAGCTATTTTTCAGGAAGCATCTTTTCTTTAGGGGATGTTTATTCCCCTGCTCAAATTGTCTCAACACATTGCACCTAGCATTGCCTGTAATATTCTTAGACATAGAAGTGTGCCCAGGTTCAGCCCTATGCTTACCTTCAATGTGGCAGAGGTTGATTTCACCTTGCAACTTGAATCTCTAAGAATACATTTTTGGGGATTGCTGCATGAGGGCCATATGACACTTTGAGTTCCATGGCAGCACAATAGGTGCTCTCTTCCAATTAAAGTGTGGTCATCCTTTTCCACCACCTTACCACATTGCAGGAATTCAGTGAGTGGTTCTCTCTCAGGTTTCCACTGTTCAGAAGCCTTCTTCCATTGCAGTCCCTCCAAATCTGGCCAACAGTTTTCCTTCAACAGAGTATTGTCTTGCACTGCATCAACAAGGACAGAAAACTATTATTATTAAGATGATAAGTAATAATCCCAACCTGCTTCCTTTTCATCAGACTCCGCATTCAAAGTGCCCATTTCTTGTCATTGTTTCTACATGCCCCTGTTACAATAATCAGCATAGTAGCCTCTTGAGTGCATTCAACTACAGACAACTAATTGCAAAGTGATTTTGTAGAAAATCTCTGAATAATGCCAGGGTAGTCTTGGTTATTCCACTTCCTCTTTAAAGCTTCCTAGTTCCAGAGGTTGAGAGCCCTATTCCCACTTTACCGATTTGTTAAAACACTTAAATGTGTCATTGAGCTATGCCCAATGTATGCCTCAAAAATGGAGTGTCATATATTTCCACCTGTCTGAAAGGTATATTTCACCTAGATGCTTGATCCAGAGGGTACATCTTTTATGTTTTTGATGACAAAGGATCCCCAACAACATTCAGAAAGATCCTTCAACATCCTGTCCAAGACAAGCTTTACTGTGGGTATCTGCTCTGTTCCTGAGTGTTTAAGATACACAACCAGCTGTCTTAAAGGACTTCACTCTAAACCCTTTTTGAACTAGTCAGTGGATCAGTAGTGTCAGCAAAAAGTCTAAAAGAACCCAATAAGAGACAGGTCAACAAATATTAAAGTTAAAGTGATTGTAAGGTGTAAACGATAATAACAGCAGGAAGAGGATGTTACCACTGCTACGACTACTACCAATATCAGTACTACCACTACTATTAATAATAACAATGATCTGCTTTTTGCAGACGACACCTTGTTGTTCTCTAAACCTGCTAGGGGACTATGGGGCACATGTATCATTGTAGCAGATTGCGAGTCCTTAATAGCGATTTTTAGAGAATCGCTATTAAGGACTCGCAAAATGCTATGTAGGTAGGAATCGCAATAATTTTAGCGATTCCTACACATTCCTTATTTGAGACTTGAAAATTGCGAGTCGAAAATAAGGAATGGCTTCCCATTCATTCCTATGGGCCAAGAGGCCCATAGGAATAAATGGGAAGTGTGTGCGCAATTTGCGGGTACCCAATAGATACTCACAAATTGCGCACGCAATTTCAAGGGTGCAAGGGTTCCTAAAGGACACCCTGTTGCACCCCTGAAATGTGCATGTGTGCACATGTGGCACACATACATGCCCTAAGGGCATGTATGTGTGCCGCATTGCACTTTGAGAAATGCAAAAAAGTGCATTTTTCAAGTTAATTGTAAATTACCACCAACTTGTAGTTGGTGGTAATTTGCGATTCCTTAAGGGAATATCACAAATAGCAATCGCTACAGGAATAGCATTTAGGGAATTTGTGATTCCCTAAATGCATTCGCAATTTAGGTAATCGCAAATATTTGTGATTACCCATATTGCGATTTCTTGACGCTTGATACATTTGAAAATGCATTTTTGCGATCGCAAAATGTGTTGATACATCTGGCCCTAACTATCTTGCTAGAAAAATGTAATCGATTTTGCAAAGATATTTAGTGCCCGCAAAAAGATCAATGGAAAGGTTGCTCTAGAAATAGAGGCATTAGGGAGAGTCTTTGAATTTGATTATTTAGGAGTGAGGCTTTATGACTACCATGAATGGTTACCCCAGAAGGAGAAAAGTACAATGGCACTAAAATATAGAGAAGGGATCATTATAAGATTTGCAAAAAGAGCATCTTCCTTCACTATCTCACCTGCAGTAGATATATATATACAATTCAAGTATGTGGGCCATCATTCTATGGGGCAGATCTATGGGGCCACTGTAATCTAGCATCATTGGAAAAGTATAAAAATGCTTTCATAAAGTTGCTTCTGAGACTCCCTGCAAGTGTCCCAACACTTCCATTGAAATGTGATCTTAATCTTAGGTCAATTTCAGATACTGCAGCTTTGCAACTAATTTTATATTCAACAAGGCTTTAGACCACTGAAGACCTGGCCTCATTTAGGGATTGCCGTAGAGAGTTATTGGTTGGGCAAGCAACTCGTATAATCCCCTGGCTCTCTCACATAAAAATATGGTTATCAATGTCCGTGTGACTAGTGGGCCCATCCGACAGGAATACCCGAAGGTGCCTGTGAAAATGTAAAATCATATTAAAGGAATTAAATCCTGGGCACCAAGGTATGTGTTGCGACCACTGGTAGGCTTACAGATTTTTATCTATCTTTTGAATATACACCAGACTTTAAACCATTTATGAATTTTGTTAACAACCCATTCGCACAAGCACTGTATATAAAGTTTAGATTAGGTATATTACCACTGGCCTCCTTTACTTACCCCTGGCACAAGGAATCTGATTGCTCTAAATTGTTCCCTCTGGGGTGCCAGGCAGTTGATAATGAAAAACATGTATTATTTTTTTGCAGTGCTTATAGGAAGCAGCATTTCTATTGGATTAGCCCACTTTTCCGTTTTCTAGGGCTCAGTAATCGCCATAGTGCCTTAAGGGTATGTAAGACCAACGCCAGAGAATGTATTGTACACTCAATTGAAAGATATTTTCATTCTATTTGGTTCATTATGATGAATGCTATTGGTCTTTTAGGAAACATGGAGTCATTGGCACTTATATTTGGAGATGTTATTGCTCGGCATTGTTATTAAGGAAAGGGTCTTCTGTAACTATCAGAAATTAATACTTTAAACTTTTTTTATCACAAAATGAATGCATATTAGAGTTTTTAAATTTTGTATATTGTGATTATATTAGAGTAATTCGTACAAGTGTCGTAATATGTTGTAACATTTATGTCCTCCACTATATTGCACGACATTTTGTTTGCATATAACTGATATGTTTCTCACTTATCTTGCATTGTAATGATTTATTGTTGGCATGTTATATGAATGTGCGCCCCATATTATTTTTTTTTTTGCCTGTACCTTTTATGGCTTTTTGAGCCGAAATACAGGAATATTTATTGATTAATTGAATAATGATAATAGTAGTAATAACAGTCTTGATAATACCATTAATAAAAAATAATACCATAATAATACAAACATACAATAATAATACCAAGGCTACTACTGCTACTACTAATGCTATTACTACTTATGCTACTACTACTACTACTAATAATAATAATAATACTACCATCACTGATTTTTATCAAGATTACATCACAGCATGGATGTAAATCTATGTTTCTCACCTGCAGTGTCTTTGGCCCCTTCATGATTAAATTATCAGAAGGAGATTTTTGAGCCACTGCAAAAATATTTTCATCTTTACAAATTGATTCATAACATAGCAAAGATAAGGGGATATTAGTAATTGTGAATTTTCCCTTTTAATATCTCAATTTTCCCAATCTGTACTCAATTTTCTCTTTAACTGGGGATCAGCCAGGCATAGATCAAAGTCAAAAAGTTCAATCAATTTTTTTAGAGTTGTTACCAAAAATGAAAAACATCTAATTTTCAGAGGGTAAATGTCCATATACAAAAGCTGAAGCTGAAAGTTAAAAAACACATGCCTGAGTGTAGATTGCAATTGGCTTCTATCAGTTCTGGATCAGCTCTCCTTCTTCAACATCATGGAATGCAATCAAATTGAAAGTAAAATATTCAATTAATTGTTTAATTTAAGCATGATCTGCATTCCATTTACCAATTCTAAAACTGAAGTAAGGGATGATGGCATTGATACGATATAGATAAATAATGTAAGAATGGAGACAGGACATAGACCGGCGATAAACCATTCAGTGGCGTAACATAAGACCCTGCAGTGCAGGGGGACCTCCAAGCTCCAGGGGACCCATCAGCAAAAAATATAGCTGGTGGGCTTGGGAGCGGTGACCCTCCTTGCACTTTGCAGAAGGTCCCCTCAAGTTTCTGTCTGAGTCCTAGAGGAGAGAGACAGCCTATAGGATGGTCTGATATTGTAACCTGCTTTGGTCAAGTAATTCTAGTAGTATGTGTTATGTCAGAGTCCAAAGTCAATGAATGGTATGCAAGAAACAGTCCCTACATGCTGTAGCCTTCAACCTTTCATCTAAACGTATCCAAAATTATATAAAAAAATGATTCTATCTCGGGCACTCAGTGAAACCCTGATTAGGTTGGTTTCAAGTCGTTACAAGTTTGTACAACAATCACAGCTGATCCAACACAGTTCTTTCTAAAAACATTGATGTGTTTGGAGGTCAGACATGGGTTTCAAAATTTCTTATTGCATGGGATTAAAGAACTTTTTTCCAGAATTAATATTCTATTCTATTCCGGAGGACATCTTTCAAATAGCAAGGCTTTTGACCATTGTAGGAGGAAAATTAACTGCAGTGAACAAGAGCCTCTCTTGATGAGGGAATTAGCTGATCTGATATTAGTGAAGTGAAAGCTTGTAAAATGAACCTCCATGGTATCATGAAAACTTAAAAGACAAATCTTTTTAAGATGGGACCATTTGCTGTGATATTTCTTGGTGAGCAGTTTATTGGTTTTTGTCAAACAAATCCAAGAAATTCATGTGTAAGTGTTGTAAGATGATAAAGTGCTCCTGAAGTTAAAATACTCATTCAGTCTTTAACAACTGAATGTTATAGACCTTGATTGCTGACACATTGGAAGATACCATCAGGAGGAATGACGATAGAGTACCCCACCACCAAAGAGAAACAATTCTTCTGTAACCATAGCTCGTAAAAGAAAGCACTCAGGTAGGATGTTGATGGATAGAAACAATGCACCTCTGCAAAGGACAAGAGAGAAAATGTAGGCACAGAAACTTTAAGAAAAAAGTAACAAGCACCTTGGTGGCCCATGAAATCAACCCATGCAAATCAACCACTATATTTGGCTCTCCATTAGATTGCCTTCTCCTCCTATAAATTAAGTAATACATTTAATTTCACCTCCAAAATTAGGATGGACCACTCAAGGATTTTGTCACGAGTCATCAAACTTCGAGTAAGTATGTTTATTGTATTGCTATATTTTAATGAGATGGAAAATATAAGTTGTGATTACACCATCGATGCTTTCCTTCCAATGTACAAGAGATAGTATTCAGTGACACAAATACCTCCAATCCTGACTGGTGACCACTTTAAAATTCCTATGGCAAATTGGTTGTGCTAATGTCTTCATTTATAAATGACAGTGGAGGGCTGGCCTGTGCATGGAGCAAAGAGTGTCAGAGCCCGAGTTCCAGCCCGAGTTCAAGCCCGCGACTGGGACCATGCCGAGCCCGAGACCGGAATCAGCAGGGCGTGTGATCCTGGGAGCTGTGCCGTGGACGCAAGGAGCAGGTAATACGGGCGGAGAGGTGAGCTAAGCCGAGTCACAGCTGGGCACAGCCAGTAGCAATGGTCGACACTCCTCTTCCCCTCTCTGTCAGCCCGTGTGTCTCCGACTGCGTAGTGCACAGCTCAAACCACCTGAAGTGCAAACGCCCTGCAGGGGCTATATTTTTCCACACAGTAGCAGTGACCTGCTCTCCGCTTCATCGGATACCGACCCAGGCAGCACAAGATGAGCCCAGTTAATAACAAAACAGCCTTGCTCCGCTTCAGTCCGCCGTGAGGGGAACGGCCTTTCCAGTCCTGCCCTTGCTGTGAGGGGAATGGCTGTACCATTACTGCCAGCGCCGTGAGGGGAACGGCTTTCAGCAAAACTACATCCCCCAGCAACCCCGGGCCGGCGTAGTGACATCATCCGCTGGGGCCCGAGCAGCAACATAAGCGCGGCCAGTCTCCCACCTTGCCCTTCAAAGCCCGAAGAAGGCCGGGCTGGGCCACATCTCTTGACTTTGCCTTTGAGCATTACCCACTATAGCGGTAAGACTATATAGACTACATATGAACCTAAGTGGGTTATGAACTGACTGTTTATGAACTTTGATTAGTACTTTTTGGACACATTTTAATTCTTGGCATCTTTGTTCTTTTACTGATTTATTTGAGAAGTCTTTTTTTTTCTTTTTCTTCTTTTTACCCCTTTTTGTGTGTAAATATCTGATTAGAAAATACTGTATAATAGAGGCAGATAGCTGTAATACTCTTGGGTTGCTCCTTACCATATTAATATTATTGTACACAGGAATATCTGCCTTGTATTGTAAGTTATTATATCAATTAAACGGACAAGATAGTAGTATGGCAATAAGTTATCAAGGCAATTATGGGGAAGAGGAAAGTAGTAGAAACGATGACAGGGAGAAAAAGATAGCAAAAATAGCAAAGACCTAAAAACTGGTCAAATCTGCAGCGGAGAACTGTACATTGGCTGCTATCGATGATCTAATAGAAGAGGTAGAAAACATGTTGGCCAGCGGAATGGAGCCCAGTGCTAAGGGGACAAATAAAATGTCATCATACTATAGTAGAAGAGAAAAAGTGGCTCCAATAAAATCAAATAGTCCAACTATTGTTGTTCACCAAGCATACAACAAAACGTCATTGGAATTGCCGTTTGTTTCGCCATTAAAGCCAGGATTGGGTACTGGTAGGACTACCTCCCTTAGCTCGAATACTCCTGATAATATAGATAGGAATCAAGATAACTTAATATGCAGCGAGATTATTAATGTAGAGTGTTCAAATAGATACTCACCCCTAGATGATAACTTGGAGGAAGCTCAAGCAGAGCAAATAACAGGAAAAGATGGAAACAGCCCAACTAACTTGAGCCTAATCGGGGAACATATGCATGGACAGGTACAGGTACATGATACCCATTCACTTGTGTTAGACCTCTATACAAAACTTAATGTGGTCCAAGAAGAGGTTTTAACAATCAAAAGAATGATAGAGGTGTTAACAATACATTTATACAGATATTCAGGGGTTGTAACCAAGGCACCCGGGGAACAAAATCAGATAGGGAAAAAATGTCATTATCCTAATATGGTGACCCAGGCACCAGAACCATCGCCTAGAGCTGATTTAAAATTTTCCCCCAAAGCAGACTAAAAATGAGAGTAATAATCCAACTCCAAAGGCTTACATTAAATACAACCTGGAGAAATAACCGATTAACATCCATGACTATTCGAGACCATCTAGACCGCAACAACTAATGCAACGTGTATATTCAGATTTAAAAACCAAGTACATCAACAGACTACCACAAGGTGATCAAGGTTTGGGAAGGGGATTGGGATCCCCGAAGGGAAATATGGACATCACCAGGCGTTTTACCTCCCAATTAGGGAGGATTATAAGCTGTATAATGTGTTCCTTACTAATGTCCCGAGATTAAACCCGGGTTGCAGAGAAGATATGGATTCCCTTATAAATAAAGCTATATATTGGATTAGGAAGGAGCGGCAGTCTCTCTCCATAATAAGATCGGATATAAAAAATGCAGAAAGGATTCCACAAAATGTTGGGAATTTGGATCATATAAAATTAAAAATGTTCTCCAAATCCATAGCTGAGAACTTAACAACCCTGAATTTAAGAACCCATTCCCTTTTTAATTCTAAAATCAATATCAGGCAAAATAAAACCAGTGCAGACAATTGTAGCTCGACCACATATAAGTCTGAGGGGCAAAGCGACCTCAAAGCCTGACTAATTCATGAGCGGAATTGGGATCTCAATGGGAGGGGGATTTTGCACGCTTTGGCTCGGGCTCAATGGGTAGCTGACTTTGACGATCAACCTAATGTGGATCTGGGTATCAAACGAATTGAACAAAGGACAGTTTGGATGACTTTATCATGCTGGATAAGAATATGGACCATTCCCTTTTTAATTCTAAAATCAATATCAGGCAAAATAAAACCAGTGCAGACAATTGTAGCTCGACCACATATAAGTCTGAGGGGCAAAGCGACCTCAAAGACTGACTAATTCATGAGCGGAATTGGGATCTCAATGGGAGGGGGATTTTGCACGCTTTGGCTCGGGCTCAATGGGTAGCTGACTTTGACGATCAACCTAATGTGGATCTGGGTATCAAACGAATTGAACAAAGGACAGTTTGGATGACTTTATCATGCTGGATAAGAATATGGACCACCGAGGAATTGTTAAATTATAGACAAGCATTGAGTGAATTATTGGCCCTTGATACTCATGTAACTTTTCCTTGGTTGGTCCACATTCGTAAATGGCTTTTGGATCTGGGTTTGAGCCGGTTTTGGGAACAACCGAATCTGTTGACTCCAGATTCAAAACAAGAAATCAAAACCGTTTATTGGAATTTTATTAGGCATAATGTAATCCTAACTTGTAGATCTGGTACACTCACAACCCAGTTCCTAATGTTTAAAACAAACCCCAGTTTCGAATCGTTTTTAGATGAGATCGAACCATTACTTGCCAAGGTATTGTATCTGAAATTTAGGTATGGTACCCTTCAAATAAAGTCGTTTACATCGAGGTGGGGACAAAAGCAGCTAGAGGGAAATGATTGTAAATGTACTCAGTGCCACCAAGATAGTGAAGAGAATATTGCGCATGTTTTATTTTTCTGCCCTGCATATGAAAATGCCAGAAAGAAATGGATAAAACCCTTCGGCAGGAAGTTGTGCATTAGGAAATATACTGAAATGCTGTGCATTTTAAAAGCTGACAGTTCTAGGCTAATCGTATTTGATACTAGCAGATTCCTATTGGCTGCCAAATGTATTAGGATGAAGAAAGTGCTTAAATTTTAAAGTTTTAAAATTATTACATGTTAAACTTTATATGTTTTTATGGGAACCATATGCAATTCTAAAATGTTGATGTCGCATATAGTTAATGACATCATAAAATTCACAATGTGGAAACCCCTATTTTACTTATATGATGATACAGAAATCCTTGAAGAAATTGCACTTTGCACGTTTTGCACTTTTTCACTTTGCACTTTGCACTTTTATGAAACCAACTTTATTGATGCTGAATGAAAAGATAGCATCCATACTTTAAAGTGGAATGTATATGCTTATGCGTTGCTGATGGCTAAGTTCCTGGCATTTTGTATCTTGTACTTCATGGAATTAACTGAATAGCTGCTAGTTGTGGTAAAACGTTTTTCTGCAACTAGAAAGAGGTTACCAGAAATGTTGCACCTTGTACTTCTATGTATATGCTGCTAACCATAGACTACATCCCTTGTACTGTATTTCAATTGAATGGAGGATTAATGAATTGTATATATTTTTACTCTTTTTTATTTTAATGTATTATATTTATTGTTGCTTTGATGATTCTTTGAATCGAATAAAGATGCTATATATAAATGACAGTTGCTAAAACAGTGATCTGATTGGCATCACACAATTGTCTGTGCCAGGAAACGTTTTTCTTATATTATCTGCTGCCTTGTACCACACACAACTATAATTTGCCCATATTTCAGCAGTAAAGCACAGAGAACCGCATTTATTTTTTATTGGTTGTAAATTTGATAAAAAGTTCAGACTTGATTAACTGTTCAATATTATTTATATCTGTCTATCCAGTCGTGAAACAATATCTGAATTTCTCTTAACATCTCTTTATTTGTTTTTCTTGTCTTGTTCTCATTTTCGTGTTTTACTCAACAGACAGTAAACGCTTCAACCACATGTTTATAGAAACAGCAACGTGTTGTTCTCACTTCAAACGACAGCATACAACTGAATGTTTGGAGCAGTCGCTGGAATCTGGGAGCAATTACCAAGAAACTTTAAGCTACCATTTTGGCACATTAGAAATTTGGAAGCCTTTAAAACAGTACTGCTTGTTTTTTGCAAGTCTAGTAAGCCTGGCAAGAAATATTGCTTTACTAGGTATTTGCTTGTTTTGTATTAATTCGCTTTCCTAAGTATTTATATTAATGATGGAGCAGCTTTGAAAAATTCTTTAAGGGGAGTAAGTCGTAATCTGGGATCTAGTGTTGCTCAACAAGTAAAAATAAATGTCTACTGATATAAGTTCATAAGTTTACTTTAAAATCAAAAATATGCATTTCATCATTAAAACATAAAACGAGCAGCAAGAATACATCATTAAAACCAATAAAAATTAATCATATAAATAAATAAAACCCAATGATTCCAACATTACATGAATAAAACACAAAACATTTCCTAAAAGACAAAGACAAGTGGACACAATGCACATAAAAGCTTCAAAGTCAAGCTAACAGATTGTGTCTAATAAGCCAGGCTGTGCAGAGGAATTCGGATACAGCCACCACAATGACAGTCAAAGAGTCGCTTTTGCAAATCCTAAGGGCATATATTTGATTAATTAGCCCAAAAACCATCATTAGAGGACAATTCACCTGTCTCTGTGTTTGGCTATTTTGGACAAACAAACAACAAATGTTCCTCAGTTTCATCCAGAAGCCTACATAACTGACGCTGAGTGGACCGAGTCTTAACAGAGTCACTCGATGAAGAGTAAGCAGCAATTGCGAGAGTCCCATACCTGAACTACAAGAACAATGAACAATCACACACAGGTTGGATGTAGTTTAGAAGCTCCTCTGTCTTATGCATGAATTTGTACAGTAAAAACATCTTGTAAGGCACCCTGTGCGGCTAGACAATTCATGTTGAGCAGCAATTCACTCCCAATATCTAAATTTAACCATCACACCGCAACAGTCAGGATAGATGATGGTTATTCCCAGAAATTGGATGTGGCTAACTCATACCATGTATTTTTAACATATGCCAGCCAATTGATCTTCGTGGAAAATTGTAGTTTAATTATATCAATGGGGCCCTCTCTATAGAGGTGTAGGTCTTCAAGGTCCCAAATATGCACCCAGTAGAATAACGGCCTTAGGTTAACCAGCTCAGAGACAGGGTTAAGATCAAGGTCCTGTATTAAATGCACCCGATGTGTCCCAATCCCTAGACCAGTAGGGGCTCTGATAAAATGTTTTCACTAATAGTGAAAATACCTGTATGGCAATTTTCCCATAATTCAGCACCATGTATTGCCCCACCCTTTGCTTGGGTTTTGTAAATCTCCTCTGCAGGAAGAATCGGGAACCATGAGGCCTTTTTGGCAAACATGATGATTGCCCCTGCTCTATGATTTAACAGAAGCAAGCTTTTGAGGATCTGCGAGGCCCAAGAGCCAGAATCCGATAGACGGATTCCCAAGTAGTCAAAGTCCCTGACCCTTTCTAGGACTTGCTTTCCCAGGTTTACAGTGCCCTTTTCCTCCTGTAATAAGTAATCTGCTTTTTTTGGAAGCATTAAATTCAAGACCATGTTCAGAACAAAGCAGATTACATTTGTCAATGAGATTCTGGAGACCCAGTCTAGTTTTACGAAATAGAAAAGTATCATTGGCAAAGTGGAGCTGGACCTTTCTGTCCTGCAATTGGTGAAGAACCATTAACAATTAATCAAAAACTTTACACAACTGTTGATATAAAGAAGGAAGAGAGTAGGAGTCAAAACACAAGCCTGATGCACACGCTTGTCAACAGAAATTGCCTGGATTTGTTCTCCTTTCGTACCACATCGGACACTAGCAAAATTCTCCTTGTGGAGGCCCATAATAACGATTAGCAAATTTCTGGGAATCCCCACCCCAGAAAGGACTTCCCATAATTACTGGGAAGTCCTTTCTGGGGTGGTGATTCCCTGTAATTTGTACCAGGTCAAACAAAAGATCAATAAATGCTACAGAATGTTTTCCCCTCCAATATCTATAGTCTTCCATTTAGCCAAAAGAAAGCAGAAGACCAGGTCGATCGAACTGGTCTTAGATCTAAATCCTGCCTGTAGATCAGACAGGATATGGTGTTCGTTGCTCTAACCCAAAAGTCTCTCCAGGACTTGTTTGCAGAAAACCTTTTGAAGGTTATCCAAAAGGCTAATTGGGCAGTAATTAATTGAGGTGCTTGGGCTTCCCTTCTTGAAGACAGGGACCATCGGTGCCCCTTTTCAAGCAGTGGACATCACTGCTCCTGTTGCAATTGCACTTGTGACAGTATTAATGTAGGAAACCAATCTATTAGGGTCAGATTTAAAAAGGTCAGCTGGGATTTAGTCAAGCGCTTGAGCCTTCCCTCATCTCGGCGATGCTACTGCATGAGCAGTCTCCGCTAAGGTAAAAACTAAGGGAGTAGCAGGCAATGTAAGTATAGTAGCTCCCGCGGTACTGGGGGAGGCCAAGTTTGTTTTATCTGGACAGGATTAAAGATTCTCAAAATGGGTGACCCAGTCACATAGTAAATTGGACATCTCAGCTAGCTTCCCTAAATACCCATCGCTTAGGCTTACTAGTTGCCAGAATTTCTTTAGGGTGTTGTTAGAAGAGGTATATAAAAGGTCTTCGGCTGCTTTGGCTTCCCTTACTTCGAGCTGATATTGTGCTCTACATGCCCTTATCTCCTGGCTAGCTCCTTTCTTGATTGCTCTAAGGATATTTCTCTTAGCCACTCTGCAATGCTGGGTAATACCCATTCATGGTGCAATATGCTCAGCTACAATCAATTTGTTGTTCACCCAGTTGTTGGACATAAACTCCATGTGCGAAAGAACAACCAAGTACATATCTGAAAGTACCTTGGGAGAGGAACACACCACCTCCCACTTCACTTTCCTACAATTATTTGTTACCTCCAATTGTTCATCATGTGGCTGAAAAAAGGGGGTGAAATGTGGAAGACCAACTCCTTCATAGTTAATACTAGTGGATTATGGTCACCGTTGTCCCTCTCAGACACTTTCATATCATCCATCAGCTTCCATAGTTTAGCCTCTAAAATGATATTATCCTTAAAGATTCCTTCTAAACATGGGAACAGGGATAGCATCAGAAGGTGAGTGACCATTACTCATTCTCAATCCATGTGCTTGAGTGAGGGATCCCACTTGTAAGGTTTCTCTTCACTAGATAAGTTAGCTCAGGGTTTTCCCACACTAAGTCCTCCTCATGGCACGTCCTGAGTTATACCATTGGGTTCATATGTGAGATTTAAGTCACCTTCCACGATTACATAACAGGACTCTGGGTGCTAGACCAAAATCTCATCCAACAAGTAGACCTTAGGTAATGATACAATTTCAGAGTGCCAAACTATAAAATAGAGTTTAAAGGAACTCTGTGTGAATGGGAATGATAACAGTGGGTTGAGGAGCTTAGGAGAAGAGCATTACGTTTCAAGTACTTACTTCTGTAGCTAATAATTTGTAAGTAAATGCAGCAGGCGGTATGTGGTGAATGTGCTGCATCCACAAGCAACTAACTGAGCAGCCTGTATTGTTAACACTACCTTGATATGTTGACATGTTAAGGTCTGTGATCTGTGAATTGGATCTAAAACCAGAGTTGTGAGTAACAGAAGGAGTAGGACTTGGGAAGAATGGAAACCGAATTGAGTGGAGTCACCGCCATCTTTAGCAATGAGCTCACAAGGTGATGAAATAATTTGTGATACCTTTAGTAAAAATGGTGATGCAAGCTTTACTGTCTCACGCAGTGAGAATGCACAGAGCAAATGAGAAGTCTAGCTGTTCTGCTAATGTGTTTGAGGTGCAGCACATCAATCATGCCCTCCAGATGCCATTTCGGCAACTAAGCTAATTACCATAACTTGCTTCAGGCAATCATCTTAGCTGCTTACTTGCAACATTCCATTTGTGGGGTAAAGCACACCAAGCATTGTGTGTGTTACATTGGCACATCCATCTCAGATGCACATATGAATAACTGGCAAAGAACAAAAGCCTCTTGTAGCATTTGCTGATTTTACAGCAGCATGGAATTGCATGCCTTTGCACTGTCAAAGGTCATAGGTCTCCAAGACCTCCCAGCATTGGCTGAGACTAGCAGACTCAGCAAAAGTTGGGAGACGATGGAGTTCTGGGATGGTACGCACTGCATCTCTGTCCTGCTCTTTCCTTTTTGCTGACCCTCTTCCTACTTCCACTTCCACAAACTTTGCTAGCATTTGAGCTGCATGTTCTCAGACCTTACAAGGCAGCTCTCAACAACATAAACATTGGAAGAGCACAGCACAATGACAGATCATTGTGATTCCATTATACCACCCAAAGGTGATGACAAGTGCATTTAAAGTGGAGAAGATTATATCAATAAAGAAACTATTGGCCCACCATTAAAAAGTGAGTCGGGTTCAAGTGCGCAAGAGTGTGTGTGTGTGCATGCATATGTGTTTGTCAATATGTCTCTGTGTGTGTTTTTGTGTGTGTACTTGGACAAAGGTCATAACCGAAGGACAGATTATGCTGAGTAGGGGTAAACAGACTCTATGAGGCCCTATGAGTCACCAATCAGTGATACCCATAGCTCAAACAGATAATCCTTGACTGGTGGTAAATATATTTCTGACTAAAAAGACACCAACCAGAGTAAAAAATGCATCTCTGAGCTTCAGGCCCATGTGTTGAATCAAACTGAGAAATCTTTGGTGCAGAAGAAAGAGGCAAAAGCCATACCATTAAAGACCTCACAAATAAAACACAATTGGGAAGAATGGATAACAATAATATGTTTATAATATGTGATATTAGAATGAATGACCATGAACATATTTTACCTATTTAAATGCTTTTGACATTCGTTTGTTAAGTTTATAACTTTGGCTGATTCCTGGAAGGTAACTTGGTTAGAAGCCAGGCAACAATACCATTGTCCTTTGCAATTAGTTGTAGCAAAGTTCAGTAAGTACATTTTGAAAGAAGAATCTATGAGATTATAAATTTAAAAAACAAACGTTTGAAAGACAAAAGCTTGAAGTCATTAACAACATATTTTATTTCAAAGCATTTCAGACTTTAGAGTAAGATTTAGCATGAAATATCACAGCCTGTTTCAGGGTTACTGTTTGGAGTGAGTGATAGAATGATGTGTGTCTAGGCTCAAAGTCAAGCTCAGAGCTAAAATCCCAGACAGGGTCAGTATTAGGTATGGTGTCAGGGTTGTGGGTCGTGTTTGCATTTGGAGTCACTTTGTATCTTGATTCAAGTCAGTATTAGGCTTCCAATTATGAGCAATTTGTTTTATGAATTGGAGACATTGAGAGTTTGTAGAATTTGTGGAACTGGAGATTTTAGAGACTTGTGGGCATATGCATAGCATGTGAATGGGGCAGTAAGCTGCTCACCCATGACTGGCACTTCCTCATTTGGCCCCACATCAAGCCCACCCCCACAATATTTAGGCTTCTCCTCTGGTTCTACAGGATCTCTTGAGCAAATGTATGCTTACTTTTAGAATCAATTTATTATTGAGTTCAGTTTGTTGTCCTTAGAGGACGTGCAATGGGCCTTTGTAACAGCTAAGTCAGGCTCTCTGGCAGACATCTGTGCCGCCTGAACCATGCAATTAGCTGCCAAAAGTAATTGTTCTCAATCTTTGCCAAGTGCTTAATCAATCTAGCAAGTGCACTTCTATTCCACCATCTTTGAAGAGTGCTCAAGGTGCTCCCTTGTTCATTTAACCCTCCCCTGGTCCGGTTGTAATTCTTCCCATTTCCTTACTGCCAGTAAATCAGCAACAGAACAAATTATAATAACAATACTTTGGTGAATCCTGTGCAGTCAGGCTTCTGGGCTTTCTTTGAAGCAGACGTAGCACTGACTGATATCAGCAATAGCTGTTTAGATCTGCTAAGAATGATTGTGGACCAGGGTAGTGCAGAGGACCTGGTCCAGTTAGGTCTTTCCACCAACTTTGACACTGTGGTTTTTGTCTTTCCTGACTATGCAATCACTGGTTTATATTAGGCCTGGGCGAAGCACTACGCTACGCTCGCGTAGTTTGCGAAGTTCGCGCTACTTCGCGCTACGCGAACTGCACGTAGCACAGTGCGAACACGCGTAGCGTAGTGTTGCGTAGTGCCGCGGTCATTTTTTGCTTGCTCGCGGTCCTCAACGTCAAGTTGGCGACCGCGAGCAAGCAAAATGACATCCTGGCGAGACTTTTTCCTTGTTCGCGATCGCGAGCATGGAAAATAAACCTCCCGGCGAGATTCCCAACGCGAGAAGGTCAGGTTTCTCATTGCGAGGGGTCGCGTATGCTCGCGACCGCTCGCGATGAGAAACTACCAGTTCGCGTTGAGAAAACTGCAGCTCGAGTAAAAATCTACTCGAGCAGCAGAAAACTACAGCTCGCACTGTGCAAGATGCCATTTTCAATGATTGCACAGTGCCGGTTGCTTGTCCGCACTGTGCAATCATTGAAAACAACATCTTGCACAGTGCGAACATGTTACTTCTTAGTTCGCGAAGTGCTACGCGTAGCTCGCGTAGTGCGAACTTCACTTTGCGTAGCTTCGCGAAGTGCTACTTCGCGAACTACGCCCACCCTTAGTTTATATTGTTCAGCCTTTAGACTGTTAGGGCTTGTTTATGAGCTCTATACTATTTAATTCTTTTGCATTCTCACTGGCACATCTCATTAGACCTTTTCAGCTTCCTTTCATACGCTATACTGATGATAGACAGTTTACCAATGGATGGATAAAGTTTGGTTTCTGCCCAAGCAAATTTGTGAAACTGTCTGCAGTGGATGACAGGATGAATGATAATCTCAACAAATTTAAATCTGATCAAATGGATGTTCTCATTGTTAAAGACCCATACTAATATTGGCTATCCAATTGGTTGCCCTTCTCTTTGGGCTTTGGCCTGTGTCCTGCCATGACGGTCCAGAATCTACAATTTATTGTCGACCATAATCTCTGTCACCCAGTGGCGGCAGGGAGGGAATCGAAAAATAAATTTTAAAAAACTTACCTTGCCATCGGACCACCGCCTTGCCTTGCGTCATACTCTTTTGTTACTGCTTGAAGCAGGAAGCATACCCAGGCTTCCCTAAGCCAATCACAACGCTGCAATTCAGCGTTGTGATTGGTCTAAGCACCGTGGTTCGGTGCTCAAACAGGCAGTGGGAGCCTGTACATGTTCCTCAGCAGGCTATATATTACAACCTGGTTGGGAACGTGCAAAGTACGCATGAATGTTTGGCCAGCCCAAAAAAACCGACTAAACTGTCATGCACATTTAAGTGCCCACCACTCCTCCCCTTGCTGGCTGTGATGACAGCCAAGCCCCACTCCGTTAAGCTGCATGACAACTGAAAAATAAAATAATAATAATATAGTGTTTTTATCATTTTATTTTTCCTTTTTCCACTGTTCAAAATGCAGTTTGAAAGCACTCCTCTGCCTTAGTAAAGGAGCAGCTGCTGCTGTCACCTCACATTGGAAAAGCGTCTTCCATCTGAGGTTTGATTTCCAGTAATTCAAACAGTAGTCGGATTGTGACTCAACAATTGTAATGCACTTTATTTAGGTATTCCTTTGGATAACATCAGCTCACCCAGAATTCTGTGGCAAAGCGTCTATAAAATCTATTGGCTGCCAGTAGCCAAAAACTTCATGTTTTAGAGCCTTTGCAGCTGCCATAAAACATTGTATGGCTAGTGAAAAAATTCCATCCATAAGTAATGTTCTGCCTTTCTGCTCAACATCTCTAAATCCAAAAACTCCATAGTGGTGGCGATAATTTTTTTATCTAGTGACTAAGGTCTAGAATTATCTTCGGCATATATACACACCATTCCTAAACATCTGAACATTAGAAATCTGCTGAAAGCTTCCACAGTATTTAGTATGATTCCACCAAGACTATCCTTGTTACCCTAATGACATGATATCCTATCAGACGTTAGCATGTTATATAATAATTAACATAACATACTTTACCTTTCTAAAAAGGTGAAAAATAACTCTAAGAAGAAGACCAAAGATCAGAGTATAAAGGGTGGCATTTTACCATAATATTGAAAAAAAAAAGATTGGTTTTCTAATATATTGTTGGATTTATATCATGATTACCAAAATCTTGTCACTTTAAATGTATTGCAGGTTAGAATATCATGTTTAGTGCTTTAATTAATATCCTTGTCAAGAATATCATTGTATATATCATTAATGTATGTGGGTTAGATTCTTTAGGAGCCCATTTGGGCGTGACTAAGCTAATGATTCATTACCTTTGACAATGTTCTGTTTATAACAGCAGAAAGGTGTGAATCTTAGAGAATATAATTATGATGTGATTAGTTTCCTGTAACCAGATTGAGAATGCATTGATCTCTTTTCACTTTTAAATCCCTGGGCGTGTAGCGTGTGATCTATAAATTGTGTATTTCTGGGAGGATAATATATATTGTTACAGCCATGAATGAATAATTATATATATACATAGACTCTGGGCCTGGGAGGAAGTTCACTTACAGTGAATGATAGATATTTTGAGTTTGATTTTGAGATTCTATATGACTTTGATTTCAATTTGCTCTGCTGGTGTATATTGTTTATACATTGTTGATTTGCTGTATCTCAAACTTCCACAGCTCTTTTTGTCACATTTACATTGTCATTTGGAGTTATTTTCACCCATTACAAGATGGCGCCTACTTTCGGATATTTTTGAATATGTTCAATATGTTAATTATGCGATCAAGGCACTTGGAGCCATCTTTCAATACAACTCTTTGGAAATGTTTTTGAATATATGTATATGTAGTTTACTTATTTAAAATGTTTAAATGAATAATTTGTTTTTTTGTTGTTTTATTAGTTGCTACAATTTTAGAATTATATTTTATTTATTTATTTTATTAATGGTTTAATGTTATTTATTGTCTATTGTCTATTTAGTTTAAATATATATATATATATATATATATATATCTCTGATGTAGAAATATAAAATTTTGCGTTTAGATTTTAAAATAATTCTTGTTATGTGGTTTAATGTTTTTTGATTATTTTAAGACTTTTTAAATTATGAATGTAGTACATTTCAATTAATATCACTTTTTTTATTTCATAGTAATGATATTTAGGTTGTCAATAAATTAGTTGTATATATTTGTGCAGTTTTGTATATGTTTAATGTGGTAATGATAGTTTATGTATATTTTTGTATTCAATATTTAGGTATCCCTGGGAATGCGCCCAAAAATTGCACCTCCCCATGGGAGGCGCAACAAGGAGAAATAACTTTATTTCAACTCTTTTCTTCCTCCTTCCATGTATGCTGCACTCTGCAGCACAAATAGAATGAGGAAAAAGCCTCTCAGGATTGCTTTTGCGGAGGAGGATGCCCCTTTCTGCACAATACAATCCTACCGACAACACAGGCACCCTTGAACCATGGTGCAAGGGTACCTGGGTAGGTACTAAACTGCCGAAACAGCGCCAGCACAGGGGAAAAGGACAGAAATGCACCATATTAGATAAATACAGTGCATACCTGCCCTTTCACTTTGACGAAGGTAGCGCTGCCCTACTCCGAATCCCCATAAATCCACCCCCAAGTTTCCCTCTTTACGAAAACTCGTATGACTTTTACTGGATTAGTCATATTTAATTTAATCATTTTAACTCTAGCTTTGCTTCTGGTTGATATTTTATTTCTTTTTTGACCTGACACTTGTGCACTGAAGTTAACAGTACGTTAGAGCACATCTCCCTCAGACTGACTAGCTCTTTGCCTTCTGTTAGCGAATACACTAATTGCAACTTTAAAGTTTAGTTAAGAAGGAGAATACACTATCCTACTGCTACCTAATGAGGCCACATTGATGACCAGTAAGTACAGCAGAAGATATTGTCTTCATATACTCTACTTAGAAAGAAACAGCAAGCATTTGAAAAACAGATGGACTCCTGAAGAAATGATTGACTCGATTGAAAAGTAGTACAATAGCCCAGGGGAAGACACTGATATTTAGGAAACACTTGTTGAACAATGAAAGGAGTATCATAGAACCTCTAGAAAGGCCCTCAAAACCTTATATTTCAGAATTAGTTTGTGATAGCACCACACTGAATGTCACTGAATGTCAAAAGAGCAAAGAGACACAAAGGTGACAGTGTAGTGATATATATAGCAAGAGCAGACCATGGTTGCCTTTGGAAAGTAAACCTTCTTTACCTTTTCATTTATGGTTAACCATACTTCTGCTGATAGTTCTCATGCCATCTGTGAAAAGCCTAGGATTCCCTTTGACTAATATATTTTTCTTTTTAGATTAATACAACTGTGAAAAAATTAATTCTGCCCTATAAAGGTAAAACCCATAGGCACTTTTTTATTAATGGTAGCTATTATTTTCTTTTAGCATTTGTGTAAATGATTCATGTAATCTTTAAATGGGCTTCATCGTGCCACAAAAATGGTTATAGAAAGGAGGTACTGTCTTGCATTATAGCTATAATTTTAAAGCTCTTCAAATGGCATGAACATGTAACAGGTTATAATATGATAAGTCTTTTTAACCATATGAAAGCACTGTGCTGTGAATAGTGAGTTTCATATCCTTTTAATCATCACTTGATTTTTTCATTCTTTTTCTTTATTCACAGGAGGAAAGGAAGGGTCGTACCGTTTGCGGACTGTCTTATCCGTTCCGGCCTCCCTACCCTTTTCTTCCTTGGCCTGTGGGTCCACTTCAGCTAAGTCTGTGTTTTTCTTACTCTTTCAATTTTCTTTTTCACTTTGGACACTATTGAGTAAACTAGGTCTTGTTTGGGTAATAACGGACTGAATATCGACACCACTATGGTGCTGTATTTGGATACAATATGGTTTTTTGACCAACAAATGCATGTATAATTGATACATTCTATGTACTATACGTTTGACACGAAAACTTCTAGGTTATGTATGAAAAACAACCAAACATAAAAAAACTATACAGTATTATATTTCTACTATACATATGAATGTGTTCATCGTATAACCATGGTTTTAGCCACTATATAGGCTGATATGGACTATTTATCTTTTACGATTTTGTATGCTGTTCATCATTATTGCACTGCTATTATGGTTTTGTGCAACAGCACTATGTATTGATTGGACACCATTATGGTATGACTATCTTGTTGGTCTCACACATGTTAGAATTATTCTGACTACTCTGTGCATATTAATGCTGAATAACTATGTGGTTGATCACTTGTATCTTTTTGTTTGCATACAGCGACATATGAACCAGGAATTATAATTTTATGCTACTAGTATAGCTTATACACATAGGTTTCTTAGCCATTAAGTAATGGCCGCCGCTGTTGCATTACCAAACGTAGTCCGTTTTTCCTTTCTTTTCCCATGTAAGACCTGGTTGCACTTTCATGCACTGTGTGAACAAGACAGCTAGTCTGTCGAAACGCGTAACGGTTTCTAAATAAATCTGATTTGGGTTGAAATTCGAGAGTGCGTCTTCCTTGAGGATTTTTCAAGTGTGGATTTATAATTCCGGGAGGCCTGCCCGGCGTGATGCACCACCTGTCTACGGGACAACAAACTCCAGCAAAAAGGTCGTTCTGGTGTGGATATATATATATATATATATATATATATATATATATATATATATATATATATATATATTTAAACTAAATAGACAATAAATAAGATTAAACCATTAATAAAATAAATAAATAAAATATAATTCTAAAATTATAGCAACTAATAAAACAACAATGAAAAACCAAATTATTCATTTAAACATTTTAAATAAGTAAACTACATATACATATATTCAAAAACATTTCCAAAGAGTTGTATTGAAAGATGGCTCCAAGTGCCTTGATCGCATAATTAACATATTGAACATATTCAAAAGTATCTGAAAGTAGGCGCCATCTTGTAATGGGTGAAAATAACTCCAAATGACAATGTAAATGTGACAAAAGAGCTGTGGAAGTTTGAGATACAGCAAATCAACAATGTATAAACAATATACACCAGTAGAGCAAATTGATATTAAAGTCATATAGAATCTCAAAATCGAACTCAAACTATCTATCATTCACTGTAAGTGAACTTCCTCCCAGGCCCAGAGTCTAGGTATATATATAATTATTCATTCATGGCTGTAACAATATATATTATCCTCCCAGAAATATACAATTTATAGATCACACGCTACACACCCAGGGATTTAAAAGTGAAAAGAGATAAATGCATTCACAATCTGGTTACAGGAAACTAACCACATCATAATTATATTCTCTAAGAGTCACACCTTTCTGTTTTAATAAACAGAACATTGTCAAACGTAATGAATCATTAGTGTTAAAGCTCTTCAAATGGCATGATGCTAAAACAAGAGACAGGCCAGAATGCCATTGGGGATCAGTCTGGGTTCAAGTCAAAGAGTCTAGTACTTCCTCAGCAGGTCAGAGGGTAGCAGGCAATAGGGCAGCACAGCAGAAAAGCAGTTCTTCCAGAGCAGCAGTCAAGCAGAGAGGCCGTCCTTGTAGCAGCACAGCAGTTCTTTCTCCTGGCAAAGTTTCTTCACAAGTCTAGTAATGTCTGATTTGGTGGGGTCAGTACTTATACCCAGTTTGCCTTTGAAATGGAGGTTACTTCAAAGATGGGCTTTGAAGTGCACAGAGGTCCTCCCTCTCAGCTCTGCCTCCAGACTCACTACAGGGGGGTATGTAGCCCTTAGTGTGGGGACAGGACACTGCCTATTCATGTGTGTCAACTCCTCCCTCCCATCCTGCCCAGAATGACCCATCAGGATCTTGATGGCCACTCAGTCACACCAAACCTTCATTTGTGTGTGGCTGTCTCGAGAGAATGCAAAAAGTACAGCTGTCACCCATCCCAGACGTGTATTGGAGACATGGTACAGGCACATAGAGCTAAAAGTAGAGAAGTACCATCTTTATAAAAGTAGCATTTCCACAATAGTGATGATGAATTCAACTTTGCCAGCAAAAGGGATTTATCATTACCACTCTAATGATATGAAGGATCACAGAGCTACTCCTTCTCAATCAGGAATTACAGCTTATATAGTTTAATAAGGAATTCCCAAAGTTAACTTATGGCAGGGCTAGGCCTCACAGTAGTGACAAATGAATTTGGATGTTTTTAGTACTAGTACATGCAAAGCTTAACAGTACATGTCCTACCTTTTAATTACACAACGCCCTGCCCTATGGGCTACCTAGGGCCTACCTTAGGGATGACTTATATGTAATTAACAGGGAGTTTAAAGTTTGGCAAGGGGTGTTTAAATGCCAAGTGGACATGACAGTGTACACTGCACACACAGGCTCTATACTGGCAGGCCTGTGACATGTTTAAAGTGCTACTTGTGTGGGTGGCACAATCAGTGCTGCAGTCCCACTAGTAGCATGTAATTTACAGGCCCTAGATACATGTAGAGCACTCTACTAGGGACTTATTTATAAATTAAATATATCAATTGTAGATAGGTCAATCAAATCATGTTTAGGGCGGAAGCACATGTACTTTATCAATAGTTGGCAGTGGCAATGTGCTCAGAGACCTAAGGCCAACAAAAAAAATACAGCAAGAGAAGACCACCATAAGGCTCTCAGGTCTATCAGAAGGCTACACTAAAAACACAGGTTCTGGTGATTGCAAGCAAATGTGGTGCATGGTCAATGATAGCATGTTTGTTGACAGACCTATAGTTAAAGATAGGACCCATTTGGGAGGATATGGAAAGAATCGATGAGCACAAGGGGGGTGATATCTAGGAGTGGTTTTATTGTGCATTCAAATATATGGGCATAATGATGAGCTACTCTAGTACGACAGAGCTTTCAATTATCCATGTAGTTTATTCACAAAGGCATCTAGTGATTGGCTGCTGCTAAAATGAGGCAGTGTTTTGCAAGAATAGGCCACAACCAGGTCTAGCTGAGGGTGGAGTAATTTTGTAGGAGAAGGAGTATGGTGTGCAATGTGGTAGATAATCAATGTTCTCAGGGCTGAGAGGGGTAGTGTTTTGGTGTACTGTGTTTTCTGCAATTACTGCTTTGTTGCCACGATGATGTGCTACTTTATTGTATCGTTGTATTGTTCTAGTATGTTGTATTTTACCGTAGTGTTTTCTTGGAGAATTGTGTTCTGTAATTGTTTTGCATTGTACTGTATTGTGTTACTGTGTTGCTATGTTACTGTAATGAGGTTATCTGTCGTAGTGACAGTTATGTTGTTTAGTTATGCCACGTTGTTGCAGTATCTCTACATATGTACATCTGCTCAATCATTACCAAACATTATTTGTCACAAAAAACCAGCACGACAAATTCATTTTCCTGAACAATTTGTAAAAGTTGTTTGCAACATTATTGATGCACATTTCCAAAGATATTGGGTAAGGCTATAGTTAATGCAGGAATTCTGAAGAACAACTTATAAAATCATTCCAATTCCTGTACAGGATCTGGCATAGTATCCAAAGCCATTGGTTTTGAAAAGCAGCAAATAAGTATGTACTTATAAAAATGCTTGCCACTTCAACATGGTTGCTTTCAGGACTAGATAGCATAAGTGTGTCTCAGCAGATTAACACCAGAAAGTAGCAATTTTCCCTCAGTGTACTTGATAATTCTCAGTAGTGGTCCCCTGTCATTTAGAACATCATCTAGCAGGAAAGGCTGGATTTGAATGTGGGAAAAGGCTACAGCAGAATGCAAATGGTTTTGATAGTGCTCATATATTATGAATTGTTTAGGCGTGCCTTGCATATCAGCTTTGAATGAATACATCTATATTTATTTAAATGGAAATGAATTACAACAAAATGACAGTGCAGCTACAAAAGTGAAACCATAAGGAGTAGAGATCCAGCAAACGTCAGCACTGGTCATTACGTTTTAGTAGTCAACTGTGTGACCTTAAATACTAGAGGTATCCTTGAGAACATGATAGAACAGTTTGGTACCCCTACTCAGGTGGGTTGTGGGTGACAACTGATCATTGACATCTAAACAGAGGGACTAGTGAACAGGAGAGAGAAATCTACATAATGGTTCTATGCACAATTATTAGGCAGTAAGAGAAGGTACACATACCTAAATTAATTCCACCCTACATCCAGGGAATTTAGCATGATGCAGCCTCACAAGACTGACCAATAACCAGGGGTGGCTCCTCCGCTAAGGCGGAAGAGTGTCACCCCTCTGCTCTTTGAGCCAGAAAAATAAAATGATAATAATGTAGTTATTAGCATTTTATTTTTTGCAGGTTCGGGGCTTGGTTAGGGTGGGGTGTGGCCGGAGGCATAGCGGGAGGAGTGGTTTACACACTCCAAGGGCGCATGACTGCTTGGCGGCCGTCTTAGCCAGGCCAAACAGTCATGCGCACCTTGAATGTTCCCCACCAGGCTGCATTACTCAGCCTGGTGGGGAACATGCCCAGGCCCCTAGTACCCATCTGAGTGCCAATCCACTGTGCTCAGTCCAATCACAAAGCTGCATTGCAGCGTTGTGATTGGGTATGGGGAGCCTGGTTTCGGGACTCACCAGAGAAGCGGAGGAGAGACGCGGCCAATGTAAGGGGTAAGTGATATTTTTTTATTTGATTAAGTCCAGTCCCCCAGCCACCCATCACCCCACCCTTCCACCCGCTTTCCCAGCCAGTCGCTACTGCCAATAACAGACTCCAATGCAAACTCACAATGCAACTCACTTCAACAGATATGCTTCAAGTTGGAAGACCAACTCTCTCGGTTAGATTTACATGCTGATAAACCAAATGTACAAGTGCAGCATCGTAAAAAAGACAGCACAAGTAGCATATGATAAAAGGCACACTATACCAGACGAATGCTCCGGGGACTCAATGGAACTGGTAAATCATCTTAAGAAGTATTCCCTGTTGTTTTTGGAACCTTAACTTTGTGCCCCTAAAACTTCAAGTGCCTTCTATTTATGCTTTGTCTCTCAACAAATATAGAATATGAGTGGAGAGATCTTACTCTTTGAGGCTGGTGGAGGATTAAAGACCTAGATACAAATAACACTTGAATGGAGAACCATAATTAGAATGTCTACCAGTGATATTACTAAAGAAAAAATATTTCATTTACTTTATAGCTCAATAGTATTGTAAATTCTAACTTCTAATACATTAAATTTCTACTCACAATAACATGCAGGCTAATTTAGACGTAAATTATAAGCATCATAATGATAAGAAACAGTGGATTGTTCAGACATTTTTGAAAAACAGTCTAGAAATTGTGGCATATCACAGAAAGGTCTGCTAGGCCTAACGTTTAGCATGGATGCAGTAGGTGTTAGGCTAATTCTTTTGACAGACAGTATCTCTCAGGACATGCACTTTGCTTCTAGAACCAGCTTGGAAAGCCTGTCAGTTTCTAAACATAGTGTAGCTAGGATGTTACTGACATATAAATACCCCCAGTTGTGGGGGTGTACTAGTTCCTGTAGTTTTCAGACACACTTGGGGCACCCGGCTGTTTAAAAACAACAAAGGTGAGACATACAGTCTTGCGGGGGCAATTACATCTCTGCAGTGAAGGGAGTGTCAGCTAAATAAAGAATGTTCTCAGCATGCAGGGCAACCTCCTGCCTTCTCCCTGAGGTCAAAGTAACAGTAGGTCTCTGTTCAGTGTGTTTGAGTCTAGTGCTGCATACAAGAGAACATCTAAGATTCTTATCTCTTGTCTGATTCTTCCTCCCAGGATAATTATAGAGCATTCATGGCTTCACTAGTCATAGTCATATTAGACAAATACGCATATATTCAGAACCAAAATGTTCTTTTGCACTCCTTGACTTAAGAAATGTGTTCCACAAGGTGGAGTGCTGTACAGTTGCAAAGCGCAATATGATCCCCCTCCACAGCACATCGATATGAGGGGCCCCTGAGTTTCCTATAGGAATTTAATTGAAGAACTTCTCAGAGATACTTGGGCGTCCTTTCAAATAGATAATACCAATTCCTACAAAGTGTGAAGCCTGCCCTAAATACCCATGAACAACATGTGTGTTAGCTCCTCTATTATTTCCAGTGTATTTAGCTGATTTACTATGACCTACGGTTGAGTTGTATATTATATGCTGATTAAATCATTTTATTAGATCAGACTACTCTTGATCTTTATGTTTAACTTTGTTTTATTGACTTAGGCATATTAGGAAATACATTGCATACATTGGGTACTCCTGTACCTCATTCTCAAGATATCCCCCCTCCCTCCAGTCTGCTCGAACAAATGTGAGCATGCAGGAGCACCGGAATGTCCCTTTGGTGCGATCAAGGGGGCGGTCTCTGTTGAGGCAGGGTACGGGGCTTGCCCATTCAGGCATTTCAAAAGTCTAACTACCCCAAAATTTCCCCCCCCACCCTCCCCTGAACCGATATGCTTGGAATACACCCCTTTAGGGTCCTGGTCAAAGGGTTGTCTTTGGACTGCTTATCGTAAGCCGGAGAAGTCGAAGGTATTTCGGACAGGTCACCTCATTCAATTCCATTGCCAGCAGGGACACTAGAGGACGCCAGGTAGCCCTGAATGATTCTGCAGAGTTCATGAGAGAGGCCTGAATTCGCTCCATGCCTAAGATATACCATAATTTGTGTAACCACCCTGTGTGTGTTGGTCGGGTCTGTGTGCCCCATAGGGAGAGGATGTGTTGGACAGCCGCTCCTAGCGCTAGACCCATCTGTTTCCCCCGAATGGATTTCAACGGGTATGTGATTGGGTTAGGGAGCCCCAAAATTGTGTATGCAGGGAAGCGCAGGATTTCGGTCTCGAACTGTCTGTCGATGTCATCTAGGATGGCGGCCCAGTACCCCATCAGTTTCTTGCAGTCCCAAAGTAAGTGGGTCTGGGTGCCCTCTACGTCACAGCCTCGCCAACACGTCAGGCTACGGTCTGGGTTCCCTTTGTTTAGTCTGGCCGGTGTCAGGTACCAGTATGTGGCCACCTTGACTGAAGATTCCCGACTGGCAGTGTTACGGGCCGTATGATTGTCCCTGTAGCAGATATCATACCACTCTTTCTCGGTCAGGTCCCTCCCCAGTTCTCGCATGCACAGTTTTTGGTCGCAGCATAATGTATAGTTCAGAGATCATTTTCTTGTCTGAGTGTCTGGTTATTAGCCATTTCTCATATTTTGTGAGCTTCCTGCTCACCAGAGGCCTCACAGCATGCTGGAGGAGCCAATGATGGAGTTGAAAGTAGTGAAATCAATTTGATTCCGATATGGCGTAGGATTGTTTCACTTCCAAGAATGGGAGAAACCCCTCCAGATCGAAGAGATGTCCCGCCGATTTGCATTCGGATACACGCCATTGCGAAAAACGCTCACTCCTCCATACCTGGTGTACACTCCGGGTTGTCAAATAAGGCTGTTAATGGTGAGGTGAAAAACATGTGTCCCCGTTTGGCAGCCACCCCATCCCAGACTCGTAGCACAGTGCTCGTAATAGGCAAGCACTTGAGGTTCGGTGGTCTGTCCGGTCTCTTCAAGAAGGGCACCTTCCACAAGGAGAGCTTCGCCAGCGCTCGGTCTTGAAACAGCCACCCTTTTTCAGACTCAGGCCAGCTCCACTCTACTAAACATCTAAGTTGTGCCGCTCTGAAATAATCCAGGATATTTGGAATACCCAGCCCTCCCTTGTCCGGAGGTCTTTGTGAGAGATCCTTACGCATGCGAGGTCACGCCCCCGCCCAGACAAACTGTTGCAATGCTCGTTGTATTTTGTGTAGTGTCCCCGGTGGGGGCCAGGCCGGTAGGGTCTGGAACACATATAGTACTTTGGGTAAGATGGACATTTTTATGGCAGCAATACGGTCAAGCAGTTCAGTGGATGTTTTTGCTATTGCCGGAGGTCCCTCGTGATTTGGGAAAGGAGTTTGGAGTAATCACGCGTGACCTTTTGTGCAATAGAAGGAGCTATGTCCAGTCCCAGATAGGGAACCATATCCCGAATCCGGATGTTTGTCCCTCCCCGGGTACTTCCTCTCGTCAGCCTAGGCAGAGGACCATGGACTTTCCAACGTTTATCTGAAAACCGGAGACCCGACCAAAGGAGACCAGTTCGCGGAGAAATGCCGGCACGGAGGGCTCCGGTTTCTCCAAGGTCGCCAAGATGTCGTCAGCGTATAGGCTCACGGAATGTCTCTCCCCTCCGAATGGGATGCCTAAGATGTCAGGATTGTCTCTAATCCTCTGGGCTAGAGGTTCCACATAAAGAAGAGAAGGGGTGAAAGCGGGCACCCCTGTCTTGTGCCCCGCTGGTCTTCAAAAGGCCGCAAGGTTATCCCATTGACTCTGATTGTTGCTTTGGGTCTATCGTAGCAACTCACCACCCAGACCCTAAACCGGTCACCGATGCCAAAATGAGCTAGCGTTTTGTCCAGGAAGCCCCAGTCCACTCTGTCGAAGATCTTTTCGGCATCGACCGACAACAGGAGAGCATCCATCTTTGTGCACTGGGCTTTGTCAATAAGGTGCAGTATGTGCTTGGTATTATCGCTGCTCTGACGGTTGTGAATGAAGACGGACTGGTCTGGTTCGATGATGCCGGGCATACGTGGGTCTAACCTGGCAGCTGGGACCCCCGTAAACAGCTTCAGATCTAGATTAAGGAGGGAAATCGAGCGGTATGAGCCACATTTGGACGTATCCTCCCGAGTTTAAGGATGGCCAGTATGTCGGCAGCCAGCATATCGGGGGGGATTATTCCGGGTCCTTAAAAAGGGTTAAAAATCTGCGTCAGGCTCGGGGCGTGAAGTGGGCAGAAGGACTTATAAAACCCTGCTGAAAAGCCACTGGGTACCGGTGATTTCAGAAGCTTGAGGCAAGAGATCGCCCCTATCACCTCTTCGATCCTGATAGGCGCATCTAGAGTTTCCGCCCCCACAGCGTTCAGTGCCATCGTGTCAGCCCCCCATAGGTAGGCGTCCCCTTCTGAGCTTAGGTATGGGTCTTTTCCATACAATGCGGAGGAGGAGTCCCGAAGGGCTCCTGCTATCCCGTCGTCACTTTTGACAGTCTCCCCCTTAGTGTTCTGGAGAGCTGAGACTTTTGAGCGTTGGGTGCGGGCCCTGAATTTACTTGCTTAGAGATGCCCTGTTTTGTCTCTCCCGATATAGTAAGAGTGTTTGAGCCGTAGGGCGGCAAATTCAGCTCTGTCCAAGTCAAGTCCTGCCAGTTGCGCCCTTGCCACTTTCAGTTGGCGCCACACCCTGGGCGCGCCTGTCTGACTGTGTACTCTTTCTAATTCCAACACGTGTGCTGTAAGAAGTTCCCTTTTTTCTCTGCACTCCCTGAATTCAGCAGCTCACCCCTCACTACAGCCTTGAGGACCCCCCCACAGTGTAGCAAGAGGAGTGTCAGGGGAGTCGTTCGTCGCCAAATAGTCAGTAATGCATTTGTGGATTTGCTGAGGCACTCCTGCTCTACATAGCAGGTTCTCCCTAAGTCGCCACATCCCGGTCTGTCTGCGAGTTGGGGTCATGTTGAGGGTCACTGTCACAGGCTGGTGTAATGTTCACTGTGTCTACAATCGCGTTCAGTTCCAAGGAGCCTATGAGGTGGTCTAGCTGTGCGTAGGTATGGAGTGCATGTGAATAGAAGGAAAATTGTGAGGACTGAGGGTGAGCTACCCACCACATGTCTACCAGCCCCCTTTCTCTCAACCACTCCTTCCCTGTTTTGGACAGTGCTCCCGTTTGGCCGCAGCATTGGCCCGACCTGTCTTTCTCCGCATCCATAATCAGGTTGAGGTCCCCCCCAACCACCAGTCTTCTATCTTGTGAACGTAGGACTTCCGATAGGGATGTTGTGAGTTGGGGGCATAGAGGGAACCCACCACCAGGGGAGAACCCCGCACACACAGTTTGTAGGCCAGTAAATGGCCCTTTACTTCTGCCACCTTGTCGCCCACTGAATCCTGGAATTTCCTGACAATCAGTATGGCCCCCCCTGCTTTCTCATCAGGTGTGAAGGAATAGAACTGGTGGGGGAAAGCTCGGGACTTCATCCGGTGCCAATATTTGGGGAGGAGATGAGTCTCCTGCAATAGACACAACTCTGCTCCCAGGTTCTCCAGGTAGGATAGGATGACTCTTCTTTCTATGGGGTTGTTTAGCCCTTTCACATTAAGGGTGACTATCTTAAGGGTAGAGCGTGACATGGTGCAGTCGTGGGCCTAATCTACTGTGTCTGTATGGGCTTAGTCCCTAGTAACGTGTGTATGTCCTCCGTCACCCTTGCAGCTTGTGTCTCTGTTCCGGACCCTTGCTTAGTCCCAGCTCGAGTTAGCACACCGGTTCCCCCTACCCCACCTCACCCTTCCCAGTCCCAACTGAAAAACCCCAAACCCCAAAAAGAGTCCAGTGCCCGACACTCATGAGCGTGGGCGTTTGGAAAACAATTAGTCGGGAGCATGTGTGGACCAAGTTTCCCAGGCTCCCCGCCCCCAGCCACCCCCCGGGTCAGGATAGATACAAAGCATGGATACCCCCACTGAAAGTCATGGGCAATTGGTGGGTGCTGTGTCCTTCAGGACAGATTTCAGGGTGGCTTGCTCTCCTGCGCTATTGTGTCAGGGTCCGGTCTCGGCCTCAGAGTGGGCGATCTCCTCCGTCCCACCTTCGGCCATTTTGTGCGTGGGGTGTTTCGCTGTGGAGTGTTCGCCTCGTCATCTGGGTCACAGCTTTCCAGGCCGAGGATCCTGCATGTTTCATGAAGGGAGCGGAGCTGACATAGCTTGCCATTCCACTTGAAGATCAGCTGGAAGGGGTGGTCCCATGAGTAGGGCACTCCTTGCGCTCTCAGGTGTGCAGTTACCTCTCTGAATTCCCTCCTTTTTTGCAAAGTTATGGCGGCCAGGTCTTGGAAGAGGGCGATAGACTGGCCCTCATATGTGATCGGTTGTTTGGCCCTGGCCTCTCGCAGGATGCGTTCCTTGAGGGTGTAGTCGGGTAGAAAGGCTAAGATGTCTGGCGGGGGGGCAAGGACTCGCCACTTAAAGCCCACCCAGTGAGCTTGATCAATGCGGATGTTGAAGTCTTGCGGGACTCCCAGGATGTCCCGAAAAAGCTCTTGCAGGTATTTATTAATGTCCGGCCCCCCTGCGTCTGAAGGCACCCCCTGATACGAATGTTGTTCCGCCTCGAGCGGTTTTCGAGGTCTTCGGTGTGTGCTTGCAGGTCGAGTTGTTGCTCCCACAGGTGGAGAACCTCTTGTTGGAGCTGCTCCACTTCCTCGTCTCTGGCCTGGTCGCGGTCTTCTAGGGCCCCTAGTCTTTCCCCGATCTCATTCACATCGCGGCGTATCTCTTTTATTTCCCCAGCCACCTCACTTTTAAGTGCTTGGAAGTCGTCTCTCTGGGTATTGAAGAGTGACTCCAGAAAGGAGCGAGTGATCGGGTTATCCTTGTCCTCCGGGTCTGCCTGCGAGGTCGAAGCTGGGGCCTTGGTCTGGGTGGGCCGCAACGGGGAACCAAGGCCCTCCCCTATGGACGCCGCTGTGTGTGCCTTGAGTGGTCTAGTGCCTCTCAGAGTATGCCCATCTACTAGCTTCTGCCCTCCCGCGAGGAAGTCTGACCGGGCAACGGTATCCCCGTGGGGCACCCCATGCATCCCTGCCAGGCGATGTCTCTGGCCGATTCCCAAAGGGTCCCGAGCTGTGCACTCTGCTATTCTTCTGAAGGGTTCCTCCTCTCGACCGCCAGGCCCGTGATTGGGGCTGAGCCTCCCCAGTATTTGTTCCCTTCTATGGATGCCTTTCGAGCCAGGCTCAGGGCGGGTCAAGATGAAGGGCTAGTGGGGCCCAGTACCGGTGAATAGAGGCCGCTACCCGTCGCTGCAGTCGCCTATCTGTCCCTTAGCCTCTATTTCGCCTCTCCTCTAGGCGGGAGGTGGCTGATGGGTTCTGTGATGATGGTTGATGTAGTGATCATATATCTCAGCTCAGGGGCCAGAAAAGTCAATGGGGGCGCCGGGCACTGATCCCCTCTTTCAGTGGCTCGGCTTGGGCTGCACAGGGCCGTGTCAGGACGTCGTCCCCTGTCCCGCTCTCTTTGAGCGGCTGTGTGGCTGAGGCCTGCCTCGCAGGCCACCCACGGGGTGTCACTGGGGGCTGGACCGCAGTCTTTTGAAGTCTCTCAGCCCCGGGGGTTGCAGATGCCTTAGCCCACCACCGCAGCTCCGCTTGCTGTATGGGGCCCCAGCCCGGGCAAGCACTTCCGCGTTGCACCCACCTTGTGTCTGCTGTCAGCTGGGCTGGAGCGGGTGACAGGAGCAGGATCTCCGCCGCTCGACTGCCGGACGTTGCTTTTCTTCGCGGCAAGCCCCCGCCAGGCGCTCCCCCTGGCCAACCTTGCGCCGTGGCTCTGTCAACCCCGTCATACTCTTGATCTTTAAAGAAAGATACATGTGCTTAGCTCTTATAATAAGAATGTGAAGCTGGGCATGAACACTGGCAAAAATAAAATAATGGCGGGAGCAGAAATCCTCGGAAGTCAGTATTTACCTCAAAAGGTCTTGGAAATTGGTCAACATTATTGTTACCTTGGTTTGATTCAAGTCTTAACTTTCAAGACCATGTAGATGAGTAAATAGTGAAAGCCAAATGAATCTACATTGGAGCTGATTCCACCAAATGGAGTATTGACGTGGTGTACCTTTGAAGCTGGTCTATGAAATGGAGAATTGAAGTGGTGTAATAGTTACATGAGGCTAAGACATTGCCTTTGCATATCTATAGTGCAGACTTCCTGTTAGGAAGCAGAAAACTAGGTTGTTGGCTGTGGGGTGGTCTTTCTGAAAAAGATTATTGAAAATACGTCAGTCATTCCCAATTGAAGTGATCCATTTAGAACTTGGATTAATAGTCGTCCATGCTAAACTAGATGCACAGTGGATGTGTGCCTGGCATCACCTATATAATGCTGATGACACCCAGATATACCTGAAAATATTTTATGCCCATGATATTAGCACCATAAATATGTAAATGCAGATGATTACATTTGTGGTCAATTATGAATGAGTTAGGAGTAGAGGATGTCATTATCACCTCTATTAGACAGGTGTATAGTGAATCAAACCCCTGGGTTCATTTTGACAGAAATGGTGAATACAAGGGTAGTTTTAATATCAGAAGGTTTGTCAGACAGTGATGTGTATTAGCCCCCTTGTAATTCTGCCTGTATACTAATCGAGTGGAGACTGTCTTAAAGCTCAGGGCGAGGGGCACTGCTTATATTGGGCCGCGCCCTCTCCCCGTTCTTCTTTACCCTGATGATGCAGTGTTGATTAATAGAACGGGGAGAGGGCTTGAAGGGGTTGTTGATGATCATATATTATTTATACAAGACCTGGACCTAAAAGTCAATGAGACAAAAACTTTGATTATGATTTGTGGGGCTCGATTAAGTAGAAAATCCTGCCTTTTTATCAATAAGACTAAAATAACATGTCAGAACATTGATAAGTGCACACTTAAACAACTTTGCCTGCAGAAGTCCCTGAGCAGTAGATGGGAGCTGGAGATAGCTAAACCAACAATTTCGACTAATGAGCTGGTATCATATTCAGGAGGCTCCTCAATTTTATCTTTCTTTAATTCAAAATGCACAGCATTGGTTTGTTTTAAATAGATTGTTTTTTTTTTTTAGTTTAGAAAGCTTTATTGAATATGATAGTCCAAGTAAAACATCAATACAAAAAGAAAATCATCAGGCAATGAGATAAAACAAGATACATTGAAGTCTAACAATATCTAAGGAATGCCATAAAGGAAATAGGAAATGTACTTAGGAAAAAAAGCTTTTAAAAGATATTTTGTTTTGTGGGGAAGGGGGAGCAAGAAGAAGAAAGGGAAAGAAGGGAGGGGAAGGAGGGGAGAAAGGCAATCTAATATACAAGGAACAATATCATAGAGTTAACATAAACTAATATAAGTATAAAAAACTAAATAATGGGCATAATTGGATAAGAGTATAGATAACAAGAAAAAATTCAAGGAACATTTTTAGAGAGAAAATTAGTTAAAGGCAACCATAACAAGTATTTTTTGATCAAAAGAGGGACAGTGGTAGCGAAAAGGCACGATCAAGTCTATGGTGGTGGCATAATAAATTCCACCAGCCATTGTATGAAATCTTTGAAGTATCTTTCCAATTGATTGTGATTATCTGTAAGGAAATGGCTATATACAAATCTATAAATTTAAGTACATTACATTGCACATTCCATATAGGTGAAGCACCACCCAAAAAAATATGGACAATCTCAAAGGGGTGGTCAGTAGGTAATATCTTGTTTAATTTTAGCCAAATACGAGACCAAAGGGATTTAACCAATGGGCAGTGAAAAAACATATGAAAAAATCCCTGTCAGCATAAGAGCAAGACCAGCACTTTTTGGAGTCAATTAATTTAAAATTATGTAGATCAGAAGGAGTAAAAAACAGTCTGTTGTAAAAAAAGTATAAAGTCTGTGTGGTACTGGCTCGTGGGAGATAGTGTGTAACTTAGACCATATGGCGTCCCAAACCTGAAGGGGAAATTCTTGAGCTAAATCCTTTTCCCATGAGAGTTCAAGTTTAGATTTGAGTCTATCGGCAAGGGGACGGGAAAGCAATTTGTAGATACAAGCAGCTTTGAGAGGAGTAGAAAAGTCTGGTAGAGGGGGAAGGATTGTGTCAGTAGTAGTCAGGGAAGTATCTTGAGAGATAATAGAGGCTAGGGAATTTTTAAGCAGGGGATACTGGGAAGAATATGTATTGGAGAGATGAAAGGAAGCACGAATGTCAGAAAAATCTCTCAAGGAATTGTCTTTAAGTAAGTGAACGTAAGTAATAATGCCTTTGTCAATCCATTCTTTCCAGAAAAGGGCTCTGTTATTTATCTTTAAGGTTTTATTATACCAGATTGGAGTTAAGGAGTGAAGGTCTGATTGTGAAAGGGAGGAGCGAAATAATGAGAGAGCGAGTGCCTTACAGTGTTTAAATATGGGAGTGAGAAAACGCTGCGGAGGTTGAGACTGGCGAGTAGCCATAAGAAATGAAAAAGGCGAAAGTTGCGCAAGCTCTATTGAGCTCCAGGCTGTTAGGGGAGGATCAGACGAATCAGTTAAAAAAGGCCAAATTTGTTTTAAAGTAAAAGCAGAGTGAAAATGAGTGAGGTTAGGGAAGTTGACTCCACCTAAATCTTTAGGTTGTTGAAGACGAGAGCGAGAAATCCTAGCTTTGCGATTATTCTATAGGAATGTTGTTAAGATGCGATTGATTGATTTAAAAAAGTAGAGTGGGAGGGAAATTGGAAGCATTGAGAAATAAAAGTTAACAATAGGAAGAAGCATCATTTTAATAGTTGCCAGCCTCCCCCACCAAGATAAGAAAAGGGGAGACCAACTATCTATAAGCGAAGAGAGCTTTTTAAGTATGGCTTTAAGATTAAGATTAATGGTTTCTCTAATAGTGTTAGCGTAAAGAATGCCTAAGCATTTAATATTTCCAGAACTCCATTCAAAGCCAGAACCATGAAACATGTGAGGGAGGCAAAATTTGTTAAGAGGTAAAACCTCAGATTTGTCTATATTAAGTTTGTAACCTGAAACCAGGGAGTATTCTTGTAATAAAGAGAAGAGTGAAGGTAAAGAAGTAGTCGGGTTAGAGATGTAAAGTAAAATGTAATCTGCATAGGCAATAAACTTGATATCAATGTTCTGAAATGTAAAGCCGGTATAGGATGGTGAACGTCAAATTGTTTCTAAAAAGGGTTCTAACGCAAGAATGAAAAGAAGAGGAGAGAGAGGACAACCTTGTCTCGTACCTCTGTGTAAAGAGAAATAGTGAGACTGAGAGCCATTAACCCAGATAGAGGTAGAGGGGGCAGAGTATAACAGATGAATATATTGAATAATGGAAGGGCTAAAGCCATGCCACCTCAACGCACCAAACATGAAGTCCCAGCTAACTCTATTGAACGCTTTCTCAGCATCCAATGTAATAGCGGCGATTGGGGAATCCATCCTTGAGGCAAGGTGAATGATGTTGAGAAGGGTTCTCGAGTTATCAGTAATGGACCTACCTTTAACAAAACCAGATTGTTAGATATTAGTGAGGTTAGGAATGACCTTATTAATGCGAGAGGCCAAAACTTTAGCATACATTTTACAATCAGTGTTAATTAAGGAAATTGGTCGATAATTTTTACATAGAGAGGGGTCTTTATCTTTTTTAGGGATTAGACGTAGCATTGCCTGTGTAAAGGAACCTTTGGATTCTCCCTGAACGAGAAAATGGTTAATCAATGAAAGTAAATATGGTAATAGGATGTCCTTAAAGTGAAGGTAGAAGTGAACCGTAAAGCCATCTGGGCCTGGTGTTTCGTCTTTGGGTAGAAGGGTGATGGCATTGAGTAATTCCTTTTCTGAGATGGGAGCATCTAGGGAAGAAAGATGTCTAAAATTCTCAGAAGATTTAGGAATAGACTGAAAGAAAGAATCAATTTGTGCAGGAGAGGGATCTGTCTCAGGAGTATAGAGGGAAGAATAATATTGGACAAAACAGTCAAGGATTTTATCATCAGTATATTGACGATCTCCATGAAAATCAATAATGGTAATTATTTCGGATTTTAGTTTTTTTAATTTTGAGATAGTTAGCTAGGGATTTGCCCGCCTTGTTGCATCTCCCATACATTTTGGCATGAAATTTGATAAGATTATTACATGCCGAGTCCCAAGAGTGTTTGTTATATTGCATTTTCGCCTTAATGAGAGAAGAGAGTGTGTCTGAGGAATTCGTGGTGAAGTAAAGATGTTCAAGGTCTTTAATTTGTTGAAGAAGTTGAGATGACTGTGACAAGGCTTTTTTCCTCTTTCGGGATACAAAGTCAATAATAAATCCTCTAGCAGCAGCCTTGAACGCATCCCAAATAAAATGAAATTGGGAAGTAGAGTGAATATTATTTTTGAAGAATTCTTCCAAAAAAGGCGTAAATTGTTCAGTAAACTGCGAATCTAGGAGAAGAGAGTTATTAAAATGCCAGCGCCGAGAGGTGGGAGTAGGTGAGGGAAAATCCATGTCCAGTATAACGGGGGCGTTATCGGAGATAAGAATGGAACCTATTTCGGAGTTAGTCATAAATTGGAGGGCATGTTGCGTAAGAAAAATATAATCAATGCGGGAATGTGAGGCATGCAGTGGAGAAAAAAAGGAAAATTCTAGAGTGTCAGGGTGAGATAATCTCCATGAATCTATGAGACCTCTAGAAGAGATGGCTTTAAAAAAGGACTTTTGCATCTTATTTGGAACATATCTGGTGTGTGATTTCCGGTCTAGAAAGGGATCCATAAGTTGGTTACAGTCACCACCTACAATTTAATCATCACTCGCATGTGAAGAGAGAAGCATGGAAAAGTCATTCCAAAAGGTTAAATCTACACCTTTAGGGTCATACACATTGCAAAAGCAAAATTTTGTATTATTAACAGTAACATCTAAAAACAACCATCTACCGCAGTTATCATGAAGCTCATTATGTAATTGAACAGTCAACGATCTGTGAAACAGAATAATAACACCATTTTTGTTAGTAACTGCCGGGGAGCAAAAGGCTTCCCCAACCCATTGTTTATGTAATGAAGACAAATCTTGTGAAGTAGGGTGAGTTTCTTGTAACAATGCAACATGACATTTCAGCCTCGCTAAATGAGATAAAACACGTTGCTTTTTAATAGGATTTCGAATACCTTTAACATTCCAAGAAATGACACGAAGACCGTTAATTTCTGGAAGTAAAATAGGAGCAAGCAAAAGGAGGTATAGAATTCAAAGTAGAATAGAAAAAGAGAGAAAAAAAGAAGAGAGAGGTTGGATAAAGATAGATAACAAGGGAGAACATGGAGAGAAGAAACTAAAGCGCGTGACCACCAAAGCAGTAGAGACGGAGATAGGTTAGGAGAACAGTAGAGTACCATACGCTGAGATAAGAAAAAGGAAAATGTAGAGTGAAGTAGATAGTATAGATGTTGCCAAAAAAATAGAGAAGAAAGGGATAAGAAAGAAGGGAGCAAGGAAAAGAAGGGAAGGAAAGAGGGAGAAAAGGGAGAGGAAAGAGAATAGAATATAGAAAAAGTTAAGGGGGGGCAGAATCCCCCAGAAGAAATTATCAAAAGGAGGATGGCGAAAAGCCAAGAGGCTTTAGCCACGAAGGACAATTGAACAAAAAACATTAATGTGGGAGGGGGCAGCGAAGAGCAAGACGACCGCACGAAGAAGAGACACTGAAAAGGATAGGTCACCATATAACATAAGGAAAGTATTGAAAGGAGAATCCAAGACTAAAGGCGACCAGATGGACCAAATGAAGGGAACTTACCAAACATCTAGGGTAAAACAGCAGCGGGATGGAATCCACAATACAAACACCAGGACGACATGGAAGGAGACCATCGACAACATGACCGCATAGGGGAGACCTCCAAACCATAAGAAAGGGTGAACAAAGGAAACATGAGAGCTACATTCTGCATATGGAATTAAAATTAAAACAAGACGTAACAATAAGACATTAACAAAACAATTAGGGTTTGCTCAGTTCCATGAGTTCTCCTTTGTGTGTATGAATGAACTTCCGAAGGTCTGCAGGATCTTCAAAACTAAAGGTTCTATCTTTATAGGTCACTTTAAAAAACAAGGATGAACTAAACCATAGCGTGCATTCATGGATCTCAACGCTGGTCTGAGGTCTAGAAATTCCTTTCGACGGGAAGCAGTAGGCTTAGAAACATCTGAGTGAAAAAAACTTTATGCCCAGACAAATCATCTGCTTAAGTTGCTTAGCAGCTTGGATAATCGTCATAAGGTCTGAGTATAGGCAGAAGTAGGCAGAAGTAGTCAATTATACCTCTAGGTTTAGATGTAGGAGATGTAGTCTTAGGCCCTAGACGATGAGCTCGTTGGATGTTGAAGTCCGAAGATTTTGGAAGGCCAACAATTTGGAGAACTTGAGTCAGACCCTTCAGAACCTTCTGGAATACCATATATGCGAAGGTTGTTGCGCCTGTTACGATTTTCCAAATCCCCCGTGACGCTTTTAAGCTGGCTGACTTCCTAGGTGAGTGTGTCGACCTTGGCAACAACATCTTGAGCATCACTGATCTTTTGCTCTACATCAGAAAGCCTCGTATCAAGGCTAACCATTTGTCATCCAGCCTCTGAAGTGTGGCAACAGTATCTGTCATAAAGGGACAAATAAGACGCAGTTCCTCCATGATGTCCTCCAAAGTAAGAGGCAGCGGTGATTTAGACGGGGAAGGTGGATCTTTTTTGGTGCGTTTGCCAGAAGAAGCAGTAGGATCCTTTCGACCTCCCAAGGAGCTGCCATGAGGTTTATTTGAATGTGTGGAGTCCATGTTAAAAATGTCACAGCAGAGAAAATTGCAAGTGGAGGCAAATTGAAGACAACAGGAGGAACAGTAGTAATATTAATGAAAAAGTGCTGAAAAAGGGTGTAACGCGACACCAGCACTCCGTGAGGTAAAGAAATGACAATTCCACAACACGATACAGCGATGAAAGGCATTGCAATATGAGGTGCTGGAAGCACGCACCAGAGGAACAGCAAGATATCAGCGGAAAAAAAACCAGCAGCACCAGGAGCACTAGAGCGACCAGTAACAGATAATTAGATCATGCAATCTGGGGGCGTTAAGTGAAGAATGCATGCAAGTCTCTCCTCTCCATATTTATTGGAGTATGTGATGCCAGAAAACACATGGGAGAAACTTTGAGGCAAAAGACATTAATAGAAAATAGCAGTAGAAGAAAAAAAAAATAAGTCTTCTCTATAGTAGAAGTAAGTTGCCGCTAGAAGTGACCAGAAAACATTGTTGTAGCATGAGAAAAAAGATACGCTGCACAGGAGAAATCAAAATGGCGGCCGCTATCTGAGGAGAAGCAAAATCAGCCGATAAGTTGACAAAAAAGACCGCGGTTCAGACTGATAACTTGCCTTAATGATCTGTGCCACTTCCAACGTCTAAATATATTGTTGTTGAAGAGTAGCGCCGCCCGGACAGGATCCCTTCGTCCGTGAGCCGGCTCGATCGAGTGGAGCTCTTTACATAGCGGCCATCTTGCTTCGCCGTGCCGCGCGCACCTCCAAATAGATTCTGTTTTAATCTGTTACCATTAATGGTGGGCTACCCTGATACTTGTTATACATTGGGAGTACTTACCCCTTGCACCTTGTGATGGTGTTTCTCCCCAATTGATTTTGCACATTCTATTTGTTTGTGATCTTTATGATTTACCAAGAAGAAATTGTGTACTCCTTCTTTTTAAAGTATTAAAATTTAGACAGTGTAGACCGGCTTTACTGTTTCTGCAACAAATGCAAAAGCTTCAAGTATGTAGTGCAATGGTCTCCTTTTTATGGCACATTTAAAAAATCCTGAATCGAGTTAGATTAATGTGATGTGTCAGACTGAAAGGTTGTTTTAACTTATGTTGGTTTTAACCCTGTAAGCTATTAGGGTATGGATTTGCAATGATGTGTATTATGTGTTAGTGCTATATTTATGTGAGGTTCATTTTATTTTTTGCTTTTATGCTACTGAAGAGTAACAGATTAAGATTTTTTTAATTGAATTGGATTAAATTTGGATGATTGCCAAATGACTTGAATTAACTACCTACTAATTAAACAACAACAAAAACAATAAATTATTAACAAGGAGTTGTGGTTAGAATAACCTCATCCTGTAGCCTCTAAAATAAATCTGTGGAAATCTGGATAGATTCACATTTAACTGTGAAGTACCATACTAAGTGAAAAGCTACTAAAGGTGTGCTACCATGTTATCAATCACGAAGCTGACATCATTTCATTACGGTACTGGTTTCAGTATGGCTGTCCATCCCCTTGCCCTGTCAAAAACTGATTGTAGAAACGATGTTCCTTCACTCCATGAATGCAGTCTTTTGCTCAGCAGCTAGACATCTCTCTGGAGCAACAAAAATGTGATTACATCACCCAGGGGCGAATATACTTTCACAGGTACCTTCTTGAGACCAGAACCAAAGTAACATACATTACCTACAAGACACAATTCCTGAACCGTTCTCAAGCATCAAATGGTCTTGAGGCACAAATAACATGAGAACATGAGAAGCCTTCAGAATCTGACACTAGAATGCAAGAAATTCAACAATAAAACAGCCCCACATTAGCCTTCACTTACTTCCACTTCCAGTTGTTATCATACAATTAAAATCCTTAATTATGTTTCAGAAGAGACTAAGGGCCTAATTTATATGTTAGTGATATGTATACTCTGTCACAACGGAGACGGAGTATGCATACAACCAACATAATGATCAGCCCGCCTGATTTAGATGAGGTTGGGTCACAGGCTTGGATACAGTGGTGACTATTCCATCTTTGCCGTAGCCAAACCAATCTGGAAGGGCGGACATATTGCGATTCTTTTAATGTCTATCACCACCAGGCAACCCTGGTGCTGAGGGACAGTAAAATGCAAATAATGCTCCTGTCACAATTGGAAATGACACCCATGGTGAGGGGATCATTACTTTTTTATTTTCAAAAACAAAATCTAATTTTGAGATTTTCTTGTTGAAGATAAAAATTGAAAACTGTTTGGTGCATGGCTGCATCATGATGTCGAAGCCCTGCACCAAACAGCGAAATGCATTGGCAAGAACTGCTATAACGGCAGTCATTTATAAATGTACCTGCCAGCCCCTCCAGCATGGGGGAAGAGTAATTTACTCCATCCCACTGGACGAACGATTGGCAATCCACCAAATTATAAATTAGGCCCTAAATCCCTTCCTTTTTTGACTTACATTCAAACATGATCACTGATCATCTCCCATATGTATACACTGAATTTTCATACAGATTTACCCAACACGCTTCTATTTGACTGATTGAACTATTTTCCCCCACTCTATTGTTCCTTCATTTGCCTCCTTCCCTCTGACCTAGCAAAACATTGCCTTGGCAGTTCCTGCTTCAAGATTTCTTAGTGTAATAGTCCATTATTAGTTTTTTTGAAAAGGTGGCGGACTGCGAATCTGCAGGGCGGGGACGGAGAAGGTCTCTGAGCACCTTAATGAATTTACCACAGTTCGAAAGAGTCCTTACATTGGTTTTGGAAAAACACAGCAACAAGGCCTCCTAACAAGAGCAGACTCCCTTTGTTAAATAAGTTGGTTTTGAGAGGGTCATCCTGGTGGCATCAAGCGGGGAACAGCAGCAGAGGAAGTGCAGCCATGATTCCTGCATGTAGTTGCAGAGTCTACAGCCACCCTTCTTGCCCGGACAGGTCCAGGAATTGAAATCGGCCAATCGGGCTAATAGGCACATGTATAGAATGTCTCTGTACGCCTGTCTATTAATAGCTTCTGAGAGGCATGGTTGTGGCTTCCCTGATACATAGGAGATGTTCAAAGGTGTTAAAATGCTGGAAGACTTTAGGGAGCGAGTGTCCAGCAAATATGAAGCTATTTGCAGCTGCCTTTTTATGGCACTTTTCCAGGCTGTGTAGGGGGTAGCGTCTGATTTTAATGCTGATCCTTTGATTTGTAAATAAGCAATTGCATGTTGGACTTGCCATCAACAAGGATTCCCAGGACTCTCCAATGTCCCTTTCAGACAAGCTTTGAGTGAGTTGGCTGGGGTTTTGGACCCTGATGTAAAATTTCAAAGTGTCGGCCTCACAGGTTAACGTTTGACTTGATGCATTCAACTCCAGGCAGAGTCAGGTCCTCTGGGTGTATCTTGGGAGTTGAAATACTTTCCTGTAGGCCATACATTGTAAGTGATCTAGACTGGGGGAAGAGGCCACCGGTCATGCCTAGTGCCGTAGTGCAGTGCAGGAAGAAGGGAAGATTTCATGACCTTCAGAACAGGTTCAGTTGAGGGGCTATTTAGCTCCTTGTTGAGGCACATTAGGCCATACATGATTGCTCCAGCTTTGTTTTCCAAGGCGACGATGTGTGCCGCTGATTTGGAAGACTCGCTAAACCATACACCCAGAGTGTTATACTTCGCTCTTGTTTTAATGACCGTGGCCTCCATAAGCCATGCTAGGAATTTCATATTCTTGTAATGGCCAAAGAGCAAGACTTTGGTCTTGACTTTGTTGTTTGTAATGAAATTCTGTTCATTACATTCCTGGAGTTTACTCAGGGCTTGCTGAATCCGACGTGTGGTGTGATCCCTTCTAATAATATCATCGGCATACTGTACAATGTGTAAATTTTTACATCCAAATGGTCGCACACTGCTGACCTACCTGCGTGTTACCCCAAAGAACTGTGGTCCCTGTAGTCAGCGTCGGCGGATACACCTATGCTCGTGTCGTAAGTGCAAGTGTGAATAGCGTTAGCCATCCCTGGACACGTGTTTCGAGGTAGTTGCCTCTCGTCAGCAGGGAGTAGGAAAGAGTGTAGGGTTACAATGTAAGCTGCTAAAATCATTATCAGGTCTAGTACCTCTCGTAGCAACGCAGGTGCGTAACCTGAGTCCGTCGACTCCCCGGCTCAGAGAGCCACTAAATAATTACATCCAAATGGTCGCACACTGCTGACCTACCTGCGTGTTACCCCAAAGAACTGTGGTCCCTGTAGTCAGCGTCGGCGGATACACCTATGCTCGTGTCGTGAGTGCAAGTGTGAATAGCGTTAGCCATCCCTGGACACGTGTTTCGAGGTAGTTGCCTCTCGTCAGCAGGGAGTAGGAAAGGGTGTAGGGTTGCAATGTAAGCTGCTAAAATCATTATCAGGTCTAGTACCTCTCGTAGAAACGCAGGTGCGTGACCTGAGTCCGTCGACTCCCCGGCTCAGAGAGCCACTAAATAATTACATCCAAATGGTCGCACACTGCTGACCTACCTGCGTTTTACCCCAAAGAACTATGGTCCCTGTAGTCAGCGTCGGCGGATACACCTATGCTCGTGTCGTGAGTGCAAGTGTGAATAGCGTTAGCCATCCCTGGACACGTGTTTCGAGGTAGTTGCCTCTCGTCAGCAGGGAGTAGGAAAGAGTGTAGGGTTGCAATGTAAGCTGCTAAAATCATTATCAGGTCTAGTACCTCTCGTAGCAACGCAGGTGCATAACCTGAGTCCGTCGACTCCCCGGCTCAGAGAGCCACTAAATAATTACATCCAAATGGTCGCACACTGCTGACCTACCTGTGTGTTACCCCAAAGAACTGTGGTCCCTGTAGTCAGCGTCGGCGGATACACCTATGCTCGTGTCGTGAGTGCAAGTGTGAATAGCGTTAGCCATCCCTGGACACGTGTTTCGAGGTAGTTGCTTCTCGTCAGCAGGGAGTAGGAAAGAGTGTAGGGTTGCAATGTAAGCTGCTAAAATCATTTTCAGGTCTAGTACCTCTCGTAGCAACGCAGGTGCGTAACCTGAGTCCGTCGACTCCCCGGCTCAGAGAGCCACTAAATAATTACATCCAAATGGTCGCACACTGCTGACCTACCTGCGTGTTACCCCAAAGAACTGTGGTCCCTGTAGTCAGCGTCGGCGGATACACCTATGCTCGTGTCATGAGTGCAAGTGTGAATAGCGTTAGCCATCCCTGGACACGTGTTTCGAGGTAGTTGCCTCTCGTCAGCAGGGAGTAGGAAAGAGTGTAGGGTTGCAATGTAAGCTGCTAAAATCATTATCAGGTCTAGTACCTCTCGTAGCAATGCAGGTGCATAACCTGAGTCCGTCGACTCCCCGGCTCAGAGAGCCACTAAATAATTACATCCAAATGGTCGCACACTGCTGACCTACCTGCGTGTTACCCCAAAGAACTGTGGTCCCTGTAGTCAGCGTCGGCGGATACACCTATGCTCGTGTCGTGAGTGCAAGTGTGAATAGCGTTAGCCATCCCTGGACACGTGTTTCGAGGTAGTTGCCTCTCGTCAGCAGGGAGTAGGAAAGAGTGTAGGGTTGCAATGTAAGCTGCTAAAATCATTATCAGGTCTAGTACCTCTCGTAGCAACGCAGGTGCGTAACCTGAGTCCGTCGACTCCCCGGCTCAGAGAGCCACTAAATAATTACATCCAAATGGTCGCACACTGCTGACCTACCTGCGTGTTACCCCAAAGAACTGTGGTCCCTGTAGTCAGCGTCGGCGGATACACCTATGCTCGTGTCGTGAGTGCAAGTGTGAATAGCATTAGCCATCCCTGGACACGTGTTTCGAGGTAGTTGCCTCTCGTCAGCAGGGAGTAGGAAAGAGTGCAGGGTTGCAATGTAAGCTGCTAAAATCATTATCAGGTCTAGTACCTCTCGTAGCAACGCAGGTGCGTAACCTGAGCCCGTCGACTCCCCGGCTCAAAGAGCCACTAAAAAACTAAATCCAAATGGTCGCACACTGCTGACCTACCTGCGTGTTACCCCAAAGAACTGTGGTCCCTGTAGTCAGCGTCGGCGGATACACCTATGCTCGTGTCGTGAGTGCGAGTGTGAATAGCGTTAGCCATCCCTGGACACGTGTTTCGAGGTAGTTGCCTCTCGTCAGCAGGGAGTAGGAAAGAGTGCAGGGTTGCTGTGTAGGCTGCTAAAATCATTATCAGGTATGTACCTCTGGTAGCAACGCAGGTGCGTAACCTGAGCCCGTCGACTCCCCGGCTCAAAGAGCCACTAAATAACTAAATCCAAATGGTCGCACACTGCTGACCTACCTGCGTGTTACCCCAAAGAACTGTGGTCCCTGTAGTCAGCGTCGGCGGATACACCTATGCTCGTGTCGTGAGTGCAAGTGTGAATAGCGTTAGCCATCCCTGGACACGTGTTTCGAGGTAGTTGCCTCTCGTCAGCAGGGAGTAGGAAAGAGTGTAGGGTTGCAATGTAAGCTGCTAAAATCATTATCAGGTCTAGTACCTCTCGAGCATAGGTGTATCCGCCGACGCTGACTACAGGGACCACAGTTCCCTGTAGTCAGTCATAGCGGAAAAGTAGGTCACACATTTGGAACTGAGTCTTGATTACACTATGGCAGAGAACATCAAGTATGGCAGATTTTATTTCATTATACTCCCATTGATGTGGTGCCACCAAGTCTGTGCATAGCAGTCCATCCACAGGTGACACGTTTCAGTCCTAAGGGTAAAAGGATCGAAGTCCCTCTGCAGACAAAGCTGCTGGCTGTGCCGCACCTGTTGGCCTCTGGGACCTGCCAACCAACAACCACCAGAGTCCGAGGAGTCTCACAGCTAGCCACATCCAAGCCCCCCCCAACTGTCTTGGATGCCATCATCAGCTTGGTACCACACAACCTATCCTTCCCCCGCACTGCACAGGAACAGCTGGAGACCAAGCAAGGTGTCAAAGCCATAGCTGGATTCCCTCATGAGTCAGGGGGCAATTGAATGCACACATGTCCTACTTGTGCCCCCTGTTGACACTGCACACAATATCCCCAACCAAAAGCACAGGCATACCATCACTGTGCAGGCAATAGTAGACCACCTGGGAATCTCCACCAACCTTGACGCCAACCACCCATTCAGAGTGCATGAGTCCTACATCTTCCGACAGCCCATCATCACCTGGCGCTTCCTGGCTGCCACCTACGTACATGTGCTGCTTGTTGGCAAGGACCAAATGAACACACCACACATCTCAACTCCACAACCATGCAACTCACAACACTGGGAATGCACATGTCACAAACTCACATACAACATGCCATACAACAGTCCCACCCACCAGACACAACAGCACCACTCACTCTGGCAACCTGGGCCAGCCATGCACATAAGCCATCAACTGCATGGCACCTCAGCCACACGATAGCAGACTGTGGGAAGAGGTGGGGGTCAGGCATGTGTGAAGGAGGCAACTGACCGATGAATGACAATGTACACAATGCCAAGTGTGGCGTCGAAGTGATGGCCAGACTGCAGTATGCAGACCACACACATATCCATGTTGACATACACCACTGGTGTATGGAGTGCAGTTGACAGTGGACACAACCATGTCACCCCAGCCAGTGGGGAAGATCTCAGAAATGTAGTTTCTTACGTCTCCCCCTGTAAGCTTGAGCTGAGTGGGCTGGACTGGCGTACGCGGGGCATGCGTTAGGGTGTGAATAAAAAGTACGTAGCTCTGGGCGTGGTCCTCTTCTGGAATGCCCAACGACTCTGCCAGGGCGGCAGCCCTCACCCCGCCACGAGGCTAACGCCATCACCGTGAGTAGTGTTACCTGCGTTCCTGTGCGCCTGTTGCACCCCGGGCCGCAGGGCCCCATACCAGTCCTGCTAGGCCCGGCACACCCAGGCTTCAATGCACATCTGCCGACACCGGCGTGTGTCAATGAGGGCCCACCACGTGCCGGTGCAAGCTCCAAGCCAGAGTGCCGTGAACCTGGCAGCCTCCTCAGACCATCACGGCCTCCGTAACACGCATAGCGGAAAAGTAGGTCACACATTTGGAACTGAGTCTTGATTACACTATGGCAGAGAACATCAAGTATGGCAGATTTTATTTCATTATACTCCCATTGATGTGGTGCCACCAAGTCTGTGCATAGCAGTCCATCCACAGGTGACACGTTTCAGTCCTAAGGGTAAAAGGATCGAAGTTACGGAGGTGATCGAACACTACCAACAACTGCCCTGGTGACACGTGGCTGTGGGCCTTGCTGACCACTGCCTTCAGCCTACACTGCGGGCGAGTAGGTCACACATTTTGAACTGAGTCTTGATCATACATTGTCCGAGTACGCACATTAATGCAGAGTTTACATCACTGTACTCCCTTTGATGTGGTGACACCAAGTATGTGCCTGGCATCCCAACCACACATGTCTGTGGGCCCTTGATGACTACGTCATCAGCCTACACTGCGGTCCAGCAGGCCTCACGCCAATCCAATCCAGTCCATACCAGGCAGGACACTTCATCTTCGCTGTCTGAACACCCGCTTGGCTCTGGTGCTTTTTCCTCCGTCAACCACAAGTCACCCCCAAATGTCATGTCAACGTCATTGTTAGAGTTCCAGGAGGAGCTCGCTGACCCACACTGACCACTGCCTCAGACCTCCAGTGCGGTCGAGTAGGTCACACTATTCGAATTCAGTCTTGATTTATTTATGGCTGACTTGATGTCATTGTACAGGCCTCAACGCAGACTGCATCCCCTTTCAGCCCCGGTGCCACTAAGTCTGTTCCCTGAGACTCATGGACACTTTCTGGTTGAACTTTGGTGGTGACTGAGTCCATGGACTTGAGGTTGTCGTCACCATCATGTCGGTGATACTGACTTTGTGGCTAAAACGATGCCGTGGTATTCCACTCCTCCATTTGCTGCTTCCGGAGAGCTTCCACCCACTGCATCTTGCCTTGGAGGACACCTTCCACTGTCCCCCGCAACCCTCCGCCACATACACCTCGGACATTGAAGAGGACCCGCTCAGCTCACATGGCCCATCTTGTTGCAGGGATTCTGCTTATACACAGAACTATGCGTAGAACCCCAGGACCTCAGTGAATTGTGGTGTACCAGAAACTCACCTCAGAACACAGAACCCAGTATCCGGCTAGCATAAGTGTCCCATTCGTTATCCGAGATTTGGCTCGGCGATCCCAATGAAAAGACAACCCAGAACAAGCGACTCAGTGTACTCACAGGAATGGTGGGAATCGGAAATACCTGTTCGTATATTATTCTCACATCAGTCCACAACAAGAATAAACAGAGACACAGTGAAAATAAAAAGAGTTTATTTTTATAGACCACGTGTCCTCAGATGCAGTACTTTGGCTAATACAAGCAGACAAATTATTATAATTAAAACCATCAGCATCGTTACAATACCATAGAATATAAAAGGAGTGATCATGTTATAAATGACAGTGGATACTACCACCTTCCCTTTACTAAGAAGCTAATATTATTATTATGCTAATAAAAGGTCTCTTAGGCTTGAATAGGGGACCCCATACCTCAAAGATCAGCTTAGAGAAATCACATCACAGGAGCATCAGGAGTCTTCTCGCAGGAAGGCTCGTCTTCGGTCTGAATATTAAACATGATGTCTGCAATATTAAAAGCACCAACTTTCAGGTATTCGCAGCTGCCTGTGTGTTATGGCTAAATAGTGGGTTGATCAACCTGAAGTGGAAAACATGCATTGTCTAAAAACCCAGACTGTTTGTTACACTATGTACAGACCAAGGTCACTGCGCAGAGCTCGGGATGGTAACAACAGATTGCTCTCATGGGAGGCAAAGAGCGAGTCAGCAGTTTGTTTAAACAATAACATGTAGACGCAGTGTTGTGCGCAAAAGCAGCAAGATGGCTTTCTAACATCTAACGTGGTTATGCTAACTTAACAATGTATGTACGTATTAAGGGATTCCTTACTACATGCCCCCTTGATCGAAGCACTAACCATCAGGGAAGAAATGAGAGAACGCAGAGTTCAAATTCGACAGAGCAGAACAAGGCGCATTCAATTTCGAAACCAAGTATCGGTTAAGAGCAAGTTCGAAAAGAAAAAAGAAAACGGGAGAAAAAGAAAAAAAATAAAACCTCAAAAAGGGAAACGAAAAAATGAAAAAACCGCTGTTTTGGCCAGCAATCCAAAGTCACCGGTAATGTTCAGTACATGGTAGAAAAAATATAGTGGATGACAGTTCACTCAATCCATGAACGTGTATGCAGCATACGTAGCAACAGCTTCCAACAGAAAATCGTTGGCACGGCCACTAAAAGTTTCAGACATCCAGTTAATCAAAGAAAAGGAACATACATGTTCTTCAATGAGCGGAGCCTCTAGCACCATCAGAGGGCAACCGACGTGTTCCTCCAGATAACTCATATTCAAGAAGTCATAGGCAGCCCTCGCGATGTCCCAATTACCCAGGATACCATGCGCCGCACCACAGGCCATAATCCGAACACCAGAACAGGCAAACTCGTGAGACACTAAGGGCCTCATCAGTTGATCATAATCCAGCACCGGAGACACCGTGTTGGTCAAGCACAAATCCAGAGGCCATTCAAAGGGACAATCTAGGCAGTGAAAAACAGGTTGCACACAGGTGAAGTAGGAATACCGGAAGGATAATCCATACGCCAGGCTCAATGTTGTCTTGGCAGCGTACCATAATATTCAAGCATCCTGTCACGAAGAAGCTGCAGACGGGACAGGTTGTCGTGTGGCACAGAAAGAGCAGCCATTTCGTAGTATGAAAAGTAAAAATAGCACACCTGCCACCAGCGCCAGAATCAGCGGGACACCGCCAAAGACGCTCGAGAAAATAGAATGAAAAAATGCCGGAATCACACCAAAAATAGTTTGGAAGGAGGTCACGAGGCCTGAGCCTACAAGTTTAAAAAAATGAGCCAGGCCAGTTGTGGACGAGGCATTGAAAATTGTTTGGATCAAAGCACCAAAATGCAGGGGGAGGTCAGTATTCAAAAGCGCCTGCACCTCAGTGCGCGTATTTGCTACGTGAAGGACAAACGTTTCTCGGGAGGAAGTCAATGGCACCTCCTTTTGGGACAATAGAGCTCTTATTCTGCTCATCTTGTTGAACTCTGCTTTCAAGGTCGAAATCGAAGGCCAGATGGAAACATCCAGCCGCCCATGCGGGGGAGGAAATAGAACATTATTGCAGCAGACTACTCTCTGCGATACAGTTACTATATATGGGATTCCCACTAACATCCCGCAACAAGCTTCATTATTCAAAATCAAATAACTACCGTTTGCAAGCAGCGTGAAAGACGGTGTAATCACTGGCACTGGGATACCTTTGAGGACGCAGGCCAAATTCGGGGCGTGTACATTGCATGCACCGTGTAACTGAATGTGCCTACATACTACAGAATGATCAGGTGTCGAGGTACACTCCTCACCTTTCAGGTAAACCTCTGTACCGTCTCTTGTACATCTATACGTAAAAGGGAGAGACCAAACCTCATGCAGGAACGCCGTACCCAACTGTTCATATCTACCCAGGGCATAGTGTTTCATGCATGACGTAAACTTAAAAAGCGCGAAAGGGAGCGTGATCAACCCATGTACTAACCACACGGCTGAATTCAATTCCGCCACAGAGAAAGGTAACGGCTCCAACTTTTCAATGTGTAACAATGAATATGTAGCATCTTTCATGGACATGAACTGTTGCTTTACAGTAAGGTTAAAGGGAAGGAATAATGATGTCGTATTCAGATAGTCCCAGGGGACCTTTCCTGCCTTTAACGTTTGTAAAGTCCATGCAAACTGCATAACAGAACGCAACTGGTTTTGACCATGGTACAATACAGACATATCATCATGTACACTATCAACAATTGAAGAAACAATATTGTCTAATGTATAAATTCTGGAACAAAGAGTGTTAATGCTGTTATCTATGACGGCTAATACCTTTTCCATATTTGCTTGATCAATAGCCCTCAATCTAGAAGCCGCTTCAATTTGCGACAATTTCCATACTTCGTTGTAAATAGCATACGCCCACCTCTTGGATCTGCCACTCACAGGACCTTTAACAAAATCATTCAAATCTATTTTGTCATGTAATTTTGATAAGTGAACTTTGACAGATGCCAAGGTGGAATGTCGCAGCCAGGATTGACATAATTTCCCTACAGAGTAGGTAGTTACTGTATGAGAGGACTCAAACCGAGGGTCCACGCGTTGCTGAGTATACCCCGGTTTCAGACCTAGAAAACGACGTTGACAGGTATCGGAACTGCTTTGCCAAACTAACCATCCTTCACTACTAAATTTCGAAATATTGAAAGATGTATTATAAACTAATGACTGCAAAGCAGGAAGGGACAGATCTGTGTGGTTATCCCAATTTGGGTAAGCGCCCAGATCTGGAACAGAAGGGAAATTTAGTTTTTTAGAAGTGCCCAATCCGAAACAGGTGGTCTGGAAGATGGTTGAATTTAAAAACAACATATGATTTGGTACAAGACAGGCACGATGTAAAGCTTCAGATCCCTGAACCTGCCACGGTTTGGAACCCCAAACCGATTTAAGATCAATAGTAGCCTTCCACAGATCATAACCTTTGATTGACAACTCATCCATAAAGGACTTAGAATAGAGTAATTTGGTGTGTGTCAGTCTAACCTTCGAGGCAGACTCAGGCATCACTTTAAAATAAAAGGATGCCGGGTTGGAAACACTGAAATCAGTAAAATAAGTATACTTATCAACCAATGTAGGTGAACTGCCGAAAGAGGGGGTGGGACAGTGTTCCCATTGGGTAAAATTTACAAAATTACGAAATGTGTTTGCTTTATGCAGAAAGTGATTGCCATAATGCTGAAAACAATACTGTTCTGCATAGTTAGCCGCATTTTCATATAAATCTTCTGCATCAAAAGCGGATGTTCTGCTTAACCACATCACCCATAGAAACACGAAACACATTAGGTACATTGATGATCTCCGTAGGACCATGAATTTGGAATTTAACAGCATCCCACGCAATTCCATCCAAAACGGGCCAGGCAGTAATATTCACAAAAGTTTGGTCCCTTTTCATGATGTGGGACGATGAGTGGGGGGCCAAAGTTCCATTGATAAGTCTAATTGTAGATCTTTCTTTAAGATAGTGGCCATTTACCAGACGGAAAAATACTATCACAAATCCAATGGACATAAACAAAAAAATACTTATAAGCACCAGCCAGATGTATGTCCAAGGGGGAATCAAAAAATGTCTTTTGAACCAACTAGCAAAAATAGCAATGTTCGAAGGGGAAGTAGGAGGCAATGAGTTAGTGTCAAAGGAGAAACGTGACTGGTCAACCGCCGTAGATTGTAAAACAGGCGAGTGACCATTTGTAGGATAAGCATACTCAGTCCCTTCGGGCAGACCACCAGCCGGCGGTACTAACAAGGGATCAGTAACTGACTGCATCTCGATGGCAACATCAGACAAGGTGTTAGAAGCAGGAACCAACACTGAATTTCTTTGCATTGTCTGGCAGGAAACTGCTGGAGTTAGACTAAGAAGTATCGGCCACTCGCTGAAGTTTGACATTGTCAATAGAGATGTACCTGTTTTCTTTGCGACCAGGAAGTGGAGGTAAAATGACTGTTCTTGTACCCTGCACTCCAAGCACTGGAACCGGTGCACGATAAGAGGGGCCGAACTCCTTCTTGTTCTCCACCTTCTCACGGACCAGGTCTCCAATTCGGGGTAGCCAGCCGACTACCGGAATCTGAAGCTCAGCATCAGACGTGGAGGGTAAGTGTTCCTTCGAAAGAGTGTCTCTGGCTTCTTGTAGGGTCTGCAAAACAGCACAGTGATCATCTACGTCACAGGGTGCGGTCGACGCCGCCATGTCTAGACCATCAAGGTCTGGGACAAACATTCTGATTCCGAAGAGCATCATGTATGGGGTCCGCCCACCCAGAGACCTTCTAGGGAGATTATTAAGTGCACGTTGGACGTTATACAAGTGGGCTAGCCAATTCCGGCCTGTGCCTAAAATACGTGCTGTCAAAGATTGCTTTAAGTCACGGTTCATTCGCTCCACCACACTATTACCCTCAGGTCGGTAGGGGGACGAAAATTTGACTTGGACCCCCAAATTTCTCATAGCCTCCTTGTAAGCCTTAGAGGCGAACGCAGGGCCCTGATCAGAATGGAAGGTACCACACGCAAAAGTTCCCACAAAGACACGCAAATCCCTGATGACAGTCCGCGAGTCAGCACTCCTTTGTGGCCATACCCAGAGAAAACGTGTGCACGAATCCACTGCAACCAAGATATACTTGTACGCAGTATCAGAAGAAAAAGGACCGCAGTGATCCAGATAAACACAACCAAATGGTTTATTAGATATGTACAACTGTGTTTGTGGTGGGCGCGCAACAGTGGGAGGTTTAATCTGTTGGCAAATGTCACAATCAAGCACATAAGCGCGCGCTTGTTTATATAAACCAAACCACCAATAACGTTGTTGTAACAGAGATATAGTAGCGGACACGCCGGCGTGGGCTGACGCCAACCCCTCGTGCGCTGCTAGTATCAGAGATGGTCTGCAGTCCGCGTTGGGAATAATTCTGTCACCAACGTCGTTAATCCTCACTAACGGGACGTTATCAGGACTTAAGTGATAAAAATAACGAGAAAGAAAACCCTTCGGGTAATCACTTCCCTTCTCTGTTGCAGCAATAGCTGCCAAGATGTCATCATCAATCTTACTTTTGGATCTTGTAACTGCTGCCACTAAGTATGTAGCCACTGCGGTTTTTGCTGCCTCGTCAGCCAAGCTGTTACCGACAGCATGGACACCAAGTCGTTGGTGACCAAGAGTGTGAATAACATTCACAAGAGGGAGACGTTCTTTAAAGTCTGCCACTCGAACCCAAAGCAGTTTATGCTTAATTGTGCTACCTTTGGTATCTCGATAATCGTTTTGAGACCAGAAGTGTAAATTGTCATTGTAGGACTGGACACAATAAAAGGAGTCACTCACTATAAGAGTAGTGACTCGGGGATCAGCAAACTCCAGTGCAAGCACCAGAGCCCGGAGCTCCGCCAATTGCGCGGTACAATCACCCAATGACTGCGTATGCACGGCATCAGATTGGAATTCACCATTTACGAATGTACCCATGACAATTGCGCAAGCCGCAGAATAGGCATGCTTTGATCCAATCGCCGGCTGCGCCGAGCCGTCAGTGTATATGACACAATGGTATTCTTCGAGCGGGCGCAAAGACAGAGGAGCCGGATGAACGACTTCATACTGTAAGTACTCCTGAGTCTGTAAAGAGGCGTCAAAGATATAAGTGACATCTGGTGATGTCAGAGTTGTGGCCCATTGTATCCACAGTGGATGCAAAGCTTTAGAATTTGGTACACTTGCTTTTGTCACTGCCTCTAGGGCAGGATACGGTGTTACAACCAGTATCTGTTTTCCATGCGACAGTGCGCGTTCTTTAAGGATCGCCATCTGTACTGCCGTCAGAACTTTCTCGACAGTGGAAAAACGCAATTCAGCAGAGGTGTACAAGTGTGATTTATACGCAATGGGGACTGTATCGCCCTCATTGAGCGTCAAATACGTGAAACCCACTGCGCCTGGTACTATTCTTATTACCAGGTTAGTGCGGTTATCACGCGTCAGCAAGTATTGTGAAGCAAGAAGATCAGCCTGTAAAGACTGTAGAATAGCAGAATGTTCTAGCTGCCAACTAGACTTCGAAAAAGAAGGTTGTACCAAGGCGTAAAGCGGCTTGATACGCTGGGCATAATCAGGAATATACGTCCGTCTGAAATTCAGAAAGCCCAGCAGAGATTGTAATTTTTTCAGTGTTGTAGGAGCACGCAAGCATGCGCACTTCTCCAGAAAGTGAGGAGCCAATCCCTTACCTTCATTGTTGAGCTCGTAGCCCAAAAACAACACTGTATATTCCGCGATGTGAGACTTCGCAAAATTACATTTGTAGCCATAGTCTGCAAAACTCACAATAATATTGTCGACTCGAGACAGATGTGGCATCAGCTCATCATCCGTGAGGTAGATATCGTCAACATAGGAGTATGCGTCGGGGTCAATTCTCTCTAAGAGAGAGACCACGCGAGCGGAAAAGACGCCAGGGCTGTTTTTATAGCCCATGGCTAATCTTGTGAACTGTTTCTGTTTGCCGCCCGAAGTAAACGCCGTCCACTGGCTACTCAGTGTGGACAGGTTATGGCTAAAAAAGCCATTGGAGATGTCAAGTGTCGTTTTAAATCTCTTACGCACAAGACTGTCGACAAGAGCCGAGCTGTGAGTATTTTGTACCGCGCAGGTCCGGCAATGCGAATTTAAGTGCCGGTAATCCAAAACTAAACGGTACGACCCGTCAGGCTTTGTCACAGTGAATAAAGGGTTATTCATAGGGGACACACAAGTTTCAATAACACCCTGATATTCCAATTGTTCAAGGATTGCAGCGACGTGCGGTCTAGCTTCACGACGCATGGGATATTGGGGTTGAGGCTGGGGCATAGACCGCAATGGAATCTCATGGCAGGGGGACAACCGGTCCCATCCCACTTGAGTACGATACACCGCCGGCGCAAGCGCCAGTGCCCACTCCTCAGCGTACACTTCAGCCTGGTCCTTAGGCACTGTGTGTGCAAAGGACGGGAGGATTACCTCCTCCCCTCTAGGAGCTTCTAAAATGAAAGCTGGGGGCCAATCTGCCTCCGCTAGGAGGATATCATAGGTGGTAGTCAGATTATCCCAAAAAATCCCCTTTATTGTACGTTGTATGTCACCCTCAATTAGTAAGACTATTTCGTAAAGTCTGTCAGGGGGAGCCACTCTGGTGTCAGCTGTTTCAACAGTAACCAATATATCAGTTGCTGTCGCCGCCAGAAATGGACGCAGAGCTTGACGGACTATGGTAATTTCCGCCACGCTTTCCAGTAGCGTCAGCACCCATGTCCGGTTCCGAAGCTGTGTCCGCACTATCTGAGGCATACCTTGCCGTCAGAGCAGCCACTTTCTTCTTCTGAAACGGGGGTCTTTGTCGTGCAAATTCGTCCTGCTTGCCTTTACCCTCAGTCTGTCGGGGCTGGTCACGTGTTTGTGGAGCACCCCGACCTTTGCCACCGCCTCCACCACCGGACTGTGAAGCCGATGTTTCCTGTGAAGAACGAGGAGAACGTTGTTCAGAAACCTGAAATCTATCAGGAGACTTAATAGTAGCACGATCACGCAGATCATAAGTGCGCTCACTACCTGACTGAACGGGAGAGGCAGGCCGAGACCCCTGTTTCTGCTGCTGCTTTCCCTGTTGTTTTGACCGCCAATTCTGTTTCGGAAAGCTTGGACGGTCATCCTTACCAGTGGCTTCAGCCTTACCCTGCTGCTTAATTTCGGGAGTTTTAATCACAGGTTTAACTCCTAAAGAGCTACGACCCAAATCTCTGTACGCCGACGAGATTATTTTCGCAAACTCCCGCGGCTTATCCTCATCAGCAACTTTCTTCAGTTCATTTCGAACTTGGAACTGCATAGCATCACCCTTAAGGTTACACATTATCATGGTAGCCACCAGGTAAAACTGTCCGAGGAGTCGCATGCCTAATTCTATCGCAGACTCCGCACCGTGGTTATCTTGAACACGTTTAATAACGGAGGGTAGTACCGACATAGACGGAGTGCCAAAGCACTGCGAGTACGTCGCTGCAAAGACCTTGCCCCAATTCACACAATCATCAATGTCGGGGACCAAGTCTTTAGGCAAACTAATGGTAAGGATCCTGTGTTTCTCCACAGGAGATGTATTCGGGTATACCGCTTCTATTTGGTCAAATTTCTCAGCAAGCCAAAAAGGGAAATCATCCCTAGTTTGGGGGCACTTGCCCATAACAGAATTAACCATAACAGGACTAATGACCACCGCGTGGTGGTCAGTAGGCTGTCCCGCAACAGCAGGTGCCCCCGCCTGCACATTGCGTGACACGTACTGTACCAACGCCCTATATACTGTAATAAGGGCAGTGTGTAGTACACGCAATTCAGCCACCGTCACCGTGAGGTAACGGGGATGAGGCGTAAATCCGGCTAGTACTGGCCAAGTGGCCCCTGCAATTGATAAAGGGCCCATTCTCGGCGGTATAACCACATGGGGAAGGGCACCATTAAACCAAATAAGATGCTGCCAAGCAGATATTGGTATTTCCTGTATCCTATACGGTGTATAGTTCGCTGGCACGGCAGTGGCAGTGTAAGAATGAAAGGAGTTATCGTCCTCACTCACTGCCGGAAGCGTCACCCAAGAGTAGAACAACTCATAAGGATGAGCCGCATCGACTCCTACCACAAAGATGACGTTCATACCAGTGTCCGGCACCCCATACTGCGTCAAATGACGTTTCAGAGCTGCACGGCTGTGCGCCGCTATATCTACCGCCATAAGGACAAGCTACACTCGAAGTAATCAGTAGCACAAGGGTTCAATAACCTTTTTAATGATCAAGCTTGAAGAAACCTATATCAACAGAAATAGGTAGGTTTAAATCCGTCAGACTTGTTATACGGAAACAAGAATGAGGGTGTTGTGGACTAATATAAGCACTACTAAGGCGTTTCAACTCATAGACCAAACGTTAGGTGCGCCATGTTGCAGGGATTCTGCTTATACACAGAACTATGCGTAGAACCCCAGGACCTCAGTGAATTGTGGTGTACCAGAAACTCACCTCAGAACCCAGAACCCAGTATCCGGCTTGCATAAGTGTCCCATTCGTTATCCGAGATTTGGCTCGGCGATCCCAATGAAAAGACAACCCAGAACAAGCGACTCAGTGTACTCACAGGAATGGTGGGAATCGGAAATACCTGTTCGTATATTATTCTCACATCAGTCCACAACAAGAATAAACAGAGACACGGTGAAAATAAAAAGAGTTTATTTTTATAGACCACGTGTCCTCAGATGCAGTACTTTGGCTAATACAAGCAGACAAATGATTATAATTAAAACCATCAGCATCGTTACAATACCATAGAATATAAAAGGAGTGATCATGTTATAAATGACAGTGGATACTACTACCTTCCCTTTACTAAGAAGCTAATATTATTATTATGCTAATAAAAGGTCTCTTAGGCTTGAATAGGGGACCCCATACCTCAAAGATCAGCTTAGTGAAATCACATCACAGGAGCATCAGGAGTCTTCTCGCAGGAAGGCTCGTCTTCGGTCTGAATATTAAACATGATGTCTGCAATATTAAAAGCACCAACTTTCAGGTATTCGCAGCTGCCTGTGTGTTATGGCTAAATAGTGGGTCGATCAACCTGAAGTGGAAAACATGCATTGTCTAAAAACCCAGACTGTTTGTTACACTATGTACAGACCAAGGTCACTGCGCAGAGCTCGGGATGGTAACAACAGATTGCTCTCATGGGAGGCAAAGAGCGAGTCAGCAGTTTGTTTAAACAATAACATGTAGACGCAGTGTTGTGCGCAAAAGCAGCAAGATGGCTTTCTAACATCTAACGTGGTTATGCTAACTTAACAATGTATGTACGTATTAAGGGATTCCTTACTACAATCTGACTGCACCGCAAGTCATCGTCCCATGGCAGGGTGCCTGTGCCGGCCGCAGTGCATCCAGGGCCACTTACTCTCTGCTGGTCAGATCCGGGACCCCATCTTCTGAGATGTTGGATGGCCTCTGAGGCGATGGCCTTGAGGTCATCAACGCCATGTGTCTGTGGCCCTGTGCTGTCCGCTGCCTCCGGTCTCAAATGCGGCCCACCAGGGCTCACACATCAAATCGAGTCCTGACCGGCCCGGACATCGCATCACCGTAGGAGGCACACGCCAGCACCACCAGGACCAACTCCAACCGCCAACTACCAGTGTAGAAACAGTCGTACTGGCACACTGACGGAGTTGCCCACACCTGTCGTAGATGCCATCTTCTGCCTGATCCCCTCCTCAGCACTCCAGGTGCCACTAGCTCTGTGCACCATGAATCATAGTCCATTACTGTTTTGGTTATGTGCTGTTGAGAGCTCATGCAGCGATGTCACCTCAGGCAGTGTGGGAGACCTGGGGCAGCGATGTGGAAGATGATGCAGGTGTGGCACTCCCCCACTTCATCTGCATCAGGAATGTCCAGAAGGACACAATCCTAGACATTTTCTTCACATGAGCACGCTCAGCTCTGGGGACCCAAACCACAGCGCACTGAAACTCACGGACACTTCTATTTGTATGTTTGGTGACCTTTGTACTTGCTCCGATTCCCTTCATGTTGCTCAGCAGTTGACTCTGCTATGCAGGTGTTTTCTGTTTCCATTGCACTGGTGTCCACTGTTCAAGTTGTTGCCAGCACCAAGCACTCCGTGCAGGCTGCTATATACTCACCCCACACACATCCAGCACAGGCATCACTGTACATGTGGCCCTGCCAATAAAGGGGCCGGGCGCATGTGCCCATAGCCAGTTCATCATGATATCTGCGTGTGTCCCTGTCGTCTTGTTGTATGCATGAGGGCCCTGGGCCCTAGGACATTACATTGTGCTGTGTACAGCGGATGCAGACATGTCACCGCAGGCAGCGGGTAAGAGCTTGGACATGTAGCTTTGTCGTCACCCACACAATTTGTAAGGGCAGTGGACTGTGCCTTCGTATGCAGAGCAAACGTGGGTGTGTGACTGATATGTGCGTGCCCCTGGGTGTGGTTCTGTACTGGGAATGTGCATCTGCATGTGTCTCTATGACAGTGTGGGTTTCCTTTGTGGGGTGTAGGGAGTCCCTGAAGGGTAATAGACACCCACGCATGTGATCTAGTTTGCCTTCCATCAGTTCGGAACACACCCGCACCTGTTGGGCCACCTCCTTTTGGCGTTCTGATACCTGGAATTGGTGTTCCATGTGTGGGTCGGTGAAGTGTTGTGAGCCTGCTGTGCTTGCGGGTGCTTCATGCTGTGTGGTCTGTTGCAGGGGCTGGGTGGTCCTCCCCGGCATCACTGATGTGTGGTCTTCTGTGCTATGCTGGAGGTTTTGTGTGTCCCTCTGCAATGTGGAGGGGAGATGCATGTTGACATTGTGTTGACAAGTGTGTTGGCGCATTGTTCTTGTTTACATGCAGACTGTATGACAATGTACATTGTGACTGTTTTGTAGGTGCAGGATTTAGATGAGGGACAGTGTACATTTGGACTACATGACGGGTGTGAGGTTTTAAGTGTACATTTCCATTTCACAGTTTCCAGCTCTATCAGATGTAGTGGGCCTGTTTCTGCACGTATGCGGAGCCAGTTGTGTCCTCTGTTCAGCAGTGCCGGAGTTGCACATTGTAACACATTGTCGTCAATGTGGATGTGCTGTTATTGCTATGTGTGTGTGCTGCAGTGTGCCACGGGGATGAGGGACATGATCCAGGGTCATTGTGGGTGTGCAGTGTGCTCTGCTTATTTGTGCATGTGTGCCATTGTGCCCATCTCCCCTGTCCCCCCAGTCCCTGGTCTTTACTCACCCTATTGATGTTGTGTTAGGTCCTCCTGAGCTGTGTCCACACTTCCGACTCCTTGTACCGTCTCTGCACTGTTAACTGTGGCCTCTGTTTCCTCCAGCTCCTCCTGTAGCGCAGGGCTCCCACCTTCTGTTGCTGTTGCTGCCTTCCGGTCAAGACTGATTTGCATATGGCCATGTCTAAACTGGGGTGGTGTAGTGGGCAAAAGAACGATGGATTTAACCCAGATCTCTTGACTGGGGGAGAATGTCTGCATTGTCAGCATTCCGTCCATCATTTGTTTGTTGTAACGCTTTTCGCCCTAAGTGGGATGGGTATTCCCAGACGTGGGACCCGTGCTCACTACGCCACTGGAGTCAAGCTATCCTGGCTGATGACGGCTGATAGCCAGAAACCGGTCCTAGGATGCTTGATTCCGGTCCAGGGAAGACATGGCTTGGCAGTTCGGGCTGGACTGTTCCCATGAGGCACAGGGTCAAGACTGATTTGAATATGGCCATGTCTAAACTGGGGTGATGTAGTGGGCAAAAGAACGATGGATTTAACCCAGATCTCTTGACTGGGGGAGAATGTCTGCATTGTCAGCATTCCGTCCATCATTTGTTTGTTGTAACGCTTTTCGCCCTAAGTGGGATGGGTATTCCCAGACGTGGGACCCGTGCTCACTACGCCACTGGAGTCAAGCTATCCTGGCTGATGACGGCTGATAGCCAGAAACCGGTCCTAGGATGCTTGATTCCGGTCCAGGGAAGACATGGCTTGGCAGTTCGGGCTGGACTGTTCCCATGAGGCACAGGGTCAAGACTGATTTGCATATGGCCATGTCTAAACTGGGGTGGTGTAGTGGGCAAAAGAACGATGGATTTAACCCAGATCTCTTAACTGGGGGAGAATGTCTGCATTGTCAGCATTCCGTCCATCATTTGTTTGTTGTAACGCTTTTCGCCCTAAGTGGGATGGGTATTCCCAGACGTGGGACCCGTGCTCACTACGCCACTGGAGTCAAGCTATCCTGGCTGATGACGCCTGATAGCCAGAAACCGGTCCTAGGATGCTTGATTCCGGTCCAGGGAAGAAATGGCTTGGCAGTTCGGGCTGGACTGTTCCCATGAGGAAAGGGGCAAGACTGATTTGCATATGGCCATGTCTAAACTGGGGTGGTGTAGTGGGCAAAAGAACGATGGATTTAACCCAGATCTCTTGACTGGGGGAGAATGTCTGCATTGTCAGCATTCCGTCCATCATTTGTTTGTTGTAACGCCTTCCTGTTGGCGGCGTCTTTGTGCCTGGTTTTGATTTTCACATCATGCCAGCTCCTCTTAGCCTCCTCCATTGGCCTCCTCGACACTCCAGCTGCATTCAAGGGAGTCTGACTGTGGGTCAGTTGCTGGTTGTGTTCTGTCACCTCCTTGACACTGGTCTTGTTTTACTGCGGACTGCACCCCATCTTCCTCTTCTTCTTCTCCTTGGCCTTCTCCGACCCCTTTGTTCCTTGCTTGTGGTCTGTGGGGCTTGTGGGGTGCGCGTTGGCCTCTGCGCTCGGTCAAGGTGCATCCATGTTGCTACGCACTTTGGATTCTTTCTGGTGTGTTGTTTTTGTTGCTTTTATAGTGCATTTTCCCGCCAGACGTGTGGGATTTGCAGGCCTGCCACTGGTTTTCGCTGCTTTTTGTATCGCGATTGGCCTCATCGCAACTTTTTTGGCGTTCGTGTTTCGCATTTTGGAGGCGTGGCGTTGATTTTAACGCAGTCACTTGACGCGTTCTCTGGTGACTATCGCATGGTACCGCCGTGTTGTGAATACCTGGTAAACAGACATAAATATCCCGCGATGGACTGCGATGTTGAGGGTTGCGTTAAGTAACTTTTGCGAAGGTTATCACTCGTTCTTGAGAATATCTCCCATAATTTTTCACGACCTAATCCTGTAACTATTTGAGTAGTATTCAAGTGCAAGCTTTTGCTTCTAGATCTAGGAGGGCTATTAGGCGATAATTGGATGGATTTGTCAGGTCCCCTTTCTTAAAGATTGGACACAATACAGAGCCATGCAACTGGGACTTGCGCTGTGAGGAAGACTTGGTTGTAAAGGGGAGTAAACAATTTTCTCAGAGCTCCATGGTGCATTTAAATAATCCAGCTGGGAGGGCTTAAGCGTCTGGTGCCCCATTGTTTTTCAATACTTTAATGAGCTATCAGGCTTGGGTTGGTACGATCAAGTCCAGCGAGTTTCCCCATGATCCGTCTGCCTTCCCCAGGTTGGAGTCTGCCTGACTGATGTATAACGCTTTTGCATGCCTTGTCCAGGATTCTTCTGGAACAGCGTTGTGCCTAGAGCAATGCTGCTCAAGCTGCTCCTTAGCATTGGCCCTAGGAAATAGCTGGGGGTCTCCAGTTCCCAGCAGATGGTCCCCTAGATTGTTTGTTAGACTGTCCCAGCTGTGAAATAACTCTGTGGTGAGTTAGTATATTTACTGAAAAAAACAAAGGTTGCAGGGACGTTATAGTTAGGAAATATAATTTAAAAACCTTAGGAATTCACTGCAAAAACCAAAGGTTACATGGACGTTATAGTTAGGCTTGGATTTCACTCGTACAAAACCAATGAAATTCAGCAGTTACTGTTACCTGAGCTAACTGTAACTTATGCCCCTGCAATGCACTGCTTATGATCTCACATATTGCATCACTCATGACATGGTTAGTGACATCATTAATGACATCACTGATGACATTGTTTGGTCAGTGTAAGTGTTTTATAAACATTTCTGAAGCTTAAAGATATATACTAAGCTACAGCATAAATGAAATTACTATTTTTTCTGTACTAGTAATTATTCATACTATTTCTAACATATCTTATCTGAGTGCCTGTTTGACCATCTGTATCAGTGTGTGAGTGGATGTGTGAGTGGCTGTATGGGTGTGTGAGCGGCTGTATGGATGTGTTAGTGGGTATGTGAGTAGCTGTATGGGTCAGTGAGTGGGTGTGTGAGGGGCTGTATTGGCGAGTGAGTGGGTGTGTGAGTGGCTATATGGGTGTGGTAGTGGCTGTGTGAGTGGCTGTATGGATGACTGAGTGGCTGTGAGAGTGGTTGTATGGGTGAGGGAGTGTGAGTATGAGTGCATGTATGGGTGAGTGAGTACCTGTTTGAGCATATATTTAAGTAAGTGAGTGGGTGTGGGTGGCTGTATTGGAGATTATCTGTGTGAGTGGCTATAATGGTGAGTGAGTGGGTATGTGAGTTGTATGGATGTGTGAATGGGTATTTAAGTGGTTCTGTGGGTGTGAGTGGCTGTATGGGTGAGTGAGTGGCTATATCAGCAGCTGTATGTATAAGTGAGTGGGTGTGTGAGTTGTATTTGTAAGTGAGTGGCATTTTGAGTGGCTGTATGGGTGAGTGTGTGGGTGTGTGAGTACCTGTATGTGGGGAGTGGCCATGTGAGTTTCTGCATGGGTGATTGAGTGGGTGTGTGAGTAGCTGTAAGGGTGTATGAGTGTGTGCCTGTATGTCTGTGTGACTGGATGTGTAATTGGCTGTATTGGTGAGTGAGTAGGTGCTTGAGTGGCTGTAGGTGTTAGTCGGTGTGTGACTGGCAGTATGAGTGAGTGGATGTGTGAGTGGCTCTATGGATGAGTGATTTGTTTTGAGTACTGGTATGGCTGAATGGGTATGTGAAGGACTGTGTGGGAGTTGGAGTGGTTGTATAAGAGGTTCTATGGGGTGTGAGTGGTTCTGTGGATGATGTTGCTGACTCCATGAGGTGAGTGCAAGGTAAGTGGTTTTATTTATTTATTTTCACTATTGTGTCATATGTCGACTTACATCCCCCACCCCGCCCCGCCTCACCGCGCTTACCTGCACGGTCTGCCACTGACAAGGAGAGATAAAGATGTTCCTCCTATCCTTGGGAGGTGTATCTTTTTGGCGCATTCCCTTCTTGTAAATCTGGCAATGTTTCAACAACCATGGGAGTTAAGTGGAACTATCCACACAAAGCCCATGGAATGCCTATCCAGGGCACAGTAACGCAATGCCGCAATTTGCACTGAATTTAATTACCCCATATGTTTGGAGCCACTCAAAGCCATGCGAAGTGGCATAGTGTGGATTTAAAAATATGACGTAAGGCTTACGTCACTCTTGCACCACATTGCGTTGTGCAAGATCGATGCAAACTGGATAATAAATATGGCCCTTAGTGCCTTTTACATGCTTTAAATATCATTGTCAGTGTTGCTCCCAGGATTTGAGAGGGCAAACTTTGCCTACGGTCCGACTGGGAGCAATGGTCATCTTCTTGATCAGGGACTCAACTAAGGTGTTGCTTTTTGTAGACCCCTTTCTGACATGGCAAAACTGTCTTAGTTCAAGCAGACCAATATCCAAGGAGATCTCCGATGATCAATGCAGTGCATTGTTTATCTGAACCAGACACACAACTACCTGGCTACAATGGCTGTGCAGGGATGGGGGAGCAGCAGGAGCTGCACAAATACCAGCAACGGGATACCGGGAGTGGCTTACCTACATGTCTAGTCTAACCCACTCTCTTGTAGTTACACATATATGTCACTGGACTTGGGTATATGAATACTAGAACAAGCAAGGCATCCACATCTGACACTCTGCTGTTAGGGGTGGGTCCTGAGTTATATCACACTGTATAAACGGATTTCCTAGAGGGCTACTTAGCTTCTCCAGTCTGCAGATTAAATGGATTGTCAACCATGGCTAACAATCATGTCATGGTCTGAACACGTGGACAGCAGTCATGTGTGCTAAAAGATTACTGCAACTCCAATAGAGTGATATATTCTTCTTGGGTGCAATATCTACAAAATTATGTAGAACCCTTTCCTTGGGACTCTATGCCAAGGTTTCCTGTCCCCAAAAGCAAACCAGATAACTCAAAAACAATGAAATGAGAAGCAGTGTGTCATGGAGCTAGAATCGCAGGGACTTTCAAACTTACACCTATTAAACTTTAGCAAGACTAGCAAAGAGTACTCAGGAGCCTACTAGAGACCTACACTGTCTTCAAGAATGTGAAGAAAAAAAAATAATTAAGGCACAGAATAACTTTAACTGCTGTCCTCATTGAGAACTCTCTTTTGGGCCATCCCAGATGTAGTCTCCTATGATCCAAATGGAGTTGAAGTCCATTGGAAATGGTAGATGTTGCAAGCATGAGAAAACCAATAGGCATGACTTTCATTTAGAGTTGTAAAAAGGCTCATATATGCAGCAGATGTACAAGCTTCTTTCATGAAACAAGTGTAATAAAATGATGTTGACTGCCAAGGGTGGTACAAAATAAATCACCCCAGTATAATGCAATATTAGTTCATACTATTGGGCGGTATATAAAAAGAACTTCTAATTACATTTCATCAGCCTGACACAGAATCATACACAAGGGCTGGAGCATTGAGATTACTTGCCTGACGACACCTACAAAAATCCTTAGAAACGTAAAGAGAAATGATAATTTAGTTGGGATAATTCTGAACATGTTTCATTTATTAAATACGTATTTGACCACATATCGAGCATGCATTGCTAACTCACCAATGATGTTAACAGGTGTGGCTGGGAAAGTGTTTTGCTCTCTTTTGCCTAGCAGCACCCGGAGATTTTAGACTTTGCATACATACTCGCCATGCAGTAGCGGCTCATGGAGGGAGTGCCGTATTTGGCCTTTCAGCGCGCGCAATGAAATACATTTGTTTTATTTATTTATTTATTTACTCACATTACTTCGGTCGGCCGTGAGCAGAAGTTTACTACCTCCCGCCCCGCCCTACCGCTCCGCGGCACTCCCTCGACGAGCCGCTACTGTCGCCATGAGTGTGACAGATGAATCATTTACCATTTCAGGTCCGACCAGAATAGAGGTTGGATGGTTAAATGAAATCACCTCTGTACACTAGAATGGCAAGGTGCATGCGGGATCCAAATCTCTTTTGAAGCATTTGGGCAATGCAGGGCACCTCCTACGTTTCTCACAACGCTGATGCTTATGTGGTAGTGGCCGTTTCCTGAGAGGCAGACTAGCACTATCGTGGTCTCTTTGATCTTGTGCAATGATGCACAACTAAAGAATAGTGAATCTCTAAATACAGGAAAGTCATTTTTCTAGCTGAGCTAACTAGCTTGAAAGCTGTTGTCACTAGACCTTAATTGATCTGGAGAAAGATATTTATTAAGCACTATTAAAAGAGTTGATTTGACTCTGCCAACATTTTTATCTTCCTCCCTACTTGATTTGATTGGGCAGAAGTTGTGTGTGCACAGATTATGCTCAATACAGTAGGTCTGAATTGATTGTGGTAACCAGCAATAATCAACGCTGTAGTCCTAATTGGTTTATTGGAAAAGGTTTTGTCTGATGCACTATGTCTTATTTTTTTATTATGAAAGGTTATGACAAAGGCAGTGGGCCTGCATTATTTATTGTGCAAAACATATGGTAAACCAGTGGGCCTTTAAATCTGTATTGTAAATACACTGTGGGAAGGCATTTAGACAATATTTTTCCAATGCAGAGCCCGGTGAATTAAAGAGGAAGGGGCTTCGCATGGTGGAACTCTGTGACCAATACATTAGGAAGTGGTTTTGCATTGTGAGCTCTCTGACAAATAATATAGGAAGCGTTTTTACATTGAACTGCTTGTACATAATGGCTGTACTTTGCAAACTATCTAAAAAATACAAAGGAAAGCTGGTTTTCAGTATGCTCGCCTGGCACCTTCCTGCACAAAAACAATCATTAAAGGCAGTTTCCTCTTTCTATGTGTGCTGCAGAATGCAGTATGCATAAAAAGACGAAAAACACGAGGAGAAATAAAATAATTTCTCCTCGTTGTACCTCCTTACTCCTCCCCTAGGGAGGCATAGGATACTAACACATTCTCAGGTTTTAAAAATATTATAAATCTGGGACTGCACACGTTCCATGGATGTTGCGTGGGAACACCCACAGCAACACTCATGGAATGCCCCTTTCACACAGAGTTATGTGTGAAAGGGACCCATATTTACATGCCCATGAAAAGTCATGCAGGGTGACTTTACGTTGTCTTGTAAATATGGGCAAGTCCAATGCGCCACCGGAGCATCAAAAAAAGTGACGCATCGGCAGAGCAATGGGCTTATAAATAAGCTCCTCAGCTTCTACCGAGTGCACATCCTCGAGTCAGCCCTGTACTTCTCTGACTTTTTACCTTAGAGTTAAGTGCTAAAAGAGGCAGTCGGTCCCCAGCATGAGGGTCTGTGGTACGGAGCCCCAGAAGTGGAAGACTCAGGTTGACAATATTGGGGATAGTAGCTTCAGAGTGACTTGGAACCTTCTGAACCAGGTTTCTCAAATACAATGTGAAAGGCTTTTACTTTGTGAACTTTTTAACACAAACCAATAGGGAGAGTAATACATTGTGTACTCTATTCCAAACTCTATATAAAATGGCTTTTGATTGTTAATGCTTTGATAAATGCAATAGCGATGACTTTTACAATGCTAACATTCTGACAAATGCAAGAGCAAGGAGTTTCAAATTGTGAACAGCCTCACAGATAAAATGGGAAGCAGTTTTACATAGTGAATAATCCCACATCAGACACCTTAGGGAGGGGATTTGCATATTGCATTATTTGACTGACACAATAGGAACTGATTTTATATTATGAACTCTCTGACAAATGCTAAATGAAGGGTTTCATACAGAGGTCCTAAGTATATTTAGAAATGAACAATAATTTGGCTGTTGACAAACTGCATTTTGTAGGAAATTTTGTAGTACTAGAGAATACACGACAAAATGTTATTAAAAACCTACGTGCGTAGCTTGCACCCCACCCCACCTCTCCTATCTTTTTTCTGCGGAGATCTCTGCTCTGAGTGCAGAGTGTCCACACACATTAGCGTACCTTTTAGTGGTAAATGTGGGAGGGACACAGAGGAGTGGCTGGAAAATGGGGAATACTTACTACTAAAGGGAATAGGAATATGGAGGACTAATGAGGGGCTAAAGGAGGGTTAGCAAGTGGTTTAGGAAGGGATGTTTACTCACCCACAAAAAGGTTCAGCCCATTCCTATTCACAAAATGCCCTTCTAAAGCTACTATAGCCAAAAAGAGACACATAAAAGGAGAAAAGCACTCCAGTTTTAAACAAAAATGTTAGGTGGATTTAGGAAAATCTTTACCATAGGAATATCTCAGTAGTTGCAGTGGAGATCTCTGCATAGTAAAGTACAAGCAAAAAATCCTTAAACAATCCCATGGGAAGACCTCCACCCTGGAGGCAGATATACGGTTAATTATAGGGAAAAGTAAAAACATTTTTTTCAACTTGGAAAAAGTTTGTCAAACTATGTGTTGTGTAAAATATTATCATAAATGATTTTATATATTTTATTATGCATTACTAATTAACAAAACATAACTACAAATTCATAAAAAATAATGTAATTATATTAAATAAAATGTATTGTTACATTAATATTTGAGTAACTTTACTCTCAGACCTTGTGAAAAACCAGAAGTAGTAAAACTACTCAAAAATGTACATTTACCTTCATGAATAGCCCTGTTTATGTTTGTCAATGCATATTTTGTACCTACCTAAAATGTATACTTTGCTCCTAACTAAATTGTTTGATGGGTCTTCCTAAGTAAAGGCCTTCATGCTAGAAAGGTTTATGATACTGATTGCTACCTGGGATGAAAAAGGCTGTTGGATTATCATGTGATTCATGTTACATTAGACATGACTATAACAAGCTTGTTAATTTAAGCTTTTGATTTGGAAAAGCCTCATGTTTTCCAATAGGCCCATATAGACCCATTCCTGTTTTTTACTATTAGCATTTGCTTTTCTGCAGATTGTCACATGGTATCTCAAAGATGATGGGAGCAGACTGCATTTACAGCATTAGTTGCCCACTGTGCTATTTCTTTAGGGTACTTGACATGCACCTTGTGTAATCCATAAATCCATTAAAGGAGGGGATCTAATTTTTACTCCCACATGAAATCTGGTAAATATCTGTAATTTTTATTAAAGTATCTAGTAATGTGTGCTTACAGAACAAACTATGGCTGGACATTGATCTATTAAGTGTAAATGTTGTGTGTTGCTATGTTCTGAGGTTTTAGCTCCCACCCCTGTCTGAGGCTAAGACTGCTCTGCCTAGTTAACTTTACAGACAAGTGTTAGTAAAAAGACCACTTGGTCCCCTGTATGAGGGTCTGAGGTATAGAGGCCCCACAATGCCAGAGATGAAAGACCCACATTCAGACAATTGGGGCTAATAACTTCTGACTGCCTTGGGACCACTTGAAATCGATTTCACAAATTCGATAGGAAATGATTTTACATTGTGAACTCTGTGATAAGCAAAATAGGAAATGCTTTATATTACAAACTCTCTGCCATTACCCATAGGAAGGGGCTTTACATTGTGAAACCTCTGGTAAATGTAAAAAGGTTGGGTATTACACTGTGAACATCATGACAAACACAATAGGCTTTTTATTGTGAACCCTATGGTAAATAGTACAACAGGGAGTTAATTTTACATTGTGAAATAATGCACACTATAGGAAGGGTTTAACCTTTTGACATATGTGCCACATGCAATAGGAATGGTTTCTCCTCCTGTGGACTCTTTGAAAAATGCAAAAGGAAGGAGTTTAGTACAGTGATCACTTTTCAGGTATGGCCACAGTAAATGCATTGTGTTTCTTGAAGGAGGGCTATTGTGCCAAAATGTTTGAAGGGTCTCTTTTGGCAGAGACCGCATGGGGATTTTTATGTTCATATTTAAGAGAAATGGCTTGCCTAATCGAATGTTGAATGTAATAATAAAGGTAGAAGCCTCCCATTGTACATTGTAAATGACCTAACAAATTTAAAACAGTGTTTAGGGTTAGTGCCTGCTCCATTTGAATTCTTGTAGATATATGCAATTTTGAGTAGTATTTAGTATGTATGTACTATGTTCTTTAAAGTACTTTTTCCTTTATAACAAAGCATTGGCTGGACATTGATTAATTGTTATGTTTGTGTATTGCTGAGTTTTTTTTGATTTTGTAGCCTACATCACCTCCCCTCGTCAGCCTACAACTGCTTTGCTTCATTACCCCGAGATTCAAGTGCTAAAAGGGGTTCTTGGTCCCTGTTTGGTGCACCAAGCTACAGAGGCTAAGGCTCCAGGACACCAAAGGAGAAAATCACCCTTTCACACAAGTGGGCCTAGTAACTACTGACTGCCTTGAAACATCCTGAACCTGTTTTTTTCAAATCCAGAGTGAAGGGGATTAATATTGTGAACTTCTCGCTAAACCCCTTTGGAGGGAGTTTTATGCTGTCCAAATTACTGACAACTACAACAAGGAAGGGGTTTACATTGCACAGTCTGATGAAAGCAAAAGGGAGGGGATTGTCAACTCTGACATATACATTAGGAAGAGTTTTAACATGTGAAATTTCTATCACTTTTGATAGGAATGAATCTCACATCGATACCAAAAATCAAAGCAAAGGGTTTTATATTGTGAATTCCCCGACAAACACAATAGGGACGAATATTACATTGTGAATGCTGACAAAGTCATTGCATTGAGAACTCCACAACTAACAGCATTGGAGGCTTCACATTTGTTACTCTCTAACAAGTTCAATACAAGGAGCGTCACATTTGAAATCTCTGAAATGTGTAATAAGAAAGGGCTTAATAGATATTGCCCATTCCTGGCCTGATACAAGAATATGTTTGATACCCCTGGAGTGAGATTTAAGGTTCATGTCAATGTATACGTTGAATCTTCCGAACATGTTTGATGGGTCTCTCTAGACAGATGTCACATGGTAATGTTTATTTATTTTCATTATAAAGCCAACAGATCTGCTTTATTGGTTATTAAATATGGCGATGAAGGTAGTAGCCCTCCCATGTTACCCTTTTAAAGACTTGACAAAGCCTGTGCATTAAAGTACCCTTCCTTTTAACAGAAAAAACATTGGTTTGACATTGCTTTATTGTGTGTTTGTTTTGTATGTCAGTCAAGTCTCTTGGGCCACAATACCTTCCTGATTTAGTATTGGACTACTCTGACTCAATACACTGAGGGCCTCATTTATGGGGAATTGATGTAGGGCAGCGCCACAAGTCTTCTCTCTGCGCTACCCTCCACCAATTTTAAAGGGCAGGAATGCACCATATTTGTGAAAAACAGTGCATTCCTGTCCTTTCCCCCTGCTCTGGTGCACAATTCACAGCCTAGCGCCAACGTAGGCTCTCTTGCACTATTTTGCAAGGATGCCTTTGTTGCAGGTATGAATGTTTTGGTGCAGAAGGGCCACCACCCTCCAACCCGGACATCGGTAAAGCAGTATAATACCCAGAAGGTGTCAAATGTAGAGCCAGAATATTAGCAGGAGGAGTATCAGTGGGGCCAAGAACAGGAGCCAGAGCCCTTGAAGCCGGGGCCTGGGAAGCTGGAACAGTAGGGTTTATCCGTACAGGAGCATAAGGTGGGTGGGGGGGTTGGGTATCTAACAAATCTTCAACAAAAGCATCATTCTCATTTTGAACAACATAACTCTTCTCAGCTTGCAGCGGAAACTCCCTATCTGCGCACTCAATGCCTTTGTTTACTGTCGCTTTATCATAAACCATTGCTTTCTGCGCAATCGTCAGCGACTGTCTTTTTCTCGTATTTTTCTCCTCTATAATTTGCCGCTGCTTTGCCTCCCTCTGCCAAACTATTAACATATCAAACATTGACTGCCTACTCTTCTTAGTAAACAGCTTCTTTCTAGAAAATTCAACTTTTGTTCATCGAACAAGCCGTCGAGTGGCCACTGCAAATCAGCATTGTACTTCGTATATTTATGCCAGAAGGTGCTAAACATAATAAGGCCAATGCCGTGTTTTATGTATATATCAAAATTCGGGGCACCCTCTGGAGAAGCAGGTTGTCTTTCCTCCAATCGATCACGTGAACAACAACATCGACATACAAAACATCCAAGTTTACTAAAACACGGCATCTTAATATAAGATACTTACACAATTTCCACTGCAGAAGCGCAAAGCAAATCCACTTCTCTTATCCGAGAACCGTACACAAAATACACTAAACAATCAGCACAAACAGACCTCTTAGGCGCGCAACACAACATGGCCCAAACAGCCTTTCACTAAGCACCACCTAAGAACCTCTGTTACGTGTATGAATAGCCCAGCTCGACTCTATTGCAACTCGACACGATCTAAAGCCTATCTCGCATCTTGTAGCTCATAGAGCCATTAACGACTCTCAAGCCACTATGAGATTCAGCCCCAGGAATCTGCCATACCATTCAGATCAAACTCGCTATCGGAGCACAGCCCAAAAGCTTGTCTCACACAAGAGTACAACTCAGGGTCTGCCTCGCAAGGTTTGGCCCGATGCTGCCCGTGAGGTACACCGCTAAGGCTCGTCTCACCCGTGGTTCAAGACCACTAAGATACAGCTCGATGGGCGCCCTCACCCACACAGCCCGGCACCACTATCGGAGCACAGACCGATCGGTTCTGTCTCACCCAAGTCGGTAGGGTGGCTCCGTCCACGAAACCCCTCCCGGTGCTACCCAAGAACCTCCAGGAGTCGGGTCTCAAAAGCCCGAATCACCCGGAGCAGTTCAAGTTCACACCGAAAGGCGGTCATCAACGCCAGTACATTTCCAGGTACTAAAACGTACACAGGTTCACTCACCTCGTTTTGATGCAAGGTTTCACACGTGATTCTCTACCGCCGACTCTCCAGACCAACCTGGTCAGCTCCAAGGTCTCGCTGTCTCTGGACACCCGCGTATCGCCACTAGGCAGGGCACCCTCGATCAGGCGGGCGGGGCACGTCACACAGTGACAGAGCTCTATCTTGTGATCCGCCTACCTGACCAGCCTGCACCCCGACCTCACGACCCATTTGCGGGTGTGATGGGTGATAATTGCGGAGTCCCTGTTCGGGCACCAACTGAGGGAAATGACCCGAATAGGGTCATTTGGGTTACTAAACCACCTCTCGGCCGTACCTATATTATTGAAGAGTCGGTCAGCCAGTAGAGAATGCAGACAATCAGTTTATTATCAATACTCTGCAGAGAAGCCCAAATACAACAAGCAGCATGCAATGCTCGCTATTGGACTGACTCAATAATCATGAGCAGCATAATATAATACATCTAACACGTCATGAACCTCTAGAGCACGCCTACAAGGGAAAGTTACAGGTTTGGGGATGCGTATTCTAGGGAGGCAGAGGGGCGTACATCACCAGCCCGAGACGAGCACACGGTATCCTTAGCCAAAGTCAGCCAGCTGCATCCCTGCTCCTCCCCACGTAGGAGAGGTGCTGCGAATAGACGAATTGCTTACACACACAGAGAGGGCCTATTCATAAGCAAGGCAGCGCCGCTTGTTCAATACAGAAATGAAACTGGGCGTATTCTTATTAGGTGAACAACAAGTGTCATGGCGCAATTATCTGGGCCTACCTCGTTCGCAGTTTAGAGCTCACCGCGTGCTTATATATAGCCATAATATAAAATGGCAGCAGGCATACAAAATGGGTGCCACCCGTCCAAGACTAACCTATACTGTAAAACATAATTTTTATTATTATAGCTCAGTGGGTTGCCAATATAGATGCTTACCACTTCTCTATTTAGCTATATAAGGCTAATCTAAATAGCGTAGCATAAGGGGCACAGCCCTATCATTATTTTGAAACCTACAACAAGGTGTAGAAATGTAGGTGTTACCACCATCTTGATGATAGTCACTAACCAACTAATGTAAGTGGAAGTCTTATCCATCTATCTATTTGTGTGCATAGTTTTGTCACTGCAGGACCCTGATTGCTATTCATGACCATGATAAACTCCCTATGTATCCATATACCCAGACATCTGATAGAGTCATCCTTCCACTCAAGAGGAAATTCTGTAACAATCTGTGAGGTGTATGCTGTAAGTGAGAATATCTCTGATTTATTCCAGTTAATCAGCATACCAGAATATCTCCCAAATTTAATAATTTCTTGGAGCACAGGTGCAAGGTTTTCTCCTAAATAGGAGTATATTGTCTGCATACCACAATATAATTAACCATCTGTGTAGGAAATTCACTCCTCTATGAGCCTGGGGTTGCCTCAACTTACATGCCAGAGGTTCCAGGGCAGAAGTGGCAACAATGGAAAACCTTGTTGGAAGCCTCTCTTCAGAGCCACGGATTCCGAATGCATATTATTAATTAGTGTACTGGCAGTAGGAGTTGTGTATAGTAGAGTGATCATATATATAATGGTGTTGCCATGGTTCATTCGGTGTAAGATTGTGAATAAAAAGGGACATTCAGCATATAGACTCCTGCACAGGGAAGTCTTGAATAATCAGGCTCAGCAGGGCAAATATGAGACAGAAATTGTGTGAAGTCGATCTAGTCAGAGCAAATTTAGTCTGGTCATGCAGGATAAGGCCCTATAGGACAGTGACAGTTCTGTGGCAAAAACCTATGGATCGTCGCGGTGTGTAACGCGGTTACCTACCCTTCAATCTGGAGAAGAAGGTTACACACCACGACGATCCATGCGTTTTCACCGCAGCACGCCGCGTTCTTCTGCTATGACCCAAGGTGCAAAATATTCCTGATTGGAGGGTTGGATTTAGAGACCTCATTAGGTCAATTGAAAAGTAGGTACCTGTGTGACTTACTCTCATTCTTTCTGGTAATTATTTGATACCAAAAACACCCGCCCACTTTACTCTGACTAAGGGTAGGGATTCTAATTCTCACTTTTTGGTCCTCTACAGTGTTAAAACATGCTGACCTGTACACATTGATAGATTGCCTCTCTTAAACAATCTACATACACTTTTGATCTTCACCTAGGGGACCCCGGATTAAAAGTAGATTTGTGGTACCCCTGACGTAGTTTTAATTCACAACTCCACTTTTCTCCCACACACCTGCAATCACCATCAGGGCCTTTTACTAAAAAGATCTATGCTAAAGAGCCCTCTCGTGGGCCCCAGGGGTATTGCAACACTTACCCCAGAAGGAGCCAAGCCAGATGATGAAGCATGGCACCATCATGGGTATCTGTGGGCACTACTTTCTAATAGGGAAGACCCCCTTCCCTCTGCTACAAATCTAACCTAAGATACAGTACAACAGGAGCAGATACCACGTAATTATTCTCATTTTTGTCATTTCCACCAACACCAAATGTAGTAGCAGTTAATGTAAACATTCAGGAATATCCAAACCATGATTGACATGTCAATGATTCAGTAGCTTAAGAGAGGTCGCCCAAACAATCCAATGGAGGAAGAGGGCTGCTCCAAAGCGCCTTTCTATGTATTTTTTTAAATATTTATGTTGTTGTTTTGTCATAAAAGACGAGCTTCTGCACAGATAAATCTGTCATGCCTGACCTAAAACTCAGTAAAGAAACCAACCATTTAGCCGTGTATATGTTTCCAAAATCCGTTCTGGGTAGATCTTGAGCCTTTGGCCATTCTACCTGAACTGTCTATTGAGGCCTTTGACAGGTTCAGCCTTAAGGTCAAGTCAGGCTCTCCTACGGACCCGTTAAAGCCAGCCTTTATTAACACACTTTCCCCGCTGTGCCGTGACCCCATATTGAATCTCATCAATATGTCATTATCTTGTGGAACGGTACCCGCGGCTTGGAAACAGGCAGTGGTCACTCCGATATTAAAAAAAACCAACTCTGACCCCCGATTGCCAGAAAACTATCGACCTATCTCCCTGTTGCCTTGGATCGCCAAAGTAACTGAAGCCCATGTCAACTCTGTTCTGTCCGAGCATCTGGTTCGTAACCAGATTCTGGATTCCAGTCAGAACGGCTTCCGGTCAGGACACAGTACCGAGACGGCATTACTTTACATCACGGAACATCTTCGCCAGGTACTTGACTCAGGTCATACTGCAGCGCTTATACTATTAGATCTAAGCGCTGCCTTCGATACTGTGTCCCACCATATACTTATCCAACGCTTACAGGAGGCGGGAGTGACGGATGTCGCTCTCCAGTGGTTTCGGTCTTTTCTGGCAGACCGCTCCTTTAAAGTGGCTATACCACCTGGTCAATCTGCCACCTATCCTTTGGAGCTCGGGGTACCACAGGGATCTTCATTGAGCCCGACAATGTTCAACCTCTATGTGAAACCGTTGGCTGGTGTCGTCAAACAGTGGGGTCTCACGATGGCCTCATATGCGGACGACACACAGCTAGCGGTGACACTTAGTGAAGACCCTGAGGTGGAGGCCCCCAGATTCCGTGCGGGTCTCTTGGCAGTAGCCGGTTGGCTTCGCACCAACTGCCTTCAGTTGAATGCCACCAAAACGGAGGTGTTGGTTTTAGGGAAGCACGCGGAGTTATGGGGAAATCAGTGGTGGCCATCGGAGCTTGGTGTCACTCCTATTCCAGCCGCTGGAGTGAGAAATTTAGGAGTATGGGTAGATTCTGCGCTGACCTTCAGAGATCACACCAAGAAGGTGGCTGCCACGTGCTACGGAATTTTGCGTGGTACTAGGCCGGTCTTAAAGTACTTTGATCCCCCTACCAGACAGCTTGTAGTCCAGGCCTCAATACTTTCTCGGCTGGACTACGGCAGCTCTTTGCTGTTAGGGGTGAATCAAGCGGAGGCCTCTAGGCTCCAAAGAGTACAAAACGCCGCGGCACGAGCCATTGTGGGCCTTCCCAGACATTGTTCAGTGTCTGATACCATCACGGCCTTGCACTGGCTCCCGGTCAGACAGCGAATTAAGTTCAAGGCGCTGTGCCTGGCCTTTAAAATTCTGAAATCTTTTTCGCCGCCGGCACTTGTTCCTCTTCTCACGCCCTATATGCCTTCGAGATCCTTGAGATCGGAGGGGCTTCATCTGGCCATCTGTCCACGCTTCAAGTTGAGCAGAATGGGTGGCCGCTCCTTTAGGGTGCTAGCGGCAGGCCTATGGAATTCGCTCCCTGTGCACATTCGAGCTCTTGAAGATCTGCTCACCTTCAGGCAGGCGATTAAAACCTTCTTGTTCCCGGTATCTAGTTAATTTCTTTTCTTTTACTGTGTGTTATGTTATAGCATCTGTCAAAGCGCCAGGACGCCCCTTTGCTGGGGCAGCTGTGCGCTATAAAAATACCAAATAACATAACATAACATAAAGTTCTCTATACCATTAATAGCGTAAAATCGATGTACATTTTTAAACTCATTTGACTGTAGTATAGTAAAAATATAAACGAGTGCAGATTTTACACCTCATATTGCACCAGAACACTAAAAACAGATGTTCTGCCATTTTAGGAAAAACCTGCTTCTTGTGACAATCTGCGGCTGCCTGTTCCTCTCAAAGCCCAGAATGGATTTCCCTTCACTGCAAACTAATACACCGACTGGAGAAACATCTTTCCCAGCCCATGCTCGTTTCCGTTCACACCCTCTATTATGTTCTCGGAGGGGCTCAGGTATACATTTCCTTCTTCATCCTTTAAAAGGACTTCTGCTTCCCTTTTATGGAAACCTACACCTCCGTATCTTTTACTTCCGTTGGTAGCGCCAAATATCTCAGGAAAACTCCCTCAAAGTGTGTTTTAAGATTCAAAGCAGTTGCCCTGCCAAATGGTTTTGCGAAAAATGCAGTGAAAAACGATTAGGCCATGCTGTAAAACATTTCTGATAACACCTCATGTTTCTCGCGGATAATATTTCCATCTTGCAATGTTATTAGTGCGAGTTCATTTTATTTCTTCACCATTCCAACATTTTAAACTCTGACTGGGTGAGCAAGCTACAACTCAGATGTGATTCAGATGAGGCTCATAATTTGATATTCATTGCCTGGATTTTAACAAAACCTAAAATTTCAGTAAAACGTTTCTTTTCACAGGAGTTTTACTTCACGTTGCAATGTGTGGCTTAAAGCAAGACCCTAAAGAGAGCTAAACGCAGCCCTAGCAAAGGTTTTGGTACAGGTCCACCTTGGGTAGAGCAAGGGCAGGAAGTGAGTAGGCCCACAAAGTAGATGCTTGTGATTTATTTTTAACAAAATGAGACTCAATCTTTAATTTTACAGTGTAGCTTTTCAGAATATACTGATTAAAACAATACATTTTAAAAGCAGATCTAAAAAGAAAATCATGAAACATAATAAAGCGTTTAGAACTGCACCCAGGAATATTATTTCTCTGCAGGTGCAAAATTTTATATATCCCTCAAACAAAAGAGTATGCACCTCCCTATGGACAGATTGAGGTTCCCTTAAGCCATCCAACTCTAAATCGTCCCCAGTCTACCACGAGGTGGTCTGCGAATCAGCAATATATCACAAAAGGAGTAAGGGAGCACACTTCCTGACATACCAGCACACAATCCGCCGAGATGCATTGTGGAAAAAGCAGTCGGTGATAACTTTCACCTAAGTTGAAAGTCTTTAGTAGCCACAATTGTGGTTCAACCAGTACTGTGTATCCCTAGCTATTTGCTTCGGTAGGGAGAGTACCTGCCGCAATTGCGTTCCACCCATTTCTTCCACCCATTTTTGTTTGCTTTTTAGATGACCTGGTTTTGGACTTTTTACTGTGAGTGATGCAGCATGGGTAAGGGGCACTTGGCTGGTTACATTTGCACATGTTTGCGGGCTGCACGTGTGAAGCTACCAACTTGCGCAGCCTGGTAACTGTGCACAGGTGCCTGGTAACTGTGCACAGGTGCCCTGGCACAGGGGGGACTCTGTACGATTATATATTGACTTGGGATAGACTTTATAATGATAGTTACACTCATCAGGAAAGTCAATGTGGTTACTGTTTTGTCCGTAGGCATCCATTATTAGAGTGAAGTTTCACTTAGTCTACAAAGTCTATTGATATATCAAGTCAAGTCAAGTCAAGAAAAACTTTATTTCGGAGGATCTCCATAAAAGTACATAAAATGAATATAAAAACATTTAAGAACAATAGATAAAATGGTTAAAAGTTGTTGGTGCAGCCGCAGGGCTAGATACCTGGTAGTTACATATAATCATGTGCCTTATAACAGAGTACAAAAACGAATCATGGTGACATTTTTAAATACCGCTTCCGTTTGTGCCATAAAGCCCCCAGAAATATTGATATATCAAAATGGACAGGAACATGTGCAAGAAAAACAAAATATGCAAGAGGATATCTGTACAATTTTTGGGTCACCCAGGATTGTCTCTGTCTCAGCTCAGGATCAGAGTCCAGGCTTTTTTTTACCCTCTTGCGCCAGCAGCAGGAACAATAGTCACCCGCACAAGCGGAGTAATTAACAGAGCTTCCCTCAGCTCCTGAGCAGGAAAGTTTGGGGATAAAAATTAGCTTTTGTTAATTACTTGCCACACTGCACAAGGGCTGGTAATATCCCAGGCCCACTGAACAAAGGAGGAAGCTCAGACAACTGGAGCCCAACACAGGAGAGGCTCCTCTTTGAAACTGTTGTGTGAAAAGCCTGGCAATGATAATAGCATGGGGCAGAGCTGAGACCCGAGGAGCAGATGTGACTCCTGGATTATGTCAGCTTCAACTGTCCCAGCATGCTGTGCAGGAGGGTTGGGACAGGGGTGGCGATGTGGCACCCCAGGATTGGCTTGGGTGCCTGGCTTCTAGAACCTTCCACTCTCCCCATTAAAAACTCTTGTACAAGGGGGAGACTCTCTCTTGGTTGGTGCTGTTTGGGCTTCTTGCTGCTGGACCCTGGGACTAAAACAGCCACAACTGGAAGGAGCAACCACCTGATGCCCAAAAAGGACTAAGGACTCACCCCGGTTGACCCTTTCACCAGTGGATCTCCCAAAGGACAGTGAGGCTGTTCCCCTTTCACCATCTAAGAACCAGTTGCAGGAAAGCCTTGGAATACTTCCCCCAGTGACAAAGACCAGAGCAAAGGCTGAAGCAGGGAGCCTGTAGAACCAGCTCCCTGTAGATTACACCACTTTGGAGGTGAGGAGGCCTGCCAAAACTGCTCCTGATGGATAGAGCTCTCCATCAGGAGTAAAGTGAGTCCAAGACTGTCCAGATCAGTCCAATGGAGTCTGAGTTGTGGCATTTTTAAGATTGGTGACCTTTGACCTTTTGAGTGAAAATTGGAGTGTTGGGCTCCACCGCGTTTCCTGACTTTACCCCCCGGGTAGGCCATGAACCTTAAGTCCACACAAGATTGATTATGTTTTTTTTCCAGAAGGGGACGTGTATGGGGCCCCCTCCTCAGACTCTCTATTGGCCAGGAGACCCCATCACCAGGGCTGTATATACTGTAAAGGAGGCAGTGACCCCATCCTCAACCCCTAAAGCCAATGAAACAGGGGGAGCACCATCGTGCCCAACCTGCCATTGATGGTGCTTGCTCCTGTTCCCCGTGCCGTGTTTGAGGAGAGCGGGGCAGCCACCAGGAAACAACACCCTGCCCACATGAAGCAGGGTGAACAGAGCTTTCGGCTCCAGCTGCAGCAGGGAGAGAAGATGTCATGGGAGCTGACTGGACAACCCTTAGAAAAAAAAAAACAGGGATAAGCTTTCCTTCTCTCTCTGGCACAGAAGGAGAGCCGTTCTTAAATATATTCACCGCTCTAGGGTGGAGCGCCCCTTAATACACTGTAGAGCTGACTAATTTGCATGTTTTTCTCTTCTTGTGGTGGCATCTGGAGGACAGGGGCCCCACCAACAAAACTGGGAAGTGGTGTGGAGGGCTGTAGCAGATACAGCATCCTCCTCAAGAAGTAATGTTTTTAAAAATGACCATACGTTTGCGGGGTCTACAAATCAACTAACCTTTGGCATTTTTACCTCAAATATAAAGCAATGTCAAAGCTAGAGTTTTGCTCTACAGCTGGGAGTATAGTACTTTCTAGGGGCTGGTTCAATGGCTGCATTTATTGTGGCCTAAAGGTGTATTAGGAAGTTACATGGTGTGCAATACTTCCTAGGGGCTGAGTTTATGGCTGCATTTTATGCCGCCAGAAAATGGTGCTCTCTAAGGGCTGTTTGTATGGTTGCATTCTATGTAACCTAGAAGTTAGTAAGAAAAACACAAAGGCACATGTCATGCTCATTTTAAAATGCTTTATTGATAGAATAATGTTAATAGTAATTACTTATCAACGTTGATCTGTTTTATTAATAATTGCATTTACATATTATTATTACAAATGACTGCATTTGTATTCAAAATGTTGGTGTTTTTAACCTGTGGTTTGTTGTTCTTGTCATATGGTGTGCCCCTGATAAAGCCAATAGGTCTTTTTTATCCAAAGTAATGCCTCCTATACTGTGTGTTCTGGTATACGCGGGGGCACTGTCATTTTAGGGGTTATGGCCCTTTAGGAGTCTTATGAGATTACGCAATGTCATCTATGATATTTTTAATCTGCCTTATGTATATATTTGTAAATTAATGCTTAGTATTTAGTAGTGGGTGTGAAATAACTGTACGTTTCCTTCCCCTAAGGAAAAAGCACTGATTTGGGAATCATTTAATGAGTTTTGTAATGTGTGCCAGTAAATGGTGATTACTAGCCCACACCATCTACTTGGACTGCTCTGCTTTGCTACCATGAGTGAGTCAGAATCAGCTTTATTCGGCTAAAAAACAGCCATTACACTGTATAAATACATACAAGGATAAAACCAGCCGAGTGACCTACCAAATCAATAAAAAACACAGCTAAAATGCATAGAATCATCCAATAAATAAAAATGGATATTTAAAAATTTGAATACACATAATTGGTCAAAGTGCATAGTGCTCTTTGAACGTACTGCTGCCTGAAGAAGCAAACTTACACAATGGCAAATTTTATCATTTGATAATTTTAATAAAAAGAGGAAGTCCTGGAAGCAATTCTGAAAATTCCTAAGCCTCATAAGAGGTACCAAAAATATTTTGGTGTACAGTTTATAATAATCACAGAAAAAGAGAAAATGGAACATTGATTGTTTAGACAAATTGTTACAAGGACATACTCTGGAGTCAAACCAAGCGGTAACCATAGGGAGTATTTCATTGTACCAGCTCTAAAGGAAAATAATAGGGAGCACTCTCAATTCCCACTGACTTTCCACAAGTAATTGTCAAGGACGGCCCCAGGATTAATTTGCAGATAGCTCATTTGGTTTTCAAGCTTCCGCACTTAATCTCTCGGTTTGTAACTGTTCTATCGATAAGGCTTGTGCTTGCTTCCTGCCTAGAGCAGTGGGTGAGGCTTTATCAGAGAAGATGTTGGTTGGACCAATCCCTTTCTTAGATTTTTGGACATGCACCAACCATAGAATGAAAATGCCTTTGTCACAGGCAAAACAGTCATAAATCATATTCCTTGTAAGTAAGGCTTCGTCCGTGCTCAGAATGGATGACCACAAAGGGGAAGACGGGTGCGACTCTGGTTACCTAAATAAGTTGGGCCCAGCTACTCGTGGCAAATAGAATGGGGATTTGCTGCAGAGACTGTCATGGTTTTCCTGCAAAATATGTTTTCTTCCCTCTGAAGTGTCTTTGGGTCACCAATTCCCCAAATTTCTGCTCCGTAATTTGCAAAAGGTACACACTGGGTGGAATATATTTATAGAAGGGGTTTAAACGTCCAGCAGGGATGGTAAGCTGATGTGTGAGCCTACTTCTCTCTATAGCTTAGCCCTGCTCTGTGAGATATGGGGTGTCCATGAGTCAGTGGAACTAAAGGTGATCCCCAAATAAGAGAAAGTGCTGGTGCTTAATAAGGTATTCAAGTCCACTGTGATGAATAGGACAAGTTACAACACAAACATTTAAAACGCATGCCTTTACAAGGCAGTTTTTACAGTGCAACATCCATTACAACACATGATTTTACAACGCATGCCATCACAACACATTTTTAAAAACTACATTTAAAACGCATTCCATTACAATGCAAACCATTACAACGCATAACATTACAACGCATAATACTTTTATCGGAACAGTAGGGTAAGTGTTGGATAGTGTAGGGGTAAAAAAATACTATTCCCTCTCCAGTGATTGATGCAGTAGGGTAAGTATTGAATTGTGTAGGGGTAAAAATTACTATTCCCCATTAATTACCTTATAATGCGCTGTAATGGCATGCGTTGTAGTGACATGAGTTGTAATGGCATGCATTGCAGTGACATGTGTTGTAATGGCTGCGTTGTAATGGCTGTGTTGTAATGGCATGCAATGTAAAGGCAGTTGCATTGTGCTGACTGCATTGTAAATGTAGTGTGTTGTAATGACTGCGTTTTAATGGTTGTTTCCCCACTGTGATAGATGAAAATCGCATGTGCTCCGGGCCACAAGACATTATAAAAGATTCTGCAAAATTAGTCGAGGTTCACCATAAAATGCACAAATGAATGGACTAGAAGATGCAGAGCTTTGGAAGTGTGATCGATTAACACAACGTTATCTGCATGAAGTAGTGCAGGAAGGGGTGCACCATTTATCATTGGTACATCAGGGGTGCACTTAGTAAGCTATGAGCTAAGGTGATTTATGTTACAAATTTATAGCAGCGGATTCCCTGCCAGGTACTCTCAAGCAGTTGCATTGTGGCACGGCACTATATAGAAAAACCATAAAAATAAATCACAAAATAAGTCAGCAAACAAAATAAATGAATTAACAAATACTAAATAGTCCAATTTTGGAGCAGGATACTGGATATCTGACATCTGGATGTAACTTGGGTTGAAAATACATATATGATGGATAAAATGTTTAAATGAATAACACCATGGCATTGTTCTGTGTATCATTCAACTCCATAGTGTTTTTTGCACTGTGCCATTAAAGACAAGGATCTATTTCGCTTTCTCAGCAGATTACGTTTGGTAAAGATTGCCAAACATTGTCTATGTATAACACGTCTTTTGAGTTATACAGCAGAAGGATAACGTTTTATAAACTCAGCTACATGTTTGTAAGACAAGGCATTGGGCACTATGTATGTTGTGGGTGTCCCTGATTTCATAACCGTGAAATTGTTGTGTTACACATGCCCTAACACCTTTGTTATTTGGCAACTAATGTGTCTATAGTTTTGTGGGCATGTAAAACGTGATTTGCTTGTTTGCAATGATCCTATATCAATTTTGAAAATAGGTAAATAAGCCTGTGCAAGAACCAACAGCACAATTTAATGTGTAAACAGTAATGTAAACCACTGTAACAAAGTGCAATATTTCAGATAACTTTCTGTGAGAACATCTCAGAACATCTGTGGAACTGAGTTCAATCAATCTCAGGACATAAAAGGCCAATGTTGGGCCAAAACTTAAACGCCCAATTCAGTGACACACATCCAGGATGCTTATTTGGAAAGAAACAGCAACAACAGAATGGATGTGTCCCAGTATTACATTTAGGCAGTGTGCACTTCAATTATAGTCTCATTATGAGAGCAGTGGCAAAGCAGTGCAATAGGTTATATTACCAGTTGCCACATTACAAGTGTTCCTGAAATGCCTGGGGTTTCTCCCAGCTCATCACAAGCACTTTGCAAATTTTTGTGATACACCACCATGGTTTATTTGACATTGTCATGAAGGACTCACCATTGAAAGGATGGAGGACAGTCAACCATGCATTTGGCAGCTTGTCCACCAGCATCTTCTGCCATCATTTCTTGCGCATATTGCATTCTGGATGGTGGAGTTGGTACCTTCTCCTCTATCTGGAAGGCGGTCTTCTGCCACCATATAAATGAAGCAACGAAATGCAAATGTCTGCTGATGGATCTTTTTTATGTTTGTCCTGGCCAACTTCTAAATCAGGGTAGTAGACTTCTCCTGCCAGCTACAATAGCAGCAGAATGTGCTTATTGCTTGAATCTGATAGATTGGGATGTCAGTTGTAATAGCTTTGCTGATGATGCAGTTGGTTTTGAAGATTGTGTGTTGCCAGCAAGTGAAATCAGTGGAGTTCTATCAGTGTTGGGGTGATGTGTTCATATTTCTTTGTGCCTTTGTGCCCTTGATGGTGCTAGCATGAATGGCTAGACAAGGGGACCCAAAAGACCTTTAAGTGGAATTATTTGCAGGGTACCTGTAGGATGCTGCACAGAAGATAGGCTGTTTTATGTTCCTCTATTAGGTAATGCACTAGTCCTGCAGCACCCAATCAAGCTAATCAGGACCCCATGACGGAATGGTCTAATGATAAGCAAATACATATATTTCACAGTTGCATTTATTTCTGAGAGCCCCAAATAGGGCTATTTTGTAATAACTTGACATAGCCGCAGCCAGAATGCAGCTAAAGTACCTCTCTTAAAAAAGTGCCTTACGGGGCTAAGGAATATTTTCTTTGTGCTCCTAAGGTAACCAGAATGTTTGTTAATAAATAACATATCACTGATTTACATCTGCATGGCAAAAAACAGCTCATCCAGGTATCCACGGGCCCAGTGTAAAAGACAATCATGGTTACAGAGACCTGCATTGACGTATCTTTTCACTAGGAGTTGTTGACACATTTTGGCCTAGAACTCATGCCGTCTACTCGGTGTTTGCTAACTGATGTTGTAACTCTTTGAATTCATTGTGCATTGGATTCAATGGCTGAAATGTTATACTCCATCATTTTCTTTACTCTGTCCTGCTAATCCGTGCAAGGTGCTTTGATCCTAAATTGTTTTTCAACACTTCTGCAGTTCACCCAGACATTCATTGTCACCAGAACCCTTCTCTCACTCAGTGGAACTAGCCGAATCCTAAGTCTGCCGGATTGTGTTACTCACTTTTGAGCTGCAGGTTTACTTTGTTTGTTCCTACTTTGGTACTCCTCCCTTGAAAAAAAGCATGCCTTGCTTTTGTGAATTGAAAGAATATCTGTCAAACCGTTAGAGTTCTTTCAACCCCAGGTGCCTACGTGTTGCACTAGAAACAAGGTTGTAGACAGTGTGATTAAAGTCCAGTATTGTTCAAATGCGTCTGTAAAACTCTATATAATTGTTGAATAGAGTATTTACAGCGTCCACTCACAAGTAGAAAAACAAAAAAGACATTACACATTGTAGTGTAATCATATAGCATGCTTCCAGTGTTTTTAGCTCAAAAAAGGAAAAGCATGACGTTCATACTAAGAAAAGAAAATAGAAAAGACACTTCATCCACAGGCGACATTTATCATGACATCAAGTCCCGTTAGGCTTTTGCTTGAAATTTACCTTGAATTCTAATTTAACAAATTGCATGAACATTTTTTTTTTCTTTTACTTGCTTTATATTATCTTTACTTTTTGTTTTTGGGTTAATCATTGCATGGCAAATGAGAGGTTATGCAGAAGCTATATTAGAAAGAATACACTCCTAGGCCCACATTTAATAATATTTAATGCAATGCAGCGCAGCAAGGGGAGTTATAGCGCTGTGATGCATGAAAGGGAGAAAGCAGAACTGCACATTTACAAAAACATGGTGGAGTTCTGCGCTGTCCTAGCATTGGCACACTTATGGCTGCCTAGTGCCAACATGGGCACCTTTGCTTAATGTAGCAAGGGTGCCTGCGTTGTGGTCAGTGTGCCTGCGTTCTTGTAAGAATAGGATACCTTCCTACACAAAAACTACCCCTTGAGGTAATTTCTTCTTTGTATCTGTGCTGCAGAATGCACACAGGAAAGAAGAAATAACAAGGAGAAATAAAGATATCTCTCGGAGTTATGCCAGCCTCAGGTAGGTGCACCATTTTGGATCAAAACCCATGTTTACTGGTATTAGTAAACATGGGTTCTCATTAAAATACATGGGTGGATGCATGGGAAAACCCATGCTTCACCCATGTAATGCCTCCCTGATGCAAAGTAACTCAAGGTAGGGCTATTTTTGATTACTCTATGGGTCATATTCACAAGTAGCCATCGCCAAATTAACGGCACTTTATCGCAGCCAAAGTCGTGATAAATATACCTCCCCATTCAAAAGCTGGTGCTAACAGCCCACAGCACCAGTTTACCCACGATAGCAGCCGCAAAAAACATCGCCACAGAGGACCCCCGCAACTATCGCTAATGAGATGCAGAGTGGGCGTTCCCATGCCAAAATCCACGACCACACCACTCCTCAGCATTCTCAACAACCAGACAGACCAGCGATAAAAACACAAAACAGGCGATAAGGAGCATTAGCACCAGGAAATCTACACCTGCTCTGATCTGGTGTTAAGTCGGATGGCAGCCAGCACCACAAAAGGGAGCAAAGCCCAGGGCCATTTTCGGAAGTGCAACAGATGTCAAGGAGCCACTCATCATGTGGCCGGGACACAACACCCACTGACACCACCCCAGGACCCCACCCACACCCGTAACACCCCCTCCCCCGGACAACCACAGAGGCAGCGCAGACAAAGACAGCGGACCCCCAGGAAACGCACCAGCCTCACAGACCCAACATCTGATAATGTCACCGTCCACTACCGGCTGAAAGGGACAACCATCCTACGCATCCTGACCATCATCGCCTAACAGGCCTATGGCACCAACATAGCGGACAACCAACATCCCACCCCACAAAAAGCTGCTGGATTGGCTGCACCTGTTGGCCCCTGGCACACCCCAAACAACACCCACCAGAGTCAGAGGAGTCTCACAGCCAGCCACATCCAAGTCCCCCACACCTGTCCCGGACATCATCATCACCCTGGTACCCCAGTTCCCATACGTCCAACACAATGCGCAGGATCCGCTGGAGACCAAGCAAGGACCATATGCCATAGCAGGATGCACGCACGTGTTGGGGGCAATCCACAGCACACATGTCCCACCTGTGCCCCCTGGTAACACAGCACACAATCATCGCAACAGGAAGCACACGTCTCACATCAATGTGTAGGCAACATCAGAACACCGTGGAACCTCCAACAATGTCGCCTCCAAAAACACAGCCAGTGTGCATGATTCCTTCACCCTCCAACAGTCCATCATCAACCAGCCTACCCAGGATGGCAACAATGGAAATGCACAGCCCCTTGGCAAGTTTCAAATGGACACCCTACTCACCTCAACTTGACAACCATGCAACTCACAACTCTGGAAATGCACACGTCACAAAATCACTACCAATATGCGCGACAACATTCCCACCCACCGGACATGACAGAACAACTAACAATGCTAACCTTGGCAAGCCCTGTACATGTCCGATCAACGGCATGCCACCTCAGCCACACAACATCCGAATGTGAGGAGAGGTGGCAACCAGGCATGTGTGAAGGATTCAGTAGAACCATGATTGGGAAAGTACACAATGCCAAGAGTGGCGGAGATGTGCTGGACAGACCGCAGTATGCAAAACACAACCATATCCATGGCGACACACACATCTGGTGTATAGAGTCTAGTGGACAGTGGACGCAACCATTTCACCGCAGCCAGCATGTTGCCTGTTATGCCCCCCCCCAAGCGTGACCAGAGTGGGATGGCGCAGCGTACACCACGCCAGCATAGGGGTGTGAATAAAAAGCACATAACCCTGGGCGTGGTCCTCTTCCGGAAAGCAAAACGTCTCTGCCAGGGCGGTGCCTCCCACCCCACCACGAGGCCGACACCATCCTCGTGAGTGGAGTTGCCTGCGATGCTGTGCGCCTGCCGGACCCCGGCACGCTGGACCACGAACCCGACAGGCCCGCCCCTGTGCAGCCAGGCCACACTGATCACCTGCCGACACCGGCATGTGTCAAGGAGGGCCCACCACATGCCGGTGCAAGCTCCAAGCCCAAGGGCTGCGACCTTAACGGCCTCCTCCGTCCATCATGGCCTCCATCATGGCCAGCTTTATTCCTTTCATGTTGACGTACTCTACTGCCGCCTTCAGACTACTCTTCGGCCCAGTTGGTCACATGTGCGAAAATGTGTACAGATTCATGAATGCCAGTGACCCCAATTCCGGGCCAGAGGCCACAGCACCAGACCCACCCTGACCAGTGAGGCATAGTTCCATATGAGCATCTAGCGACACGTGGTGCCACTAACCCTGTTCAATGCCAGCCGGCGACACATGGTGCCACTAATCCTGTTCAACACCAGCTGGCACCACGTGGTGCCACTAACCCTGTTCCATGCCAGCCGGTGACACGTGGTGCCACTAACCCTGTTCAATGCCAGCCGGCGACACGTGGTGCCACTGACCCTGTACAATGCCAGCCAGTGACACGTGGATGGGGGACCAGGACTACCCTGTGGACCAGTAGGTCCCACATCCAGCACCTAGTCGCAAATCATGAATGGCAGAGTCCACACCAGTGGTCTCACGGAGAGGAGTAAGAGGAAGATGCGGCTCAGTCCGGACGAAAGCCAGGTCACAGTCATGGAGGTGATCGAACACGTGGTGCCACTGAACCTGAACTACGCAGGCCGGTGGGAACATCCAACCTATGCCGGTGACACTCGGTGAATGGCCAGTGCTGACCGCTGCCTTAGGCTGACACCACGGCCAACTACGTCACACATTTGGGCCTGAACATCGGTCATTCCAAGGCAGAATGCATTTTATCGCATGCACGGAGATGCGTAAGAGGTTGATGCATTGCAGTCCGGAGGGAACAGGATCATCGTTAGGGAGGTGAGCGAACACTACCGACAACTGCCCTTGTGTCACTAACTCTGTGCCTCGAGAGCCCACAACACGTGGCTGTGAGCCACTGCTGAGCACTGGCTCCAGCCTACACTTTTGGACAGTAGGTCACAGAGTCTTGATTTAGCAATGATGGATTTCATATCAGTGTACCGCCAGCATCGCAGCCTGCACACCCTCTCAGCACCTGTGCCACTAAGTCTGTTCCCCAACATTCATGGACACTCACTGGTCGTACATTTGTGGCATTTGATTCTATGGACATGGGGCTAGTTTTCATCCGCCTGTAGCTGATACCGAGTTGTTGGTGTGAACGGTGTTTGCGCTTTCCACTCCTCCATTTGCTGCTTCCAGATGACATCAGACCTTCCGCATCATGCCCTGGAGGACAGCTTCCACTGTCCCCCGAAACATTCTGCAACATACACCTCGGACATTGATGAGGACCCGCTCAGGTCGCATGGCCCACCTGACTGCACCGCAAGTCAACGTCCCGTGGCTGGGTGCCTGTGGCCGCCGCAGTGCAACCGGGGCCACTAACTCTGTGCTGGTCCAGTCCGGGACCCAGCGTTGGCCTTGGGGTCATCAACGCCATGTCTCTGTGGCCCAGCACTGTAAGCTGCCTCCGGCCCCAACTGCGTCCCACCAGGGCTCACACACCAAATCGAGTCCTGACCGGCCCGGATGTGGCATCACCACAGGAGGCACACGCCACCACCGCAAGGACCACCTCCAACAGTCATCTGCCACAGTCGACAGGGTGGTCCTGACAGACTTATGGAGTTGCTCAGACCTGTAGTGGATGCCATCATCGGCCTGATATCCTGCTCAGCATGCCAGGTGCCAGTGACTCAGTGCACCGCAAGCCATTATCTGTTACTGATTGACTATTGTGCTGTGGAGATGTTGCTCAGCAATGTCACCTCATGCAGTGGGGAAGACCTGGGACTATGATGAGGAAGATGTGTCAAGTGTGCGGACGGGAGATGTCACAGACAATGGGAGGGCAGGAGGCAACATCCCCAAGGCAGGAATGCAGACTGGAGGTGGTAGTCAAGCTACACACCCAGAACCATTACTGGGTATTGCGCTGTGGACTGCGCACGCAACTGTCACCTCAGACATTGTGGGAGACCTGGGACGTTAATGAGGAAGTTGATGCAGGTGTAACACAACCCAACACAAAGGGACACAATCCTAGCATTTCCTTCACATGAGCGCGCTCATCTCTAGTGCCCCTACCTCAGTGCACTGCAACTCATGGAACCTCCTGACTGAATTTTGGGTGACCTCTGTCCTTACTCCAGCTTCCTCCATGCTGCTGTGCAATTGACTCTGTTATGCATGTGTTTGCTGTTTCCGTTGCACTGGTGTCCAATGTTCAAGCACCAAGCATTCCATGTGGGCTGGCTTACACTCACCCCACACACATCCAGTACAGGCCTCACTGTACATGTGGCCCTGCCAATAAAGGGGCCGGGCGCATGTGCCCATAGCCAGTTCAACATGATATTGGCATGTGTCCCTGTGGTCTTGTTGTATGCATTAGGGCCCTGGGCCCTACAACATTACATTGTGCTGGGTACATCGGATGCAGACGTGTCACCGCAGGCAGCAGGTTGTAGCTTGGACATGTAGCTTTGTCGTCCCCCACTCAATTTGTAAGGGGAGGGTCCAGGGCCATCGTACACAGAGCTGTGACTGCTGTTTGGGCGTCCCTGCCCGTGGTTCTGTACTGTGAATGTGCATCTGCATGTGTCTCTATGGCAGTGTGGGTCTCCTTAGTGGAGTGTTGGTGGCCCCTGAAGGGTGATGGACACCTAAGTATGTGTCCTGGTTCGCAGTCCATGGCTTTGGCCCACACCTGTTGGGCCACCTCCTTTTGGCCTGCAGACACATGGCATTGGGGTGCGATGTGTGGGTGGGTGAAGTGTCGTGAGCCAGATGTGCTTGCGGGTGCTTCCTGCTGTGTGGTCTGTTGCAGGCTCGATGTTCTCCTCTGAGTAGCTTGGCTGTCCGGGTCCTGGTGGGGGGTTGCGTGGGATATCCATGTGCTGTTGTAGGGCATCGGTGTCAATGGTGTGGTGGTCCTCTCGGTCCTCACTGATTTGTTGTATTCTGTGCTCTGCTGAATGTGTTGTGTGCCCCTCTGCGATGTGATGGGGAGGTGCGTAACTATTGACTTTGTGTTGACATATATGTTGGCGCATTGTGCAGGTTTGCATGCAGACTGTATGGCAATGTACATTGTAACTGTTTGGGGGGTGCAGGATTCTTCTGCGGGACAGTGTACATTTGGTCTAAATGACAGATGTGAGGTCGTACACGTACATTTCCATTTCACAGTTTCCGGCTCAGTCAGATGTAGTAGGCATTATTTCTGTGCATGTACGGAGCCAGTTGTGTCCTCTGTTCTGCAGTGTCGGCTATGTGCGTTGTTCCTCGTTGTCGTCAATGTGGGTGTGCTGTTCGTGAAATGTGTGTGTGCTGCAGTGTGCCAAGGGGATCTGGGCCATGGAACTGGTGATTGTGGGTGTGCAGTGTGGTACACCTCGTTGTGCATGTTTTGTTGTGTATTGTATGCCATTGTGCCCACTCCTCCCGTCCCCCCAGTCCCTGTTTGTTGCACTCCCTGTTGATATTGTGTCAGGTCCTCTCGAGCTGTGTCCCTACTCACTACTCCTTGCACCATCTCCACACTGATATCTGTGGCCTGGGTTTCCTTCAGCTCCTCCGGTGGCGCTGGACTGCCACCTCCTGTCGCCATTGCAACCTTCCTGTTGGCAGCGGGTTTGTGCCTGGTTTAGATAGTCACGTAATACCGGCGCCTATTGGCCTCCTGGATTGGCCTCCTCGGCACTCCGCCTGCAATCCAGGTGGTCTGCTTGTGGGTCAGTAGCTGGTAGTGTTCTTTCACCTCCGTGATGCTGGTCATGTTTTCCTGCGGTCTGCACCCCGTCTTCCTCTCCCTCTTCTCCTTGGCATTTCCCGGCCCCGTTGTTCCTTGCTGGTAGTCTGTGGGGGTTGTGGAATTCGAGTTGGCCCCTGCGCTGTGTCAGGGTGCATCCATGTTGCTACGCACTTTGGATTGTTTTTGGTGTCGTTTTTTCTGTGGTTTTATTGTGCATTGTTCCGCCAGACGCGTGGGATTTGCATGCCTGTGGCTGGTTTTAACTACTTTTTGTACCGCGGTTGGCCTCATTACATTTTTTTTGCGTTCGCGTATCACATTTATGCGGCATGGCGTTGATTTTGACGTGGACATTTGGCATGTTATCTGGTGACTATCGCATGCTACCGCCATGTTATGAATTCCATGTTGTCACAGGGTTATTTTCCCACGACAGGCTGCGATATTGAAAGATGCGTTACGCTACTCTTGCGGTAGTTATCACACGTTCTTGTGAATATACCCCTATGTTCAGTAATAGACCGTGATAACATATAGTTGGGCCTACTTGCGTGTAAATGCTAAGAATTCAAAATCTGGTAGTGCAGTTGGCACTCAAAAAAAGATAATGTTAAATGCGCTCTGTAATTTCACAATGTATCATGTTATTTCTCATTGTTAGGTTAAAAATTAATTTCTGCTGAACATGTTCTATCAGTGCTGAAGGGCCTTTTACTAAGTCTCCCCTTTCATAGCATCAATGGAAGGCTTTATCGCCTTCTCCGTCTTAAACCATGTGTAACTTCTTCAACATTACTGTCATCTGCACCTCAGATGTGTTCCCAAGACTCAGCTGTTCATAGTGAAATCCCCCAACATCCATCATCAAGAGGAAGCACATTGACAGTCACAGTCTCCACAAACATTATTAAAGAATAGTATTTTCTTAAGGAATTGTGGGGCATATTTACAAGCCCCTATCACCACCGGAACGTCACTTTTAACGACGTTCCTGTGGTGATAGGAGCTTTGCATTATTTACAAAGCGGCGTTAAGCCACTTAAGGTGGCATAACGCCGCCTTGTAAATAAGGCACCCTTTCACGCGATACTTAGCGTGAAAGGTGTGGGCAATGGGTGTTGCGGTGGGCGATCCGTCGTACACCCATTGATTTTGATTTTGCCTCCTATTTAGAAGGGCGGTGTAAATAGGAAACAGCACCAAAATTAAGACCAGGGAAAACCTGATCTTGTCATGGCGAAACAAGGAGAAATGCTTTATTTCTCTTGGTTTTTGCTCTTTCTATGTGTGCTGAATTGTGCAGCACACATAGAAATCCCATGAATGATTGTTTATGTGCAGGAAGGTGTCCCTTCCTAAACATAAACAATCATAAAAAACAATTTCTATATGTTGTGCACAATGCAGCACTGATAAAAGTTTCAAATCGCCATTTGTGATTGTTTATGTGCAGGAAGGGACACTTACCTGCACATAAACAATCATTCCCTCGACGCTATGGTGCAAGGGTGGCTGTGTTGGCGCTAGGCAACTTCATTTAGAACCGGCGCTAGGGAAAACACAGGGATGTGCCGTATCTATGTAAATACGGTTCATACCTGCGTTTTCGGAATGGCGGAGCGTGGTGTTAGGATTTTGCGCTTAACGCCATGCCCCACCATTCCTTTGTAAATATTCGTATGTGTTCCTTGCAGGCCAACATCCCTGTCTTTGTAACCAGTGGAGGGGCATGGCAAACAGTGCCCGATGTAATCCTGTGCAATTAATATTCATTAGGCATGCTGTTCAGCAAGCCCTTTGAATAGGAATTTTAGGATGCGACCTATTACTACATAGGTGACATCGCAAAATTACAGGCAGGTCAAAACAGTCAAGCGAAACTTGCACTCAGTCTTGGAAACTGCCGCTCAGTGTAACTGACTAGTCACTCTCAGGATAGCTTTCTTTTCTTGGCTCCAGCCTAGTTGTTTTACCAAAAACGAAATTGCCGCCTAGCAGTTTCACATGCATGCACTCTCATGTTTTACCTACAATAAGACCATTAGTTATTCTGAGAAAGACAAACATTTGCATTTGTAACAAAAAAACTGAAGTTCATAAACATGTGTTGTTGTATAGCATGCCACTCACATCTGCCAAGTTCACATCAAGCTATTCACACGGCTTGAGTTACAGCACTCAGCTTTCTAATGTCAGTGTCCTGCAATTCCCATTGGATTCTTCTCAAGGTAGCAACATTTATTTTTTCCGTTTTCCTGGCTCCTGTATCTGGAGGGCTGGCATGCTAAAGGGATTTTGTTTCCTACGCTATCCTTTTTATGCTAGGTTTGTTGAACTGCATTTCCTTTGGTGGATTATATTTTTAGACACATTTATTAATATACATTTGTGTAGTAAGCATACACATGCATTCATTTTGTCATGTAATTTATTAATAAGATTTTCAGGTTTGGTGCACAGGTTTGGACTGTGACCACGTAAAAAATATGAACGGCCCAATAATTGAAGTTTGAGTAAGTAACTCATTAACAACTTGCGTGCAGACCAAAGATGTAACAAATGCATAGTTTGAAATAAGATAACAGTTTTACCAGAAGCAATCTGATCAATTTAAGAGGCAAATATTTGAACACAAACAACGTTCATTATTAGAGATTATTTGAACTTCATTCTGTCGCTTTAAAGAATAGAGTACGTGTAACACATTTCAAAATAATATAGTATCAAATAAGAGAAAACAAATGCTGCAAGAGAGTATGCATCTTGGTGTATGAAAATATTTATTTATTTTACCTAACAGGTAGCAACAAACTAATTAGTTGTTATACTCCAAGTCATTATGGAGTTACTCCCAAAAAGATGTACAGTGTTTAAAAGTCCAGGGATTATTAAGAATTCTTATCTCTATAAATATTATATTGGTAGGGCTAGATTGATGGCATGGTTTACTCAACTGCGCTCCCAGATTGCTACTAAAAGATTGTTTGAAAGTAAGCTGATAACTAGAATTTCCATGACTATTTAATCAGGCAAATCAATACATATTTATAAAAGGAAGGAGCCACACCAGTTGTTTCTGCTATAAAAAAGTTTATTTACGGCAACAAAACAAGACGCGTTTCGACCACACACGGAGTCTCGGTCACATGACCCTTTGCAACAGCTGCAGTCTTTTAAACACGTCAGACATGAGCTAGTATGTGAAGGAAATAAAAAAAGGTGCAACACATACATGTGATGGAGTGCAATAGTGAAAATGAAAAAGTTTAAAAAGTCCTTATGCAATTTGTAGTCTTGGCTTGATCATACAGTATAATTTTAATTGTACATTTTGAATGGCATAGTGCACAGTACATTTGTTAAATAGCTGAATAAATTTACAAGTTGGTTTCAAATGATTAAAGCGTTTTAGCATACTGACTCTTTCACACCTAATATATATATATATATATATATATATATATATATATATATATATATATACATTCAGCACATCGCAAAAACAAAACCACACTTAAACAACATAATGTAAATTAATGTTCTTGACATTTATCCTGCTGGCCCAGTCTTCCCATTCCCTTATACACCACCTCCCAATCAAATCCCGTTATTATCCGTTTACTGGAGACTTCCCATAATACTTACAATACACTTTCAAGTAGGAGATAACTTTCAGAGTATTTGCTGACTTTTTCCCTAGAAGTATCATCTCCCTTAGGGAAAGGCATCCCTTGGGAAATAAATGGGATCTTTTGTCAGCATTTATTAGTTTTGGAATATAGTACAAACAGAAACCAAAAAAGTGGAAATTCTCTTTTGTAAAACTTTTCCTGGACCCCAGCACTCAAACAGATATAAAACACACTCACAACCATGCACCCATACATTGTAAGAAGACCAACCCTTCCATCTCTTACAAGATCAATGCCCAAATACCTATTTGTTGAACAACATTCATTCAAATTGGGAATATGTATTCAAGATAATATTTAATTCCCTTCAATTATATAAGTTCCAGGAACCTCAATGTGCTGTGGCTCAAAGCACCCCCCACACCGGAATGCTCTCACCCTAGAACTTGCTTTTCCTTTGAACACAAAACAATCACACTTCCTTATATCATTTAGGTGGTCCCAAAAATACCATCACCTTAAGAACATCCATTTAAAGCCCAAAGTCGAGCTTTACACAAAGACTTAATCAACAGCTCAATGGCCTTAAAAGCACATTCTGAAATACCATAGGATAACAGTTAAGGTTCTCTTCTCTCCTCCCAGCATTGAATGCAAAATTATAATTTCTACAAGGAAAAAATGGTTCTATTCTTCCATAATACCATACCTCTGCATCTCATATTGCTGCTACTATAGCCTTTTTTTGAAACACATCTAACTCCACCTTTACCGTTCACCACCAAATTTCCCAATACATTCTCAAATATAATACTCCTCAATATAATCAACGTCTTCCTCTGCATAGAAACCTTCCTGGATGCCCTCAAAGCAAGTTAGATCATGCCCCTGTTGAAGAAAGCAAACATAAACCCAGACAATCTCGCCAACCTCCGCTTCATCACCCACCTATCCTTCAGATGAAAAATCATTGTGAAAGCAGTCTCAACCAAACTACAGGTGAACATCAACAAGAACATTCCACTTGACCAGCAATCCACTTTCAGACCATACTGTAGCATGGACACTGCTACTCATGTGGTAGTCAACTCCATCTCATTTCCTGCTCGACCTCTCAGGCGCCTTCAACACTTTCACCATCAGGCTCCTTATCACACCTCTTAAACATGCATGGAAGTTTCTTACACTATACTGAAATGGTTTACTTCTTACATTCTTATCCGCCAATGTTATTACAGATAAAAACCAAAGATCCCAGATACATACCATGTCCTGCGGAGTACCCCTGTGGTCCATATTCCCTATTCTCTTCCACTTTTACTTGGAAACTCTTGGATCCTTACTCATCGATAATAACAGCAAGATCAATCAATACACTGACCACACGCCTCTCTAATTTGAAATCGCATCCAGAGACTCAAAACCTACCTTAAGCTAAATGCATTCATTTTGTCATGTAATTTATTAATAAGATTTTCAGGTTTGGTGCACAGGTTTGGACTGTGACGACGTAAAAAATATGAACGGCCCAATAATTGAAGTTTGAGTAAGTAACTCATTAACAACTTGCGTGCAGACCAAAGATGTAACAAATGCATAGTTTGAAATAAGATAACAGTTTTACCAGAAGCAATCTGATCAATTTAAGAGGCAAATATTTGAACACAAACAACGTTCATTATTAGAGATTATTTGAACTTCATTCTGTCGCTTTAAAGAATAGAGTACGTGTAACACATTTCAAAATAATATAGTATCAAATAAGAGAAAACAAATGCTGCAAGAGAGTATGCATCTTGGTGTATGAAAATATTTATTTATTTTACCTAACAGGTAGCAACAAACAAATTAGTTGCTATACTCCAAGTCATTATGGAGTTACTCCCAAAAAGATGTACAGTGTTTAAAAGTCCAGGCATTATTAAGAATTCTTATCTCTATAAATATTATATTGGTAGGGCTATATTGATGGCATGGTTTACTCAACTGCGCTCCCAGATTGCTACTAAAAGATTGTTTGAAAGTAAGCTGATAACTAGAATTTCCATGACTATTTAATCAGGCAAATCAATACATATTTATAAAAGGAAGGAGCCACACCAGTTGTTTCTGCTATAAAAAAGTTTATTTACGGCAACAAAACAAGACGCGTTTCGACCACACACGGGGTCTCGGTCACATGACCCTTTGCAACAGCTGCAGTCTTTTAAACACGTCAGACATGAGCTAGTATGTGAAGGAAATAAAAAAAGGTGCAACACATACATGTGATGGAGTGCAATAGTGAAAATGAAAAAGTTTAAAAAGTCCTTATGCAATTTGTAGTCTTGGCTTGATCATACAGTATAATTTTAATTGTACATTTTGAATGGCATAGTGCACAGTACATTTGTTAAATAGCTGAATAAATTTACAAGTTGGTTTCAAATGATTAAAGCGTTTTAGCATACTGACTCTTTCACACCTAAATATTTATATATATATATATATACATTCAGCACATCGCAAAAACAAAACCACACTTAAACAACATAATGTAAATGAATGTTCTTGACATTTATCCTGCTGGCCCAGTCTTCCCATTCCCTTATACACCACCTCCCAATCAAATCCCGTTATTATTCGTTTACTGGAGACTTCCCATAATACTTACAATACACTTTCAAGTAGGAGATAACTTTCAGAGTATTTGCTGACTTTTTCCCTAGAAGTATCATCTCCCTTAGGGAAAGGCATCCCTTGGGAAATAAATGGGATCTTTTGTCAGCATTTATTAGTTTTGGAATATAGTACAAACAGAAACCAAAAAAGTGGAAATTCTCTTGTGTAAAACTTTTCCTGGACCCCAGCACTCAAACAGATATAAAACACACTCACAACCATGCACCCATACATTGTAAGAAGACCAACCCTTCCATCTCTTACAAGATCAATGCCCAAATACCTATTTGTTGAACAACATTCATTCAAATTGGGAATATGTATTCAAGATAATATTTAATTCCCTTCAATTATATAAGTTCCAGGAACCTCAATGTGCTGTGGCTCAAAGCACCCCCCACACCGGAATGCTCTCACCCTAGAACTTGCTTTTCCTTTGAACACAAAACAATCACACTTCCTTATATCATTTAGGTGGTCCCAAAAATACCATCACCTTAAGAACATCCATTTAAAGCCCAAAGTCGAGCTTTACACAAAGACTTAATCAACAGCTCAATGGCCTTAAAAGTACATTCTGAAATACCATAGGATAACAGTTAAGGTTCTCTTCTCTCCTCCCAGCATTGAATGCAAAATTATAATTTCTACAAGGAAAAAATGGTTCTATTCTTCCATAATACCATACCTCTGCATCTCATATTGCTGCTACTATAGCCTTTTTTTGAAACACATCTAACTCCACCTTTACCATTCACCACCAAATTTCCCAATACATTCTCAAATATAATACTCCTCAATATAATCAACGTCTTCCTCTGCATAGAAACCTTCCTGGATGCCCTCAAAGCAAGTTAGATCATGCCCCTGTTGAAGAAAGCAAACATAAACCCAGACAATCTCGCCAACCTCCGCTTCATCACCCACCTATCCTTCAGATGAAAAATCATTGTGAAAGCAGTCTCAACCAAACTACAGGTGAACATCAACAAGAACATTCCACTTGACCAGCAATCCACTTTCAGACCATACTGTAGCATGGACACTGCTACTCATGTGGTAGTCAACTCCATCTCTTTTCCTGCTCGACCTCTCAGGCGCCTTCAACACTTTCACCATCAGGCTCCTTATCACACCTCTTAAACATGCATGGAAGTTTCTTACACTATACTGAAATGGTTTACTTCTTACATTCTTATCCGCCAATGTTATTACAGATAAAAACCAAAGATCCCAGATACATACCATGTCCTGCGGAGTACCCCTGTGGTCCATATTCCCTATTCTCTTCCACTTTTACTTGGAAACTCTTGGATCCTTACTCATCGATAATAACAGCAAGATCAATCAATACACTGACCACACGCCTCTCTAATTTGAAATCGCATCCAGAGACTCAAAACCTACCTTAAGCTAAATGAGCACTGGATGTTCATTGCCAGACTGGCAATGGTTCAGAGATGAGTATGTGAATGCTTACAAAGTCAAGAGCTTTGCATGGTTAGAAACTCAGAATGTAGGCCTTGCTTTGATCCTCATCTTTCCCACCCCTTAGGTTTAGAGTCTGCCTTCTTTCCCAGAGAGCAATATTAGTTCTTGTTTTGAAATTCTGGAATGTTTAGCTTCTCATTCCACCTCTGCACAGCTGACTTACAGCTCTACCTGATAGTCACCTCACCACACCACAATACATTTTCAAACTAGCCAACACCTACCATTTTACCATCCTAGTTGCCACAGTCTCATGTCAAAGGAACCCGCTAAAAAACAAGGTTCTTCCTCATCTTTTCCCCGAAATGCATCAAACCAGCTCAGGCATGGCGAAGTACAACAAGAATTGGACTGTAAGCGAAAAATTGTGGACATTCTAAAACCCTTCATTTTCAGATCTGCATTAACACTCTGGCTAAAAGCGTGAACTATCAAATATCAGACTCTTTGAAGGTTGAGCCCATCATTCCACCAGACGGCTTCACATTGATTGCACAAGCCTAGTTCTCTCTAGAACTGACTATTGCACTTTTGAATACCGCAAATAAACCTGAATCAATAAAAAACAGCCTTTAATGTTGCTGCTCACCCAATGTCTGGAACCCAAATTCACAACAGTTATTGTGTTTTTCCAAAAATGCAAAGTGAGGAAATACTGTGTGGACATAATTAATTTATTGAAATGTTCTATTTTCTGTGATGCATGGAGTTATAACTGATGAACTGATGAAAATGCAATTGGAACAAGTTACCTAGGTCATTTAGAAGTGCAGATAATGCTCTGAATATATATGCTACATTTTGTGAAGTATGCCATAATTATACAAATGTTGTGAAAAGCACAAGGGAACCCAATTGTGGTCGGTCAGGGACCTTGGGTAATCAACTTTTTTAGAAAACAGTGGTCCCTAGACATGGAAAGAATGTATAGAGTAAATCAATATAGACCCAATCAGTACTATATTTTAGCCGCTGTCCAGTTGGATAGGGGTATTTTAATATGCATATTAAAATACCCATATCCGGCTGGATAGCGGCTAATATATATTACTGATTGGGTCTATATTGATTTACTCTATACATTTTTTCCATGTCTAGAGACCACTGTTTTCTGAAATAATCATACAAATTGATGCTCTTTTCAACTTCCCCTACTCATAGCCCCGCTCCCCCCTTCAGCGTACCGCTGCAAAGCCATCTCTCCTTTTCTTTCCATGAAGCATTGAGCGATTGACACCAGTATTTTAGCAATGTACAACATCTTGTTAGAAAGCAAGCATTGTGAACGAGACTTCCATGATGTACCCAAATTATAATGTTCAAGGACTTCCGCTGGAAGTTCTGCCGAAGAAGTGTTAGTTCAATGACTCATTGTTCAAGAAAAGTTTCATTTGTATTATACATCTCATGAGTGCGGGTGCTGAGGAAGCAAATGAAAGATTTCTCTTGCCTTAAGAAATGGGTTAATGCTAAATTATTGTGTAGTTTTTCATTATACATTGCTGTTCCTTATTTGCCAAATGCGACGTTAACCATGATCATACCATGCTGAATTTGCAGAATCTATTATAGTTTCTATGATTTGTCTATAAAACCTCTGGGGATTTGTGTAATACTTAGCCATTTTCTTAGTGGTGACCTGTTATGCTGTCAATGCTCTTTATGTGTCCATATTTCTACATTGGGCCTTCATTGCAATTCATGCATTTTTCCTTTGTATCACCTTTGATTCTCCTGTAATAAATAGTATTTTTGATATATTTTTCATCTAGAACCAAGTCCTTTATGCATCTCAAATTTGTATTCCTTTCAATTCAGCTAAATGGTGTCCTTCCTGATGAGGAGAGTAGTCTCTAACTGCTAGATTGTCTGAAGATTCCGGAGCCAAAGTTTATGGGTAAATATTGGGGTGATCAGATGTTGGGGTTGAGATGATTATTGAGGTTTAGCTCCAACACAACATATCACTCCAAACCTGTGCACAGTAAATTGGCTACCCTTATACATAAAAGGTCAATTTAAACTAGCTTGCATTGTTCATAAGGCTGTATATAAAATCTACCACCGGCATCTAGCAAACATATTGATTTTTGATGCATAACTTGACTCTGGAGCACAGATGTTCTCCACATGGAAACTCAAAGCCTCAAGAAAGCAAGAAATCTCACTCTAGGAACACTATATTTAAATGCATACAATCCAGTTACCTACACACCACCCACCTTGCACCCCATAGGCTTAATATCATAGTGGGAACTGACAAGAAATGCCCTAGGTGTGCCCTAAGGTTTGCTTAATCTATGCATATGTTGTGGGGTTGCTCAATAATTTTTTTTTGTTTATTTATGCTTTTCTGTTTTCATACAAAAACCTCAGCAACCGATATACAATCACTCAGAATGTGGCATTGGCAGAATACGCATATGACATTCATATACATTATGTAACTCATACTGCATCACGTTACAATATCCTTCCAGGGCATGCGGAATCACGAATACAACAATCTCAGAAAATACAGTGGAGGGCTAACATGCGTGAGAGCAAACGACCAGCTTTTGGGTCTCAGACATCATCAACTGCCAACAAATAGGACGTGAGCTGTCCCCATATATCCCGTAGCTTGGACTTAGCGGGCAGTTCCTCTGCATAACCCGGCAGTAGGTCAAATCCCGCAGCCATAGCTTAGTGGTAGGTATTGCCCCACTGCCCAAGCACAAGGAGATCCTACACTTAGCCAAGAGCATGGTTTCACCTTAGCACCAACTCCCAGCACACACACCTTTGGACCCCATTCTACCGCCTCATCAATAATTTGGCCAATAGTTCTGGTAATCGAACCCCAATACTCATTTATTTTGGGACAATCCCACGCTAGGTGATAGAAGTCAGCCCCCTGGGCTCCGCAACGCTTACAAATGTCTGCCGGCTGTAGCCCATACCGATGAAGCTGTGCCGGCGTGTAGTAGAGCTGATGCAAGTATTTATAGTGTACTAATCGCAAATTACCATTTGATGTCATTTTACCTGTTAGGCGGCAGCTATCCAACCAGTCAGTCTCAGATAACGGCTCCGGAAGCACAGCATTCCACCTGGCCAAAGCGGCTGCCGCTCCCGGTGGCACTTCCTTCTGTGATGCGTTATAAAGCTGGGTACCTAATTTGGCTCTAGACGTAGCAGTGTATAGCAATTGCAGTGCCTCCAGTGCCGGAGGCTCCGTAGGGAAAGTAGGGTATAGGGCCTGCATCGCAGAGCGCAATCTAGTGAAGGCAAAAAGATGCATAGTGGAAACGTTGGCTCGGGCACTGATGCTATCTAAAGCGATGAATCGGCCACTCGGGATCACATCTGCCATTGCGGTCAACTCCATGTCGTTAAGGAGTTGCCGCAAGCCAGCCTCACCAGTGACCGAGAGGTCCGAGTGGTAGAGGAGCGGCATCCCGGGTGCATACAACGGCAGCTTATGCGCTCGCCGACCCAGTTCGCGCCAGGCCCCAGCCGTAGTCTGCACAGTATCAACTTCCCCCTTTTCAAATAGCGTATAAGTATTTACTATCATCGCCGTGAGCGGTATAGGGCTCACCGCACCAGCCTCCACCGCCACATGCGGAATATAAGCTGGATCGTGTTGCCAATAATAGGCATAGTGCGACTGCGCACAAAGGTAGTAGAGGTGAAGGTCAGGCGCCGAGAAGCCGCCTTGATCATATAGAGTCTCCCACCTAAGGCGAAGCTTTCTACCTCCCCAGGCTAGCGTGATCAAGAGGGAGCGCAGCCTGTCGAAAAGGTGACGCGTCAGATGCACCGGAATATTCAAGAAACGATATAAGAAACGCGGGAGAACTACCATTTTTATCAGCGCTATCTGATCCGCGAACGAGAGCGGCAACTTAATGCACCTGTTCACCTGCCCCTCAAGCCGCGCTATGGCAGTGCCGAAGTTAGCCTGTATAACAGCCTGCGGGTCCCTACACAGCCAAATTCCTAAATATTTCACAGCATCTGAGCACCACGTTAGAGGGTATTCCACGTCAAATGGCTGTGTACTCTCCATGAGTGGCAGTATGGTCGACTTGGACCAGTTGATGCCCAGGCCTGAAAATCGCTCGAACCGAACATATTCCCGGATAAGCTGCGCAAGAAACCTCGCCGGTTCCCGGACATACAACACCATGTCGTCCGCATACATGGAGACTGCAAGCGGACGTTGCAAAAACCGCAGAGCTGTCTGGGCATGACCTTGCCGTAAGATACCAGTTAGGGGCTCTAACAACAGAGCAAATAACAGCGGCGATAATGGGCATCCCTTCCTTGTACCCCGCTGGATAGGGATTACTTCCGAGAGCTGTCCATTAATCCTAACTCGAGTCACCGGATTGGTATATAATAATTTAATCCAGTTCGTGAAAGAAAATGGAACCCCCATACGATGCAGGACCGTTATCATATATGACCAGAAAATTGAGTTGAACACTTTCGCAGCGTCTAGGAGGACTGCTACTGCTGGCAGCCTGGGCTCCAACACATGCATAACCGCAAAAATCGTACGCAAATTGTGCGACGTGGATGGAGTTTGGACAAACCCTGACTGATCCGGAAGGACCATAACAGGAAGGAGCAATTGCAGTTGAGTGGCTAATATTTTTGCTAACATTTTTACATCCGTGTTTATAAGGGATAAGGGACGATAAGACTCGCAGCTGTCTGGGGCCTGCCCCGGCTTTAAGAGTGCAACCATTAGCGCATCTCGCATGGTTGGCGGCAAGCACTGAGCCTCATACGCCTCCTCATATAACTGCAGGAGACGTGATCTATATATTCTTTATAGAACTCGGCCGGCAATCCGTCCGTGCCTGCAGCCTTTCCATTTGGCAAAGCGGCGATAGCATCGCGCACCTCACCCAATGTAAGCGGGTGCATGAGGAAATCTTGCTGCCTACGGGACAGCCACACCAGAGCAACATCCTCAAGATAGTGCTCGAGCTCGGCCGCATTAGCAGTGGGCTTATGAGCATACAGCCCGGCATAGTGATCTGTAAAGGCACGCAACATACTTGACGTGTCATAGTGTATGCCCGTATCAGTGGAGATTGCTTGGATCGTGCATGCTCTATTCTGGGGTTCCTATATATGACTAGCCAACACCCGACCCGGCCGCCCCCCCTCCCCATCATAGCGTGCCTTGCACCGACGTGACATATGGTTTATTTCTTGGTCAGCTATTGCATTGTATTCCACTTTTTTCTTCTTAATGCGCGCCAACATACTGAGGTCCGCACTGTCATCATATTTGCGTTCTAAATCACCTAGCTCCTTTTCCAGCTTAATCATGGAGCGACGCAACGACTTTAACACCCCGGCCTGAAGACTAATACAGTTCCCCCGCATAGTTACTTTAAATGCTTCCCACAACAATTTGAAAGTCTGAACGGACCCTGTATTCAATGCGAAATACTCAGAAAAAGCCTCCCGGATCCCCTCCCTAAAAACCTGATCTAATAATGAGGATGATTGTAGGCGCCACTGAAAGGGGGGAGGGGCGTGAGATGGCAAGGTCACATCCAGAGCAACCGGTGAGTGATCTGACAGTGTTCGAGGCAGATGACTCACCACCATGGTCCATGTACAGACCTCCGGTGTACCGAACCAGTAGTCCAAGCGGGACCAAGACTGTCACGCATATGAATGACACGTACCCTCTCTATCCTGTGGGTGCCTAAAGCGCCAGATGTCTGTAAGATTCAGAGACCTCATCCCATCCTGCTCAGCTACCGCAGCTCACCGGGGGGGAGAGCCGTCGCGGACACCCGATCTAATGCTGGATCTAAAACCATGTTAAGGTCACCACCACAGATAATCTCCGCAGGTGATAATTGACAGAGTTTACAGCATATTTTATCAAAAAAGACGGGATCATCCACGTTGGGACCATACAAATTCACAATAGTCAGTTTCGTGTTACACAGCTGAACTTGCACTATAATAAAGCGTCCTTCAACATCTTCATCCACATGCGTCGGCACAAACGGAACACCCCTTTTTACAAGGATCCTAACTCCCCGCACATACGAGGAATAGGAGGCAGCCAGTCACACCCCCGCCCACCTAGCGAGAGCCTGTGGACTTTTTTTTTTTCATAAGATGAGTCTCCTGCAACAGGGCAATATGGATATGATGCCGGTCCAAGTAAGATAACACCTGTCGCACTTTCTTGGCATTGTTAAGACCCCGCATATTCCAGCTAATCTATGAAACGTTAGACTGTTGCATAGCCATCCTGCCCGTACCCTTTAGTCACTGAGCCCCACACAGGACCCAGAAATCTTGAGTTACACCATACTGCGCTCGCTATGCCAGTCCAGCCAATGCCAATCCAATACAATATTGAACCCCAACCACCCTCCCCACCCACAGCAGCAAAAAACACATACTGCAAGCAACCCCCCCGTGAACATAACAAAACCAAAATAATCTTCCTCTCACCTCCCACATTAAGCAAGGAATGGAGAAAAACAGTGCCCCCGTAAGGACGCCCAAAAAAACCCCAACCATAAACAGAACCTTGTGGGGTATTCCCATATAGTGGGTCGCCAGTAGCCCTTCGGCCCCCCCACATAAACAAGGTGGGCCGAGATAAGTAGATACAGGCTAACCAATACATGACGTCTCATCAAATGTCATTAGCTAAGAGCCTCAACCAAGCAATGAGTCAGCATCTGGTGCTAAGTACTCCCCGGGGCCCGAACCACTGCTGACATAACTCCCATCTATGCACAGTCTCCATTAAACAGAAGAGAAAATTCTATGAATGTCTTTCATACTGCGGAGAAACAGAGACCATTCAAACGCTTTGCACAGTTAAAATTATCATCAGAGGACTAGCAGTATAGTTCTAAGGAGCTCCAACAAAGCCACAGGGGCTCAGTCTTCCGGATCAGAGTTCCCACCCGTCCCCAATGGCTTGTCCTGTCATTCAAGTCGCCGGATATATTGAAGAGCGTTGTTCGGTGTCAGAAAAATACGTGTCTTCCCATTGTGTTGAATGCGTAAGCGAGCAGGGTATAGCATGGCATACTGAATCTTGAGGGTTTGCAGCTTTTTCTTGACCGCTTGAAACTCCCGGCGAGCTTGCTGTACTGCAACCGTAAAATCAGGGAGCAGTTCTACCTTCATCCCTTGGTACTCCAGCCATCCCTTTTCCCTAGCCAGCCGGCGCGCAGTGTCTCTGTCCCTATAATTCAATAGTCTGGCAATTATAGGGCATGGAGGAGCGCCTGGGACCGGCCGAGCAGCCAGAGAGCGGTGGGCCCGCTCGACTATGAGTACCTTTGAGAAGTGCTCCGCCCCCAGCAGTGTTGTGAGCATCGTTTCGACATAGGACTCCATGGGGCCAGTGTTGGTGGTCTCCGCAACCCCAGTAATGTGAAGATTATTTCTGCGGGAGCGTGCTTCAATGTCCTCATTCTTTGCCCCGATTACCTCCAGTATTTTTTCCATGCTGGCACATGTAGCACTAATCGCCTCCACGCGATCCTCCGCAGTCGAAATGCGCCGCTCAGCCTCTGCGATCTGCGAATCTTGCTTTGTAATCTTCGAGGCCATGGTGTCCATACGCATGTTAATATGGTCAATCTTGGCATCAATAGTGTGCAGACTCTGCTGCATACTGAGCATCATGCGCTCCAGTTTGGTAGTTGCACCAGGTTCCGCGTCCGAGGCGACGGGCGCCGTGGCCTTAGTGTGTTTCCTAGCCTCAAATTGCAATTTGGTTTGCTGCTTGTCAACTTTGCCCATGCTTACAGACCGCTAGCTATCAATCCAGCAAGCCGGGGGGTGCCACCTGAGGGGCCAGAGACCAGCGAATCAGCACACCCCAGGGCGCAAGCAGCTCAATCCACTCAGAAACAATCCAGCCCCGGAGAGCCACAGCACTTCAGAGATCACACCAGTGGCGGAGTACAAAATCCGGCCTCAAGCACAAAATGCTCCCAGACTAACAGAACACAGTCCCCAGCGTCGCCAGCCAGTTGCGGAACAAATCACACTGCGCAGAGGATTATCCCTTGCGAAAGCCCTCCACTGTTTAAAAGCAGTCCGGCCCAAGGCAACCAGGGAAGCAAGCTGCTCACCATGCCAGTAGTGACCTCATCCCCAGCCCCATCTCAGGAGTTAGACTGGCACGTGTGAAGTGCAACCAAGGGCCCAGTAGAATACATGCAGGGTGAGTAGGCCGCCTGCCAGTCCGCATACAGTCGCCCCCAACTTCCTTTAAATATGCCAGCAGCAGCTGTCAGCACCCTTCCACAAACGCTGCAAACAAGGGTCTGTAGGCAGTGCTAGATCTCCACACGTCACTTAGTGGGTACCTGTATTGCAGTAGGAGATGGAGTCAGCATCCTGACAAGATCCTCACTGAGTGTGACTGGCAGGTGAACAACGTTACTGCAGGGTGGCCAGAGCAAACCGTGTAGGATTCATCAGAGGCCAACTGTCCCCAGGCTCTGCAGCAGTCTGTACGTTAGCAAGAATGTGCTGTATCAGGGTCCCACAGCTCACTCCCAGGCGTTAACCAGTTTCGGAATTAAGCTGCAGCAAAGCCACAGCTGCCACCTTGTCGGCCCAGACCGCGTATCAGAGGAGCCCCCCGCTGCCTGCCAGGTGACGGCCGCTGCGCCGCAACCCCAGACGCAGCTGCATCCTGCGCCCAGGGCCGCGCGCACCAGCCGCCAACCACAGACTCGCCGAAGACTCGCGGGCACCAGCCATGGTCGGCAGTAGGAGTAACTGCAGGGCGGTGACGTGAGGAGGGGGAGGGGCAGTGTGGGGGGTAGTAAACTATGGATTACAGAGGTTTACAGGTAAGTTAACATATAAATTAATAAAACGAATTTTGTTGCGCGTTCTGCATCCCCAAAAGCGATGCAGTGCACGCAACGAAATTCGTTTTATTAATTTATATGTTAACCTACCTGTAAACCTCCGTAATCCATAGTTTACTACCCCCTACCCTGCCCCTCCCCCTCCCCACGTCACCGCCCTGCAGTTACTCCTACTACCGACCACGGCTGGCGGGCACACCGGAGCGTCCCGCAGGGCCACAGCTCAGCCCCATGCCTCTCGCCGCTTCACCTCACCTCCGGTGCCGTCCCGCCGCTCGCAAGCTCCCAGAGCAGAGCCCCGCCTTCCAGCTACAGTCCGAGGCGGAGGCCGGCTGGCAGATGGTGGCCTCCCGCCCGTCCTTCCTTCAATCAGCGAGGCAGCAGCCAGGCACACCAGCAGCGGGGGCAGCGCCAGCGATCCCTCCAAGCGCCAGGGGCCAAGCAGATGTCCCAGAGTGTAGCGACCCTCCGCAGAGCCACAGCAGCCGCACCTCCGCACCAACCAGGGACAGGGCGATCAGCCCACGCTCCGGGGGACCGCCATTTTACTGAAGGCGAGGTCCAGCCAGACGACCTGTGACGACGGCAGTCAGAAGCGCCCCGGGGCCCAGGAAAAACAACCAGAGTGCTCCACGATGGTATTCAGCCAGACACTGCTCCAGCTCAGCCATGGATGGCGCCAGGTAACGCAGATATTTGACGGATTGTTATTTCGGCCAGCAGAGCTGCACTAGTGCGCGGCCATTTTGCTCCGGGCTCTCTAGCGCCCCCCCCGGGGTTGCTCAATAATTATGACCTTTTAGCAGGTAGTGAACGGGGACCTGGAGAGGGAGGTGGGAAGAATCAGCATGCACACTCCTGAACCTGCCTATTGGGTCTATACACATTACTGAAAAAGGGGAGGGGGAGGGCTTTCCTTATCTGGCCTTGGTGCTCGCCAAAGGCAATAACAATGCACTGGAGATTCCCGAAGGGTCATCCAAGTGCAGATGGAAGGACGAAGCCAGGAAATAGGTGACAGCAGAAGCTGCCATCTGACTGAGACAGTGCAAATACTCTATCGCAGATCTATTTGACAAAGTATTAAACCTGTTTACTGAAGTCCTCAATTGAACAACACATATACGAAGGCCAGATGCACTGCAGATGAATGGAAAATCAAATGCACTGCTGATATTAATGCCCCACAAATCCATATAGGATAAGGATAGAGGGGCTTGGTATACATATGCTGTAAGACTCCTGACTTTTGATTCAAGGTTAGAGGGTAGGCTGAGCGAGGGCTCTGTTTTCTGTTTTAAGTTTGCACATGTTGGTTTCCTTGTGCGGACATTTCTTTCTTATGTTTTTAGAATACATAGGCTTGCCAATTTCTTCCCTCCACAGGGTGTATGCTACAACAATGTATGGACTATGTAACCTAGTTAAAGGTTGAAATATGACCTAGACAATTGCATTTACACAAGAGCACATTGATCGGTACCTGTTCAATAATAATACTGTGTACTGAATGGACTGGTAATGTTAATAGAATCAATGAAACAGTTTTAAAAAAAGATGAGTTCCCCTAATAAAATCTTTAGGTGATTTAAAAAAAAAAGGAGCAGAACACATTTTATTTTACCTCTAATCTGGTGAATCTCTCTTTAGACACCTCAAAAAAGAATTGAAAATCTTACTATTTCAACACAATTCTGCATGGAAAATAAATCATCTAGATGAGGTTTTCACAAATTGATTGCAGCCAAATGGTCTTGTTCTATGTTTGATTATCTAATATCCTTCTATGATCTCATGTAACCATAATAGAATGAACATCCTCAAAGCACTTTACACAAACAATTGGTATTTGTGAGTTACCATTTTTCTATCACTCCAAGTATGTGTTTTTTTGAACTCGTTGTCTTACACGTAAAACGCTCTGCGCCATGGTGGCCCTAATTCACGCAACACATTAAAATACAAATATGAAAATAAAAGACAAATTTAAGAGCTAGTATTTCAATCAGAATGTATGCAAAATCCTGTCAGTTCTTTTTAGCATGGGAATTCTGTCTATGTTTCCAGAAAAATCATTACGAAAAATGTGGATAGTTATACAGTTTTCTGCAATGATTTCTGGTTGTAGTTTTTATTTTAAGTTAATATATTAAAGAGCAGCTTGTATTGTACGTTTTCTGAATGTTTTTACAAGCATTGGTGTTTCGACAAAATATTGATTTAAAAATATCGGGAAGCAGAAATATCATAAAATAAAAATTGTGATACAAAAATATTGTGAGGCACAAATATCAATGACAAGAATAATGCTTTTTTGAGGTAAGTAATATCGTTTTGAATATTAGTGATGTTTGGTCTGTGGTTAAAAATATAATTTTTTAATTATTTGAATGTATTTTAGTTGATATATTAATTTTATGTTTTTCTATTGTTTATATAACAGTTATTTCTTTTTAATATAGTTGGTACTTTTTTTGGGATATCAAAATTTATAGTGTTAGGGTTTTAGCAAGATAGGGTGGGAAGTTAATTAGTTAATAATAATTATTTAATACGTTTAATTTAATTATATGATTGATATTTGTTTATGTGAATTATGTGATATATATTTTTTTTACTTTATTATTCCATTTTTGTCATAATGTACCGCACATACTTAACAGTCTACAATTGCATAATAATAAATGAATTGCATATCTCATAACATGCAGACATATATTGAACACCAGTAGGAGCAGTAGCACAGGTATTTTAAGGAATCTGACTCTGCAGCCGGTAGGTTGGAGGGCACCTGGTGTGCACGCGTGTGCAGCTCACAGGGTCCTATCACGGGGGTTCTGAGGGCACAGATGGCAAGCAAGGCTATTGAGGCTGTGATCTGACAGTATATTTAAGTGTGAAGAGATAGGCCTTCAACGGGTGCAATGTATCACGAGGTTTAGAGGTGGACAGCTGCAAGTGTGCATACAATGTGCTGTTGGTGTTACAGTGTATTAAGCTATTAATCCATGCATTTCACACGAGCAGGTGCCTGCTGCCCAATTGGATGGTAATTTCCCTTTTGGCGAGTAGCAGGGCAATCATGACAAAGCGGCGCAAAGCAGCAGGGATGTCTTGCACATGTCCCAGAAGCGCCAAAAGAAGAGAAGAGAAGGTACAAGATCGGTTTGAGTCAACTCAAAAAATATGGTCCACCAGTACTGTGCTATTTTATCAGAGGTCCACACCATATGGGCACAGTCTGAAAATGCCAAATGACATTTGGGACAGGCATGCGAGTGAGATGGGTCTATCTGATAAAATTAAGCGGGTGTAGTGTATGCCCGCCAAAGAAAGTTGAAGCGGAGTAGTTTGTGGTGATGGTTAAGGGATACCAATCGCATTTGTGCACAGCACTTATGACATTGGGGATCTATCAACTGGTGTCCAAGATCCTGTTCCCAGGCAGAGCGTACTTCAGCATCCCAAGTGTGGAGCTAGTCAACAATTTCATGGTAGAGTTTAGATATTAAGTAATCTCCTCCAGTGTGTGCGATGAGTATTGTCAATGATGGGAAATGATGTGGTTCTATGGGATAGCTGGGGATCTGGGCCCTGAGTGTCTCCTGTAATCATTGCAGGACAAACTGGTCCATTAGAGGAGAGGGAATTATTTAATATTGATTTATTTTCATTATCGTTATTTTAAGGCTATTAGGTTTGTACAGGTATAGGGTGGGAAGTTAATTAAGTAATAATTAATTGCCAAGTAAATATTAATAGCTAATTATTTAATTTGAATATAATTGTGTAATTTATGGAATACTCATTTATTTTACTTTAGTTGCGGGCTGCTAGGTTTATAGGGGTTTAGGTTGGGAAGTTAATTAAATTATAATTAATTAACTAACTGTTTAATAATAAAGTTAATGAAGCAGCAAGATGGAGCCCCGGGACGCGGCAGCTCAGGTAAGTAATTTTCTTTATCTAATGTTTCTGAGTAATTGTAAAATGAGGGCGGGAGGGAGGCGGGCGGCGCGTAGTGGGGCTAGCGAAGTGTGCGGGTGGGCGTAGATTTGCCCCCACTCCATAATGCTTCACGTAGCCTCACTACGCCCACTACGCCCAGGGCTGATTTAAACAATACTTGCATCACATGATTCCTAGTAACAGTCAAAGACGGACTTAGGCAACATTGTTAAAAGATACATGGCGGCCATCTTATAGTGACTTATTTACAAGTGCTGTCCCTATATAACAAACTGAAATAAAGTGCAATAGTGCAAAATTTAAAAAAACTGTTCTGGAATCATTCATATCAGCCTAAGAATTATGTTGAGATATGTGTGTTTATGTATATAGGATGTATATATTGTATATATATTCATATATGAAATTTGCAAATATTTCTTCCCCCATACTAAGATTTCACTTAACAACAGAATAGTGCTGTCTTGTTTTTTTAAAATGTTGCATACCAGGCAACCACCCGGACATTTTTTGAGCCGGACACTCCGGCTCGCACAGGCTGTGCGATGCGTGCATCGTACTGGCTCGGTTGTAAATCGCATCCATTGCACGCCAGGATTAGCTTCCGACCGAAACGTACGGAGTGGTTCGGACCCGGGAACGACTCGGTGGGTGAATTTCACGTACAGCTGTAGGAGTCGGGTGGAAAACACGCATACGGCTCGTAGTTTTTCCGGCCGGCTCGCGTTCGGTGCCCTTCTGACCCGGATCGGAATTGGCCCCTATGTGTATGTATTCACATAAATGTGTCTAAGTGTTTGTACGAGTATATATTTATATGTAGTAATAAATATGAGTGGCTTATATTTAATTTACATTTTATTAAAATTATATAATAAAATATTTAACATTTACTTCTTTAAACTCTATATAAAAAAATATTCTTATCTATTTTTGGGCGATATTAGTGACAACAATATTTGTTTCCGATATTTTTGCATCTACCATTACAAGTATAGGATCACGATATTGAGGTAAACAATATTTTTGACATAATATTTTTGTCAAAGATCTTATTTACCACAATATTGTGTCAGTGATCCACAGGCATTGACATAAAAACCTCAAGCAGGCCACAACATATTGACAAGTTGGCAACCCTCCTTACCTGGGAGTTATACTGCACATTTTCATGAGTGTACAACTAGACAGAAGTAAAGGGATTTACAACTGCTAGGTTACGTTTTGTGAAAGCTTGGAAATACAATTTGCAAACAAAAATGGATGTGTTTTTAAATTAAATCCTTAGTGTTTATGCTGAGCTAGAAATATGTCTCATATTATGCCCGACACCGTTGCAAAAAGGAACCACCCGACCTCAAGTTGGTGGTCCGGACTGCAGTTTTTTTATGTGACCTCCCAGTGGAAGCTTCTGTGGCAGGCAAAAAAGGCCTGCAGCACAAGCTTCCATTGAGCAATGGAAGTTTTGAAACAGCCCTACACCGTATGGCAGGCACCATGCGGTGCCTGCCACAAGTCACAGGGATGGTGAGGGGGCACCATAGGTGCCACCAATCCCCATTACGGAGGGCCAGGGGGGCCCCTGCTAGGGGTCCCCAAAGTCAATTTCCTACAGCCAAACCATGTCGGAAAGGCCGACATGGATTGGCTGTTAGAAACTGACATCGTAATCCCGACGGTGGAGCCGAGCCTGGCTCCACCGTCATTATAGGGATTGCTATTCCGCTCCTATTCTGAAGGGCTCAAAGAGCCCATAGGAAGAGGTAGCCATTACAAAAAATGGGGTTTTCCCAAGAAAATCAGGGACCTGGGAATCGAATTAATACAACAAACAATGGTCCTGACTCAATACTTAGCGAATCAGCAGTATGTCATCCAGTTAGTTCTTTGTTAAATTTAGAGCTAAATAACATTTCGCAAAGCTCAAAAAACTCAATTTTGACACTTCACCATGAAGCGATACAACATCCACTGTTTGATTAAGCGATATTTATTCATTTACAACAATTTTTTGATTATATAAAGTTCGGCGCATGGTTGCTCCAGAGGGAACGTGCATAAGATAAGGGTGCTGAGAAGTGAATGTGTAGGAAGAGAAATTTCGGAGAACAATAAAGAATTAAGATAAGTAACAAAATACACGGTATTACAATTCACCGTACAAAGTGTCCTGGTCACGTGTCAACGAATACAGTCACAATTTTATGTACAGAATCCAATTCATATTTTAGCACGTTGGGTGAGGGACGTGTACCAGGCTCATTTATGAGGGGGTGTCGACGTTTCGACCCGTCTTAGGGTACAAAGGTAATTTGATGCCTTGACCATGCGGGTCTTCTTCAGGACAACAAAGGAGGGGGGCAACCTGACGAGTTCCTCAGCTTGGCTTAAGGATCTAGAAAAGGGGGCAAAACAGATGATCAGGATGTTGTATCGCTGATGCGATTAACACCTGCCAAGGCGGGTGTATGCTTACCTAGCGTGAATCCAGGGGTGGTTCAAACATGGATCGCTAGTGGCAATAATTCAATCACCATGCGTGTGGTCTGGTCGGATTATATTTCACAGACACTGGAACTGAAATTAGACAAAATGAACAGTGTGAGGGCCAAGCGGCAACCTGCTCGCTCTGATGCGAAGATGGGGACTTAAAAGGAGTTTAAAAACACAGTACCTGCGACGTGGACTCAATCCGTTCTGCAGTGTTATCACAGGGAAAAGGACTTCAACTTAAGCTTCTCATTTCCAGGGCACTGGCCATTCTAGGGGACAAAGTGAGTGATATAAGTGCCAATTGGCCAGCGTTGTGAGCTAAACCACCAAGAAGGCTTGCCAGCGCTCTTACCTGCCTCTAGTACAGAGCGTGCTTCTCGTGGCGTCTCAACCGGAGGGAATGCGGGCGCATGCGCTCTGGATAAAAAGCACCGGGTAACCGTACACGTAGTGACGGTGCGTCGGTAAGAGTCAGAGTGGAAAGACTCACCGAAGCATTAAGCCTGTAGTTCCAACGGGGCCTGTGATGTCTATCTGAGGTCCAGATAGCGCCGTGTACTTGGACCATAGTCTACAGTACCAGGAGTGAATAGTGACTTAAAATTAAGGGCAGAACTCGTGGTTCGATAAAATCAATAGGCACACAGCAATTCTTAATTCTGTCATGCAATGACAATCATGATGAATTATGACAATCAGGGATCCATTATAATGAATATACAGTTCATAAGGGAACATCATTTCTTAAAATACAATGAATGATTACCACCAAGGACTAAAGACGACAGACAATAGAACAACAGTTCCAACGTATATACAATTCAAACATACATACAATTACATACAATTGATCATCCATAGGCTGTCAATGTAAAGGCCAAAATTATACAGTGTTGACCAGTTGTAATCCGGGGCAATCTACCTCAACCGAGAGATGGGCCACATTTCACAGTATTAATCAGTTGTAACCATGAGCAGTATGCCAATAGCGAGAGATGGTAACCACCAACATACTAACCAGTACTCATGATGGAGATCTGTCTATTAATCTCCTCCAACTCGTTCAATCCTCTATGGATAGTGTCCAAGGAATCTATCCATCTGCATTCCCTTCTGTTAAGTGTAATACTGAGGTCACCTCCCCTGGGGTTTGGCTTGATCTTTTCAAGAACCCACCATTTTAAACTGTCAGCCGCATGATCAAACTTCGTAAAATGGTCAACCAAGGGGGCTCCCACTGTTTTGCAGCGTATACGGCTGCAGTGCTGGAGGATGCGACACTTAACTTTTTGAGTCGTCTGACCCACATACATAAAGTCACATGGGCAAACAATTGCGTATATGACACCTGACGAGTTGCAATTACTGAAACCCTTCAGCGTGTGTACCTTTTCGTGGTGTGTAAATGTATTGATTTCTTTGGTCAAAGGGCAGGCTTTGCAAGATCCACATTTATGGTGTCCCGTAACGGACGGAACACCCCATAAAGTGGTCTGACCGATATTGGGTGGCATAGGTAGTAGAGATTTAACCAAGTGATCTCGTATGTTTTTCCCTTTCTTGAATGCATGTAAGGGGATAGGTATGTTACCCAATTCGTCAGACACTAGGTGCCAGTGTTTATTAACTATCTTTTTGATCTCATTGCTCTTTGTGCAGAATGTTGTCACACACACTAAGCGATCTTCCTTGGGGGTCTCCTTAGACTTAGGGGTCAACAAAAATTCCCTATGGTTATGCCATGCCCTTTTGCGGGCTTTTTTAAGGAGCCTGATTGGGTAGCCGCGCTCCACCAGACGTGCTAGAAGTCCGGCAGACTCATCGAAATAGTCTTCCTTTTTTGAGCAATTCCTACGTAGCCTCAGGAACTGCCCAAAGGGTAAGTCGTCTCTGAGGTTACGAGGATGGTGGCTCGAGTAGCGAAGTAGAGTGTTCCTTTCACTGCTTTTCCTGTAAAGATTCGTGTAGAGTTTGCCCTGCTCAGATATTATAAGGATGTCAAGGAAATTGATCTTTTCTCTACTATATTCCATGGTGAATTGTATATCGGTCGAACAAGTATTGAGCCAATGATGGAATCTTTGAAGGTCTTCCACATCACCACGCCAAATGATGAGCACGTCATCAATATAACGTCGCCAGAGTTCTATCTTCGCCCTATATGGGTTAAGATCGCTAAGGACATATAGCTGTTCATAAAAACTCATGTAGATAATGGCCAGATTCGGTGCAAAGCTTGCCCCCATTGCTACGCCCTTCGTTTGATTGAAGAACTGTCCCTGAAAACTAAAATAGTTCCTGGTCATTGCAATCTCAAGGAGTTTGATAATGAATTCTGTGGGAACTAGGTGTGGTGCCGGTCTCGTGTCAAGGGCCTGTTCCATACAATTCAATGCCTGGAGTTGGGGAATGTTGGTGTATAGCGCAAGTATTTGGGCATTGGAATCAAAAGTGTAATCATCCACTAATTGAATAGTTTGCATCGAATCCCTTAAATAAGTGGCAGTGTTCTCAGCTAGGGGTTCCAAGAAAAAATCGATATATTTACATAGAGGCTCCAGAATAGAACCACAACTGGAGACGATTGGTCTACCCGGAGGGTCTTTCATGCGCTTATGCGCCAATAGCCTCTACGCTCTCCCCAAAATACATAAGCGCATGAAAGACCCTCCGGGTAGACCAATCGTCTCCGGTTGTGGTTCTATGCCCAAATACTTGCGACCATGGACATATCTGCCCTATACACCAACATTCCCCAACTCCAGGCATTGAATTGTATGGAACAGGCCCTTGACACGAGACCGGCACCACACCTAGTTCCCACAGAATTCATTATCAAACTCCTTGAGATTGCAATGACCAGGAACTATTTTAGTTTTCAGGGACAGTTCTTCAATCAAACGAAGGGCGTAGCAATGGGGGCAAGCTTTGCACCGAATCTGGCCATTATCTACATGAGTTTTTATTAACAGCTATATGTCCTTAGCGATCTTAACCCATATAGGGCGAAGATAGAACTCTGGCGACGTTATATTGATGACGTGCTCATCATTTGGCGTGGTGATGTGGAAGACCTTCAAAGATTCCATCATTGGCTCAATACTTGTTCGACCGATATACAATTCACCATGGAATATAGTAGAGAAAAGATCAATTTCCTTGACATCCTTATAATACCTGAGCAGGGCAAACTCTACACGAATCTTTACAGGAAAAGCAGTGAAAGGAACACTCTACTTCGCAACTCGAGCCACAATCCTCGTAACCTCAGAGACAACTTACCCTTTGGGCAGTTCCTGAGGCTACGTAGGAATTGCTCAAAAAAGGAAGACTATTTCGATGAGTCTGCCGGACTTCTAGCACGTCTGGTGGAGCGCGGCTACCCAATCAGGCTCCTTAAAAAAGCCCGCAAAAGGGCATGGCATAACCATAGGGAATTTTTGTTGACCCCTAAGTCTAAGGAGACCCCCAAGGAAGATCGCTTAGTGTGTGTGACAACATTCTGCACAAAGAGCAATGAGATCAAAAAGATAGTTAATAAACACTGGCACCTAGTGTCTGACGAATTGGGTAACATACCTATCCCCTTACATGCATTCAAGAAAGGGAAAAACATACGAGATCACTTGGTTAAATCTCTACTACCTATGCCACCCAATATCGGTCAGACCACTTTATGGGGTGTTCCGTCCGTTACGGGACACCATAAATGTGGATCTTGCAAAGCCTGCCCTTTGACCAAAGAAATCAATACATTTACACACCACGAAAAGGTACACACGCTGAAGGGTTTCAGTAATTGCAACTCGTCAGGTGTCATATACGCAATTGTTTGCCCATGTGACTTTATGTATGTGGGTCAGACGACTCAAAAAGTTAAGTGTCGCATCCTCCAGCACTGCAGCCGTATACGCTGCAAAACAGTGGGAGCCCCCTTGGTTGACCATTTTACGAAGTTTGATCATGCGGCTGACAGTTTAAAATGGTGGGTTCTTGAAAAGATCAAGCAGAACCCCAGTGGAGGTGACCTCAGTATTACACTTAACAGAAGGGAATGCAGATGGATAGATTCCTTGGACACTATCCATAGAGGATTGAACGAGTTGGAGGAGATTAATAGACAGATCTCCGTCATGAGTACTGGTTAGTATGTTGGTGGTTACCATCTCTCGCTATTGGCATACTGCTCATGGTTACAACTGATTAATACTGTGAAATGTGGCCCATCTCTCGGTTGAGGTAGATTGCCCCGGATTACAACTGGTCAACACTGTATAATTTTGGCCTTTACATTGACAGCCTATGGATGATCAATTGTATGTAATTGTATGTATGTTTGAATTGTATATACGTTGGAACTGTTGTTCTATTGTCTGTCGTCTTTAGTCCTTGGTGGTAATCATTCATTGTATTTTAAGAAATGATGTTCCCTTATGAACTGTATATTCATTATAATGGATCCCTGATTGTCATAATTCATCATGATTGTCATTGCATGACAGAATTAAGAATTGCTGTGTGCCTATTGATTTTATCGAACCACGAGTCCTGCCCTTAATTTTAAGTCACTATTCACTCCTGGTACTGTAGACTATGGTCCAAGTACACGGCGCTATCTGGACCTCAGATAGACATCACAGGCCCCGTTGGAACTACAGGCTTAATGCTTCGGTGAGTCTTTCCACTCTGACTCTTACCGACGCACCGTCACTACGTGTACGGTTACCCGGTGCTTTTTATCCAGAGCGCATGCGCCCGCATTCCCTCCGGTTGAGACGCCACAAGAAGCACGCTCTGTACTAGAGGCAGGTAAGAGCGCTGGCAGGCCTTCTTGGTGGTTTAGCTCACAACGCTGGCCAATTGGCACTTATATCACTCACTTTGTCCCCTAGAATGGCCAGTGCCCTGGAAATGAGAAGCTTAAGTTGAAGTCCTTTTCCCTGTGATAACACTGCAGAACGGATTGAGTCCGCGTCGCAGGTACTGTGTTTTTAAACTCCTTTTAAGTCCCCATCTTCGCATCAGAGCGAGCAGGTTGCCGCTTGGCCCTCACACTGTTCATTTTGTCTAATTTCAGTTCCAGTGTCTGTGAAATATAATCCGACCAGACCACACGCATGGTCATTGAATTATTGCCACTAGCGATCCATGTTTGAACCACCCCTGGATTCACGCTAGGTAAGCATACACCCGCCTTGGCAGGTGTTAATCGCATCAGCGATACAACATCCTGATCATCTGTTTTGCCCCCTTTTCTAGATCCTTAAGCCAAGCTGAGGAACTCGTCAGGTTGCCCCCCTCCTTTGTTGTCCTGAAGAAGACCCGCATGGTCAAGGCATCAAATTACCTTTGTACCCTAAGACGGGTCGAAACGTCGACACCCCCTCATAAATGAGCCTGGTACACGTCCCTCACCCAACGTGCTAAAATATGAATTGGATTCTGTACATAAAATTGTGACTGTATTCGTTGACACGTGACCAGGACACTTTGTATGGTGAATTGTAATACCGTGTATTTTGTTACTTATCTTAATTCTTTATTGTTCTCCGAAATTTCTCTTCCTACACATTCACTTCTCAGCACCCTTATCTTATGCACGTTCCCTCTGGAGCAACCATGCGCCGAACTTTATATAATCAAAAAATTGTTGTAAATGAATAAATATCGCTTAATCAAACAGTGGATGTTGTATCGCTTCATGGTGAAGTGTCAAAATTGAGTTTTTTGAGCTTTGCGAAATGTTATTTAGCTCTAAATTTAACAAAGAACTAACTGGATGACATACTGCTGATTCGCTAAGTATTGAGTCAGGACCATAGGAAGAGGAGCAGAATCTCCCTGCTGGTTTTGTTCCAACCACCGTCATCGAAATACGGCGCTCGGAGGGAAACCCAGGATGTCAGAGGCATTCCTCCCAACATCCTAATTGGGCACAATGTGTCAATTGATAAGATGTGCTTATTAGGTAAAACTAGGATAACAGATGATCAGGATCTAAGGACTAGAGCAGAGTGATCAGAGTAAGAGCAGAAATGATGCGCTAATACTTGTGTGAAAAACAGCATTTGTGCATATCCACATATTTTTTATCATCGGACTTGAACCCAAAGCAAAAGAGAGAAAGGTAGAAACGGGAGATAGAAGTAGCAAGAGAATGATAGCAAAATAGCTATAAAATGGAGAAAGCAGGGGTTGAAATTAAGAGGCTGATTTAGCATTACTTCACACAATGCAGCAAGTCACCTTGCTGTATTGTGTAAAAGGGCTGGAATTGTATTTAACATGATACAGTGCATTCCTGTCCTTACCTTTCTCTGGCGCACAATGTGCTGCCTAGCCCCAATGCAGGCACCCTTGCGCCGTGGTGCAAGGGGGCTCGCGTTGCACATAAACAATCCTCTGAGGCATTCTGCTCTTTCTATCTGTGCTGCAGAATGAAGCACATGTAGAAAGAGGAAAAAACTAGGAGAAATAAAGATTTTTCTCTATGTTTCGCCTCACCTAGGGAGCCAATAGTATTTTGACGCATTCCCAGGTCTACCAGTAATGGTAAATCTGGGATTGCGTCAAAATCCATAGGTGCAGCAAGGGTATTCCCACGCATCCCTGGGTCAGAGTAACGCAATGCAACACAACGATTTGCACTACTGCGAGTTATTCTACATTTAGCAAGCCACGCAGTGCCACGCAGTGCCACGCAGTGCCACGCAAGGTGACCTTACATGGCATGATAAATCTGACTTGGTAGTTGCGTCACCCTTGCAAGGGCGACGCAACTCAATGATAAATCTACCACTAAACCTGCAAATGTGACATAAAAAGAGTTGCGTTGGTTGGTTGAAGAAAGAGAGATGACGTGGAAACAAGACTAGGCAACCTTAATATTCTTTAACCTGCCATTTGGCAGTGTCAATATTTGTGCCAATGCTCCTGTAGTTTTATAAATTAGGCATTGCTCTTAGTTGAAAGCTAGACATCTTTGTTGACTACGGTTCAGCTCTGCCTTTAATTTTAATGTTAGCTTGCTCCCTCTAGTGGTAATCCATTGTTTAACAAAGATTTAACCCCTTTTGTGCCCATGAAGAGCTGGACTCGTCATGGGCCGCGGTTGCGCTGTGCCCATGATGAGTCCAGCTCGTCATGAACCCCGCCCGCTAATGCAACGCCCGGCACAGGGCGGGGAAAGGGCATGGCACACAAAGGGTTAAATGGAATATTTAGCGATCAAACATCTATTAACTAAGAGTAATTTAACATGGAGCATGGGCTAGCATATTTGTTGGGGCTATTGAGTAAGCATAGTTTTAATGCATCAAGTGTACTCCCCACTTTGGTTTGGGTTTGTTTTTATACGGCTGTACATTTTGCTTCCCATTTAGATTAGACAAATGTATACTTTTCCCTTCTTGGGAAATATATCAAATAAGTGTTGTGCAGAAAAAGAGCTTCTTGTGTCATGAACATTACATTATGTTGTCTGGGTGGGTCTGAGTAGTTTCTTCCTTTTTATTGTAAGTGCTGCTCTGAGATAGCTGTTCCAACCAGGACACTGCCGTCACCGCTCTGTTCACACGTTTGTTTGCCTCCGTAAGGAGAACCTGTGGTACTATTGATGGTTTAAAATCCGGATCAATGAATATTGATTTGCACCTTTACTGTGTAACATTGCTGACTCCATGGGCTGTAAGCCTTTACAAAACCATGGAGCATTCTGAAAATGTATATTTGTATATACCCTATGGTCCTGTGAACCATGTGTCATTCCCAACTTTGCTTTCTCCAATAGGTGAACTGTACCACTGTATACTCCATCTTTTTGTATGCACGCCTTGTACATCTCTATCTTTATTTATGTATGACGCTTGGGTTTTCACAACAGCTATCTTCTCACAAATGTTAATTTGAATTATATGCATTGTATATTCCTCATGCACTCCATTTGAAAGCCTGCACCTACCAGAGGCCTTCTGCTGCTCTGAGCGGTCCAGGACTCGAAATACAAAACTGCAAAAATATAAGTAAATACATGACAACCTCGCAAGTACATCAGACGATGTTAGATTTTCAGGGAACACTAGTTTTTACTCACATATTTACTCGTTTTTCTCCAAAATAACCATATTGACTAGACCTAGGTGGTACATTTTGTTCCGTTCGCGGAATTTGCGATATTTTGACATTTTCGCGTTCCGCGGAGAGCGCAAAAATGTCAAAACTTAAAACGGAAGTATTTTTCTTGTTCGCGCTTTAAAGATGCATTCTCGCGCGTGCGGTCGCGACTTAGTGGGTCCCTGCGTTTGCCGCCGAGTTTTCCTATCTGTTCGTGCGCGCCACAAGATGTTGGATTGTTGGTAGCCGGTCGCGCTATCCCGCGAGAGTTTGTGATCGCGAACATGTCATTGCGATCACGAACAGGAAATAAGCATCGCCAGCAAGATGGCCGCGCCCATTAGCGACCGCATGGGCAAGTTGGAGATATATTCCCCCGCGAGCGCGCAAAAACACATTGCGAACGGGTGGGAAAAGCAATCTCCGCATCTTCGCGAAAGTTTCGCATGCTCGCAGAGATTTTGTGCAATTTTGCGATAATTTGCGAAAGTCAATTTCGCAAATTCCGCCCACCCTTAATATTGACCTACTTTCATCCAAGTACTCAACTTACCCAAGCACCAATATGCTTCAGGGTGTATGCAAGAACTATAATAAAAAGAAAAACAAAAACGCATAGATACAGTGCTTACTTTGTGGTAAATGTGATGCACGAATACTTCGCTTACAATGTCATGTATTGCATGAAATTTGGACCCACGGAGAGGCAAACTCACAGTTACACAAACACAAGTCTCTGTTTTGCTTTTTCTCACAGCAGTGCGCGCACACACTTATTGTGCTGTCTGTTTCTGTGTAACAGCCAGGACTTCCTTGCTAAGGAGAATAATATCACAGCTAAGGAGAATAAAAGTGGCTGTTTCAATTAGTGTAAAATCTGATCCGGTCATAGCAGATGGAAACCTTTCAAAAAATATTAGCGATGCTGCGAAGTCTCACACACTCGTACACAGACAGAGGCGTTATCTGACACCCAGAGTATCCTCTGCACTTGGAAGAGAGCCCCCTTAGCACCTGTCTTCAAGATGGGGGATCCAGGCACAGCTGCCAACTACAGCCCTATTTTTATTCATTCCACTCTGGGAAACATCCAGGGAAAATTATCCCAGAAACACCTGCTGAGATCTGTGTGCGCAGTGCAATTACTCTGCAGTTCCCATTCCAAACTGTGGGAACTGATTCACTTGTGGCAAGTTTTTAAGATTGAGAAAAATAATTAACCAAGAGTCACTGACAACTGGACATGTTATTTAGTTCTCCAGAAGCACCTCAACATAAACATGTTGATATGCTATATTTTGCTGCATCAAATAAAGACAACGAAACGTCTAAACACCAGTACTTAATCTGTATTTAAAACCTTTAGATCTTTTTATATTAGGCTATCATAGTAGATAATTATTCCACATTAGCCAGGTTTGTAAAGAAAGATGACGCTAAAAGGTTTCACTCTTTCAAACAAAGTAAATATGCTTTTGAAATCAATAAACCATAGAAATTACAAATTTATTTTGTCTAATTGCGCTAGCAGAGAAGTGGCATTTCATACTTTCTCCTACACAAATTTAAATATCCACATGCCTGACCAATGGTAGTGTTGTGGGGTTGCGTGCCTTCTTGTGGACTCAGGGGCAGATTTACAAGGTCTGGCGCATCCCTGCAAATCAGCAGGTATGCGCCAGAATACTTGCGACCCGCAAAACCACCCGTGCGCCACCACTGATGCGCCGCATTTATAATGCGGCGCGCCGTGGTGCATGGATGGGCAGATGCGTGTCGCATCCCCCGGCGGAAATACGGTGCATTGCTGGAGTCGCGTCGCAAGCATGACGCGGATCGAGCAAGGCTCGGGGTGCCCTATGCCTAACATGCTGCATCAATCCTTACGCCTGCTTCATGCAGGCGCAGGGTTTTGACGCAGCATGGCCGTAAAAGTGACTCCATGAAATCTTGTAGATTTCACTGCGTCACTTTTACGAGGCGTACCTGCGAGGGAACGCCCACATGAAACCTGATGCAGGTTTCATGTGGCGCAGGGGTTTACAACGTGACGCATCTCCCTAGATGCGTCACGTTGTAAATACGGTGCAACATGGAGTATGATTTACACCGCCGCTGCGTCACAGAAGTGACGCAACAGCGGCATAAATGTGTCGCAAGGGGCTTGTAAATCTGCCCCTCAGTGTATTCATGGTAGCAGCGAGGGCTGCAGACCCACAGTGTCATATTGACTTTTATTCTCTCGTCCAGCATCGTCCTCCCCTCCCTGGTAGCTGGGTGGTAGAGGAGTGCAGGATGGGATAGGGCTGCCAAAGGAGGAGTCATAAATCACATTCCAGAAACCTTTAGCAGGCCGCCATCTAGCGTTTTCGATTCCTTTGTAAAGACTAGACTGCAACAGACGATGGCACATACAATCCAGCGAGATCCCGGATGGTCACAGTAGGTGTGCCTCCTGCCGACTGTCTTCACGGGGGACAGGGAAAGTAACTAGGATGACAACATTGAATTGACTTTACTGATAACTGGTATCCTGATTCTGTTCTTTTGTGGAATGCTTTCAATTAAATGAACTTTCTGAAGTGTTATGTTTGTAACTCTTTGTGTAAATTATTCTGACACTCATTGGATCTAGTTAATGCTATATGAAACTACAATTAAATAATACATGAATAAATAAACAAATACATAAAATCCATTCATTGAGAGTTTTCTAAAGCACGAAATATTCTTCAACTGCCCTTAAAGAATGTCTATTTCTGCTCAGTCAGGACAGGATGTAAAAAAGAGAGAGGTTTGTGCAATAAGCACAAGTTAAATCAGTTATAAGTGTACAGCAAGGTTAGCTGTGTTGTACAAAGGAAGATTGGTCCCCTAGACTGTGTCCAAAGTCAACTGATTTGCAAGCAATATTATGAGATGCGCTCACTCTGCTGCTATGCGTAAGGACACAAGTGGTCTACCTCCTGAAAGAACAATGACATAAAATATATGATCAGTGAGAAGTGAAGCTGTAGAAAAAAAGTTACGTCATGGCTTACATTAGGATACGGCATTCAATGCAAAGTAAGGTACTCCAAGAAAACCATACGTTCCTAGTAATCTTTCAGGTACATATTTGCCCCAAAACATTCTTCTAGTGCAGCGGTGGTTCTTAACCCTTTAAGTCTGTGGACTCAAACTGAAACATTATTGGAATCTGGGGGCCCCACTGAGTTATTATTGGAAGCAGGGAACCCCCAGCCTATACACATTTTATGAGTTGGACATCAAAACAATACACGAAAGTACATGAACAAGGACAACCTAAACAAATGCTCAAATATTGAAATATTTTGTGTAGTTCATATTCAACTATAGAACATTTTCAATGTTACTTCTTCATTTGTATTTACTTTACTAATTTTATTTGATTACTGTTAATATTATTTCATTTTGTAAAATAGTGGCAGACCCCATAAGTAGGCCTTGTGGCCCCCCAGGGGACTCAGCCCACAGCTTTAGTGCATATAACACGAGAGACAATTTTATTCTGTGGGAGAGGGTCAGATATGGCACCAGAAATATAGTGATCGAGGTAAAATCGAAATTTGTAGTCTTAAGTTCTCTCTGTAGATTTTTCGCACATTTGGCTCTAGCCTTGTAGCACCACTCTATTGCATCCCAAGAATAATACCTGACTGGGCCTCCTGGAAGCATTGTATCTCAATGGCTTGAAAAGCTTCGGAGGACTTCCGATCACATAGCGTTTCTTCACTTTACCATAGGTTTCATTTTCCTGTCTCTTAACAATGGGTTCTGACCTCAATACGTGGGCTTGCAATGTATGTCAAGGATCTCTGACAAATCTGTCCATAGTCTTAGTATTTCCCCAATTTGAATTTTAAGGTCGATAGTTTGTAGAGGGCTGACACCACTACCTACAGGTTTCAGCATCCAAAACTGAACTGGGATGTCCCAAAAACGCAGGAAAAGGGTGAGTACTGGTTGGCACCTGAAACTGGGCAAGATACTAATTCAATGGGCTCTCTGATGAACCAGGGCCATTGGGGCCTAGTGTCTGTAACAGGCTTATGGGATGCAGTTTAGCAGGTTAAAAAAGGCTCATACCGGTGTTAAGCAGTTCAAAGGGTTGGATTCACCTCTCAGTATTTCGCTGATTGTTCACCACAGGGCATAGGCTCAGGAATTCATTGCCTCGCTCTGTGGTAGGTATGGCATTTCAAATAGTCAAGGTGACAAATCCAGCTCATCAGCAGTCATAGTCCTTCTGTATCTAATATGTCTTGCCCTTTCAAAATTCTGCTATCCTTCTGGTCCTGTCCAGGTCTGCTGGACTGCCAAGCATAATGACTCTCCTTGAGTTAGTCCTCCATGCACTGCTCAATCAGTTTAGCCTTGGTTCTGTCATCCTCTTATATAGATTACTTCTCTCCACACTGGCTTGCCTGGATCTTTGACATCTAAGTAGGATTTAGTGATTCAATCTGGACATCTAGCCCTTGGTTTGCCCACACCATAAGGAATTCTGCAACACGATGCCCGGGTTCTGAACGGTATACTTCTGTGCTCATTTTGAAGATGCATCATATGATATAAAAATCTGCAAGATTGACTTGTGCCAAGGAGCTATTGCCAAATTATAAGGTATCCCACCATTAAAAGTGCTTTCCCCTGTCAACCAGAGTGGGTAGCATTGTGAAAGATCTCTTACTGTTTATTCCCCAGTAGGGGGAAGAAAAGCAGCAGATACTTACTGGGATGTGTATTGGGAGGTCACAGGGTAAACATAGCAGGCTACATCTGAGTATAACTATGTTCTGTTGCAACAAACAACTGAACAAGTTTGATTCAGGTGATGTTCCTAGACAGATGTCTATGTTGAATGAAAATTGTATATATGATCTCTGATGGACAGATCCTCGGGTGTTCCTTCAAAGATATAGAAGCTTGAACCAAATGCAGATGTTCCTCATATTTTGTAGTTTAAATCTGTTTATTAAATATAAAGAAGCTTTGTTAGACCTGGCATCTTTTGGTGTGTTTCCCCAAGCTTTTTGCTTTCTGACCTCCAATTTAACTCTGTTTTTGCTGTTTTATGTATCCGCGCACTTTCTCACTGCTCTTCAGTGTTAAAGTGCAAGTGCTCCTGTGGTAAATTGTGTTATGGATTGGTGTTTCCATGATTGGCATATTTGGTTTACTGGTAAGTCCCTGGTAAAGTGCACAGGTTGTGGAAGGGCCTGTAAATCAAATGCTGCTGGTGGGCCTGCAGCACTGGTTGTGCCACCCACACAAGCAGCCAAGTAAAGTGTTCTCAGACCTGCCACTGCAGGGTCTGTGTGCAGTTTGTAACTGCCATGTCAAACTGGCAAGCGCACTCACTTGCCAGGCCCCACCCTTTCCTTTTTTTAATGTGAATAACCCCTAAGGTAGGCCCAAGGTACCCCTGTCGGCAAGTTACAGTGTAGGTGAAAGGTAGGACATGCCCTGATTTGTGTGGCATACCCTGATAGTGAAATACTGCCAATTTCGTTTTTTCACTGTTGAAAGGATATCTGTCCCATAGGATAGAATGGGAAATTTACTTATAACATCTTAAAAGTATAACTGCCCATGGGTACAATATAGGAAAGGGGAGTTTGGTATGCCTGAACTCAGAATATAAAAATGCATCTTTTAGTAGGGAGGATTTTTATATATGCTGGGTTTGAAAATACAACTTTTAGAAAGTGGATATTTTCTTGCTTAGCCATCCGGTGTGCCTCTGCTAGGTTTGTGTATTGACTGTCTGGCTTTGGAGTGACAGGGGCTGGGTATGTGCATTCTGTTCAGACAGCCACTTGGGGGGGTGATGTGTGTCCTGCCTTTTTAGGATGAGTCTGGGCTGGCTGAATAGGCCTGGGCTACATTCAGAGTAGGGGGAGGAGATTTCTTCACACCTGAATGGGCCTGGTCTGCCTTAGACAATGCTGTCTCCACCTCCTGCCAGGAAGCTGTACCAGAGGACAGAACTGGGTTTGGCTGGGCAAAGAGCATCTCTGCCCCAGAGAACAAAGGGATTTGTGCTATAAAAAGTGGGGCCTAAACCCCTGAACTGTAGAACTGTTTTAGGACTAAGAAGACTGCCAAGAAGAAGAGCTGGATAAGCTTTGAGGAGGAACTACCACTTGGCTGTGTGCTTTGCTGTGTTGGCCTGCAGTGGCTGCTTCTGTCTTGGGCAGTGAAAGGACTGGACTGAACTTTCTGCCACTTCTTTGTGTGAGTTTCTTCAAGGGCTTGAGGTAGAGCGAGACTGTTCAAGAAGTCTCAGGAACAGCAAAGACTTCAAGTTCATCTGCTACCAGCACTGGGGACTGTGTGTTTTCTGCTGCAACAGAAGAAAAAGCAAACCAACGCCGTCAACTGCTGACTCTGTGTCCTGATGGCAATGCAGGGTGCCCTACCGCACTTCGCACTGCAAACCTGGTCTCACCAACGACGCCATCTGACACTGTCACTGAGCCTTAGCTTGCACCGTGACTTGTGGGCACCGCACTCCGCACCACCGTGATTCACGCTGCCGCCCTTGTATCACCAACGACTATGCTCCCTGCTGACATCAACACCGCTGGTTACACCGTGGTTCAAGTGCACAGCTCATAAGCTACACGACGCACCGCGCTCATCCTGCACTGCAGCCTTGGCCTACCTCTGCGAATCAGCCCGTTTGGGAACACAAAAAATGCTTTTCCATTGTAGCAAACCCTATTTTGCGATTCAGTAACCTGTAACTGAATCGCGAAATGGGTTTACGATTCGATATTTGGAAGGGGCGTGTTTAGGGCGTCCCTTCCTAATACCGAATCGCATCTGTGTGTATGAATGTTTTGCGACCGAAATACGGTCGCAATACATTTGCATTTTACCACCTACTTCAAGTACCCCCTTCCCCTTTGTGAATGTTTGAAAAGCATTTTTTAAGAGCAGCAGTGGTCCGTAGGACCACTGCCTGCTCTTAAAAAATAAAAGATTTCTTTATTTAAAAGCAATCACGGACATCGTGGTCTTCTGACCCCAGCAGGCCACCATCCCTGTGATTTTTGCGATTCCTAGAGGGTCACAAATTGCGACCTACCTCATTAATTTTCTTGAGGCAGGTCATTTGCGGTCCCCTATGAATCGCAGAAAGTATTCAACACACTTTTATGCATGCCATTTTGCGATTTCCTAATTACGAATTGCAAGGCTTCGCAATTACGAAATAGCAAAATGGGATCTACATTAGGCCTGGGCTAAATTTCCGTTTCCGTTTCGCTCGCGGAAATTGCGATAATTTGACATTTTCGCGTTCCGCGGAGAGCGCGAAAATGTCAAAATTTCCGCATTCCGCAGCTTAGCGATAATTTGTTTCTTGCTCGCGCTGTAAAATAATACATTCTCGCTCGCGCGCCTTCGCCTTACCTGAATCCCCGCGTTCGCCGACAAGTTTTCCCGATCCGGTCGCGTTCTCCACGAGATGTTGGATTGTTGGTAGCCATTTGCGCTGTCTCGCGACAGTTCGCGCCCGCAGTAATGTCATTGGTCGCGCGATCACGTCTTTCTTCTCACGATCATGCACCGCGAGAAGAGTGAAATCAAGATGGCTGCGCCCGCGAGCAACCGCATGGGTAAGTTGGCGAGCCGCGACCAGGCAGAAAATACCGCTAACGGGCGGGAAAAAACTTCCGTATCTTCGCGATATTTCCACATGTTTGCGGAGATTTTTAACATTTTCGCGATAATTTGCGAAAGTCACTTTCGCAAATTCCGCCCACCCCTAATCTACATACAAAGTCAGAGCTTTTCTAAATTATTTTTTTTAATTCTAAAAGATAAACTGATATGCTAGACTCTGACATATCAATTTCTCTTGTTTACACCTAATGTGTGCTCTCTTTTTGTTGGACCTTTTTTCTGAGACAATCCATCGAACACACTATATTCTTTTTTGATGTACTTGTGCTGCTCCCACATATCAAGTTGAGGGTATAAACTTCATTTTAGTCTTCAATTTGAAATTCTTTCATATTGCCAGACACTTTTAAATCTTCCATTTTACATTTTGCTACTTTAAATATATTGAATGACTTTGCAAATATGATTTAATTTTCCAAACAGTTAAAGATTCTCTGAGCATGCATCACGAATACCCAGGGATCCACGGATCATAGGGTAAGAACCACTGTTCTAGGCCAATAAGTCTCCATTTTTCGAATGATGGACTGAAGAAAATAATAGTATAAATATATTCACTGTGAAAAGGTAACTGAGCCTTACAGTTAAGAAATGGGAAACGTTTTTCAAACCTACACCAATAGATCCAGACAGAAGAAGAGGTGAGCAAGTAGAACATACATATACTGTAAAGCTAAAGCTAACTTTCTTTTACACTCCTAAGACAGCTGATCAAAAGAAGTGGGATATGGATATTAGGTATTTTTCAATGCCCATAGTCACCAGTGCGATTCACAAGTGAGTTGTCTTTATTGGGTCACCTTGATTCTATGTGGTTGAAGCTGTTTTAGGTTTAGACACCTCACTCAGCAATACAACCAGGATGAACCTGTGTGGAGTTGAGGGCAGTACACATGCATTGTGATCAAAACCTCTGTCATTTTGAAAGAACTTTGAACCACTTCATCTAACCTCATGAGAACTAAGGTAAGTATACAGGAGTGCACTGTAAGGGGAGATGCATGGGGCCTCTCACCACTTAATAAATGTATTAATAGTTATAAATGTTGGGCATGAGGACTTTAAGTTGCATTCAAAAAGGTATGGCTCAGAAATATATGGCAGCTATAATAATGTTAGATGGCAATAAAGCATTTGGGAGTGCATGCATCATGCATTTTGTCATTGTAAACGGCCCAATTCTCAGAATCGGCCCGTTTCCAAATGCAAAAAATGCTTTTCAGATGCAGCAAACCCTATTTTGCGATTCGTTAACCTGTTACTGAATCACAAAATGGGTTTGAGATTCGCTATTAAGAAGGGGCGTGTTTAAGAAGTCCCTTCCTAATACCAAATCCCATCGGTATGCATGAATGTTTTGTGACATAAATGCGGTCGCAAAACATCTGCATTTTACCACCTACTTCAAATAGGTGGTAACCCACCTTTGTGAATGTTTGTAAAAGCATTTTTTAAGAGCAGACAGTGGCCCCATGGACCACTGCCTGCTCTTAAAAAATGAAAGGAAAACTTTTCATTTTTATTTTTGTAAAGCATCCCATTTTCCTTTAAGGGAAACAAGCTGCTTTACAAAAAAATTTGCTTTATTTCAAAGCAATCACGGACATGGTGGTTTGCTGACCCCAGCAGGCCACTATCCCTGTAATTTTTGCGATTCCTAAGGGGGTCGCAAATTGCGACCTACCTCATTTATATTCATGAGGTAGGTCATTTGTGAGCCCTTGTTCTTGTCTCTGGGATAAGATACTCATTACACTTAAAAGTTTTCGGATTTCCACAGTCCATTATTACATTAATTATCAATTTATACAAGAGGACTTATGTTTCCATTCTTGTGAATAACAACATAGTGGGCTCCATTTAAATTCTTAGGGGAACAAGACACATCTGCCCACTATCCCCATACTTATTTACCCTGTTCATTGAACCTCTTCCAATCCACATATCATGCCTCCAGCTCACAAGCTACCTAAAACGGAACTTTATTCAGATGATATTGCACTTTATTCAAATATTTATCAACATATTATCCTCAAAACATTAGAGGAAAATCACAAATTCACTGCAACTGGAGGTTACAAAATAAACAATAAAAAAACTGAAATTGTACTATTTAATTTCTCCATAGACAAACTTCCAGATTCAAATCAAGCAGGTTAATAACAACGACCTAAATGATACCTCAGAATTTATATGTCACACAAAATTATTCCGTAATTCCTTAAGACCTGGCTGTTTGAATAAGCCTCTAGGGCATGCAAGGGCCTGGATACCCTATTGGGTGATTAGCCGCACTTTATACATCCTGATTGATTAATTGGGTGATAAATGACCAGCAAATATTCTTCCAGACATGTTGTCCTTTTGTACTTTTGGGGGGATATTCTCAAGAACGTGTGATAATCATCGCAAATTTAGCTTAACGCAACTCTTCACATCGCAGTCTATCGCGGGAAAATAACTCTGTGTCAACGTGGTATTCTCACCCCTGCTGTACCATGCGATAGGCTCACGGTAACGCGTCAAATGTTCGCACTAAAGTCAATGCGATGCCTCAGAAATGTGAAACACGAACGCAAAAAAAGCTGCGATGAGACCAATCGCAATAAAAAAATCAGCAATAACCAGCGATAGGCCTGCAATTCCCACCCGTCATGCGGGAAAAGGCACCATAGAAGCAGAGTACAAAATTGGTGAGATGACAATGAATGAGCACAACCCCACATCCGTGACGTATAACAAAATACCATTGTCCCCCATCACATAGGCATCTCCTCACAGTCACAATGTACATAGACATGCAGTCTGCATGTAAACTGCGCCAATGCAGACACATGCATGGAACACACAGTGAAACCGCATCTCCCCTTCATATCGCAGAGAGACAAGCAACCCCCCCTGCACACAGACGTGTCATTGCCATGATCAATCAATAATGACAGCGTGGACTAATGCAGGGGCAGTGACTTCTACATACGTACATGTTGCCCATGTTGTGGGACTTGAGTCACAGGGGGCATCCCTGCATCATGGTGGTACATAACTGACCCCAAAAGGAGCACTGTTGTCACCTGTAGGTCACAAATGGCAACCTAAATAAAATGATCCTGGACACACGTGAAACGCCGAAGAGTGGGATACCCTACTAACTGTGACACACAGAACTAGTGGTTCGAATACGTGACATCACAAACAGACCCTCTGCACAGAGGTGACACACCCACCATCCATGAACACATCCTAAAATTGTCATCAACACATGTCGCACCCACACCTGTCTGAGTGAAGTGCCCGAACAGATGAGTGACATGCACTTAGGGAATGTTATTTTGGAATGCATTTATTTGCACATGCTGTGCCTGTGGTTATCCTGTACTGTCCAATGATTGCCAAGGACTTTCATAATGTGACATGTTCATCAGAAGAAATTTGCAATGATGGTGTCCCTGCAGGCTATTCCTGCTGCGGCTGCATTGGGGTGTGGTCCACCTGCCTCATCTTCATCATCATCGTCCGGTGCCTCTGGAACTTGGTATCCATGGTGCCTTGCTGTGTACACATATGTTGTGCAACACACAACATGCAACCATCATCTTGCACACGATGCCAGGGCTGTACAGAAGCCTTCCACCTGTGACGTCCAGGCACCTAAAACGTGACTTCAACACGCCAAATGTGCGTTCCACGTTGCCCCTGGTGCGTTTGTGATCCTCATTGTACTGCCGGAGGGGCGTCATCATCCAAGCGCAGAGTGTATATCTTTGGTCACCTGGGACAGTGCAGAGAGACATGAGTCAAAAGTTGGTTATGTATGATGTGTTGGCAGGCTCACTGGTTCATTAATGTGTGATATGTGTGACCTTGTGATTCCCGTATGACATGTACTGCTTTTTGCAAATGAGTGGCATCAATGTTTATTACATAGCCTCACTGCTTCCCCTCCCTCCCCCGAGCCAATTCACCAGTGTGCGCAGCGGGGTTGCATCACTTGCACCTCTACGGCACACCATTGTCATGCCCATCTACGCATGTTCACAAGTCTGACTACGACACAGTGATGTTGTGCGCTGAAGGTCGGCGGCCACGTGTGTGTAGGCCTATGGTAAGGACAGGGCGGACACAGATGTTGAGTTCATGCCTGGCTGAACTCGCCCTGCCGTTGAGGGTAGACCTTTGGCTTATGCAGCGGAAATTGCGACACACACAGAAGTTGGCATGTATGATCCCAGACCCCGGGCAGGCTTGCTCACCCTCATGTACCCCTCAGCCGAGCCCGCAATCTGTGGGCATTCTACATGGCAACATTGCACATTGCGTGACAGCTGGTGCAGACACTACACCAGGGACACACACATCAGTTACCTCCTTGTCTAGGCCTAAACTCAAACACGCCCAGACCCACGTGTCGAATGACCACACCCCTAAGCCATACTGCCGTACTCCGGTCCACTCACTTACGCTCATAGGGGGGTCTGGCACAGCTACATGTCCCAGGTCTACCCCACTGCCTCAGGTGACAAGGTTGCGCACGCTGGACACAGCACAATGTGATGTGGTATGGCCAGGGGCCCTCATGCATACATAGTGACCACATGGACACACTGAGAGAATTTGTGGAACTGGCTACGGGCACGTGCACCCGCCCCCTTTTATTGCCAGGGTCACATGTCCAGTGACGCCTGTGCTGGATGGGTGTTTGGTAGTGTAAGCAACTCCTCAGGGGTTGTTTATTGCTGGCAAAAACTACAACAGTGATCAGACAATCAGAAGTTCAATGTAAAAACAGCAAGGGTCCATGACGTGAGCTGCACAGAGTTAGTGGTCCTGGATGCCCTGCGGCCGGCACAGGCACACCCGCAAGGGACGGTGACTTATGGTGCACTGAGATAGGGCCACATGAGCTGAGAGGGTCCTTGTTGATGTCCAAGGAGAATGTCGCGGAGTGTCACGGGGGACAGTGGGAGTTGCCCATCCAGGGCATGATGCAGTGGGCAGAAGCAAGCAGAAACAGGCAATATGGAGGATTTGAATGCTACAGTCTCCTTTTTTCCCACCATGGCAGTATCAGCTACATGATGAAGACAACCCCCAGGCCATGGAATAAGACGCCAACCAAGTTCAACTGGAGAGTGCCCATGACTCCCGTGGCACAGAGTCAGTGGCACCAGAGCTGGAGGGGATGCAGTCTGCGAAGAGGCCTGTACAATGATATAAACTCAGCAATGGTCAAATCAATACTCAGTTCCAATTGTGCGTCCTACTCAACCGCAGTCTGTGCCTGAGGCAGCAGTCAGCGTGGGGCAACCGCTGTGCAGCCAGCTCCTCCTGGATCTCTAACACAGTCGGAATGGCATGTGGAGTAGATTCCTGGTTGACGGAGGTGGGGGCACCAGAGCTGAGCGGGTGTGCACCCTGTGATGATGCCGTGTCCTGCCTGAGACAGACTGGATTGGATTTGATTGAGGCCTGCGGGACCCATGTGTAGGCCTAAGGTAGTAGTCCTCAGGGGCCCACAGACATGTGTTGTCAGAATGCTATGTAGAGAGTTGGTGGCACCACATCGAAGGGAGTCTAGGGATTTAAAAGATGCCTCAAATATGTACTCTGCCATCGTGTAATCAAGACTCAGTTCTAAATGTGTAACCTACTTGTCTGCTGTGTATGCCCGTGGAGTACATCAACGTATAAGGAGTACTACCGGCCTTGATGGCCTGAGGAGGCTGCCAAGGTCGCGGGCCTCTGGCTTGGAGCTAGCACAGGCACGGGGTGGGTACTGTTGGAGACACGCTGGTGACGGCAGTTGAGCAGTGAGGACTGGAATGTGCAGGGGCGGATGAGACTGGTCCTGGGAGCAGTGGCCAGGGCTGCGGCAGGCGCCCAGTATCACAGGCACGGCCGCACACGATGTCAGCCTCGTGGCGGGGTGAGAGGCGCCTCCCTGGCAGACATGTTGGGCATTCCGGAAGAGAACCATGCCCAGAGATATGTGGTTTTTATTCACACCCCTACGCTGGCCTGGTGTACGCTGGGCCATCCCACTCCGCACACGCTTACGGGGGGACGTGACAAGCTACATTTCCGTGATCTTCCCCACTGACTGTGGGGAAATGGTTGCGTCCACTGTCCACAACACTACCACCACCAGCATTATATGTCGACGTGGATATGTATGTGGTCTGCAGACTGCGGTCTGTTCAGCACATCCATGCCACTCTTGGCATTGTGTACTTTCTCATTCATGGGTCAGTTGCTTCCTTCGCACATGCCTGGTTCCCACCTCTCCCCACATTCTGCTATTGTGTGGCTGAGGTGCCATGCCGTTGATGGCTCATGTACATGGCTGGGCCAGGTTGCCACAGTAAGTTGTGCTGTTTTGTCTGGTGGGTGGGCATGTTGTTTGGCATGTTGTGTGGAAATGTGGATTTTCCTGGTCAGTTATGTCCCCTATCTTGGACCCCAACGGTTCTATGTGCATGTCACAAGTACATGTATGTTCCCTCCAGTTCCAGTTATGAAGACGCAAATACATGTGCGTCCACCGTCAACATGTCCTCTGTCAGATCCGCCATGAATAGGCCGGATATTCCATTCCTAAATATGAAAGGCCACCGGTTTTATATGGTTCACTTATGCCATTTTACAGTCCAGGCAAGTAGGCCCTGATTCTGTCATCAAACTCCTTTTCCCTTCTGCCTCTGAAAGCTCCAGTCTGAGCCTGCATCTGTGACCATGAACTTGGTCTCATTCTCTGCGCGGCTCACGAAGCCTGACATCAGCCTATTCTCTGCCAAGAACTGTATTTCACCTTCGAATTATCTGCTTCCCCCTCAGCCGATGCATTCCTGCCTAGTAGTTTTAGTAAACATTCTTCCAGTCACCAAGCAAAAGGCCCGGCTTCTCTGTCCTCATGCAAGTAATTCATAGCCCTGTTACCATGGAATATTCCTACCCCCTCGCATTCAGTGTAGACACTTAGACGCTTGTACACGCACGCACAGTCAGTATAGAATAGATTCTGTCCGAGAGTTCTTCTTTTGTGGATAACATAGTTCTTTAAACATAGGATGTTAGATATGATTTGGGATTAGGTTGACTTGACCCCCCAGACTTTTCGTCTCCACATGTAGAGCTAATGTCAAGTCCCCTTCACCCCCTAGTTACACGTCAATTACACGTCATGCTGCTGCGCGCGCATCTATGCCAAGTATTATCTTATAGATCCACCTATATATGACATCATAACCAATCATGTTCCTTTTTACTCCTTATTACACCCATTTTCGGTTACGCAGGTGAAACGTCAATTTCCTTATCAATTGTTACGCCTACTGTATTCGCTTCATTGTAATGAATGTACTATAAAAGTTACTTCTTGTCAATAAAGTATGTACTTCACTTCCTGAACCCCCGTGGTGATGGAACTTGGAGCATCCGATTATAATCGATTATTGGAATAAAGCCCATTCCGAACCTCTAATATCACGGATTCTGCCTCTCATTTTACTGAGCTATTTTATTATGATTCTGTATCAAATTCAGTCCCGGTAAAGGAATTTTATTTACCACATGATGGCGCCCGAATAGGGACACTTTCTCATCTCACGCGCCGGCGGTGAGTTGTAGGCCCGGTCTCCTGCCACAGCTGGACGGACAATTACGCGTACCAGCAGGATTTCCTGTATCTCCCTCCGGTCAAGCGGGGGCGACTGAGACTGCGATCAACACCCAGACGAGGCGGTGAGAAGTGCGAAGTATCCCGACCAGAGCCTAGCTGAGAGAGCAAGATCCGAGGTATACAGAGACCCACCAGTTCGAAGTCAAGCCCAGTTTCCGACGAGTCGAGTCCAGTCCAGTCCGGTTCAAGTTCAAGTTACCGAGGCCTTCCGTTTCCGAAGCTACCCGGTGAGTACCATTACTGGGGAGGCATTTCTGACGTGCACATAGGTTGTGCCGGTCAAGACGGGTTTGGGTACACAAATCCGGTCTGCACTGTTTTAGCAGTGTATCTGTACTGTTTAGCAGTATATCAAGTATTCCGAAGTATCTAGTTATTGTCAAGAATTATGCTTGGTGATTAGTTATGCAGACGATCATCATTGTTGTTTATTTTAAAGGTTAAAAATGTTTAATGTTTAATGTTTAATGTGTTAAACGTCCTGCATATTGTGGTATGAATGGTTGTTCATTAGTGTGCTTTTGTATTAAAGTGTGTTCAAGATTAAGTATCGGATCAGTTGTCAATATGCCGCTCTTTTCGAAATTAAGACAGATCACTACTAGAAAAGGGGTACTTGAAGAAGCCGTCCCTATTCCTCCTAGGGATACTCCAGGGCACTTCATGTATCACAAACATGGCTTAGACGCTATATTATTTCTTGATTTATGGGTAGACTACACCAAGGGATTACCAGAAAGTCAGAGGTGGCCCGCAGCGGGGACCTGGGATGCAGAATGCATCATGAAAGTCGAGGAAGGGTTATGGAAAAGGAAAGTCAGACAGTCACAGAAAGACGCCGTTGAGTTATGGCGTAAAGAATCTCATAGACGTACAGAAAAAGCACGTAGACAGGAAGAGAAGAGTAAAGAAAGTTCAAATAAAGTTCAAGAAAATCTATTAATTGAGGAAGGTATCCGAGTGAAATCAGAACAAGTAGATAGACAAAGAAATGCCCTCATGAATGGTATGTATCCCCTTCTAGCCGAAGGATTACCTAAGGCTACTCCAGAGATACCGAAAGACTTGCCACCCCCATTATTCCCAATTCAGGTACATCCTAAGGGGCATCCTAGAACCGCAGAAGATGTTTTTCTTTCCTCATATTTAGATGACGTAGCTCCCGAGTATGCTAATTCCGCCCCACATAGACCGCATACCAGGGAGGTCCAACGCCAAGATCCAGCACCCGTATCCCTACAGCAACAAATCGAGTCCCAAGTTCCGGCAAGTACATCCGTTTCTGCATCTGTTCCTACAGCTACTTCTATAGCTGTGTCCACACCTATAGTTGCTGTGTCACGTTCGACGAATCCTTTCACACCCGACGCCCCAGATGGGGCCACGGGAGGTGCTACCAATATTTTTTCTACGCCACCTAGAATAAATAAACTTATTTTTCAAGAGTCAGCGCATTCACGTACACCCAAATTCGTAAGTGACCGTGCGCTTAAGGAACTTCTTATAGATTGTAGATATGACCCGGTGACCGGTAAAGAGGACGAAATGATCCTGGCATCATTACGTATCAGACGAGCCGCAGTGTATTTAGCGAAGTTACCAGGAATGACTGCGCATCTAGACAAAATATACCATTTTGTCCAAACAGGGCGAGATCCAGAATGTATTAACAGAGCTATGGAATACCAGAAAGTAGAGATACAGGGGGAACTGTTACGTTTCCTCATAAACTGTGTGATCAGAAATCAAGACCGACCGGGGGTAGACCCGGATGCAATGCAAATTCTTACAAGATGGAGCCAGAATATATCAGAAGGGAGGCACGATAAGCAAAATTGTATAATAGCCATGTGCCGAAAGATCCGTAAAGAAATAGAACGCCTACACGAAGAGAGATTAGAGGCAGACGAGTTCGAACAAAGCGAGGAAGAAGGGTCAGGACCGCCCGCGGGACAGTCGGACACCATAGCCTATGTAGGTAGAGGAAGATCTTGTAATAGAAATCAGACTAGATGTCATACTGACTCAATACGTCCGATATGTCCAGACAATAACAAGAATTTCCAAATACCTATAATTAATATAAGGTCTAACGAGCATTCGTTCCAAACCGCCGACAAACTACTCCGAGAACAAAGGGGTTATCATTTTCTCGATTCTATGGATGAACAAGATTTAGCCAGGGCAGCTGTCCATTGGGTGGACAGTCCCGGAAAATATAGTGATGATACAGTAGTACGCACATTTTTGAATCTCACCCCAGATGAACAGAGGTTAGCTGGGATTTATATGATTCAACAACTCATTATACTATATCGGAGTCAGCATTCGGACCCTGGTCCCTTACCTGACATATTGACTGAATTGCTTATGAATAAATGGAGAGGTCCAGGTACTGAATTAATTAAAGAAATTCTAGTATCAAGAAAGCAGTATATTCTTTTTGTATGCTCAGAGCATACCTCATTGCCCGGCAAGGAAAGAACAACGTATCACATGGATAGACAGAATCCCTTACGAGAAGTGCACCCAATAAAAGGCGAGGACAACGAGTTTAGGCGCGTATTTATATATAAGCCCATATCAAAAATAGAACTGTTACAAATGAAGAAAGTGGTACCCAGTCATGACAAAGATCCAGCGGGTTTTCACCGAGAAATTAAAGACATGTTACTCATGGGAGAGTATACCTATCCCGACATTATGACAATATTAAAGGTGTTGATGCCTGCTGGCATTTATGAGAAACTCAAGGAAAAAGAGTGGGAGGTAGGAGACCAAAAGATAGAATGGTCAGCATTAGAAGCAGAAGAAAGGGCCCGAGGTCCTGGTTCGGGGCTTGGGGACAAAACTAAAGCACTACCAGGTCTACTAGTACAGGTACTGCCACGTTTATTAACTACGAAAAAGGAAGATTGGGGTACAATTTCAGCCTGTAAACAGAAGCAAGATGAAGACACTAGTGATTACTATGCCCGATTCGAGAAATGTTTTGGTATAAATAGTGGCATAAAAGCAAGTAGCGAATCATACCCGCATCTGTTTGTAACAAAATTAGTAGAAAATGCCCTGCCCCCAGTAAAGAATAGAGTATTAAAATTCGAGAGTACCTGGCAAGGTAACACTCCATCACAAATGTTACAAATGTTACAGTACCATCACAATAGAATTAGAGAGGAACAAGAACATGAACACAGACGCATGAAAGACCCAAAAATGAAAATGCTAGTTTCCCAGACAGTTCCAGCTGAAGGACATAAAAAGGGTATGACACATTCCGATTCAGCAGGACCTGTAAAAGGGACATGCAATTATTGTAAAAAGCCAGGTCATTACGTACACGATTGTCCAGTTCTAAAACATAATATCTCTATAGGTAAAACACAAGAAAGATCACGGCCACTCAGACAAGATCAGAATGAACAAGGAGCTATGCAGCATGCCCAGGCCATGCCAGCCGCACAACAGCCAATACAGTTTGTGCCAGCTGCACCACCGTTGCCTGCTGCTGCCACACAGACCACAACACGACAAATGTATCAGACTGCACAGTATGAATATCCTGAGTATCAGCGTTACGCATGAACTAGCCTAGAGAGGGAAGTTGACTTACCCCTTATCGAGATTCCTGTAGATCAAGAAGGACCTTATGTACATAGTGAATTATTAGGTCAAGATAGAAAATTTTTACTCGATACAGGGGCAAGTCGAACAACTATAAAACGTAGTGAAGTTCCAGGGGCACCCCTCTCAGGCTCTCAGAATATTTCCCTTGGTTTTTCAGGAAAACCTATTGTTAATGAAGTATCACAGCCTCTTCCACTTACGATAGGACCTCTGACCCGAACTACAGATTTATTGCTTACTAAATCATGCCCAGAAAATCTGTTAGGAATTAAAACCCTGAAAGCTCTAGGAGCCATAATATGTTGTTCCCCGGAAGGAGTAAGGTTGTTTTTACGTGATTTTAAAGGTCACTATGTGTCTAGAGACATGGATCCCCGACTACAGACTTTACCTACACATCTATGGGCACAAGGCCCTACTGATGTTGGTTGCATGAATATTACACCATATCGAGTCACACTAAAGGCAGGAGTGGTGCTACCACGAATGCGACAATACAAGTTACCACCAGATGCTGTAGTGGCTTTACTACAAATCATTGACGAGCTAATTGCCCAAGGAGTAGTTGTAGAAACAGACTCCAATGTATGTAATTCACCGATAATTCCGATTCTTAAACGAACGGATCCTACAGCCCCGCCAGTATATCGATTGGTTATTGACCTGCGCGAGTTAAACAAATGCATTGTGCCACAATTTCCTGTGGTTCCAGATATCTCGTCATTATTGACAGCTATTGATTCCGAAGCAACATTCTTTACTGTAATTGATCTCAAGAATGCCTTTTTCAGCGTCCCAATAGATCCGGAAAGTCAATATTTGTTCGGATTTAGTTTAAATGGGCGCAGTTTTAAATTCTCACGCGCACCTCAAGGATTTACAGAAAGCCCCAGCATCTATAGCCAAGCACTGAAACGAGAACTTGACAGTATCAACATGCCAGTTAACACTGCCTTGCTTCAATATGTCGATGATCTGCTGATCACCGCGAGAAGCGAACCAGAGTGTGAAAAAGCATCACTGACAGTTTTACAATTTCTAGCCGAAAAGGGGCACAAGGTGTCCCCTTCTAAGCTGCAATTCTGTGTCCAGCGAGTTGTTTATCTTGGACACTCGCTGTCCAAGGAGGGAAGGCAGCTTACACCCGACCGCATTCAGTTAATAGCTAACATGCCAATACCCAAGACACAAAAGGAAGTACGAGCTTTCATAGGCCTCACGTCATATTGCAGGCAGTGGATCCCTCAGTACGCATTTCTAGCAAAACCACTCATTCAGTTAACCACACAGGAGGCAGCCACACCGACTGTTCTCCCTTGGACTCAGGAACACACACAAGCTTTTGAAAGCCTAAAGAAAGCTTTATGTCAAGCACCCGTTTTAGCAACGCCATGTTACAGAAAACAGTTTACACTCTTTGTTACAGAACGCGAAGGTACTGCCTTGTCAGTACTCACACAGGAACAAGCAGGAGCACACAAACCATGTGCTTATTTTTCTAGTACATTAGATCCCGTAGCTCAGGCTTTGCCTGCATGCCTGAAATCAGTAGCAGCGACAGCTTTAGCAATCAGACAAAGCGATGCCATAGTGTTAGGACATCCATTGACAGTTCAAGTACCACACGCAGTAGAGGTTCTTGTGAATAGAACGCAAACACAACACTTGACTATAGCGCGACTTACAGGATATGAACTTACATTGTTTCAGCCACATATAGAAATCAGACGCTGTAACACATTGAATCCTGCCACACTTTTACCTGTAATCGGAACAGACCCACTAGCCCATGACTGTATTGAAGTTATTACGATAACGACAAAACCCAGACAAGACTTAACCGATGTCCCATTGTCAGATCCAGACCTGACATTGTATGTAGATGGTTCATGCATGAGAACAAGTACAGGAGAGTTAGTGGCCGCTTACGCAGTCACAACAGATACTGAAGTCATTGAAACTAATCGTATAAATACTTTGTCAGCTCAAGCCGCAGAACTCATCGCTCTGACACAAGCCTGTATTCAAGCCACGAATAAAAAAGTCAACATATACACTGACTCACGTTATGCATTCGGAGTTGTACATGACTTCGGCGTGCTGTGGCGAGAGAGAGGTTATTTAACTTCCCACGGTGCCCAAATTCAGCACGGACCCCTCATTCATGCCTTATTAGATGCAATACATCTACCCACTGCAATATCAATTATGAAATGTAAGGCTCATACGAAGGTTACTGATATCATTTCCCAAGGCAATGATCTAGCCGACAGAACAGCTAAACAGACTGCTCAAACTCAAACCCCCGACATGACAAAGACAATAGTCCCGACACCGACACATTGTAAGACAGTTAAAGATCCTACCCTTGACGTAATTGACATACAGACACATGCTACACCAGACGAAATAAAGAAATGGACTGAATTAGGAGGGATCCAAACGGACCAAGGATGGATGATGAAGGAAAAGTCTGTATGGTTCCTTCCTGACTCAATGGTCCAAGTTATAATTAACACTATACATAGTCCAGCACATCTAGGAGAAAAAGCTATGCTAGACAGCATTCAACACATTTGGTTCAATAAACATTTACGAGCAGCAGCAAAACAAAAGGTCCGTACCTGTATGATCTGTTGTCAGTTTAACCCAGGAAAAAGCGTTCCCGTAGAACAGGGTGGATTTCATCCTCCTCATCATCCTTTTGAAGTACTCCAGATGGACTATATCCAGATGGAACGATGTCGAGGATTCAAATATGTTCTTGTAGTTGTCTGCGCTCTGTCCCGTTGGACAGAGGCATACCCGGTTTCAGATTACACTGCCCCGACTACTGCCAAACAGTTGGTTCGAGAATTCTTCCCACGATACGGTTTACCACGTGCTGTTCACTCAGATAACGGCCAGCCGTTCTCATCCGAATTAATGAAACACGTTTCACTTCTGTTAGGATATCAGTGGAAATTCCACTGTGTCCGACATCCCGAGGCAGCAGGTCTCGTAGAAAGACATAACCAGATACTGAAAATCAGAATGTCCAAAATATGCAGAGAAAAAGGTGTCGACTGGGTAGTAGCGTTACCCGTTGCACTCTTTTACATGAGAATGGTAGCACACTCACGAACAGGGCTATCCCCGTATGAGGTGATCTTCGGCAGACCACCAAATATGTGGGGGACGCCTATACCACGCAAAATAACTGATATTGACTGTAATATGCTGACAGATTACCTGGCTTCCTTGATGTCTGCACTACAATCTATTGTGGACAATATAATAATGAAATGTTGTCTGAACATTCAAACTGAGTTGTTTTTGATGGTACAAGGGAAAGAAGGTCACCACAAGGATTTTGTTTTTGAATGTTTGTTGTGTATGCATGAGTATAATGGCCATGAGTGTTTGATGATGTTTGTACATACTTTTTATTTTTTGGTTCCAGGGGATTATTAATTGTTGGTGATTATAATATATGTTTTGTAATAAAAAAAATGTTTGTAGATAAGACCTTAGCGCAACAAAAGAAATTTCTTTGCGCAAAATTATGCTTTTAAATATGAAATAAATTCAAATCATTTCCATTAAATAATAAGGAAATTCATAAAGCCCTCCTTTTGAGTTTCATTTCTTTCCAGGAGTCAGTAAAGTATTGTTGAAGATTCTCAGCTTGGACTACTTGCTTTGTTTTCTTGTATTTATGGCTCAGTTCAGCTGAGTTTTTTGAGCCACAACCCAGTGTTGTTTTCTAGCTGTAGGAGCGGGCAGCTGCCCGCGAGGTTCAGTCTAGTGGCTAAACAGCCACCGCCCTTGAGGGAACTTCAGGGTCATCATTGTCTAAATTGTTTTTTCTTTAGTAGGTTTCTTTTTTATGGTCAAGTCCTTGTTAAATGTTTGTGTTGTCTTGTGTTGTCTGAGTCTTAGTCACCCCCTGTTTGTCATCTCTGATGGCAGAGAATGATGCGTTCGCTTATAGCGAAGAACACATTCAGAATTTGATACGAGCACCGCCGGTCTTCGCATCGGCCACCTTAAGTGTTACAGCCAAAACACAGAACGAGTCGGACAAACTCACCAGATTACGTAAAAAACAAATACGCACGGACCTTCATGGACATTTCTTACTACAGCACTTAAAGGAAGGCACCATTCCATCAGGACTTCAGATACGTAACATTCCAGTAGTTTTTATAGACGATCCAATCTATAAGAAAGGTTACAGTTGTATAGAGACCAAATGCAGCAGGGACCTTATGGTCCTCACGGTTGAGACAGCCCACAGACTTTCATTGATACAACTACAGGAGATTGCGGACCTTGAAAGTGAGATCAAAAACAATTCCAACCTCACGGATGCGAAGGCCTTGTTGGAAAAAGTGGAGAAAGAAATCCTCGAGTTTAAAGATTATACGGTTATCCAAAAAAGCAACAAATTCGAACAGGATAAAAAGAATTTCTCATTGGAATCAACTTATCCGTACCTAAATAAAGATTTTTATTCCACCAACGATTCTAGAAATTATCTCCAAAACTACCAGGGGAGATCCCGGAAGAGATTCATTAACTTTTCAGAATCGTCGTCATCGTCCAGTGAAACTGCAGACACAACGACTAGGGTGAATCAGAACCAAAGAGGGAATCAACAAAATCAGGACCCACAAACATCTAACCAGGAGGCACGTTTTTTAGGCCGGGGCCAACGTCAAGGCAGAGGACGGTTGCGTTATTCCCAACCATGGGAAATGAGGACCCGACGCCAATACTACAGGAGTTAACTTTATCACCAATTTATAATTTGTCTGACAAAATACTCACAGCAGCGGAAATTTCTATTCTCCAAAAAGGACTTAGCTTTGTTCCTTCTAGATCTACAGACTTCATCAAAATGAAACTTGAAACCATGGAGTTCTGCCGAAAAATCCGTTTGAAAACGTTTTTTTCTGAAACAACTGAGGCCGTTACACCAGAAATCACCGGACTAAGAAAGAAATCAACTTTTTGTCCAACAGGACCCAAAGTTCCCAAGGAGATCTCCACTTTTGAGAGAACCATTTTATCAGGGATACAGGCAATGGAAAGTAAAAAAAGTTTCGTGAGGTTCAACTTAGCCAAAAAGGAAAAAGATGCCCTTATTGGCCTGCAAAATGATAGATCTATCGTAGTGAAGCAGGCGGACAAAGGTGGAGCAGTTGTCCTTTGGGATGTTAATAAATATAAGAAGGAGGTACTCCGTCAATTGGGAGACGTGACCTGTTACCGGAAAATCACAAAAGATCCAACTAAAGAATTACAAGACCAACTATTCCATATCATAGAGGAAGGCTTTACACAAGGATTCGTGGGACCAAAAGAGCGCCTGTTCCTGAAAAATATGAACCCAAGGATACCGGTCTTCTATGCTTTACCCAAACTCCATAAAAATGAATTGGACCCCCCAGGACGACCCATAGTATCTGGTTGTGAATCACTCATTGAGCCAGTGGCTCAATATATTGACTTTTTTCTGAAACCATTCATCAAGTTGATTCCGGCGCATTTGAAAGACACCACTGCTTTCTTGAATAGAATTATATCCGTGCATTTCGACAAAACTACACAATTGATGGTTACAATGGATGTGGTGTCACTCTACACCCAAATCCCACAAGATCAAGCTTTGGAGGCTTTAGAGTGGTTCTTAAATTTAAGAGAACGACCAGTACAAGTCCCCACGGAATTTCTCCTTTCATTGGCTAAGTTTGCACTATCAAAAAATTACTTTTCCTTTGACTCCGAGTTTTTCTACCAAATACGAGGCGTGGCCATGGGTTGTCCTTTCGCACCGGAGTTGGCAGTTTTATACATGGGTTTATATGAAAATAATTTCATATATAACAACAACCCGTTTGCTGCTAACATTTCCAACTACATGCGTTACATCGATGACATTTTCTTAATTTGGACTGGTACACAGCGATCACTTGACGATTTTATCTGTTGGCTCAATGGAAGATCAAATGATATCAAATACAGTTGTATCTCGTCAAACGATTCAATCACTTTTTTGGACGTCAAGGTAGTTGCTTCTGATGGAGAGCTCGAAACCACACTTTTCAGAAAAGATACAGATCGAAATAAGGCCCTTCATTTCACGAGCAATCATCCTCGCAGCCTAAGACAAAATCTACCCTATGGTCAGTTCTTGCGAATTCGCAGGAACTGTACCAAAAAAGAAGAATATTTCATGCATGGAAACAAGTTGAGAGACCGCCTCCTAGAGAGGGGATATCCAAAGAAATTAATCAAACATTCTTTAAAAAGAGCTTGGTGGACACCAAGAGAGACATTGCTGGAGCAAAGGATTAAGAAGAAGGGAGACAGATCGGTCTGTGTGACAACATTTTGCCCTAACAGCCACCAACTCCGCAAACTCATCTTGGGAAATTGGCATTTAATCAAGGACCTCCACGAGGATTTTTCGAGACCCCCGATGTTTGCGTTCAAAAAGGAGAAAAGTGTAGCGAACTACATAGTACGTGCTGCCTTACCGAAAGAAGAACAACGCACATTGAGGAGTATGCTCAACCTACCACCAGTTTTGGGGCACCACAAATGTGGAACATGCATAAACTGTGACCAGACCATAGAGGGCGATGTTTTTTCATTCAACACCACGCATTGGAAACATAACACATTCAGCAATTGCAAAACAAAGAATGTCGTTTATGCAATAGTCTGTCCGTGTCCCAAACTGTACATTGGGAAGACAACGCAGGAGGTGCGACAACGCATTACGCAGCATAAATCGCGGATCAGACGTCGAGTTGAGAATGCCCCTTTAGTCCATCATTGGGTATCTCATTCACACAGTGAGACAGATCTGAGATGGACAGTTTTGTCCAAAATTGAAAGAGATCCACGTGGGGGTGATCTTGAAGCCCAATTAAGCCGTCGCGAGGCATTATTAATTATGAAATACAACACGGCTATCAATGGCCTGAATGAAGTCGCTGAGATCTTCAGACCAATTGGATAATGAAAAAAGACATTTGTCCTCTGTCGCTGTCCCTTCATCTTGGGCCTGTCTGGGTCTGCTGCTTCCATTGATATACGATCAATAATTGATGGAGAATTCCGATCACTCGTTTTGGGGATGTTCGCCCCGAATCTTTGGTGCGTAGCAAAGGTATTGCTCTTTAATATACAGACACAACTGTAAAGAAGAAGGTTTAAGCTCATCACCCAGAAGCCACTCATTTGTATCATCAGCATTCCAAATTCAAAACATTGTTTCCCATTTCTCCAGCCACGTTTTGATTATACACACCTGCAGGTTCGTCAAGCACAAAACTACATGTCCCAGGAAGCTTTGCGCTTCTTAGAGGGCTAATGAAAGCTACTGGCAACCATTACCCACAAGGCTCTGTGCTTCCTCACTCGTGGATTGACAAAGTTTTGGACGGATGGAAAATGCTCTCCCGGTAAGCCTTTAGGGAAACGGGGATTAGTCATTCCTAGGAGACAGGAGCGCTGAGACGTCAGGTCGTTTTTGGTTACTTACTTAGTTCGTTTCGTTCGCCTTTTCAGATTCCGGCGCGGGAAAAGCATCTGGAAGTAGACCGCAAGACTTATTCAAGTAAGTTCTTGACTGAACACAGCTAACTTTGGTCCAGTTTTTCAAATGCGCATGTGTACAATCGTTCAGAGTGGCTAAAGAAACGATAATAGCAAACGATACTCATCTCGACCTCTCCCCCTCTCCCTTTAGATACATAAGGATTCAATTGTTGGTAGCCGGATAAAAGGATACGTTCCCTTCTTGCAGTAAGTTGAGCAAATATCTCTCACCTTTGTCTACAGTCCGTTGTGTGTCATGTGTCATGTGTTATTTGTGTAGTCCTGGTTAGTGAAGTCAATTTTAATCTAGTTGGTTTTGGTACTGTTTTGGTTTAGGTCCCTCTGGATTGGAAACGATTTGCATCCACTTCAGGCAGATAGATTTTCACGCTTCAAGGTTGGTTTTGCTAAGCCCTGTTTAGTGCTCTGTAGCTTTTCTAAGTCGTAATTCACATTCTAAATCTTTGTCATTGTTCATTGCAGAAATTGGTTGGTCCTGAGGAGAACCCTTAAATTCTGGGGTTCGAAACGCGTCGACCAGTTCTCATTGTCCTTGTGTTGCACCGCTTTCAAAATATTTTTCTCTTTTGTGAAGTCTATAAAACAATTGGTCATATTTATTGTGGACAATATAATAATGAAATGTTGTCTGAACATTCAAACTGAGTTGTTTTTGATGGTACAAGGGAAAGAAGGTCACCACAAGGATTTTGTTTTTGAATGTTTGTTGTGTATGCATGAGTATAATGGCCATGAGTGTTTGATGATGTTTGTACATACTTTTTATTTTTTGGTTCCAGGGGATTATTAATTGTTGGTGATTATAATATATGTTTTGTAATAAAAAAAATGTTTGTAGATAAGACCTTAGCGCAACAAAAGAAATTTCTTTGCGCAAAATTATGCTTTTAAATATGAAATAAATTCAAATCATTTCCATTAAATAATAAGGAAATTCATAAAGCCCTCCTTTTGAGTTTCATTTCTTTCCAGGAGTCAGTAAAGTATTGTTGAAGATTCTCAGCTTGGACTACTTGCTTTGTTTTCTTGCACTACAATCTTGTCATTCACAGGTAGCTGCAGCTTTTCCCGACAACACTGAGGTGAAACCCCATGACGTTGTTCCGGGTGATCTTGTCTTTGTGAGGAATTTCGACCGAAAGACTCAGCTGGAGCCCAGGTGGAAATCACCCAAGTTGGTCCTGTTGACCACAAGGACAGCCGTGAAGATCGAGGGCCGCAAGTGCTGGATTCATTCAAGTCATATCAAGAAATTTCATGGACTATCCTCGGATATAGACATTGTGCCATGCACTCCCTCACAGACTGATTCAAAACTTCCTTTGGTTGAAAAGACTGAAACCGAACTCTATAAAGAAAAATTGAGGCCTAGAACGTCAGACAATTTGATTGTTTAAGTCCTCTCCAAGGTGAAGCGGTTGAATTTGTCCCTGACATGTATCCTCTAGACCTGAATCATGGACAGTCGCGGAAAATGTTGAAACGACAGGCGTATTGTAAATCACTGCGTAGCCACTGTATAGGGACATTATTAATTCTGTTTTTATTGAGTCTTTTAATAATTATTACAAGTATGTTGTTGCACATATATTACCCTATTTCTAGACATGTTTATAATGTTACTGCTGAACATTCTTTTAGTGACTTACCTCCGCATGAATTGTCTTATAGACTTGCGCTGCGCAATAACACTTTCATTAGTATGTTACATCATTCCCATCAGACTAGTAATGCTACCAATTGTTGGGTGTGTGGCCGACTCCCTCCCTATCAGAATTATGAAGGAGTCCTGCCTTTCTTTCCACATCCATTCACACATAATGGCTCCTGTGGAGCATGGTTTAGTTTAATCAATTCCATAGACTCAGACACAGCAGTTTACCAAGATCATTGGGTATGGGGAAACCTGAACCTAGTTTTACTCAAGGTCTGCTACCCTGACAAGGAGGGTCGCCCCAAAAGAACAGGAACTGATCTAGAAAATGAAGTATATGGATTAGGTAATTTTACACCTAATCTCATGATTCTAAATGTCGTATCCGAAGTTGAACTAGTCTTACCCACCATGTCAGTATTCTCAGCGAAGGGTGAATTGTGTGTAAGAAAGGTTGGTTCCAAACATATGGGCCATAGTAAATGCACTACTATAGTAGAATTCAGTGATCAAGGCAAATCTTCATTTAAAGCTTCTCGCCACTCCTACTTTATATGTGGTCAGACTGCATATATGCGTCTACCTCCAGATTGGGATGGTACCTGCTACATTGCATTCCTTTTGCCACCTGTTTTTCTAGCTCCTCCTGATTATTACAGAAATATTCATTTAGTACACAACAGAAAGCGGAGAGATCTCCCCATTGTCGATTACACTGAGACGGCATGGGACAAGTATGTAGATTTTAATAAAGGCATCTTTCCCTATATAGGTACTGTTACTAATAGTAAGCTGATACGTAGATTAACTAGAACCCTCGAAGCAGTAGTGAATGAGACTATTTCCGCCTTAGGCAATTTAACGGAAGAGCAGTCTGCTATGCGGATTGTTGTGCTTCAAAATCGTCTTGTCCTTGACGTCATCCTGGCTGATAGGGGCGGAGCTTGTAGGGTCATCGGATCAAGCTGCTGCGTATTCATACCAGAAAATTCGCCATCTGTATATAAAGCCATCACTCGCCTCCATAAGATTGTAAACCAGATACACCAGAACCCAGGCACTTGGACTTGGTCCAGTTGGTTTTGGAGTGTGATATCAGCCTGGGGATGGAGAGTTTTATCCTTCCTAGGTATTGGCCTTCTCATACTATTCAGTTGCTGTCTATGTCTACAATGTGGACCAGCGATTTGTGGTCTGTGTGCCACATCGTGTATTCCACCACCAAGATTTCATTCAAGATCACGGAAGAAGAAAGAAGAACAAATGATGCTATATGAACAGATCAATGGATTGATGAAGATTGATATCTCTTGAAGGGCAAGTAGGGGACAAGGAGGGAATGTGGAAATGTGGATTTTCCTGGTCAGTTATGTCCCCTATCTTGGACCCCAACGGTTCTATGTGCATGTCACAAGTACATGTATGTTCCCTCCAGTTCCAGTTATGAAGACGCAAATACATGTGCGTCCACCGTCAACATGTCCTCTGTCAGATCCGCCATGAATAGGCCGGATATTCCATTCCTAAATATGAAAGGCCACCGGTTTTATATGGTTCACTTATGCCATTTTACAGTCCAGGCAAGTAGGCCCTGATTCTGTCATCAAACTCCTTTTCCCTTCTGCCTCTGAAAGCTCCAGTCTGAGCCTGCATCTGTGACCATGAACTTGGTCTCATTCTCTGCGCGGCTCACGAAGCCTGACATCAGCCTATTCTCTGCCAAGAACTGTATTTCACCTTCGAATTATCTGCTTCCCCCTCAGCCGATGCATTCCTGCCTAGTAGTTTTAGTAAACATTCTTCCAGTCACCAAGCAAAAGGCCCGGCTTCTCTGTCCTCATGCAAGTAATTCATAGCCCTGTTACCATGGAATATTCCTACCCCCTCGCATTCAGTGTAGACACTTAGACGCTTGTACACGCACGCACAGTCAGTATAGAATAGATTCTGTCCGAGAGTTCTTCTTTTGTGGATAACATAGTTCTTTAAACATAGGATGTTAGATATGATTTGGGATTAGGTTGACTTGACCCCCCAGACTTTTCGTCTCCACATGTAGAGCTAATGTCAAGTCCCCTTCACCCCCTAGTTACACGTCAATTACACGTCATGCTGCTGCGCGCGCATCTATGCCAAGTATTATCTTATAGATCCACCTATATATGACATCATAACCAATCATGTTCCTTTTTACTCCTTATTACACCCATTTTCGGTTACGCAGGTGAAACGTCAATTTCCTTATCAATTGTTACGCCTACTGTATTCGCTTCATTGTAATGAATGTACTATAAAAGTTACTTCTTGTCAATAAAGTATGTACTTCACTTCCTGAACCCCCGTGGTGATGGAACTTGGAGCATCCGATTATAATCGATTATTGGAATAAAGCCCATTCCGAACCTCTAATATCACGGATTCTGCCTCTCATTTTACTGAGCTATTTTATTATGATTCTGTATCAAATTCAGTCCCGGTAAAGGAATTTTATTTACCACAGTTGTATGTGGGTTTGTAACATGTGTATTGCCAGAGTTGTGAGTTGCATGATTGTGTATTGGAGGTGTGTGGTGTGTTCATTTGGTACTTACCAACGAGCACTGCATTTCCGTAGGTGCCATCCTGGAAGCGCCGGTTGATGATGGACTGCTGGAAGATGTATGAGTCATGCACACTCCCTGGGTAGTTGGCGACGACATTGGTGAACATTCCCCGGTGGTCCACTATTGCCAGCACATTGATGGAATGCGCAGGCTTTCTGCTGTGGTAATTGTGTGCAGTGTCGGCAGGGGGCAGAAGTAGGACATGTGTGCAGTCAATTGCCCCCAACACGTGCGGGAATGCAGCTATGGCATGGAAGCCTTGCTTGGTCTCCGGCTGTTCCTGCGCAGTGTGGGGGAAGTATAGGTACTGGGGTACCAAGCTGATGAGTGCATCCAGGACAGGTTTGAGGAACTTTGATAGGGCTGGCTGTGAGACTCCTCCGACTCTGGCGGTTGTTGGTTGGAAAGTCACAGAGGCCAACAGGTGCAGCACATTCAGCTGCTTTGTCTGCGGAGGGATGTTGGTTCTCCGCTGTGTAAGTGCCGTGAGCCTGTGGGCAATGATGTTCAGGATGCTGAGGATAGTTGTCTCTTTGAGTCTGTAGTGGGCAATGACATGCTCTGGTGTTAAGTCTGTGAGGCTGGTGCATTTCCTGAAGGTCCGCTGTCTTTGTCTGCGCTGCCTCTGTGGTGGTCCGGGGGGCGGTGGGGGTCTGGAAGGGGTGGCGGTCCTGGGGGTGGAGTTGGATGTTGTGGCCCTGTTGGGGCTCCGAGCTGCATGAAGAGTAGCTCCATGGCATCTGTTGTTCTTCAGGTGTGGCTCTGGGCTCCCTTTTCTGGTGCCGGTTGTCGACCGACTTTTCACCAGGTCAGAGCAGGTGTTAATTTCCTCCTGCTAACATGCCTTATTGCCTGTTTTGTGATCTTTTAGCAGAACTGGCTGGTCGTTGAGAATGTTGCGGAATGGTGTTGTCACTGCTTTTTGCTCTGGAACGCCTACTCTGCATCTCATTAGCGTTAGTTGCCGATGTCTTTAGCGGCTGCTATCGCAGGTAAACTGGTGTTGTTGGCTGTTAGCACCAGCTTGTGAATGGTGCAGTATATTTATCCCGACTTTGGCTGCGCTAAAGTGCCGATAACTCGGCGATAGGTCCTTGAAAATATGCCCCTTGGTTTCTAGAATAAAAAGTTACTGCACCTTCTTCATGGTTCTATTAAAAATAAATGCAGGTGAATGGGCAAAAAACTGACAGCCATTACTGTAAATGCAAAACTGTGGGAAGAACTAATATTCTTAATTTTACTCCACTTTGCAGAGAAACTTTTTACAAGATGCATTTTTCAGTGAATGGCTACTATATTTTACTCCTCAATTTTTTTTATAAGATAGGTATATGTGCAAACAAAGGCTAGGCAAGATGCTTCCCCAGGTAAATGGGGATTGGTTACACATGTTTTGGTCCTGTCCACAACTTTTCCAAATTTGGCAAAAAAAAATTCATAGACTAGGGGTTATATTCACAAGAACGTGTGATAACTACCGCAAGAGTAGCGTAACACAAGTTTCAATATCGCAGCCAATTGCGGGAAAATAACCCAGTGACAACGTGGAATTCACAACAAAGTGGTAGCACGGTACCAAGCGATATTCTGCCGAAACCGTGGACAATGTCTGCGATACAACCACCATGACGGAGATAAAACCACAACACCAAAAAACACACGATGGGCCAAAGCGCGATGAGCAAATCAGCGATAAGCAGTGCCAGACCTGCAACACACACCTGGCAGGCTCAAAAAATCTCCATAAAAGTAGAAAAAACACCCACACACAAACTGACCTACACCCAAGCACCATGGAGGCCGCCGGAGCAGGCACAGAGGACGAGCGCAACCCCACAAGCACCCCGGACGACCAGCCTGGGACTTCGGGACAGGGAAGGGCAAGGACAAGAAGACGAGAAAGACGAAGTTCAGTCCACTGGCGAACAGGATCATAGTCACGGAGGTGATGGAACACCATCAACAACTCTTCATCACCTCCAATGTGTCATTGGGCACCAAAACTGGAATATGGCGGGACATCGTCGACAAGGTGAATGATGTCGGAGAGCACAAGCAGACAATGGACGAGTTCAAGAGGTGATGGAATGACATCAAGCGGAACACCAAGGAGAAACTCTCTGCCAACCAGAAGGCAGCAATGCAGACTGGGGGTGGGGGGGCCCAGAGCCATAGCTGGAGCTGGATGACATGGAGGAGCTGGTGTCGACAGTCATCAGTGTGGATACTGTGGCTGGACTCGGGGGAGCGGACTCTGCTCGACAGGACACAACACAACCGCAACAGGGTGAGTGACCACCACTGGGTGACGGGTGGAGATGGGCACAATGGCACACATGCACAATCAAGCAGGGCACAGTACACACCCACAATGACCCTGGCTCCTCGCCCAGACCCACATACTGCCACAATGTACAATGCCATGCTGTCTGAATGTCAACCTGTACCATGCAGCTACATACATGTGAACACATTGTAATACCAAATTACCCCTTCACATCGCAGGGGCATCGTCAACACCTCCGGCAGAGCAGTCCCAGCCACTCTTCACTGATGACGAGGAGGAGAACACCAGCATCGACACCCAAACCATCCAATACATCATTGACCTCATCCGCCACTCACCTCCAGGATCAGGGCAGCCCAGCTACATCGATGAGACCCCACCCACCACCCAAATCACCCAGCAAGAGGCACCCACTGCCCGGCTCCCTCCCAAGCTCCCCCAGGAACAACAAATGGCCTTCCAATGCCGTGTGCTGGAGGGCCAGAGGGAGACGGCTGAGCAGGTGCGGGTGGGGTTCAAACTCATGGCTGCCAAACTGGACGCCATCCTTGGGTGTCTATGTCTTCCCCATAGTCTCCAACAAGCCCTGACTGACATTGCTGGAGTCATGACGTGTGGAGAAGAACAGCTGTCCGCTCAGAGTGGCTCCAGCGATGCCAGCCGTGAGCTGGCACACACGTGAAAGCTCATGGAGAACATGGTGAGGATGGAGGCGGAAAGGATGGCAGCCACCGCTGCACATCATCAAAATGTAGCTGGGATCTATCATACCCTGCAGACCTCCATCATGGCATTGCCGCCACAAGGCTTGGCGCTGATGAATGCTGCTGCCCCCACACCATTCACATCACCACCCTCTGGTGGGTCAGTGCCTCCCAGTGCAGCAGGCGTTTCCACGCAGGCACCTGATGTGTCAGTGGCACACAGTGCTGCCGACAATCACCCTCTGGCCCCTGATGTGTCAGTGGCACACAGTGCCACAGCCAGTACTGCAACACCCACAGGTGGGGCTGGGCACACACCCGGGGACGAGGACATAGATGAGACTGTGGTCAGAAGGAGCTGGCACTAGCATTCATTTCTGCCACCTGGCCTGCTTCTGCTTTGTTCTGCCCACGGCCTCATGACCTTCCACTGACCCCCGATACACTCTGATGCACTCACCTTGGACAGCGACAATGACTGCCACATCCTGTTCGATGACCAATGACACGGCAGACAGACTGCGGACTGTACCCTTTCTCTTCTGCAGTACAAGTCACCCTCGGATGGACTCTGGCTGGCCCTCCACGGGCCCATATTGTGTAGTGTGCTCGGCATTACCCTGTACAGCTCCAGCTGCACAACTGCACTGGATATGCAAATAAACATCCAGTGATGCCCTGCTGCATCATGTCTTACATCATTTAGGTATGGCTGTGTGGATGAATGTTGGGACAGTGCCTTCCCTTGCATCAATGATGTTCATCCTGTGGGATGCAAGTCAGAGGGTGTGACATTGCATTTTGTGTACCTGGTCCCGTGAACACTACAACAGGGACACACGCATCGGTCACTTCCATGTCCGGATATGGACTGGACCACGCCCGAGCCCATGAGTCATTGTGGCAAGCCCTGCGCTGGTCCAGCGTACGGCAGGCCAGGCCACTCCGATGACGCACAGAGTGGGGGGGCATCATTGCTACCCGGCGCTGGTGGTGTGCAGGTCACTGGTCTAGTCGTCAGTATGTCACAGCCACTCCCTGAGGGCAGGTTTGCATACACACCACACCCATCCAGCACAGGCGTCACTGGTCATGTGACTCCGCCAACATAAGGGGCCGACGAAGTCGCATTCACCTCCTCCGGTGGTGACTAGATGACGGCCGCTTCACGCTTCTCATTCATAAAGGGCCCATGAGTTGTTGCGCACAGGATTGGTGGCATCCGAGGCCTTGCGGATGGCACAGGCACTGAGTCACTGGCACCTTAAGCTGCTGAACCGGTGTGCAGCCTGCGATGATGCCCCGTCCTGGCGGTCCGGACAGCTCAGGTTTAGTGTGCCCTGCTGGACCACAGTGTAGGCCAGAGCCAGCGGGCAGCGCGGGCCTACCGCTACGTGGTGTCGTTTCCGGGATCCCAGAGTTAGTGGCACCCATTGGGCTGAGTGGGTGTGTAGCCTGCGGGTGCACTGGTATGTCCTCTGCCATGGAGTATTCAAGACCCAGCAACAAACTTGAGACCTGGTGGCTTGCGGATCATGGCTGCATTGTGTGGAGGGTGTCATGTGCGTGGGCCCGAGCTTGTGGCTTGCAGCGGCACGCGGTGGGACCTCCTGTCTACGTGCTAGTGGCAGAAGGTGAGCAGTGAGGCCTGGGTGTCCATGGGCAGGCATGATCCGATGGGCGGCAGGAGGGGTTGGGGTGCCTCTGCCTGGGGGTGCATGGGCGGGCAGGCGATGTTGTCTTGTGCAGATGTGTGTACTGTGCCAGTCATGTATCTGGACTCTGTTTCAGCCGACGGCTTTGTTTCAGATGTGTGACCTGGTGAACTCCAATACATACCGGCACGTGGTTGGAGACACACCGGTGGCAGCAGGTGAGCAGTGTGGCCTTGCTGCGCAGGGGCAGCACTCTCTCTCTCTCTCCCTCTCTTCTTCTCTCTCTCTCTCCCTCTCTTCTTCTCTCTCTCTCTTTCTCTCTCTCCCTCTCTTCTTCTCTCTCTCTCTCTCTCTCTCTCTCCCTCTCTTCTCCTCTCTTTCTCTCTCTCTCCCTCTCTTCTTCTCTCTCTCTCTCTCTTCCTTCCTCTCTTCCTCTTTCTGTCCTTTGCTCTCTCTGTTCTTTGATGTGCGCAGGACACACCTTCTCATCATGATTTTTGTCTTGCAGGCTGGGACCTACAGATTGTCCCGAGGGGTGCGGCCATGTGTCTTCATTTCATTTCAGTGTTAATTTTAATAAAGTTTAATTTGTTGCTTCGAAAGTGAATGTGTGCTGCTCATTTCTGTGTCGACACATGCATGTCACCAGTTGTGATTGTGCGACGTCAGGTGGATTATTTTGTACATGTTTAGGTGTAGCTGATGTGGCATGTCTTTGGTCGGGGGGTGCCAGGGAGGGGTGGTCCTGGGGGTGGTGGCGGTGGGTGTTGTGGCCCTCTTGGTTGTCCGGGCCACATGACCAGTTGCTCCATGGCATCTGTTGCCCTTCTGATGTGGCCCTGGGCTGTGCTCCCTTTTGTGGTGCAGGCTGCCATCCGACTTCACACCAGGTCAGAGCAGGTGTAGATTTCCTTGTGCTAACGCGCCTTATCGCCTGTTTTGTGTTTTTATTAACCCTGGGCATAGTTTGCGAAGTAGCGCTACGCGTAGCTACGTAAAGTGCACTTCGCACTACGCGTGCTGCGCGTAGCTTCGCAAACTGCGTAGTGCACTGTGTAAGATGCTGTTCGCACTGATTGCACAGTGCTGGATGCTTGTCCGCACTGTGCAATCAGTGCAAACTGCATCTTGCACAGTGCAAGCGGTCGTTTTCTGCCGCTCGAGTAGATTTCTACTCGAGCGGCAGCTTTCTCAACGCGGACTGGTAGTTTCTCATTGCGAGCAGTCGAACACTCGCAATGAGAAACCTGACCTCCCCGCGTTGAGAAGCTCGCCGGGAGGTTTATTTTCCACGCTTGCGATTGGCAACTTGATGTTGCTGATCGCGAACGAGGAAAAAGTCTCACCGGGATGTCATTTTGCTTGCTCACGGTCGCCAACTTGACGTTGATGACTGCAAGCAAGCAAAAAATGACCGCTGCACTACGCTACGCTACGCTATGTGTGTTTGCACTGTGCTACGTGCAATTCGTGTAGTGCGAAATAGTGCAAACTTCGCAAACTACGTGAGCGTAGCGTAGTGCATTGCCCAGGCTTAGTTTTTATTGCAGATCTGGCTGGTTGTTGAGAATGTTGAGATGTGATGTTGTCGCAGCTTTTGGCACGGGAACTCCTACTCTGCATCTCATTAGTGATAGTTGCGAGGGGCCTCTGTGGCGATGTTTCTTGTGGCTGCTATCGCGGGTAAACTGGTGCTGTGGGCTGTTAGCACCAGCTTGTGAATGGGGAGGTAAATTTATCACGACTTTGGCTGCGATAAAGTGCCGTTAATTCAGCAATAGCTCCTTGTGAATATAAGTTTATTAACCCAAACAAAGATAAACCCAAAGGGAAATGGAACCATATCTACACCTCAGTCTGCCCAAGTTGTTATTGCAATGCTTGTGTCTAGATCATTGATAATTGAAGATAGGAAATCTCCTAATGCTCCTCACTTTGATCAATGGTTCATTAAAATGAGTACTGTGATTTCTTAATGGGATTTATCCTGAATGGACATGTGTTTTAGAAAAATGTCACTATATCTGGAATTGTTAGGATTCAGCTATTCTGTGAGTTTTTGAATGATTGCTGTTGATCTAAATCGTTGGTATCTGTATGTTTGAATTGCCCTATAACTTTCCATTGATTGTGTTTGCTGTAGTACCTGCTACTTATATGCCTTATATTTACACACTCTATTTATCATGTGTATCTTGAACTATATTCTCCAATAAATATTAAAAAGAAAACAATACTGCTCTGTATGCAATACCAGAGTTATGAGATGGTGTTGCTGACAGTAAAACTACTCGTCAGAGTTAGGTTTTCCCTATATGACAAAACGAATATTTAATAATCTTATTTTTTTTTAAAAAATTCTCTCCCTCTCTCTATCTCTCTCCCTGCCTTTCTTTCTCTCTCTGTCTCTCAAGCACATACACACACACACACACGCACACACACACACACACACACACGTGAAGCAGAGCCCACTAATCTATCTTCCTGTCATAGAAAAGAGCGACCATAAAATTACACACAGATCACATTCAACCTTGTGAGCTACTTCTTTTGAAAGGTAGCCTTTGAACAACAGATGACACAGTTTCCATGCCATGCCCATGTGCTCAAGTCACCCAACTATTTATTGTTATCTTTACTCAAGATCATTTTATAAAGCAGAGGCATCCTTCATCATTGGATAGAATTGAAGGGTTATATATAACAATAAATGTTGGATATGTTTAATAAGCACTTTAAATGGGACAGGTTGTGTCAATGCTCTGCATCAGCAAAGTAAAAAATAAAAAGTGCTAAGTTGGGAATCCCTTTTTTCTGGCTATGACTTCATCACAACAATGGATAAATCATGAAGCAGGCTGAAAAAAGCCTGGGTGTCTGGCGTGGACAGGTGTGGAAGTGGTACAGGGCTTAGAGGTCCTAGGGGATCTGGAAAAATACCTGGATGAGGACTAATACCATTTGCAGGAGCAGTAGCAAGTATACTGAAAGGGACGGGACAGCCAGGAATATGATGATGAGGATCAGTATCAGGAGGAGAAAGATCAGAAGTGCTGGATCAGGCGAACCGTGAAGACCGGGATCAGGAGGACAAAGACAGGAGGTCTAAGTGCAAGAGGGCTGGGAGAGTTAGGAGGAGGACCAGTACTCAGAAGTTGAGAAACATCAGCAACAGGAGGAGGAGGGGACAAGGAGGAGATGAAAGAGAGGACGATCAAAGGGTAGGAGGAGGACCATGAGAAACACCTGTAGGATGACCCTTTCGAGTAGTAGGAGAAGGATGAGGAAGAGGACCATAAACAGTAGGAGGAGGTGAAAGAGAGAGAGGATTAGGTACATGGCCAGAAGAAAAACCTGGAGGAGAGGATTTCAAGGTGTGCCAGGTTTGTTTACTTGTATAGTGTTGAAGGCCCAATAAATTGATTTCTCACACAGAGATGTGTTGGTGTGTCTGTGGTAAGCTTATAGATAAGCTTAAACAGGTCTTTCAGATATATGTGGACACTTTGGCTCCTCACTCTTACTTTAGAGCAATGAGTGGCATATCTTAAACAACAGACATGCACATGGTAAGCAGCTTGACCTCCCACTAGTTTCATGAGTATGTCCACCTTTCTTCTGATGCAAATATGCCATATGTGTTTATTTCTATATTCATAGCACTTCCTTTTGTGTGAAGCAATTGTGATTGTTGACCCCATGTTTTAATGCATAGGCTTTTTTACAGAGTCTTCTGCTTTTGTAAACCATTGAAAATGATTCTTATCAGGCCATACTCTTTTAGGAAGCCCCACTTTTTCAGTCTAGCTTAAGTCACTGTTTTTCAGAATGTCACCATCCCTCCCAGTGGAACCCCTAATGCCCTTAAACACATACCCTCCCAAAATAGTTTACACACATACCATCCCAAAATATTTTATACCAATGTCTGCCCTTCCAAGTACAATGCAGACATTGTCAGAAATGTCAAATTCAAACTGAATCCATCTCAAAATCTGAAGTGCACTTTTGTTTGAATGAGGCAAGTCAAACATTATGCAACATTATTTAACAATGTATGGTATGTTGTATTCATTATCATCAAAGTACTTTATTCGGTAGATTATACCATCAAAGTGTACATTTGAATAAAGTGCATCACAATCTATTTGCAGGTAAAATCAGTTACAATTTTGTTAAAAAAACAATGTGCTGAGACAGCAATTATTGGTTCAACAATATAAAAAGTCAATAAGCAATATTCACAGATAACAGATAGGTAAACAAAGAACATGTTAGCAATAGCTTTTTCATTAAAAAATTGTTGGCTATTTCCCCAACACGACTCTAAGTCATAGTAAGATACATATAATAGGGACGCTGCTCACCTAAATGTGCTTCTATATTTAAAATGTATCTTAAAAACCTCCCACGTTTATACCAAACATTAAAGGGAAAGCAACATACTGAAAACACAGTAGGTCCCGGTGTTACAGTTTTCATTATGCCCAGCGTCTCTTGGTAATGAGTGACTCCCATGTTCAAACAAATTGGCTGGAGCCACTTATATGATCCAATGACTCTGGCTCCGAATCAAACGCAGGGCATACTACAGAAATCTGATTTTTATTCCACATGCTACTAAATGTTCCCAAAGGCAATCAGCCATACCTGAACCTTAAATGTAGACTTTTAGCAAGAGTTGGAGTAACAGTGTCTAAGAATTGTTCAAATGCCGGGACTGGTGTTTTCTCAAGAAACCTCTCAGTCAAATGGCCTGGGTTACTCTTTCAGAGTTGTTCAAATAAGTAAGGCCAATATACTGATTTTAAAACCTGCCTTTCCTCCTCACAGATTTGGTCAGGGGTCTCCCAAAATCTTTATAAATTTAACTTCTTACACAGCAACAAATGAACCTTAAACAAGGAAACTTTATGGTGTTTTCCATCCTCTTTAGATCACGTAGAAAATCCCTGTAATCATACAGCTCTAGTGTCGACCAGAATTATAGATGCTTTAACTTGGAAAGGTCAGAGACACAGTTAATACATAGCTCATGACAGAGCGGAATAGAAGGGGTACTAGTTTGTACTGCTACCATTGCCTTTATAAAATTGTTCTCCGATACTGCGTGCTTGTAAGTGTCATTAGTATCCCCAGTTTTCCACTCCAAATAATGCAGCACTCATGGCGTTGGCATGGTAAACCTCTAGAGCTCGAGAAATTGATAGGGAATCTGTTATTTTATAAAAGCGTAATATGGCTTACGATCTGTGCGAGAGAACAAGGGAACCTTTATCAATTTGAGGGTCCCATTTGTATTTGTCTGACAAAGTCACACCCAAATAATCAATGCTAAATACCCTACCAAGTTTATCAGTGCTGGTTTTGACAATATTATTTCTAGAGGAACCTTTAACAAAAACAACGTATTTGATTTTAGAGCAGTTCAGCTCTAAACCCCTAGACCTGCCATAAATGTATTCAGCTGAATCTGGAGACCCAGGGGAGTTTTTGATATAAGTAATGATTCAACCGCAAAGAGGAGAAGTGGAATTTTTTCCCCACTGAAGGAGGGTGAATCATTAGCACATGACCGCAAATCCTTTACTACATCGTTTATATATAGAAAGTAAACAGGGTGGACGCGAGTACTCACCCATGTCGAGCTCCACATGATATTGGGATATGATTTGTCAGTTTCTCCTTCTCAACCCATCTGTCCTGAGGATAATTCCTTTTGTGAAATCTGATTATGATACTAATAAGATTGCTAGGGGCACCCATATTAGTAATACTCTCCATTATTTATCGTAGGTGATCAGGATGAATGCTGCTCGGAGATCGACAAAAGCTAAAAACTGTTTTTGCTTGGTCATAGTACATGCTTGCAATAAAGGAGAGAGACCTTAAACACCTGATCTAAAGTGCTAATTTTTACCCGGAACCCTGCCTGCAAATGTGACAAAATCTGCTCTGTGTTGATCCAGGATTATAGTTTGTCAAGAACTTGCCTAGGGAAAACTTTTTGAATATTATCTTTTAGGCTAATATGCCTATAGTTGGTAGGGCAGCCTCCATCCTCCAGGAATTATATTCACCCCTCTCCAGGTATCAGCAGCTGCAATAGCATTCGACAAAAGATTCACATAACAAGCCCAAATCTGTGGTTCAGACTTGAATACATCCACTGGGATTTGATCAGGGCCTGGTGCCTTTAGAGACTTTAAACTGTTGCTAGCAAAAAGAGTCTCTTCCAGACTGAAGAGGGTCTTTCTGCATAACCTGGTGACATGATTTGATGGATCGCTAATTGGCCCCCCAGGCAACACATGTAAGGAATGCCCATTAGAACAGTCTTTGGCATACAATACAGAAAAGTGATCTTCCCACTTATTAGGTGGAATATGATAGTGCCTTGGACTGGAGCTCCCAGTGCTCCCCGGTGTTATTATGTGCCAGAAAGTATGACTATCATTCATTTTGAGAACCTGTAACAAATCTTGCTAATTATTGTCCTCTCATTTACGCTTAGCTTTGGTAAGCGCTGCTTTATACCTAAGGCGTGCGGTGATGGTTTTCACATGATTACATTCCCTGACTGCTCTTTTTGGAAATTGCTTGACCTTTCTACGTTCCTGAGAGAACCACTTGGGATCTTTCATATGAATTCCTGATTTGCAGCGAACCTCTGTGCAGACAATAGCCAACAATTTGTTAAAAAACATTTATGAATGCATAAAATAGGAATAACATCCAAGGAAGTGTTCTCATATTCGAACATGAAGTGTACAAACCATTGATAGATCCTTGCATTTTGGTTTGACATAAGGCTAGGCCAAGAAGCTCTGCAGTAGTTATTAACTACAATTGGTTCAAGAACCGTAGTAGTGCTAGCTGAGGATGATCTATAAGGTGGTGATCAAAGGGTTATGGTCATTGTCATTATGCAGTACGACTTTGATATCACTAAGCTGTGGTCAAAGCTTAACGCCAAGTAAAACAGAGTCAATAACACTGCTCTGACAACCCTTCCTAAATGTAGTTGGATCAGAGTGAGTCCTCTCATTGCATGCTCTCAAACTCTGACCCACCACTATAGAAGCAATTTTTAAAGCTGTATTAGAATAATGGTGTTGCGGGTTGCCTATTAAGCTCGGAATACCCCAAATCTCTTCCCCCTCCTTCATTACCAAGCTAATAAGTGGAAAGGGCTTAAATGAGGTGTTGAAATCACTTGCTACAATAACTTAAGATTCCTGCTGGTACAATTCAATCAAATCGTCTAACATAGTTAAAAAAAAGTGAATCATTGCTAGAAGGTATAGGTCATGCATAAACATTCAATAACACCAAAATCAATACCATTGAGAACTTAAGTTGGAGGCCCATTAAGTCCTGGCAATCTGGGGCCTATGTCGACAAGCAATACCTTTTTTCACCAACATCAGCATCCCTCTCATTGCCTGCCCAAAGTTTATGAGCGGAATTGCTTTCACACTATAGGTAACAAACCCATTTATGAAGACCTTACTCTCCACCCAGGTTTCCAGAAAAAGCCAAACATCATGATTTCCTATAAATGATAACCAATCATGATCATCAAGCTTAAACTTGAACCTCGCCAGGTTCAAAGAAATCAGGGAAAGACCTGTCTTTTGCACAGATATCAGCAGAGAGAGAGAACCAATTGTTAGTTCACTACAAGAATGACCGAGAAACCTAGGCTTCATCGGTTTCGTACTTTCTGGACAATGCATGGCTCTGAATACTGGATTTATTGATGAAACCTTCCCAGGATTAGCCAATGGAAGTGAAAGTTCTGAGTCTTCCCTTGTACACTGTTGCTGGCCCAGACAAGCAACCACATTGAGATTAGATGCCTCATTATTACCTCGAAGAACTTGGGGGTTTGAATTTAAAACATTGTGGACATTGACAGGATTATGATGTGGCATTAATCTGGAATTGGTGAGTATTTGCTGGAGTGGGGGAGATTTCTTGATTTTAATTCCATGAGTGTTGGCAACTGCTAGTTGAAAAGTACCAAGTTTGAAATTAAGGAGTTCCTCAACCATTAGCTCAAAGTCAAAGTCAAAAATAGCTTTATTCGATTTAAAAATGTAAATCATAAAAGCCCACGTTATAACATACAATTACATACATTTACATAAGACATAAGAGGATAAAATGGTGAAAAAGATTTTCAATCAAGTTTAAGACCAGGACTCATGTTCCACATTGTTTTCCTTGAGTTAATTACACGTTTCAAATATGTAACCACGGAAGTTGTAAACATTTCATTTTCTAAAAGTTGCAAGGCCAGGAAGGCTACACGACCTTGTCTCATGCCCAAAATTTTTTAATCTGCACTATCAATCGTTTTCTTGGGAGACAATAAAATGTACAAAATAAAAGGATGTGCATCGTAGATTGTTGTGATAAGTCATCGCATAGACAAGCATAAAGGTTTTTGGACCAGCCATTTATGACTGGGAAACTTGTAAGTCTATGAAAAGACCCCAGGTGGAAACGAGTCAGCAATATCCTATCGTAACTCCCAGAGACATGTGCAAGGTAAGGCTGAAGACTATGACATGACATCAACAACTGAATTTCCAGGACCGTAGGTTTAACAATTTCTTGTGAAAGTCTAATTGATTGTAAATGAGCTAAACAGTCTGTATTTAATGTTTTTCTTGAAATTGATGTAATACTGTCTGGTCTAGTAAAATATATTCAGGATGGCCAATGTCACTCATGAATTTTCTGATGTAGTTTAGCCAGGGTATAGAAGATACCCTGTGAAGCCTTAAACAGTCGTTAATGATCTCCCGATTAAAACTGGTGTGTTCTGTCACCCATATCTTGTTCCATATCAAAATTGTTTCAATTTTAATCATGTCCGAAATATATGAAATCCCAAGCTCAGAGTGACAGATAAAGGTAGCAGTGTTTTTGGGGACCGCCAATAAATATCTTGTAAAGGTGTTCTCAATTAATTGTATAGGCTGGGCATCCGTATGTCCCCAAATGCTTCTCCATACATAGCTGTAGTAATACACTTGGCTTTATAAATTTGTATTAGTTCCGGCATTGGTCTTCTGCCCAATCTTCTAGCAAAATTAACCAAAGCACCAGTAGCTTTAGAAAATAACAATTTCCTGGGTAAAACTCCAAATGACCAGGTCCCCCTTAGTCAAAGTGGATGCCCAGGTACGGAAATCTATTGATACATTCCACCTTAGAGTTATTAATAAAAATATCACGACATTTAGCGCTATTCTTGCCACATTTCATTATATATGTTTTTGAGATGTTTACTTCAAGGTCCCTAGCTTTCATAAATGTGGTAGAACTAGTCACAACTCTCTGTAACCCTAATTGAGTATGGGCCATTAAAACTGCATCTTCTGTGTATAGTAAAGTGGGAATAGGGCGCCTGTTAATAAGGGGCAGGTCCTGGCATTGATCGATTAAAACTTGGCCAAGGCCATTAAGATATAGAGTATAAACAAAAGGGGCGGAACCACAGCCTTGTCTCACACCTTTTCTGATTGGAAATTTAGCTGTACATTCTCCCCGGTTTCCATATCGGACCCTAGCACCTGCACCTCGATATAGCTGCCTCATAAAATTTATGAGGGGTGAATCCACCCCCATTTCCGCAAGTATGCTCCAAAGTCTAACGTGTCTCACACAATTGAACGCAGAGCTGAGGTCCACAAAGGCCAAGGATAGCCTTCCTTGCTTAGCCTGCGTATATTTACACAAGACTTAAATGTAACCCCTGTTTGTTTGTCCCTAGACCCTGGCTGAAGCTATATTGCAGATTAGAGATGACACCTGTATCTTCCGCCCATGTCTGTAGTCTATATAAAATAACACGACCTGTCACTTTAAGAAAAGAGTCCAAAAGGGAAATCGAGAGGTAGCATGTAGACTTATGACGATACCCCCTTTTTAAATATCGGGACCAAAATCGAATCAGATCAAGATGGAATAAGACCCTGGTGACAGCAAGCTATTAAAACAAGAGTTAATGATGGTCCACAAAGCGAGAGATTTGATTTATACACATCTACAGGGACTCAGTCCAGGCCAGAAGCTTTCCCCCCTGCGCTAGCATTTATGGCAAGTATAACTTAATCTAATGAGAAATGTAAATCCTGTTGGAACGTATTAAAAGGTTCGGACTTTAAGAGAGGTTCGGTTGCTACTGGATGCAAATCATGGTCCGCATCTTTATAAAAAGTAGTCAAATGTTCCACCTGATTATCCTCACTAATAGCTATTTCAATAACTGGTAGGTCTCTAGGAGCTACGAAAGGCGCATTAACGGCCTTCCAAAAGCTGGTATTGTCTCTACGTAAGGATGCTTAATGCAGGGCTCGCCATGATTCCATTCATAATATCTCCTTACATTTTTTTAGTGCACGTCTGTAGGCACTTCTAGCTAGATTTATTTCCAGCTGGTTTCTATCCTGCTTGTGTAGCACTTTTTAAAAATGTATATGGGCTTTTGTTCATTCGGAGTCGAACCTCCCCTGCTTCTCGGGCTGGCACTTCTTAATATCCACAGTTTGACTCTTCTTAATCTCCGCAGAAATAGAGCAAAAGGAATTCAAAACCTCCACATAAGAAGCGGACTCATTAAGGCAAACTGAAAAGGCCTGATTACATTTGGTTATAAATAATGTAATAAACTCGTTCGGGTCAACTTTAGGCCAGCTCAGGGAGTACCCATTAATTCTATTGAGGGCCATATTAATTGCAAGATGCTCTGATGTGCCCCCCTTATATAATACGCTGTTTGGTAACTGAAAAGTAATGCTCATTGGGAAATGGTCACTCATTGCGTTTGAATGGATTTCAAAATGTATCACCTTATTTGAGTGATGATTTGAAAGCAAAATGAAATCAATGATGGAACCCCTCACTCTACCATTATATGTACACCTAAATGGGACTATTGGGGTACATAATTCATTAGCGAAACCCAAATCAATTAAAAACAAAAGCGAATTCAAAAAGTCCCCAGATGTTGTGTGTGGGAAATGAGTATAATCAGCACCTTTTTCATGAGCTCAACCACAAGTGCCCCCCATAGCATGTTGACACAATACGTGATTAAAGTCCCCTCCCCAAATATCACACGTATCTTTGGCCGTATCATCCTCTAACTTGGAGAGATCATTCTGTAGTTTGATCAACACACCCGCAATATGCTCTTTAGAAATATTGTTATAGAAATTTAGCAGACCAACACAATACTTCTTTTCCACATTCAACAGTACAATCTGGTAGTAAATGGCTGAAATCTTAAATATTATCTTGTTACACGATTGGATATATAGGTAGATAGACCTCTCTTGTTTCTTCCATTGGCTGTGGTTACCGCTGGTGAGTGGAATGTTTTGTAACCGTTGACATGCAGTGGACTCTCCAGCCAAGTTTCTTGAAAACACAGTATGGAAAAGTCTTCAAAGAAGTTTAACCACAAAGGATCACTAACTTTCTTTCTCAAACCAGCGACATTCCAGAATAGAATTTTACAAACAGGTAACCTGTTCTCTGCATCTTCCCCCTGTGTTTCAACCATGGGTTGACAGACCATTTCATTTTGTTGGGCAGTCTGAGCTGGTGTGTCTAAAGTGCTTACGAGTGTCTTAGTTGGAACAGAAGCACCAAACCCCGTGGGCAAGGTAACTGACATATTTTTAGGGGTGCCACATGTTTTCAAAACAAGCAGATTCAACGCAACCCACTGTTTGTACACTGGGTATCTCAGAGGCAGTCAGTCAATCGATAGCCTTAAGAGTGGGCAAAATTAAAATATCAAACTGGTTGGATACCAGAACATTATAGAGATGGGAAGAGATGCCCTGGAAACCCCTGCTCTGGGTTCTCGGTGGAGTAACTCAAAATGGTTGGTAAAAGTATCCTGAAGGCAAAAAGTTAATACCTGTGTGCGTTATATTTAATTTGCCAGCTCTAGATAGAATCGCCGGTATTAAATGTGGGGTACTAAATGTCAATACTACGCAGTCTCCTGCCAGTGTTTTATGATCTCTTCCCACCCAGATGACCCTTCTAGCCATTCTAAAATTGGCAAATAAGGCCTCAGTGAGGCCAGTTTTTGTGCCCAACCAGAATAGGGAATTATTTCTCAAGGCCTCCCATGTCTCACTCATTTGTGTCGTAAGAACTGGAACGTTGGCCACAACTATAGAATAGGGAGTGGCTGCCGGGGGTAGGTCAAGCATGCATATGTCCATATACGATTTTATTTGAGGAATAAGAACCTACTGCTCGATAGCCCTGATATTAACCAGGGCAAGAGCCCTTGGAATGAAATCAGTGACATGAATTGCTGGGGTCCTATTGAGAAGGGAGGAGTTTGGGCGCATAGTCTGAGGGTATGAATTAATAGATGGATTAGGGTCAACCGTTTCTTGTGGCGTGGCGTGTGACAATTGACCAATAGGCTGAGGCAGCAAATCCCCTGATGAACGAGTCTCAGGGTTAGTTATTGGAGGGGAGATATTGTTTAACTAGTTTATTTTTTAGTATGTTCTCGATTACACCCACTCTGACCATTAATTTAGTTAATGAGTCAGTAACATTTTTGTATAGTTCATCTATTTTATTTACGGTCTTACTAAGATCAGCTGACTGACCCAAAATTAGAGTATCAATAGAGGGTGGAATCTTCCTACCTTCATCAAGTTTGCCTAGTCTACTCACTTTTTTTCCGTTTCTTCTTAGTTTCTTTCCTAATAGATGGTTGGATTTGATCTGTCTCTTTAACTGGAGCATCTGGGTTTCTAGGTCGCTTAGACAGTGGCTGTGGGTCGCAATCTAAATCGCTCACATAAATGTGTCCTGATGTCTCTTGAACGCACCCATTCAGAGGCAGATGGCCTGTCGCCGCCTCTGGCTGACTATTTGAGGAGGCATCATGTATGTTTACCCTATGGCTCCTAGCTACCCTGCCACAACCTTCCCTTGTGTCAGGGACTCTTCAATGGAATTTATTTGTTTTTTGCCCCGTCAAATAATTCATTAGTGATTGCTGTCCATCTCCTGCTGTTTTAGCGATATTCCCCACCTTTCTCTTACCCATCCTGCTACCACCCACGTGAGTAATCAGCAAATAATTAAGAATAAAATACTTTGCATACACAGAAGTTGTAGGATGGGGAATCCTCAGTACGGCATGCACCTGCAATATTGAACCCTCTCTTGTACCGATTCCGATAATTCAATTCAATTCTACACAGTAGCAAGTAACTACTGTATCTGGTCGTACCTGCTAGTATATAGTGTGGCTTAACTCTATTATATAAAGTCTTGAGCGACCTCTTTTAAATAGTGGATCTTGTCTACAATAGGCCAATGATAGATCAGCGCACTCACCCCAACAAACTTCAATCCACGTTTAGCGTACTTTCCAGGGGGGTGGCCCAGCCCAGCCTCCTCCGGTCTCTGATGGGCTAAGGCGGGCCTGTCTTGGACCGGTCTTTGCCCAGGCCTAGCCCGGGCACACCTCCATGCGTGTCCCACGCTGCGGGACGATTCCGAGGTTTTATGGCGTTGCTCTGCCTACACCCACCTCCAGGGGCCTGAAAGAAAGTGCTCCGTGCAAGTCAATGGCAAGGGGCCGGGTCAAAGTGCAAATGCCGGTGCAGAGCGGTCTCCCGCGCTGTGGGACCGATTCTGAGATTTTATGGCATTGCTCCGCCTACCCCCACCTCCAGGGGCATGTAAGAAAGTGGTCCGTGCAAGTCAATGGCAAGGGGCCGGGTCAAAGTGCAAGTGCCGGTACAGAACGGTCTCCTCATTAGCGCATCATAAAGTTTCACCAAAATATAGTCAATCTCAGACCTAATGATGGATAGAGAACCCCTCTTATGCCTGAGCTAATATAGGAACCTTTTGATTATCGAGTCAGTATCCTCAAAGGCATCACGTTCATGTTTGGGAGCTGAAGTCAGAAATACAGTACTTTTTCGGTTACAAAGTACATTATATCATTACATCAATTCCAAGAATTGCCACCGTTTGAAGGAAAAGCCCTAGTCGCAGGGAAGTAAAACTTTGAAGGCCCCCTAGCAGCACACGGTTGAGTTGGTACAGATCTAAATGAATTAAAGCACTCAATGGACTTTCGTTGGTAGGGGTGATGATTAAAACCCTCTCTGGGCAATCTTCATGATCTAGCACAAGGCTATGGTTCAGAATTAGGCACAGATATAACATCTCTGATACCGGAAGAAAAAATATGTCACTTTTCATGAGGGTTTAGAAGCTTGGGGATTACTAATGCTGCTGATTCCTTAAGATTGGTTTGGCCACAGTGTTGTACCTGCTGCAGCACTAGGAGAAGCACCTTCCTTGGCAGGTTTCTTCAGTTTCTTAACATAATCCTTAGGCAACTCAGACCACTTGTATTTTCCCACTGTCCACCCACCATCACTACAAGAAGGCAAACAAAGATGAGGTAGCGAGAGTACTGTATATGTCTCTAAAACAGTAACCCCCAGGCGATAGCACAATTCCTCCTCTTTCACTTACAGTTCATTGACATTGGGAGTGCCAATTTTCCAATTGAAAGATGATTTGCGAAGATGGACTCGTCTTTGCCTGCACTTTGCCTAAGCGCATTCTCTGGTGCTTCTAGCACTGCGGGGTAGGAGCAGGCCCTAAATAGCACCCCACTGATGCGTAATCGCTCCACGCCTCCTCCTGCTGCACTCTGAGGCTTGTAGTGTCATGAAAACAGAGTCCATCACTTATGTTATATTGTCATGCATGCTAAATTAAAGTACATTTTACTTCCTTTCTTTAGTTCCAGAATTCGATTGTTCACAGTTGGTGAACACAACATCAATTTTAGGATTTTAGGATCTTGCAATAGAAGGTATTCTTGGTAACACTGACAATTTGGGTCTGAAAATATGTATCTAGTGAATGCCAAAATGTCATTTGCCCTTATTTAGAGTTAGGTTGACAGGTTACTCAATCACAAACAGCAGAAATCCTGTTTGTCTTATTACAGTTGCATTATATCCTAAAACAGGTCATGCAGGTCTACCAGTAATGGTAAATCTGGGAAATATGTCAAAATCCATTTGTGTTGTGTGGGTACACCCATGCAAGGCACATGGAAAGCATTCTTGGGATAGAGTAATACAATACAGTGATTTGTGCTGCCTTGCATTACTCCAGATTTGTCAAGCCACTCAGGCCCACGCAAAGTGACCTTGCATTGCTTGATAAATCTCATTTTAGGGTTTGTTTTGTGCATGCACCACGCTGCAAAGTGCAAATGTGACACAAACCCTCGATAAATATGCCCCGATATTTACTACCCTTAGGTCCAAAAGTCTTTGCATGTTGGTTTTAATGTGAAAATTGAGATCTTTATTTTCCCCTTTTAAGTTGCCACTAGGAAAAAAACGACCACATTTGCTATTGACTAAGATATCAAATGCAGTATGTTTGTATGTTACATCGTTAAGTGTTTTGAACAATTTGTTGATGTTGGTATCTTTGCAGTACCATGAGACTATCAGGAAAACTTGCATAGTTGGGTGCTTAGTCACACACTTTAAAAAATGATGGGTTTCACAGAAACAAGTGCTTTACCAGGAGTAACAGTAATGACTCGAGAGATTAGAAACCTCTAGAATGCACGATTACAGCATGTCCAAAAATGTTGGATGAGTGTATTTTCCACTTAGATAATTAATTACAAACTTTGTGAAATGTGATTGCTACTCCCCTGAGTTTTGCTGGAACAACTAAAACAATTCCAATTCCACAACATTTTCCACCAGTTAATATCTGCTAGACCTCTTTCCTACAATCGCTATTAAACACATCCTGTGTTCCCACACAAAGTAAGGTATTGCTTGCCCAGATATTTGGGGCATCTTTTCGTTATTGAAGATATTCACACAAAAAACTGTAAAGTGGCTCTCCGGTGTGTTTGTCAGTACTTCATTGGCCCCAATGCATTACTAGGGGAACTTGTGAGAAATACAAAACCATTAAACACATTACCAAATTAGGTGATTAAATTAGTCCACTGTTTTTCTCAGGATGAACCCAATGATCCATTTTGGGCTGAAATGTACATAAACCATAAAAAACATAGAAATCCACTGAAAAAAAGCACAGTTAAAAAGTGAGTAATGGTTCTGACTCAAAATCGTCAAACTGAACTTCACTAGTTATGGTTAGTTACACACACAATCCATGCCATAACTCACCCCACCCATCATGGCACCATGATATCTTGATTACTCCTTTATTTTTTAATGTACCTTTGCCAAATTGGTGTTCTGACTTTTGGGCACAGCAGGTTGTGTTGTGAGTTATTGTAATAACAGAAACAATGGCTCCTGTGGACAAGTGTAAATGATGATAATAGTAGTGTGGGCAATCGCAATATAGGAAAGGGTTAAGTCGATATCCAAATGAGAAAACCATATACAACACAATATTTGGTACAAGCAATAGTTGTTTCTGTAAATATAGATACCGTTTTTCAAAAAAACAGTGCAATGTGTCCCCACTGAACATGGAACCTAAAATAGTAGTGACATATTTGTGACATATACACTTGGTTTCCAATATTTGTAATAGTCGACCATCAGAAATAATAGGTAATAGAGACAGCGTCCTTATATGATAATAGGCACTGATGAATGGTTCGCTTTGTTTTTTTGTCGACGGCGTTTAGACCCCTGAGGAAATGAGGGGTCTCTTCAGGACCTAATGATATAGGGACATCTATAATAAAAAATGAATAAAAATATTGTCAACGTGAGCCATAAGGGTAACAGCATAGCTGTATCAGAAGGTATTGGAGCAGCCTGTACCTGAGACGAACGGTACTCTGACAGCGTGAAGGATGTGCACCTCAGGGAAGTGAGAAGGGTAAAAAAGGGTTATTCACATGGGTCCCAACCAGGCACTGCACATGTGATAGGGGAATGAAAATAAAAGAAAAATGAACCATCATTCTGCATTTCACTGGTAACAACTGAGAGCAGGTGTGTAAGGGGAAATGATGCAATAAAGTGAGACTTATCCCAGCGAGGGGAGGGAAGGCTGATAGAGAAGACTGAAGCGCAATATTGCAAGCTGGATGAGGAGGTAAAGGAGACACGCCAGTCCGTGTGGTCCTAGAAGTCCTCTGTGAAGGACAGGGCATTAATACCACTATTGCTGAATGCAAATTAGTGAACACAGCGTATGTAACAGGGAACCATAATTACCCGGTGCGAGGAATGCAATTAATCAGCGTTTATACTCGCTGAGTAGACAGTTAGTGCCCAACACGACAATCCGTGTACCTAAAATAATACGAAGGGGGAGCAGCTTTAGAAAATGGCCACAGTAATTGGAGCAGGCATGTTAGAGTGGAAACAGGAGGCCTCTTACCTGGGTGTGTGCCAGGAGCGCGTGCAGCCGCTACGCGTCTGAGTGGAGCTGCTTTCGTCAACATCCACTGTAACAAGGGGGGGCAGCCGACCACAGGGAGGTCCCCCCCGGGCAGTTTGGGAGGGGAGGTGAGGTTTGTGCGAGACGGAACAACACTTTTTGGGTGTGGTCGAATATGGATGAGTTTGGTATCTACGAACCGCAAATGACGAGTTTAGTGGGTGTACGCGGTTTCGCTACGCAACCACGCATGGTTCGTCTCATTTTTGGGTTTGTCCATCCGAACCCTCGGGTTCCATTTTAGATGCGGCATCCATCTTGTCTCTTGCCCTCAAGTAGCCAGCGAACGGACCTTGTCCGCTCTGTGACCCTGGGATTCCCAAGCTTACACTAAGGACACGTGTTTCTTTGAGGGTGACTTTTATGATAGGGGAAATGACACGGCAAAGGCAGATGGCCCCGCTCGAGGCTCATCTTACCGTGCTAGTCTATTGTTTCAGTCGTGCATGCATTGGGCACGAGGTCTTTGATCCTGTAATCAAGTTTCCGTTATTACTCCCAACACTCTTTTCCAATCTGTCGTGCATCCTTGTTCTTTCTTTGCATCTGTTTCTGTCCTTTCTCCTAATGTGTTTACAGTCAGAATGGAATGTGTTTAACTGTGGGGATGATATGCTTTTACAGTTGGGAACCGGCAATGCTGCTGTAATTATGTTCCGGCCTCCTGAAACATGAACGCGACTCTTTTGAAGTTTATTGTGGGAACTGAGTTGTAACCTTTGTTTGCCATGTTGTGCAATGGCAAAAATATGTATAAAAGGAGCGATCCACTTTTGCAATTCGAAGCAGTCTCTCAGAACCTACACGTTGTGTACTTCTTGCGATTTCTGTATCCCTGCAGTAAATAAACGCTGATCTTTGACGTCGCTGGAAGTGTCCCGTGTCTCTGTGTTTTGTACGCCAGAACAGGTAACCCACGAAGGTTTCAGGTGTTGTCCCCTGGCACCGCTAGGTTTAAGAAAACCCAGTCCTTCAGTTGGCGCCCAATGTAGGGCGACATCAGCGGTACCGGTCCAAAGCCCGACGATCGTGAGGAACTTCGTGTGAAATCTCCGAGGGAAGGTGCACCCCGCTTCATCGATCCAGTTGTCGAAATAAGTGGCCCGAAGTCTTTTCCCGCGAAGATTCCCGCTTCCAGACGGCTGCGACGGACTGATGCCCTGACTGTCGACCTGTTTTGGCGCCTGGCGTAGTCCTTTGTACGGCGAGACGATAGACGGGCCTTCCTGGTGACGCCATTGCTCTTTCAGTTAAGTATTTGTGGGTCGCTCCCAGAGTTACCTTGTTGTTTGCATGGTTCCATTGCATTTGTGGTTCTTAGTTGTTGGTTCGTAGTTGTTGGGTTTTATTTGACGATTGCAATTGCCAAAAACCGAGGGTCTTGCATTTTTTGTGCGAGGACATCATAATTCGATAGCCCTCGAAGTTTGTAAACTCGGTTAGTGTGCACGATGCCTGGCCGTAGTACTTTGTTTGGTTTCCTTAAATGTTGCAGCACGGATTCCCGGCTGGAGGATTCATGTCCGATACCTCCTGTTGGAACTCCAATTTATGAGCTCTATAGTCGCCATGGTGTAGGTCCTATCGTATATAATGAATATTGGGTTCGTTACACTAAAAATGATGGTGTTCTTAGTTGGCCATCACATGGTAGTTTCGAAACTGCCGTCTTAGATAATCTTGAAGCTAAACTGTTTAAAAGGAAGGCTAGGCCGGCCATGTTTGATTCCTTCCGGTTATGGCGCAAAGAGGCCAAGCAGAAAGAAATCAAACAGATTAATAAAAATAAGAGAGAAGGTGTTATTACGGTGATGCGAAATGCAGAACAGTATCAGCGAGACAAAGATGAGAAGGAGCAGGAAGTCAGTGCTCGACTTCATCACATGGCGGTGGATAAGTGTTATCCGGTGTTACCGTCTAATTCTGATAAGACGGGAGAGGAAGTGATAGAAGATTCGTTATTGTCTTATCTATTGAAATCACCACCTCCCTATGCTCCAGATACCGTGGGTCCTATGATTCTTCCTATTCCTCAACCTGCTGTTCTGGCGGCTGCTGGTCAGCCCGTCGTTCCTCCTGCTCTCCCGAATCCTCTTGTGCCGCAGATTGTTCATCCTCCTTTACCAGCTCTTCTTCCTACTGCTCCTTTGCCAGTCCCTCCTCAGCCTATTGTTACCACTACTCCTGTTACCCCGTCCACTACTACTGTCTCTACTCCTACTGTCGTTGCTCCTGTACCTCCTTCTTCTTCTCCTTCTGTTCGTAGCCGTATCTTTAATGCTGTTGCTACTCTCTATTCTCCGCTTTTTGGGCCAATACTCGGATCGACTCTTTCTGATGGTGCTCAGAGGCGCAGTCAGATTCCTGATGGTAGGGAACGTGAGTCGTTGGTAAAAATGGCGCGTAAATGGAATCGCCATCCTGTGAAGTACACTTCGCGTATAGTGTTTGAGACATTTTCCCAGTTTAATGCGCCCACACAACGATTCGTGTTCAAGGAAATGTGTAAATCTTTGAGAGAAGAGTGTGATAATGATGCGGTCGATAATGTACCGCCCGAGGTCTCTGAGCTCCAGAATCAATTTGCGACTGGTGTGATTGTAGGTGATAATGTTCGATGTGCTCTAGAGCGTCTGTTATCTTTTCGATGTACAGTGCAACCTCGAGCATTGTTTAAGGACGAGGCTGAAGAGTGGATGGCAAAACCTGGTCAGTATCCTATGCGGGAAGTTCCCCCAGTATGGATGCCAGGTGATCCTAATGCTAATCCTGCTATTCCAGCACGTTTTCAGAGAGTTTGGATACACCTCCCTTGGAAGCGATCGGAAGTTTTGCAGGTAAAGCAAACCTTGCCCGACCCCCGTAAAAATCAAGCAGGTTATTATAAGGAGTTGTCCCAACTAGTGGATGCTACCGTTATGAACCTTGCCGATATTGACATGTTGTTTGGCAATATAGTGCCTCAGCCGATTTGGGCGAAAATCCATCACGAGAATCACGTGGCCGAGTTAGGCGGTGACTGGGCTGCTCTTGCGGCGGCAGACGCCCAGCAAGTTGGTGGGGCTAAACCTGAACAGCTTATTGCGGATTTGCCCCAGAGGATAATTACCCTTATGAAGACACTTATGCCAGCAATACGCGTTAATTGGGACAAGTTGTCTGCGTGCAAACAAAAGAGGGATGAGCGTGTCTCCGATTTCTTTACGAGATTTGAGGAGGCATTTATTGATCATAGTGGTCAGGACATGAGTTCTGAGGGAGGCCAGCGGTTGTTTGTTGATAAATTCGTATCGAACTTGTTGCCTGAACTCAGCAACAAGCTGAAGAATTCTGAAAGTTCGTGGGCTGTTTCTATCACTGCTCAGATATTAGCCACGGCCCAGTACTATGAAAACAGAGAGAAGGAAGAAAGCGAACGCGCAGACAAGAAAACGAAGGATCTTAAAACTAAGGTCTTATTGCAGCAAGCGTATCCTCCGCGCTTGAATTACAATGACTCGCAACAGCCAAATCGATCACAATCGCAGTTTTCTAGATCACAGTTGCGTAATGACTCTTCTGCACCTCGCTTTGTGTTGGGGTATAATCAATGCGCATATTGTCGGGGTGAGGGCCATTTGAAGTTTAATTGTCCAGTTTTACGTGACAGGAACAATGGTGTTTTGGCTCGAGGAGGTCGTAGTGGTCCTCAACAAGCTTCACGTGGTCGAGGTCGCGGTGTTACTCAGAATCAGACCGAGCGTCTTGCCACTTCCTCAGACTCGCAAAATTGTTTCGATCGACGCAATCTCTCGTCTGGTAGATCTGCACAGTATCATGTGGATGACTATTATGTCGAGCATGATGCTGATGCGGATGGTATCTACTAGGACAGCCGTAGACAGAGGAAGGGAGAAGTATCAGTTCCGGTTGATCAGAGAGGGCCTTATGTCGCAGTTGCCACATTGGGCGTAGTCGAGCCTTTTCTGTTGGACACTGGTGCAGCGAAAAGTTCCATCATGCATTCGAAACTCCCTGGCGCGCCTTTGTCTGGCCTAACGAATGTTTCCGTTGGATTCTCTGGCGCCCCCGTTAGCAATCCAGTTTCTAGCCCTTTGCCCCTTACAATTGGGTCTTCTGAGTTAGAAGCTCCGTTGATTTTGACTACTGGTTGTGGTGAGAATCTTTTGGGCTTGGATTTGTTGAAACGGTTACATGCGACTTTGTATTGCTCTCCTGCGGGAGTGGAGCTTACATTGGGTCAGAGAGTGATCTCTCCTATGTATTTGTCGATTGATAAGCTCCCACCGGAATTGAGTTCTCTTCCGGCTTCTTTGTGGGCGACAGGTCCCAATGATGTGGGCCTGCTGGATATACCACCTTATGTTGTTCAATTGAAATTCAACGCGCGACTGCCGCGCATACCCCAGTATCGTATCTCCCTTGATGGTGAACGAGCACTATTAGCGATCATTTACGATTTGATCGATAAAGATGTCATTGAGGAAACACGAGGTAACGTGTGTAATAGTCCTGTGTTGCCTATTTTGAAGCGAACTGATCCCTCCAAGCCTCCTGTGTACCGTCTAGTTATTGATTTAAGGGAGGTAAATAAAATTGTTGTTCCACAGTTTCCCGTGGTACCTGACATTACAGCTTTGCTGACTCTGATTCCAGCCTCTGCATCATGGTTCTCGGTAATCGATCTGAAGAATGCGTTCTTTAGCATTCCGATTGCTGCGGAAAGCAGAGATTTATTCGGTTTCTCATTAGGTGGTCGTAGCTTCAGGTTCAAACGTGCACCTCAGGGCTACTGTGAGAGTCCATCGATCTACAGCCAAGCTCTTAAGAGTCAACTTGATGCGTTCGTGCTGCCAACTGGTGCGGCCTTGATTCAGTACGTCGACGATCTGCTGGTAGCTGCAGACACTGAACAGATTTGCAAGACTGCTACAGTGTCACTGTTACAGCATCTTTGTGACTTACATCACAAAGTGTCACCTTCTAAACTGCAATATTGTTGTCCAGAAGTAACCTATCTAGGTCACTTATTGTCAAAGGCGGGAAGAAGGTTGACCCCTGAAAGAATTGCAGCAATTGCTCGAATGACTGTGCCAACAACTCAGAGAGATGTGCGTGCCTTTCTAGGTATCACGTCATACTGCAGACAGTGGATTCCAAATTTTTCACTATTAGCGAAGCCATTGATAGCTCTCACGTGCAAGGATGTTTCGACTCCTTTGCCATGGACGGAAGAATGTCAGAAAAGTTTTTCTGAACTGCGTGATGCGTTGTGTTCGGCTCCTGTGTTAGGTACTCCTGATTACAGTAAGCCATTTACATTATATGTCCACGAGAGGGAAGGTTGTGCGTTGAGTGTTTTGACGCAACAATTCGGTGGTAAGCAGCGTCCATGTGCGTATTTTTCCTCGACTCTGGACCCGGTAGCTAGAGCGTTGCCGAGTTGCTTGAGGGCGACGGCGGCAGCTGAGGCGTCTATTCGACAATCCGCAGGTCTGGTCATGGATAATATGCTCATAGTGATGGTTCCGCATGCAGTTGACACTCTCTTGAATCGGACAAAAACTCAACATCTGACGAGTGCAAGGTTGTCTGGGTATGAGTTGACCCTTTTGGCAAGTCATATACAGATCAAGCGTTGTAATGTACTGAATCCGGCGACATTGTTGCCGACTAATATGGAATCAGATGATGTACCACCACATGATTGTTATTTACGAACTGAGGAAGAAACAAAGGGTCGTGTGGACCTGAAAAACACTCCATTGACAGATCCCGATGGTACTTTGTATGTTGATGGTTCCTGTTTTAAATTGGCGATGTGACGACCGCGTATGCTGTAGTGACGTTGAGCACGGTTGTGGAAACTGCGAGATTGAATCAGAATTCAGCGCAAGCGGCAGAGTTGATTGCATTGACAAGAGCATGTGTTTTGTCTAAGGGAAAGCGAGTGAATGTGTTTACCGACAGTCAGTATGCATTCGGTGTGGTGCACAGTTTTGGTCGATTGTGGAGAGAAAGAGGATTTATGACATCGCATGGTACGAAGATCCAACACGGGCAGCTCGTGAATGATCTTTTGGATGCACTTACATTGCCTAAACAGGTGGCGATCGTTAAATGTAGTGCGCATCGAAAAGTGACGGATGATGTTGGTCGTGGTAATGCATTTGCGGACGAGATTGCTACGGAAACGGCTAAGAATCTTGCAACCCGAATGTATGTGACAAGTTCAGCGAGATGGTCGACGGAAACTGGTATGTGTGAAGACACTGTTGAGAGTGTGAAAGCAATTCAGAACGAGGCCACTGAAGCTGAAAAGACCAAGTGGAAAGAAAGCACGGGAAAGTTGGATATGCATGGATGTTGGGTTGACTTGTCGGAACGTCAGAGGTGGATGTTACCGGATGCGTATGTATTAGCTGTCGTGACGATGGCTCATGGGTTGTCACACATTAGTGCGAAAGGGATATGCAAGTTCTTGTCCCCTGTATGGAAGAATGATGGTATTGCTAAGTGTGCTGAGAGAGTGGTTAAGAATTGCATGGTGTGTTTGATGCATAATCCTGGCAAGGGCACCCCCACTCCACCTGGTCATTTTGCTCCCCCTGTTTGTCCCTTTGAGGTTATCCAACTGGATTTCATCCATATGGAGAGATGCAATAATCTGAAGTATGTTTTAGTTGTGGTTTGTGCGTTCTCCAGATGGATCGAGGCCTATCCTCTTAAGGATAATACTGCCCTGTCCACAGCGAAAGTCCTACTGAAGGAATACTTTCCTCGGTATGGAATGCCACGGATTGTGTGGTCAGATAATGGAAGTGAGTTCATGGGAAGTGTGATGCAGAGTGTATGTAAGGGCCTTGGAATTCAGCAGAAATTCCATAGCGCTAATCATCCTCAGGCAGCGGGTTTAGTTGAAGGATACAATGGTACCCTGAAGCTGAAACTTGCAAAAATACAAGCTACGACTGGTCTATCATGGCCTGATGCCTTGCCTCTGGCTCTCCTATCAACCAGAGCGACTGTACACTCTCGAGTAGGGCTCAGCCCATATGAGATTGTGTTCGGCCGCCCTGCGAACATTTGGGGAGTCCCGAGACCGAAGGCCTTTGATAGTCTTGAGTATCCAATGCTAATTGATTATCTTCATGATCTGACTACTAAATTAAGGTTAATTCACCAACAGGTCTTTGAAGCTCTACCGGCACAGACAGAGGGTCCTGGACATCGGCTCCGGCCAGGCGATTGAGTCGTTACCCGAAATTTTGGCCGAAAACGTAACTTGGAGCCGAGATTTGTGGGACCCTTTCAAGTGTTATTAACAACGAGGACTGCAGTTCGGTTGGAAGGCTGAAAGAACTGGGTACACGCTGGCCACACGAAAAAAGTACCAATCCCCTCACCAACAGATGGTTGGGTGAGAACTGGGATTGTGGCAACGGAAACTGAGACCCCTTTATGCTTTGTGCCGTTTAGTGATGCTCAACCTGTAGGAGACAATTCGTCGCTGCCAGACACACCTGTGGAGTCATCAATCGTAGAAAACTCAAGGTCTGAATCGTCGTCCACTCCACCGAACACTGTTTCACCAGCTGAACAATTGTTTGTAGAGCAGACTCGACCTGGAAGAAATCGATACTTTCTTCGTCCACGTAGCAAGGACTAATAACATTTTGTTTTATATTTTCCTTTACTGGTGCTACGAACATTACGAACAATTACATCCTTTCTTTTTGAGTTTTTTATGTGCTTTTCACTGCTAAGAGATTTGTATTAAAGTTGAGCGTTTAAGAAAACCTATCATCCGGGTTAACCGTAGGGCCGTGTGGGTACTCCTTTCTGTTTAGCAGGTTTCTGACACTAGGTCGGTTACTTTTGTCGACTCCTGGGAACTCCTGGGAATTGATAATCGCTACTCGGAACGAAGTGCGTCAAGTACGTCACGGACGGTTTGTAGAGAATGGCATTCTCTAAGCTGTTGGAAGTAGAAAGGATGTCGGCGCAAAGATCAAAATTGCATAAGATTGTACGAACAAAATGTTTTCTGTTTCAGGTATTCCTACTGTTTCTGACTGTGTCTATGCTATTGGTGGGTGGAGTGTATTTTGGAATACTGTCGTTATTACCTTCTGTTTCACCTACTCTTTCTCCTAAACTAAGCTCCATTACCACTGTTTCTCCACATTCTTTTCATCCCCTGCCTCAACACGAACAGGTTAGACGTGCGGAATTCATGAATAACTCCTTCGTTCAACTCCTACATCAGCATCAGTTGGTGATGAATACTACCAACTGTTGGGTGTGTGGGTAAATGCCACATACCATGGATAGGGGTATTCCGTATCTGGTTCTTCCTTATAGTTCCCAAGGGTCAGCTCGAGCATTCCAAACTATGTTTCGTAGTGCACTAGATCCCTACCCCAGTCGAGAGCCACGCTCTGCAAACTTTGGTCCTGGTCCGTACCACAAGCCTTTGGCGATAGCGATTGCGGATTTAGATAGAGATGTTTTTGACGCATCGCTTATTCCAGATGAAGAGGTGCAAGCCTATAAGGATCTGAGTGAGGCTGAGTATAGTACGTCAGTGGGTGATAGACAGCTCAAGAGTTCGTCCCCAATATGGATCGTACCCCACCTCGGTAATTTCTGCTTGAAAGGTTTGGGTCGAAATCCGAGAGCACAACTTGGGAACAGTGCTTGTACTCACACGTATGTCCTACCGATGCTCTCTTCCCCTGTTTTTCTGACTGCTAAGGGCACTTATTTCGTATGTTATGAACGTGCATATACATGGTTACCCCGTGATTTTTCGGGTACCTGTTATATTGCGAATCTTTTACCACCGACTTTTACGCTTGCCTCAGACTATCACAAGACTAGAATTGTGAGAGGCGTTATTAGCAAGGAGGACACTGCCGGTCAAGAAGCAGTAGATTTCTTTAAGGGTTTCTTCGCCGTTTTGGGGACCTATGGTTAATAGTAGGAACCTAAGACAGTTGACCCGTGTAGTCGAGTCGACTGCCAACATAACTGCGAGTGCTCTTGGTAATTTAACAGCCGAACTTCAGGCGGATAGACTCATGACGTTGCAGAACCGTAGGGTTCTAGACGTCGTTCTTGCAGATAGAGGTGGTGTGTGTAAAGTTATCCATTCGAGCTGTTGCATTTTCATTCCTGACAATGCTCCAACTGTTTACCAAGCCATCTCAAAGTTGCACAAGATCTCCGAGTCCATACACGTGGACGAAGGTAATTGGACACTTCTAGGATGGTTATGGGGCCTGATATCCACTTGGGGTTGGAAGATTCTGATGATCGTAGGGGTTGTTGTAACGTTTTTATTCACGTGTTGTCTTTGCGTGCAGTGTGGTCCTGCCTTATGTGGCCTTTGTGCTACAACGTGTATAAGACGGCCATCTGTTACCAAGGAGACGTTGATGGATAGAATGATGTTCCAGCAGCAGCTGAACGATTTGATGAATATTGAAATTGATTCCGATCTTGACTAGTGCTTGCCTACATGAGGGCAAAAGGAGCGTCTGGGGTTCCGTGCGAGACGGAACGACACTTTTTGGGTGTGGTCGAATATGGATGAGTTTGGTATCTACGAACCGCAAATGACGAGTTTAGTGGGTGTACGCGGTTTCGCTACGCAACCACGCATGGTTCGTCTCATTTTTGGGTTTGTCCATCCGAACCCTCGGGTTCCATTTTAGATGCGGCATCCATCTTGTCTCTTGCCCTCAAGTAGCCAGCGAACGGACCTTGTCCGCTCTGTGACCCTGGGATTCCCAAGCTTACACTAAGGACACGTGTTTCTTTGAGGGTGACTTTTATGATAGGGGAAATGACACGGCAAAGGCAGATGGCCCCGCTCGAGGCTCATCTTACCGTGCTAGTCTATTGTTTCAGTCGTGCATGCATTGGGCACGAGGTCTTTGATCCTGTAATCAAGTTTCCGTTATTACTCCCAACACTCTTTTCCAATCTGTCGTGCATCCTTGTTCTTTCTTTGCCTCTGTTTCTGTCCTTTCTCCTAATGTGTTTACAGTCAGAATGGAATGTGTTTAACTGTGGGGATGATATGCTTTTACAGTTGGGAACCGGCAATGCTGCTGTAATTATGTTCCGGCGTCCTGAAACATGAACGCGACTCTTTTGAAGTTTATTGTGGGAACTGAGTTGTAACCTTTGTTTGCCATGTTGTGCAATGGCAAAAATATGTATAAAAGGAGCGATCCACTTTTGCAATTCGAAGCAGTCTCTCAGAACCTACACGTTGTGTACTTCTTGCGATTTCTGTATCCCTGCAGTAAATAAACGCTGATCTTTGACGTCGCTGGAAGTGTCCCGTGTCTCTGTGTTTTGTACGCCAGAACAGGTAACCCACGAAAGTTTCAGGTGTTGTCCCCTGGCACCGCTGGGTTTAAGAAAACCCAGTCCTTCAGAGGGGGGGGGGGGCTGGCATCGCGCCGGCCATTTTAGGATTGGCATTGTTATTTTGTAGCTCAAAAGGAGCCCAAGCATAAATGCTTTGGGCTCCTGCTCCCAGCCACCATTTTAGGTTTGGTGACCTGGTGGCTGGGAGCTTAGGCTGAGGTAGTTTTTACCCTCCCTCCCTCCCTAATTTTTCCCCTTTTTTCAATTTTCTTTTTCAATTTTCTTTTATTTTATTCTCGGGTTTTCCTTCAGATTGTGTTATCCTTGGTGGCTTTTTTGGGACAGGTGAGCAGGGTTTTTTTGCTATGTATTGTCGCTTGGAGCAGGTGCTGTGTGGGGGTTAATTGAATTTTGACAGGTTTGGCAGAGGTTTGTTGATTAATTGTTAAGTTGGGTTATCGACAGGGAAAGGATAGGTTGGTTATTTTTAGTTTGGTTAAACAGGTTGGGTGATTGACAGCTGTAAAGGGGCAGGCAGGGGAGTTTGTTTAATGGACGGGTTGTATTTATAGGTTTATACTGGGTTATACGGTAATGTAATGTTTTGTATTGTTTGAAATGTTGCAATGTACGGGTGGGGGGTGGGTTCAAAGAGATTTAGGGGAGGGGGCGGGGTGTGGGGTTGGGTATGTGGTTTATTTAGTGAGGTTTAGCTTTGGGAGGCTTTTGCCGAGGTTTATTAAAATTGTTATGTGCACCTGTTCCGATAAAAGCGGCCTTTTTCACACAGTTCTTGGTCCGTGGTCTGCTTCCCCCCACCCCTCCCTCCCAATAAGAAGGTGCTGCGAGTCTCACCCAACTACATGCCTTTGTGAGACTCGCGCTGGGACCGTATGTTATGGCAGGCATCTAAATTGATAGCCACCTGACTGGGAGCAACAGTTTTCATCAGTCCCTTGGAAAAGAAGGAAAGGGAGAGCAGACCCCAGAGTAAAAGGATGAAGTTGTAGAATAATAAACAACTGCGGTGTTAATAACAGGATGATTAAATGCCAGTTAAACAAACAGAACTGTGCAATTAGGCATGCTTATTGTATATGCTGTGCGGCATATAAGCGTGGTAAAGACAGCTGGATAGGGGCGAGAATGTGTGATTCACAACTCGCTTATTTGACCCCGAATACGAATAGTGTAATGACCTATTAGGAGAGGGAAACTACAAAGGAAGTTGAATGACAGGGTCATGAAAAATCGGGCTTGTGTGCCACACACATGATACGGCATACACGTGGCACCTAAATCAGCAAGTTAAGGGGATGTGAAACTAAACATTGTGTCTCCTGAAACAGCCAGATTTTGAGCTGTGCAGTGGCTAAATTGGAGTTTTGAACATCAATAATCTATGATTACGATACTGTAAAAACCTTCAACAATGGTATTTCATATTTTTAGCAGTGTTACACAAACATAGTCTGACAATTACGAACAGTACAGGTGTAGTAAAAGGAAACATTATTAAGAAGGTAATGCATAATGAATAATATGCCCATTACAAAATCTATGGCAGTACATGCATAGTCTAGTAGCTAACATATGCACACATTTGACAGTTCCTACATATTCATATAGTAAAATTGTGAGAGAAAGTAACAATACAGTATACATGAAAAAAGGAATGGTATGGGCATCTTTGTTCACTAGTGAGGCCACAAAACCCCGCCATTCTTCAGCTGAATTCAGACCATGGGATATAGAATTAGTCCTTTCTATCCAACGACACTCTAATCTTTGCAAAATTTGTGTCAGATCCCCACCTCTTTCTGGAACTTTTGCTTTGTCAATTATCTGCCACTTTATTTTGTCTGCTGTGTGGTTGTTTTCAGCAAAATGTGCCACCAATGGGGCATTAGGAACAGAGCATCTGGTGCAGCTGCGATGTTGTCCAATGCGCGGTTTGATAGGTTGCTGAGTCTGTCCTATGTAAGGGAAATTGCACGGACACCATATGCAGTACACCACATTGCGTGTGTTGCAGTTCGAGAGGAAATCAAGTGTCTGTTTGACATTCGCATGCTCAAATGGTATTGGTGTCAAATGTAAAAGCTCATGCAACACAGTTGCCACACTAACAATGTCCTTTCACTTCAGGTTAACCCCACGCCAATTTCAAGAGTTTATTTTTTGGGTGATCGGTCTTTTAAAAACAAAAACCATTACACCAAATGACATTTTTAAATAGTACTACTACATATAAACACATAAAATGATTGGCAGAATCTTACAAAGTTAATCTACAAGGTACTTTTGTGCGTTAAATATTTAAAATGTCATTTTTAAACTAAGGTTTAAAAAGATCATGTCTTTCTAACGTCCTTGTTATTAAATGACCCTTAACCCCACGCCGATTCTATGGTGCCAGTTTTCTTCACAGTACTGCTCTCGGTGGAAGAACATATTAAATAATCTTTGACATTTTTGCCCCGTTTGAAGGCAAACATTGGGGATTCTATCGTAGAATCAATATTTTTTATCAGATGCCAGTTTTTTGTGATCAAGTTCCGGACCTTGTTGGTGTGTACGCCAAAAGTAGTTACACAAATAAGTCTATCTATAGGGGTCTTCTCTTTTGTGATTAAGAGCTCCTCTCTAGGGCAAAACCAAGCCCGTTTCAGTGACTTCCTTATTAATCGGTTAGGATATCCTCTGGCCAGAAGTTTGGATTTCAATATTTGGGCCTCATGCATGTATTCTTCTTTTTGTGAACAATTTCTTTGTAACCGGAGAAACTGTCCAAAGGGTAAACCATCTCTTCGTGCTCGTGGGTGATGACTTTTGTTTGCTAACAGTGTGTTCCTCTCTGTTGGTTTCCTATGGAGACTTGTGTAATGAGTACCTTTTTCATGTTTGATGCAGAGGTCTTTGAATGCTATGACTGACTTGTGGAAGTAAAAGTGAGGTGTTTCTGGATGTTATTGAGGTAACACACGAGCGCATGGAATTCAGTCTCGGTACCAGACCAAATTAAAAAAAATCATCAATGTACCGCTTCCAACATTTAATGTTGGAGGGGTACCTGTTTGTAATGTTTAAGACAAAAGTCTGTTCAATAAATCCATGTAGATGTTCACTAGCTTTGGTGCAAAAATGGCCCTCATGCTAGTCCCAGAGCATTGTTAGTAGTAGGAGCCCTCTGAAACAAACTAGTTATATTGTAGGGCAATCCTAAGCAGGGAAATGATGAAATGTGCGGGAACTTGTATGGGCCTGGTTCTGGTCTCTAGCAATTTCTTTATTATTACAATGCTGTCTTCCTGAGGTATATTGGTGTACTACGATGAGATGTCTAAGGTTGCCAACCAGTCTGTTTCGATGTTGTAGAGCATGCCATCTACCAAATTAATCATGTACATACTGTCCCTTACATATGTTTCTAGTGTGGGAACAAACTCTTTTATAAAAAAAAGTCAATATATCTCCCAATTGGTTCGAGAGCTGAACCACACCCAAATAGAATGGGCCATCCTGGAGGACTGGTGGTGCTCTTGTGGATCTTGGGGATTGTGTACAGAACAGGAGTTCTGGGAGTTTCAGCATTCAGAAACTCAAATTATTTTTTGGTGATATAACCTTGCTCTTTTCCTTCTGTTGTGACCTTCAAAAGTTCCTTTTTAATGTCTAGCAGTAGATTTTTGCTAAGCTTATGGCCAGGTCTGAACTGGGGTGGCATGGTAGCAAAAGAATGATGGATTTGTTCTGCATTCCGTCCATCAATTGTGTGTCTTAAGCTTTTTGTAGTGTTTTTCTTCACTAATTTGTTTCTGGATTTCCACATTTGCGATCCTGAATCACCATCCCAGCCCCTTTGTCAGCGGGTTTGAGGATTATAGCATTGTCAGTTTTAAGTGCCAACAAAGATTCTCATCCTTGTCGAGTGATATTGTAAGGTATGAAACACTTAGTAGTTTTGAGGTTGTCTAAGCCCGCCAACACTATTTTCTCAAAAGTTATAAGTTCTGGTTGCATCATTGAGTTTGGGGGATAGAAGGTAGAGGGTGGCTTAAGGCCTGTGACTGAGTCTTACTGTATGGGTTCTCTGTCTTTAAAAAACAGACGTAACCGTATCTTTCGGTAAAATTGAAAGAGCTCAGTTTTTAAATTAAAGAAGTTGGTACGTTCAGTAATCACATATGACAGACCCTTACTTAATAAAGCCAGTTCAGCAGAAGATAGTATGTGTTGTGACAAGTTAAAGATCGGTATAACTTCAGCTCTTTATACTGCCTGCCCTAGTATGGTTGGGACCCCATTGATAATGTTTCCTCCTCGTCTGGCATTCTACCAGGTATTGGTACCACGTCTTGCCTTTGGCCGTGTCACCTCTCTCTAAAAAAGGCTGCCCTGGGTGGTTATCTGAACAACTTGGACCTGGTTGTGCGTCTGAGTCTTCAGACCCCTCCGATGATTCTGAAAAAGTAATAGGTTGGTTCCTTCTAAATCTGCCCCATATGTTCTGTCCTTTCTGTGTACCTATTGTGTTATAGTAATCTTCTTGCAAATAAGGGTACGCCTTCTCTTTAGTAAAGTTTTTTATGTCCTTACTAACCTTGTCTGCCTTTTTCTTCAACTCAAATGGGTTGAACTTGTCTATGGTTTTGTTTACTTTATCTAGAAGTGCCTTGGCTTCTACCACTCCATCCCCTCCAAGAAGTTATTTTCTAGTTCTTCTATTTCTTTTATTTGAGCTTTTGCGTGTTCTATAGCTGTTTCTACACCCTACACCATCCAATGGCATGAGCAGGTAGTTGAGATATGACTGAAATTCCCTTTGAAATTGGGATCCTCCCGAAAAATGCCAGGAACGTTCCTAACTTGTAGACCCTGAGGGATAATGCCTGCCTTAGGATACTCAGTTAACATACGAGCATGAAGCTCTGTTCTAACGTGTTTTTTCTTGGCCTTTTCCAATTTGTCCAATAGTTGTTGTTTAGGACTCACGTCGTTACTAGGTTGAGTGGAGAACAAAGATGGACCACTTATAATTTTTGCAATGTATTCATCAGTGTATAATGGGGCTTCTCCTTCGTAACCCAAAAACACAAGGATAGACCCTATGTGGACATAGGGTGTATGGGAAACCCTAAAAAGAATAATTCCCTTGCGGTGCAGCCACCGCTCAAAAAGTCAGAAAAAGGAAACAAGGGAGACCTTTCTCACATGGAGCCAGGGTAAGCATTGTATTAACAGAAACAATGGCTCATGTGGACAAGTGTAAATAATGATAATAGTAGTTTGCGCAATCGCAATATAGGAAAGGGTTAAGGCGATATCCAAAGGAGAAAAACCATATACAACAAAATATTTTGTACGAACAATAGTTGTTTATGTAAATATAGATACCATTTTGTTTTTAAAAAGGTCAATGTATCCCCAGTGAACATGGAAACTAAAATAGTAGTGACATATTTGTGATATATACACTTGAGTTGCTAATAAAAGTTCAAAGCTTATTGAAAAATTGAAATAAATTATTTAATCACCACAAAACAAGAAAAACGACACCCCTTCTCTTCAACATTTAAGTGTATTAGGCAAAAACTGTATGTTGCTAATTATAACTGGCGATGATGAGTTTGAGCCAGAACAATAGCTTACTTTTTAACTCTCTTTTCTCAGTATATATATATATATAAAACGCTCTTCCGATGGAAACTAGGTCATACCTATAACTACCTACTGGCGACCGTCACTAGGCAATATATGCATATATATATTACCTTAACTACTGGTGTTTGCTAGTAGGTAGTTATAATTAGGACCTAGTTTCCATAGAAAGTGTGTTTTTCCATTTGCCAATAACTTTGACGTCATTTGATGAATCCTCATGAAATTATTTAAATAAATACGTTGTTCACTTCAGCTGCTGTCCTGAAAGTTTCTTGGTAATTCGTCAAGTGGGGGCTGAGAAAAGGGGCTCCTGAAACATGTTTTCTCCTTGGTAATTTCCGTAGGAACTTGAGACAAGGATACCGCCTGAAATGCTGTACGGAATTATATTTGGCATACATAAATTTGGCAGACAGGTAGATTTTGATCCAAAGAAGTGCCTTTTTGTGATCTGGTGTAAATCTGTTCAGTAGTTGCTTGGTTATTAAAAATAAATTTTTGATTTGATATATAGGGACGCGAAGGATACGCAACCACTCTCGATCTTGTGCTGAGATCTGATTGGCTGCCAAATCTTCAAACCAGGAAGAGTTGGCAGCCATGTTGGGATTTGGCTTGAGCCGAGTTCATGAAGAAATGGAGGCAGGGTAGGTATACTCTGAGCCCTTGGGCATCTTAGGGGGGAGGTCCCACGGGGACCCCACATGGACCCCACAGGGCCAAAAAACTATATTTTTAAACTTTTCAGTGGGAGTCACTCTGGATCCATGGTTCCCACCGAAAAGTTTCTAAAAAAGTAGTGCGAGGTCCCTTGCTTCTGTAATCTTGAGCCCCCCGGTGGACCAGCTACCATGGGATGAGGAGGTATAAAAAGGAGGGGGACCCATGGGTGCCCTTCCTCTGGCTTATGAAAGAATCAGGGCCTGCCACCACCCTGAGGTGCTGTATTTAATTTATGTGGTGGTTGCCTGCGCAGCAAACCTTGCACACTTTCAACTGCCACCTCCCCAAGGCAAATCCGCAATTAATGTGAGGGGCCCATATGGCCCCCCCACATACCGGCCACATCCCAGGTTACTGCCACCTCCCCAGGGCATTAAAAAGTATGTATGTGTGATGGGCCAGCTGGGCCCACCCATGCCCCAGGCACTGTAATAAATCCAAGCTGAGGTGATAGTTCACAGGAAGCTTTAATAACTTTAACCACCGACAGGTTCCTTCAACAGGTCATCTCTCCAGTGTCTCCTTTGCCAGAATGCCAATCTCATTCAGAACCATGAGATCCACATTCTGTCGCCAGGACAACTACTAGGTTCTAAGACAAACACATTAGGCAAACAAGCAAATTACAACACATCCCCTTTACAACAAAACAAAAACTTATAGCATACCCAGAACAAATGATACAACTATATGCAGAAGAAACAACATACCCATAATCCCACACAATCCCAAGACTTTAGAGTGTTCTCGAGTGGACATTGTAGGTTATACAACTGCTAAGATCACTTTTAAACAGAGAGAAATAACAGGAAAAGTGTATATTGCTGTGAGGGGAGATAATTTACTTGGATGGAGGCATCAACGTGATTTGGGAATAATTTTGAATCCCAATGCCACCAATCCAAGAAACCAAGTCATGCTGATGGATGAGTTGTGTGAGTGTTCATGTGGGAAAATTTCGTCAATTGATGGTGGGGATGTCAGTGAGGAATTGGTCAAGGACTTTCCGGATGTGTTTTCTGATGCCTTAGGATGTTTGAGTGGCTTTGAGCACCGAATTATTTTGAAGAATGAGGCCAAACCTTGTGTACATAAGGTGCGCAGAGTACTGAACCTGATGGTGGAGCCGTTAAAACTAGAGTTGAAGAGGCTACTGGATTTGGGAGTGATTGAAGAGATTGAGGCATCAGAGTGGTTGTCTCCGATAGTTTTGGCACCCAAGGATGGTGGATCTGCTGTGAGGATGTGTGTGGACTTGCGTGGATTAAATGAATGGATCTGGGTGGATCGACAGCCATTGCCAAACATTTCTGAGTGTATTAGTTTGTTGAAGGGGGCAAAGATTTTTAGTGTGTTGGACTTGTCGTCTGCGTACCATCAAGTTAAACTTCATGAAAGTTCAAGACACCTAACATCTTTTGTTACCCCTTTAGGGGCTTACCGATTTCTGCGGATGCCTTTTGGGTTAGATTCGGCAGCAGCCTGCTTTCAGAGGATTATGAAGATGGTGCTAGGAGATCTCCCCAATGTCTTGTTCTTTCAAGACGATATTCTGGTCTACGGGAAATGTGGAAGTGAGCATGAGAAAGTGTTGAGGTTGGTGTTGTGTAAGCTGAGAGAAAGAGGTCTCACCCTCAAGAAGGAAAAATGTAGGGTAGGATTGAAATCTGTAACATATCTAGGTCATGTCATTTCTGGTGATGGGATACAACCGAAGTTTAAGTTGGCTGAGAGTATTATGAAAGCTCCTGCTCCAGAGAACAAGGAACAGGTCAGATCTTTTCTTGGTATGGCGGAGTTTTACTCCAAGTTTGTGAAGGGGTTTGCCAGTGTGGTGGAACCGATTAGGGTTTTGTTAAAGAAAGGAGCGCATTTCGTTTGGTCGCCAGAGTGTGAGAAGTCTTTTGAGTTGGTTAAGTCAGAGATTGGAGCCATGCCAGCTTTGGGGCATTTTGATGCAAGATTAAAAACCATTCTTACGACTGATGCCAGTCCTAAGGGTTTGGGAGCGGTGCTTTCGCAGGTGGAGAATGGGGAGAAGAAGGTTGTGGCATTTGCTTCCAGAGCCCTTAGGGATGCGGAGGCTAACTATTCGTGTATTGAAAGGGAGGCGTTGAGTGTATATTGGGCGATACACCATTTTAAGTTTTATTTGTGGGGGATTCCGTTTGAGGTGAAGTGTGATCATCGTCCTCTTGTTCAAATATACTCTAGTCACCACAGTGATCATTTGACTCCCAGACTTAAAAGGTGGAGTGAAGGGCTACAGGAATTCAATTTTCATGTTCATTATATTCCTGGTTTGAACAACAAGTCAGCTGATTGTCTGTCTAGGTTACCGGTAGGTGGGAATGAGGTTTGGGAGGAGCCAGCATGTGTGAATTGGGTGGTGGAGGAGACGATTTCTGAGGAAGAGTGGTTGTCAAGTGCTGCTCAAGATGAGGTATTTCTGCTTTTGAGAGGGGTTGTAGCTAAAGGTTGGCCTAATTTTCAAGATCTTGATCCTGTATTGAAGCCGTTTTGGTGTGTAAGGGATGATTTGACTTTTTGTGAAGACAAGTTGTTGAGGGGTGATAGGTTGGTTCCGCCTGTTACTCTCAGAGATAAAGTAATCAATTTGGCTCATGAAGGGCATCTTGTTAGGAGTCTCACGAAAGGAAGGGTCAGGGAAAGGTACTGGTGGCCAGGGATGGATAGGATGGTGGAGTCAGTGGTGAAGGATTGTCACTTGTGTGCTATCAATGACAAGTCTCATGTGACCAATCAAGTTCCCCTGTCGCCAGTGGAAGTTCCGGATGCAGTTTGGACTAAGTTGGGGTTGGATATCATGGGCCCTTTGGAGTTGATGCCATTCCAGGAGAGGTTTGTTGTATTGTTGGTGGACTATACCTCTAAGTGGGTGGTCACTAAGTGCATGGGCACAGTGAATTCTAGGACGGTGATCAAGTTTCTGAAGGATGTTTTTGTTTCAGAAGGTGTACCCAGGTTCCTAGTGACTGACAATGGGGTACAATTTGTCTCCCAGGAGATGCAAGATTTTCTTGAGGGTTTAGGCATAGTGCATCAAAAGACTGCGTTGTATTCCCCGCAAGCAAATGGTCTCACGGAAAGGATGAATAGGGTGGTCAAAAGTTGTGTTCAGAGAGCTTTGGATACTAAAGTTCCTTTGGGAGAGGTGTTGAGGGAGACCTGGTGGGCACATCGTACAGCTCCCAATGTGATTTCTCAAAAGTCTCCTTTTGAGGCGTTGAGAGGAAGATTGGCGAGTTCTAAATTAAACCCCGTTTGGCTTCCAAGGTGGGTGAGCAAGGGTGTGAGTGCGGAAGAAAAAAGGTCTAAGCTTGTTGAGTATCAAAGAAGATACAAAGTGCGTTATGATGACAAAAGGTCTGTGAAGGAAAAGGTGTGGAATGTGGGTGATAAAGTTTCGGTGAAGAAAGTGAAACATTGCCATAAAGGGTTGACAAATTTTTCTGGTCCTTTTGTCATCACAAAGATAAAAAGAAATGTTGTAACTTTGGATAATGGTTGTACTTGGAGTATGTCTAGGTTGGTTAAGTTCGATGGTGTGAACCTGGGTGCAGCCAATGTTCCTAGTTGTGTTCCGGAGGGAAGGGGTGGTAGTGTTGCAAAGTCATGTAGACAGAGATTCATACCTTCAAAGTTTGAGGATTCTGTTTTATATTAACATCTACTACCTCAAATTTCTAAAGTCTTGGGATTGTGTGGGATTATGGGTATGTTGTTTCTTCTGCATATAGTTGTATCATTTGTTCTGGGTATGCTATACGTTTTTAAAGAAGCAACGTAAGTTCCAACTTTTTCAGTAGGACCCTGAACCCTTGTGAAGAACCTATGACGTTCCAAAACCACATTAATACGTGGACCAAAATATTGTTCTAACATTGTCATGGACATTTCATAAACATCCGATGGTTCTCCGTCCCCATTACCAATAGTTAGAGGATCCATGCTGTCATAAGTGTTTCTGCCTTCAACACCTAAATAAGTATTGCTTGCTTTCGTACAGCAGAAAATTTTTCTCCCCCAATGGCTACTAGATAAGAGTCAAATAGATTTCTCCATCTTTTCCAAGGAAGAAGCAGTTCCCCCTTATCTGATAAAAATGCTGGAGGTTGAGACATGCTGGTGGAGGTTGCCATATTTTATAAAGTATTTAAAAATGTTCCCCCTCAAAAATCAAATCAATTGTCTCACCTTGAGTGTTCTTCACCAACCGGAAGCCAATTTTTGATGTAAAAACCAAGAAAATCGCTTAACTATGGCAAAACGCGATGTAAAATTAGTAGCCCATACCAAAATGGCCGCCACGTTTACTGACGCTATGCATTAACATAGCCCAATCTAAGATGGCCGCCACACTTTATGACGCAGTGCGCAACGTAACGCGAGCGTCAGTATCACCATGTGACAACTCAACACGATCCAGGCAATCTTGAACCAGCCGCGTGAAGATCGTTACCATGGAGTCAGCAGCGCGCTTGAACCAGCCGCGTGAAGATCGTTGCCATGGAGTCAGCAGCGTGCGTAGGTGCTCGCGAAGCTTTCAAAACGAGTAAGTGAGCAACGGTTGTTTATCGTATGTCCACAAAGTCCATGAATTCCAAATAGTATCCGATTTCGGAAGTCGCTGTAATATCCTTGCGATGAGCAGTAAATCCAGTGTAAATCCAATCCAGTAGCTGAACGTAGCTTCGTAGGTTAAAACCTTAAATCCATAGAGTCCATCAAATATGGGTTCGCAGGGGAATCGGTGGTTGTAGCTTGTCCCCAAACAAGCAACTTGTCGCCAATAATAAATCCAAGCTGAGGTGATAGTTCACAGGAAGCTTTAATAACTTTAACCACCGACAGGTTCCTTTAACAGGTCATCTCTCCAGTGTAACCTTTGCCAGAATGCCAATCTCATTCAGAACCATGAGATCCACATTCTGTCGCCAGGACAACTACTAGGTTCTAAGACAAACACATTAGGCAAACAAGCAAATTACAACACACTGCCACCTCCCTAGGGCTAAAGATAACATTAATATGGGAGCTGTGCAGCCCCTCAGCAGCCCTGGGGATGACCACCTCCCCAGGGCTAAGTAGTGCAATGGAAGGAGGAGCCATAGATGGCTCCAGTGCTGGCTCCTCTTATGTCCCGGGGTTCCCAGTTAGCTGTGGCTGGATGAGAGCTTTAGCATTCCCTCCTACCCATGCTCCACTTCCAACAAGCGGGAACTTAGAAATGCTCTTGCTTGTGGGAAACAGAGCAGAATTGCTTTCACATACAGGGAGCTGCATGTTTATCGGCTCCCAAATGTCTGAAAGTAGTACTAGCTCCCAGTGGAAGGGGGGGAGCCGGGAGGGACCATGGGGGCATTCAGGCTCCCCAGTGGTCATAGTGGAGACATAGTGCTCTGGATGCACCAAGCAAACATGGCAGGGCCCTGGGGGACGAGCTCCCTAGGGCTAAAATATGCTCATGGAGGTTGGGCCAATAAAGGGTAGGCCCCGGCAGTGGGGTCCCTATGGCCAAAATCAGCCCGGGGAGGGGAAGCTGCATTAACCCCTCCCAAAGAAAATATAGAAAACAAAAGGCAGTGACATGACGATTGGGTCCCTAGGGCCAATATCGGCCCACCTCTCCTCTTACTAATAGGCCAGGCCCTGGGGTAAGGGGACTATGGCGCCAAAGTTGGCCCAGGGAGGGGTCCGCCTCTATAAGAAAATAAAAAATTAAAAGGCTGGCCCCTGGGAAAAGGGTTCCCCAAGGCCAAAATTGGCTCAGGGAGGGGGGACCCTACCTATTGCAGAAAGGCCTAGCCCTTGGAGATGGGGCACCTGGGGCCACAACCAGCTCGGGGAAGGGGGGTCCCCTATCCCTCATAAAACATTTTTTTTAAAGGCTGATCCTGGGGGGAGTTGCTTGTGGCCATGCCCCCATTATCAACCACTCTGCAAAGGGGCCTCCTGGCACACAACTGGTTGGGGGATGACGTCCCCTCAGATGCTGAAGGTCCTGGGGTCCAAGAACCCCTCCTGTTACCTCAGTAAGTTCGACACAGTAGGATTGCTGTGAGGTCATTGGAGGCCACACCCCTCTCTCCACCACTCTGCATGTGCACCTCCTGGCACACTGCTGGTAGGGGATGAAGTCCTCTTGGCTGTGGAGGGTCCTTGGGGGCCAACTATTCCTCCTGCCACCTCCAATAAATTCCACAAAACACAATTGCTGTGAGGATTCAGAGGCCACGCCCCCTTTCCCCACCACTCTGCAAATGCACCTCTTGCTGCAATACTGCTTGGGAGATGAAGTCCTCTTTGATTCTAAGGGACCTTGGGGGCAAAGAAGCCCTCCTGTCACATCCACAAAGACCCTTAAACCAGCATTCATGAGAGGTGGTCAGAGGCCCACCCCCTTTCTCCACTACTCTGCATATACAAATACCAGTTAAAAAAACATAGAAGTTCACTTAAAAAACAAAGGTTACAGGGATGTTATAGTTGGGAAATAGATTTTGAAAAACCTTATAGTCTGGAAATAGAATTAAAAAACCTTAAAAAACATTGAAAAACCAAAGGTTACAGGGATGTTATAGTTAGGCTCAAATTGCCCTCATACAAAACCAGTGAAATTCAGCAATTATAGTTACCTGAGCTAATTATGACTTTTTAACATATATTATGTGTGTGGCTGTATGACTATATCAATAGTATCCTTGTGGGTATGGGTGTATAAGTAGGTGTGTGAGTAGCTGTGTGTGTGAGTGAGACTGTGTGTGAGTCCCTGTATTGGTGAGTGAGTGGGTGTGTCAGTGGCTATATGGGTGAGTGAGTGGCGATGTGATTGCTCTGTGGGCAACTGGGTGCGAGTTATAGTTAGCTGAACTAACTATAACGGCTGAATTTCTCTGGTTTTGTATGAGTGAAAGGTCCAACTAACTATAACATCCCTGAAACCTGTGTTTTTTTCAGTGAATATCAAAGGTTTTTTAAATGCTAATTTCTAACTATGCCTATAGGGGTAGGTCATGTGCAGAAAGAGGAACAAAGGTGCAGAAATAAGCAAGAGAAATGCAGAAAGAGGCAACAGAAGTCCAGAAAGACAAAGAAAGGTGCAAAAAGAAGCAAGAGATGTGCAGAAAGAACCAACAGACGTGTAGAAAGAGGTCTTGTTCCAAAGTCATCCTGTGCCCCCAACTTTTTGCTGACTGGGACTGGTGGTAACTCACTCTGCCTAACCAGACCTGGAGCCAGTGCTATGCTAAAAGACACTTAGAATACAGTGAAAACACCTACATGTACTAGGGTACACTATGGGTTGGGGTACCCCTGTGATTGGCATGACCTCCTCTATAAGGCCCTAGTATATAATAGGGCAGGGGATTAAAACTACCTCTAAGTCAGAGGTGCAGAAAAATGCTTCTTTAAGTAGTAGTTGCGTTTGCAGAGTGGTGGAGAATGGGTGCTGAGCCTCCGACCAGTGCTTAGGAATTCCGCTGCGTAGGACCGACAGGAGGTATCAGAAGGGCTTCTTGGCCCCCAAACTCCCTCAGGAGTAAATTGGACTGCATCCCCCATCCCGTAGTCTGCCAGGAGGCGCGTTTGGAGAGTGATGGAGAAAGGGGGGCATGGTCTCCGAAGACATCTTAGCAATCCCACTGTGTGGGACTTACTGGAGGTAACAAGAGGGGTAGTTGGCCCCCAAGGACATCCTTGGGGGCCAACTATCCCTCCTATTACCTCCAGTAAGTCCCACACAGCAGCATTGGTAAGTACTCGTAGCAGGCCACACCCCCTTTGCTCACCACTCTACAAACGCGCTCCATGGCGCGCTCTTGGATGGGGATTGAAGTCCCCTTCACTGCTGGGGGTCCTTTAGGGGCCAATTAGCCTACCTCTTAACTCCAGTAAGCCCCAAACAGTGGGATTGCTGCAAATGCACCCCCGGCGCATTCTAAGTTGGAGGATTAAGTCCCCTTGAATATTGAGGGTCCCTGGGGACCAACTAGCCCACCACATACCTCCAGTAAGCACCACACAGCTGGATTGCAGAGAGGTGGTCCAAGGCCACGCCCCCTTTTTACACCACTCTGCAAACGCGCCTCTTGGTGCACTGCTGCTCGGGGGATGAAGTCCACTTGTGTCCTGAGGTCCTCAGGACACAAGAGGACCTCATCACCCCATTGTTACGGACCCCCGGATTAAGTCCCCTTGTATTCTGAGGGTCCCTGGGGGCCAACTATCCCACCAGGTACCTTCAGTAAGCGCAACAGAGTTGAGTTGCCGAGAGATGTAAAAAGGGGCATGGCCTCGGACCACCTCTCTGCAACGCAGCTCTGTGGCGTTTACTGGAGGTTCCTGGTGGGCTAGTTGACCCCAGGCACCCTCAGGATTCAAGGTGACTTAATACCCCAACTTAAAATGCAACACAGGACGTGTTTGCACACTTGTCACATCAGGCCCCACCCCCTCTGTTCACCACTGTGAAAACGGGCCCACTGGCGCATTGTAAGTTGGGACATTAAGTCCACTTGAATCCTGAGGGTCCCTTGGGTCCAACTAGCCCACCAGGTACCTCCAGTAAGCGCCACAGGACTGCGTTGCAGAGAGGTGTAAAAAGGGGCGTGGTCTTGGACCACCTCTCTGCAACGCAGCTCTGTGGTACTTACTGGAGGTACTGGGGCTAGAAAATAAATGGGTGGGGGCTGAACGGCCCCCCCAAGCCCCGAGGACCACCACCTCCCGGGGCTTTTTTTATTGAGGGAGGGGGGCTGCGTGGCCCACCTCCTGGAGCCCTCGAGGGCCCTGGGGACCGCCACCCCCCAGGGCCAACTCCTATCGCATTGGGTGCACAATTTCTCTCACGTAGGGTGCGCGATTCCTAACGCATTGGGTGCACAACTCCAAAAAATAATTTAAAACAAAAATAATAAAAAAAGATTAACAATATAGTTTAAAAAATTTTGAAAAAAGAAAACAAAAAATGTTTACAAATATTTTCTTAAAAATGTCATTAAAAACGTAATATTCTTTTTTTTAAAATATGTAAAAAAAGAACTTTAAAAAAACGAAACTAAAGCAATTGATACACTGAAAAAATAAAGATTTAGAAATCCTATGAAATTCAGTAAAAAAAACATAGGTTAGAGATAAGTTATAGATAGGAATTAGCATTTAAAAAACCTTTGAAATTCACTTAAAAAACCATAGGTTTCAGGTATGTTATAGTTAGGAATTAGCATTTAAAAAACCTTTGAAATTCACTGAAAAAACTATAGGTTTCAGGTACGTTATAGTTAGGAATTAGCATTTAAAAAACCTTAGAATTTCACTGAAAAAACATAGGTTTCAGGGGCATTATAGTTAGCTAGACATTTCCCTCGTACAAAACCATTGAAATTTCCCCGTTATAGTTAGTTCAGCTAACTACAACTCGCGCCCCCGCAATGCACTGGTGATGACGTCGCATATTTCATCACTCATGACATGGTCAGTGACATCACTGATGACATCACTGATGACATCTCAAATGACATCACTGATGTCATTCACCATATAGTTCCAAATATGGTGAAAACAGAACTTCTTATGCTCCGGTAGTAAATGGAGGTATATTGGCACTGCTAATGTGGTTCAAAATGTGCCTGCATAAAGCTCCTATGTGAAACCTCAATCTCCATTTCTCAGTACTCCGTGTGAGATCTACGAGTATGACAATGCCGTGAATATCTCATGGGTGAGAAAAAATCACCCGTGTTATTGACCTTATACACACAACAATCACTTCCGTAAACCTGAATAGTTCCTTATCCTGATCTTTCTATACAGGATGACTAGAATAAAGTAAAAGTAGTAATTAGAAAGGCTACCAAAAAAAGTGACCTCAGACATTTCTAGGATCATATCAGTTAACATCTGCCACCTACTTTAACTGTGGTGATAATTCCAACCCACAGGGTATGTAGGTGAAGATATTCATATGGTACGCTATTTGCTTTCAATATTTGTCTGATTTCATAACCGACTTTCCTGGTCAGTCGTCTGCAAAAAGAGAACAGTATGTATCCCTTGGACCCATTCATAATCCCAACCTAATGGTTCAAAGCCCCCTGTGAGTGACGCTCTAACATTCTACCACACTCGCTATATCAGTCCCTCAAAGACAAACAGCAAAACACTGTACACCCGTGAAATGAACAACACTGAGCCTGTGAGATCTTCCGACTACATCCAGGCAAGAGATACTGCTCCCATTTATATTTCTGTCTCTCAATATAATCGACAGAGCAAAATTCCCCTGGTAATGCACTTCCTTATCTCCCTTTTTATTCACCAACTCCCAACGGGTAGAAGATAGCCATAGCTATCCCTCTTGTCATAATTAGACATGCACCTGCCCCGTATCATTGCCCTTGATTTCTTCTTACTGTGTGAGCTGTCGCAACGTCCGCATTAACGTTCGAATTCCAGTGCCTCGAGAACGAGACCCGTTCGGCAACACTTCTGAGTTTAAGTAATCATCACGAGATTCCCGCAGGTGTGAACACAAATAACGCGCACCAATCCTACAGCGTTCCATGGGCGCCATATTTGTCTGCCTAAAACTCAAGATCGAGGTTGTCTTCCAGTTCCATTAGTCTCATAATATTCAGTAGGTGATCTCCTATACGAGACGACTTCTTCATATCTGAGTCTCCCATTCATTCCCACAATAACTTCATATCCATGTCGCAGCCTATGATTACAAATCATACCAATTTTATACACTGAAGCCAATTAGTCAATGGACGTGTCCCAAATCCTGACCACAATTATCATCCATCAGACATTCACCATGTCAAACTAACTCACTGTGCAGTGGCTGAATCAATAGTGCCAGTCAAGCTCAATATAGTTCAGTCAGTGATTCCTAAATTCAAATTGGTATACTGAGTACGAGATGGAATAATACGTGTTGCGAAATCCAAATTAGATAGCAATGTGTGCACCATAAAGGGTCCTAGGTTTTGGTGAACGAACCTCTACTTTAGTGACAAGGGAATGTAATGTTGCACTCCTCTATTTTCAAAATCACTCAGAATCTAGTCCAGAAAATTCGAAGAACATTACAGTACTTAGGAATAATTGGGCAGAATCAGTAAATATTAGAATTACAAGCTCCCTACAATACATGTATAATCAGTATTGTGTAGCATTATCTGCCCAAAAAGTAGTGCAGTTCCTGATCCAAGTTGAAGCCTATTTCAGTACTCCGTAACCTCAATATCCAGGAAGCTTTGCATCTATGCAAAGTCAATTCCCTATTGCCACCCCTTGGATGTGTCGGGGTCTGATCAATCCCATAGTATATAAAGTCTTTGTTCTTATTTTGGGAGGTGCACTCTGCAATGTGAGCTGCAATCGGGTGCCTGATATCACTCTGCTTGACAGCTCTCATGTATTCCCCAATTCTCTCACGTAAGGTTCTGATCATACTTACCACATACTTCTTATTACATCTGCACTCAATAACATACATAACAAATGTAGTGTTGCAATTAATATTGGACAGTATTTTGTATGTTTTATCCCCAGGACCACTGAAGTGTTTTTTTTTTGTTACAGGCCCACTTGCAAACAATACAATGTCCACATCCATAAAATCCTATTGTAAGTGGTGCAATTTTGGCCCCAAGTAACTGGGACTCAGCATGTTTCTGAGGCAGACACCCCTCCTTTATGTAATGTCGGGTCTTTCATTAATCAAACCCAATAGGGATCTGTCTTCCTTCAGAATATGCCAATGCCTTTTTAGGCAGTGCACCAGTACCCCAGACAAGGTGTTGTAATTGGTGACCATACGTATTTTTTCATCTTTTCTCGTTACATTGATCCGCTCCTTCAAAGTGTCCTGTCTCTTGATCATCTGAATTCTCCGTTTAGCTCTCACAAGTGTGTTCCTATCATAGCCCCTTCTTCCGAAGCGGGCCATCATACCACTAACACATTCTTCAAATTTGGTGCCATACCTGCAATTACTTCTTGCCCGAGTCAATTCACCAAAGGGGATGGCCCTGATCTGATGTGCAGGGTGTGCACTTGAGGCATTGAGCACTGCATTGCAAGCAGTCGTCTTGCGAAACAGTCTGCTTTGGATCTGATTCTCCATGATGTATAGCTCTGTATCAAGAAATGTGATTTTCTTATCACTGAATTCATATGTGAACCTGATAGTATATTAACTGTTATTCAAGTGTTCAAAAAAGCCCACAAGTTTCACCGTGCTGCCTGTCCACACCATAAGGCAGTCATCAATGTATCTTGCCCAAAATAAGATTGAATCATTCCAATCCGTGTCTCTTGGACTCCAGATCCACGTCTCCTCGAAACACCCATGAAGAGGTTGGCATACGAGGGAGAGAATCAGGAGCCCATGGCTACTCCCTGTTTCTGACGATACCGCTTATCTTTAAACAGGAAGACATTATTATCAAGGATCACCTCAATCATGTTAATCAACATTTCAGTATGTTCTCATGCACTGGCAGATCTGGTGTTCAAAATACTTCTAATGGCACGTAGCCCAATGTCCCTCCTGATACTTGTGTACAGCGCCGTCACATTCAACGTCACCAATGTCATATTCTCTTCCCAAGTCAAGTCCGTCAGAGTCCCTAAGATGTGCTTGGTATCGCGGATGTAGGACGGTAAGTTGCTCACCATTGGTTTCAGAAAGATATCCACGTACTCAGAAATTTTCTCGGAGGGCCCATCATTGCCCGATATGATGGGTCTGCCAGGTGGAAATGGGAGATTTTTGTGGATCTTAGGTAGTGTGTAAATGCACGGGTATCTAGGGCGGTCTACTCTCAAATAGGTTACCTGGCCATTATCGAGTAGGCCCATCCCTTGCCATTGTTTCAAGTGTCTATTTATATAATCTGTCAGTGTCTAAATTGTATTGTGGGGAAGCTGTTCATAACAATCACGATTGCCAGGCTGGGAAAGAATCTCTTGTTAGTAATCCGTACTTTGCATGATTACTACATTCCCCCCTTTATCTGCTTTGTGAATGGTAATGCTGTCCTCCCTCATCAAATTTTTCAAGGCTTGTCTTTCCCCATGTGGCAGATTATCTATCCCCTTGCTGGGCCGTCTTTTCTTATCCATGTATCTATCCAGGTTTGAAAGCTCCAGTTTGTAGAAGATGTCTATTTTGTTCCCTGTGTGAAGTGTGGGTGTTCACTTAGACTTTTCTTTCAGACCACTCAAAATTGTATAATCACTAACAACATTCAAATCTCTCAAGACAATATCTGCAGTCACCAACTCATCCTCACAGTCCATCAGTGAAAGGAGTAATTTTGTGTCTATTACATCCTGAATGGAAAGTTCACTAGATTTGCATATCCCATGATGTTTGCTTAGTTCTTCATTCTCTGTATTCAACATTTGGGAATGTTTTTTGAATTTAATTCGTCACACAAATTTATATAGATCAATTTTTAAATCACAGACAGATTCACAACATTATCATCCCCTACTTCTTCTGATTTCAAGACCTGGTTCTCATCCCTGGCCATTCTTCTCCTTGTTCCCCCTCTTTTTTCCCTACTTGTTTTAGCCCTGATGCGGTATGCCTGTTCTGTTGCCTGTTGCCCTTTTGATGTGTTGGACCTCCTGTAAAAAATGTTTCTCAGTGTTCTGAGCATCTATTGATCCCTCTCCTGTATATGACTCACCAACGCTAGTAACTGGAGTATCTATGGACGTGGAACTGGAACTGGAACTGGAACTAATGGAATTCCCTTCTTTGGCTCTATCCTGATTATCTTTCACTAGTAGGTGGTCGTATTTTATTGCAAATGTAAAGATTCTGACATTCTGATAATCGTACTCATACTGCTTACATTTTTTGGACTTCCTTTGTTTGATCTCTGTTTGATGTCGTTGCATCACTTCATATAGGATGGCATAGTTCTTTCCCGTTGCCTCAGTAACATTGAGTTGTTTGATCTCCAACTCCAATACCTCGATTTCTGTCTGCAATTTCGTAGCCTTTCTATCTCAGTTTTCAATAAGAATACCCTCATCAATCTATTGGAATTATCAGTCGATTCTTGCTCCCTGGCGGCCACTAGGTCTGCATCCAGGTTGTTGTATGTTGGTATTATCTGGGATCTCAGTCCCCTTGGGATTCTCTTAACTTTAATATATTGTTGCAAAGTGGCCCCATCCCACCACCTGGACATCTCATTCTTCCTCAACCTCTCTAAGTGTATGAATTTCTCTCTAAGACCTACTTGTCTTTGTGCATTCCCACTCTGCATCATCGATGTGGATGCTCTGTTCCCATACAAATTTTTGAATAGATCTTCCACCTCTCTGTCCCTATTAGTTCTTTCACTATCAAAAGAAGTCATTGTGCACCCTGGCTGCCCCCTATTGCTAAACATAAAACAAATTGTCGATGGCATGATGGTAGGAAAACTGGTGCCACAAGGGTGATGTCACAAAATATCAATATAGGACTGTATTAATTCAACGATGCTATAAGGTGGTATTCTTTTTGTCCTTTATAGACAGATCAGGACAAGGGACTATTAAGGTTTGCGGAAGTGATTGTTGTGCGTATAAGGTCAATAACACGGGTGATTTCTTCTCACTCATGAGATATTCACAGTATTGTCATACTCGTTGCTCTCACACGGAGTACTGAGAAATGGAGATTGAGGTTTCACATAGCATCTATATGCATGCACATTTTGAACCACATTAGTAGTGCCAATGTACCTTCTTTGACTACCGGAGCACAAGACCTTCTGTTTTCACCATATTTGCAATTATTGTATAATAAGGCATGGAATTGTTACAAGGTGCATTGAACTGGCTGATGGTTCTAATTCTGTAATTGACATCAAACACAGGCACGGTGAGGCATTTGAGGGATTGTTTGATATACCAGATGTCTGGACTGTTTGACATTGGTCATTTGTTTCGTGTTTTTACTTAGCCATCAAAAAGTTGCGGGTCTATATTCCCAATCTAGCGATGAAACACGCGTTGGCTAGCTAAGAACTTGTACGAATAAAAAAGAAAAAAGAGGAAAAGAATAAAAGAAAGGAAGATCCTCATTATTGTGTTTTTTGTAATTGTGTGTACTTTCGCATGTTACTGCTGTCATGTCTATGAAATAGAAAACATGTGCTGGGGATTGCAATTTCGTTCATTTGTAGCCGAGGCCACAAGTTTTGGGGAGGCCGGTGGTTCTCTCCACCTTACAGCAACGTTGAATTAATACAGTCCTATATATTGATATTTTGTGACATCACCCTTGTGGTGCCAGTTGTTCTACCATTATACTACCTTCCATTTGTTTAACATTATCCAATAGCACAATTTCATGACTTATGTCAAATATTGACATTGACAATATCGATAAGGCCATCATGCGTGTGTCATGTTATTAGCATGCACAATTAAAAAAATATATGAAATGTGATTTATAGGACAGTATAAATGCACAAATTATGTGAAAAACCTTTTAACATGACTCCTGCGATATTGCTAAAATAAAATGTTAGCAAGGGCGGTGGTGATGCATGGATTTCCATTTAGGGATATGTAAAAATGTAATACAAAATCACACTGCACAATGTTAAAATTAATTCATTTGAAAACGTTTTGTTTACACCTGTGTAATCTTGCATAATTTTCTGCATTTCCCATTACAATTGCAATGCATAACTGCCTGGATTTTGTTCAGATAAAAAAAATTCCATGGCTGGATCATGGGCACAATGCAAACTAACGACATGTGAGTGGTTGTGATTTTTAAAGCAGATCTCAGACAACTCAAATAGGAAATACATTTTGGGGGAGATTTACTAAGATTTTACCCTGGGTTTGTCAGAAAAGTGACACAAATCTTTTTTTTATGATTTACTTTCCAGCGCTAAACATTTAGCGCTGAAATAACGTTAAAGTAAGGCAAAGCAGCGCAAAGTGCTGCTTTGCATTACTTAGCGCCACGGGGGCATACCACGGGTGGAGCATGGGCATTTCCATATAACCCCCAAGGTTTCTGAGCTAAACCCAATGTACTAAAAAAAGTAGAGTGGGTTTAGTGTCAGAAAACTGCACCCTTTTAAAGTAGGCGCAAGAAAGGAGAAATGCTTTCATTTATCCTTTCTTTTCAGACTTTTGCATGTGTACTGCACTGTACAGTACACATACAAAGGGGGAAAAGGTTTAAAGTGAGTCTCAGCACAGTTGTTTGTACTGTAAGGCTACCCTTCCAGTACAAAACCTTTGATAGACCCACTGAGACACCCTTGCACACTGGCTCAAAGGTATCTCCGTGGCGCACGGCAGCTGATTACAGCACGGCGATAGGGAGAGGGGAGGAGAGTGCCTTATTTTAGTTCATTTGTTGCTCTCTTCCTCTCCTTTTCACGCAGCGCAGCACAGCATTTACCGCTCTGTGAAAAGTAGTAAATCTCCTCCTTTGAGTTGAGATACCTGTGCAGACCATACAAGTCATTTTTTTCATTATTAAATGTGTATTATTTACTAATTTATCTTTACGGAAGAAATGCCCTAGATGTTAATGTATGTACAAAATCAACTTCTTTTACCTGTCCTCAAGAGTCCAAGCTGTTCTTTCACCCATGGTCATTTTGGATTTGGATTCTGGAGGGGAACGTCTCACTTCTCCTTTTTCTGCAATTTTTGATGCATCATCCAACCTAGAAATGTTTCACTTGTTGGGGAAAATCAAATACGTTTGGAGCAGCACTTTGCTAAATGTTGATGGAGGACAGACATCAACATTCTATCATTTTCTTTGGATTTTGTTTAATTTCATTTGTGGCTGAATGGCCTGAAGTTTGGACTATGGAATTTAGGGCAGGCCCATATAGGGAATAAGGAAAAGGAGTGTACGAGTAATGGACATTTTTGGATGGTGGAGGCCTTGTGCTTTTGTTCAGATTTGTAATTTTATTAGGGTATTTTGCTGTTTGGGTACTAGTCTGCTGTAGACAATTGAAGCTGTTCTTTTGAACATATTTTCATGTTCTCACCGCTGCTGTGGTGGATATATTTTAGGAGGCTGTTGATTGCCTCCAATACATGCCACATGAAGCCTGTCTTTGTCTGCATGTGCCTGTTGGTTGCTGGGGTAGGGGTGACTCCAGCAATCCAGGCCTGTGTAGGCATATTCCTTTTTTCTCTGCCACCTTTTCCCCATCTGTCTGCCCACCATTGTGAGCGTGTGTGAGGTGATTGATTGATGTCAATTTTCCACTACTTTTAAAATTCCATGACTTTCTTTATATAAAAGTAGGAAGAAAATAGAACCTGCATATCCCATCAATACCACCCAGAAGCAGGACACATCTCTGTCTACTTCTGTTCAAAAAGACTCACAGAGGCTTACATCAAAGGCGTGGAAAAAAGTGATTTATTTAAAATAATGCTGACTAATGGCTGGAATTGCAGATTCTAAGGTGCAGATTTACTAAGGTTTTGCATCATGGTTTGCAGCAGTTTATGGTGCAGCCCAATGCAAAATCCTTTTTGGCATTTACTAAGCCATGCTAAGCCACTTTACGCCCATAGCACTGCCATGTGCTACCTTGCATTGGGAAGAGTTCTATGGGTGGAGCATGGGTGTTCCTACAAACACCTGTAAACCAGGTAAAGAGTCAAAAAGCTATGCCTCTTGAAGCAGGTGTAACAAGGTGAAATATCTCTATTTTTCAATGTTACGTCCACTTTCTATGCATGCCACATTCTGCAGCACACATAGAAAGAGAAAAATATCTTTAAAGATTGTTGTGCAGGAAAGTCTCAATTTCTGCACAAAAACAATGCTGTCTGTAACATATGCACCCCTGCACTGTGGTGCAAGGGTGCCTGCGTTGGTGTTAGGCAGCCAAAAGTGTACCAGTGCAGGGTGTGAGATGAAGAGCATCATATCTTAGTAGAAATTGCGCTTTTCAGCTCTCTCTCTCACTGGAAGACAATCAATCTTCTGATCGAAGAGGGGCTTCCTCTACTTCCTCAGCATAAAGCCCAATCTCCTGAAGTGCTCCTACTTTGTTAGTAACTACTATTGCTGGCTGTTGTTGTCCAATTAGCCGAGATTCTGGCAGCGATTGGGTACTACTTTGCAAAAGAGCTAACTCCAATTCAACGTCACTGCTCGTTGGGGTTGCCATGATTAGAGTGGCTGCCCCTGTGCCAGATATGGGCTTGGGCTTAGGTTGGGGTAGGGTTCCTGATGTTGGAGTGCTGCTCCCAGCTCACTCCCCAGAGGCTAGTGTGGCAGGCAAACGTTTTTTGCCTGAAAAAGGTCTGGTACGACATGCAAGTGGTGGTAAGCTCCTTCTTATCACTGGTTGCTTTCTTGGTAGCACCTTTTCTTTGGGGCCACCTTGAAGCTTTCAGTTGGCAGTGGCACTTAGCTTCACAAGCTAAAGAGATGTTCTTGTTGTGTGGTCAAACATCATGTTGCACACAGGCCTTCCGTCTGGCAGTACTATGGGTAATGTCTTTTCTATTGTGTACCTAAAAACAAAAAGACAAGAATAACACCAGTGAAAAGAGGCAATGTTGCAGTTGAATTAGTAGTACAAACACTTTAAAAAATATATTTTTTTGTCAATGAAAAAGTAAATTATATTTAAAAAATCCAAAAATTAAATGACATTTAATTGTTTTTAAATCATCAATGTTTTGAAAAAAATGTAAGAAACAAATCAAAATAACATACAAAAAGTTTGTAGAAAAATTCTCAACAAATAAAAATTAAAACAAATATTATTGCTGATGTACTAGGGCACTGCCATGAGAAACCCATTAGGATTTGGGAGGCATGGAGTGGTGCAGGTGAAAAATGCAACACAAGTATATAATATAAAACACTGTTCATACAGGAGATTTAATATGAGCATTGCGCTAATAGGCCTCAAGCATATGAATTTATTAAACTGATATCAGAGAAAAGGTTTTAAAAAATGAGCACAAACAAAAAGGCTTACACCTCTACATACTAAAAAAATAGCTTTGAAAACTGATGGTTGCACAAAATGGCCACAAACCACAACTACCACAACCAGCAGGAGGCATGACCACAAAAAAGAACACATGCAGTCCTATGGCTAAATCACACTGGCTGGCTACACAAAATGGCGACCAGCCACAGGGTCAAGAAAAAAAACAGAAGGGGTGGCCACAACAAAGACATTTAGGCCTGGCAAAAGCACAGTGACTGCCTACACAAAATGGCCACCAGCCACATGGTCAAACTACAAGCAGGAGGTATGCCACAACAAAGAGATGCCTGGTGCATGCCGTCTGTCAAACAAAAAAAACCCTTATACAACTGTTTTTGAACTTACTTGTGAAATCTCAAACACAAAGTCTTTAAATCCAATGGTATACATGCAGCAGACAAGGAGAGTGATCCTTCCAGCTCTAAATTCCAATGAAAAATGACCAGGAAGTGGACAAAGCATTTGGAAGAGCCCGCTGGACAGGAACAGGAAGTTGGAGTCTCTGGGGCATTTCCTTCATGCTGGAAAAAATATTTTTAAAAAGGGCTCCATGCACAAAAAAAAACACGAATGGTCCATGTGAGAAGTTTTTTTAACCTCCAAAATGTTTTTTTGAAGAGATTTAGCTGCTTCTCGAGTAGAGAATCTACTCCAGGTTGCAGCCACAGTGGATCACGCTCAATCACGCCCATGACACAAAAGAAGTGCTGGAAGTTGCTGAGCAGGAAATTGTTCAAATTGGTAGATGATTAGCAGGGAAATTGGTATGTAGTCACAGGTTGAAGTCTGGAGTACCCCGCCTGCTCATGTTCATTGCACCCTGTGTGATTTAACCCAACTATTTTTTTTTAACTAACTATGTGAGTTGCCAGAACAGCATTTAGTGTAATCAACTGTCATTATGATTTCACATATTTTTCTGGGTATTTCACATAAGTTCCGCAGAGGAAATACTGGGTAAAAACATAGTGATTAAACTCTTGCATTAACTAGCCCTTAAAGTTTAGACTATGTTAACACACTGTGATAGTAGCTTTACCCAAATTTCCTTTCAAGCATTACAGATGTTTGGATCATTTCAAAGTTAAGAACCCACAGAATTTCTGAATTCCGGACCCAGAGAGTGCACAGTTTAGTGGTAGAACAATGTGGCAAATAATTTGCAAAAGTGCACTGACTCAAAAGATCTGCATCATCTGGCATAGTTGGCTAATGTGCATTGCTTTGATATGTTATGCTATGAGAATTTATATAGCACACTTATCACCGAGAAGGTATCCATGTACTAGACCAGATGTTTAAGATGATCGGAGCTCCTAGTTGAACAGCCAGGTCTTCAGATTCTTCTGGAAATCGAGTAGAGATGGGGATGTCCTGATATGATGAGGCTGGTTGTTCCAGGTTTTGCTGGTGATGTAGGAAAAAGAGCGTCCTCCTGTTTTACTTCTGCAGATGCATGGTATCTGTTCATGGCAGTGAAGAGTAGTTGCCTAGTTGGATGGTGAAAGTTAAGGCGGTGGCTGATGTAGGCAGGTCCAGCATTGTTGAAGGCTTCGTAGGCATGGATGAGCAGTTTGAATGGAGGGTGGGTAGCCAGTGTAGCTCTCTGAGATAGGGTGTGGTATGTGCTCTGCAGGGAATGTCGAGGATTAATCTGGCAGCGGCCTTCTGAGTAGATTGGATTCTTTGTATGAGCTGGTTCGAGAGAACGACATAGTGTGCGTTGCCAGAGTCCAGGCTGCTGGTGATGAGGGCCTAGGTCACTGTGCATCTTGTGTTTGTGGGGAGCTATTTGAAATTCTTATGGAGCATATGTAGGATGAGGGAACAAGAAGAGGTTACAGCATTCACCTGTTCGTTAATCATGAGTTTCTCATCCAAGATGTTTCCAAGGTTTCTGGCATAGTCTTTGAGGGTGGGCGTTGATCCAACTTCACTTGGCCATCAGGGGAAGTTTCATGGAGAGCTCTGGTTCCCGAAAATAAGGGTTTCCGTTTGTCAGTGTTGAGTTTTAGGCAGTTCTGTTTCATCCAGTTTGCCATGGTTGACATGTAGCTTGTGAAAATGGTTCTGGTGGTGTGGTTGTTGTCTGTGAGGAAGAGAATGGGCTGGGTGTTGTCTGCATAAGAGACAATGTTGATTTAATGAGATCTTATGACGTGGGCGAATGGTGCCATGTACATGTTGAAGAGGGTAGAGCTCACCAATGACCCTTGAAGGACTCTTCAGATGAGGTTCTTGGGTTCAGAGATTTACAGAGGGAGTCTGACTAATAGGGTTCTGTCACAGAGTAAGAAAACAAGCCATCTCAGGGCGAGTTCTTGTTTTCTGGAGTTGTGAAGTCTTGAGACAAGAGGTCAAGCAGGTTGAGAGCTTCCATTTCCCCTTTGTTCATGATGGTCCGGATATCATCAGTTCCTGCGATGAGGGCACTTTACATGCTGTGGTTGCTGCAGAAACCTGGCTCAGTGATGTCCTAAAATGCAGCTTTGTTTAGATGGTTGGAGAGTTGCGTGTTGATTGCTTTCTACATGACTTTGGATGGGAGAGCAGAAGCGAGATGAGCCTTTAGTTGCTGAGCTCCAATAGGTCTTCGGAAGATTTCTTTAGATCTGTGACCTCTGTGTGTTTCCAGTTATCTGGGAAGGTTCCGCTATGGATGGATGTATTGATGATGGTGGTGACTTTGGAGCCTATCAGGGTTCCTCCTAGGTTGTAGATGTGGTGGATGCAGAGGTCAGTGGGGACCCCCGAGCAAAGTGGCATGCTTGAGAAAGGTAGCCAATAATGTTTCAGTGTCTGGGATTGAAAAAACAATAGGGCATACAGATACAAGCCAATAATTCGTACTAAAGAAAAGAGAAATAACAGTCCCACAACAATGTGGCAGTTTGTAAAGTCGGCAGCAAATAGAGTGCTGCCATAGTTATGAATGAAGAGAACTTTATAAAGGGATTATGGAGACAGCTAACACGCGAATTCATTTGGTAACAACCAGTGTGGAGCCCTATTTGAAACTTGCTTGCTAAAAACCAAGACACTCCTGAATATTATAGCCTTCTGGTAATATATTTAGTTTTAAATCTTCATTATGATTCAAAAACTTAACAGACATAACTCTTTTCATATCCTGATACCACATTCTTCTTAAAACCCCAGAACAAATCATTCAGTATTCTGCCCATTTCAGGTAGACAAAGTGGCTTATAAATAGAAACTCTCTATGAACTGAGGCCAACATATTCAGAACATCTCTTGCCATGCAAAAATCCTTCACTGGGGTCTTTACTGCTGCCTGGAAGCACCTACTTCTCAGAATTGTTAGGGAAAGATTTTGAAAACAAATTTTTTCTTCCTCCTGCAGAACTAATAGATGCTCTCTCTAAAACACCAAAGGGAGTAGCGTCCTCTACTGCACCTTTAGCATGATGAAGACTGCACCATGTAAAGTCTTTCTCAATATGTTTTGCGATTTGCTTGCTACACACCAGTGCTATACAGTTGTTTCTATATGAACATTATTTGTATTGAAATGTTTTATGACCTATGCAATTGTTTGAGTTGAACGTAAAGCACTGCGATACCCTCAGGTGCAAAGTGCTATGAAAGATCATAAATTAAGAAACAAATATAATATTTTTTCCTACCATGTACAAATGTCAGTTTCCAATGTTTCTGAACAGTCCTATGCCCCTCCCATTAACACATATTTCCTGTCTATTAGATTTTGGTGCTCAAAACATAGGGCACACTGCAATTTTACACACCAAAATAACAATATATCCTAAAAACAACCTCAATAAGACATTTTGGGATAGCGACATTGTACAATTCATGGGAAAAGTTATGGATACAAATGCAAAATGATCTAGGGCGTATATCAAAGAGTTTTATTTAACAATATATGTATAATTTGTCCAGGTAGAGTCACAAGGTCATGTTTTGTTAGGATCTCACCAACACTGTTCTACCATTAAGAAGCACATTTAACCACAGCAAAAAGCAAAATCCAATTCCACACAATATAGTTTTTTTTTATACAGAAATAGAATGTGCATCATGCATCACATTCTGCAAAATACCAATTGACTATCACAGATTTTAAAACAACAGTTTTATTGTTATTTAAAGTTCGTTTTCCTTTCTGCTAATATTAGATGACCAACCACTACTGAAAGTAAGTAAGGGAAGTAAATTAGGATTTCGCAACCTTTTGATGTGCAAGAACGCCATTCAGAGTAGTCCTCAGTGTGCGCGAGACACTATTCATCATAGTGTATGGCTTCTCATAAATGATTTAAGGGTTATGGAAGGTGAATCATCCAGTGCAGCATGCGACAAGCATAAAGCACAAATAATTCTTTCAATATTGGTAAGATGTACTTACAAAGTGCAATACATAAGGAGCACCAAGTTGGTATTATTTTATGACTCTATACAGACAGTTAACTGTCTGTTGCAAGAGCTCTTGCAAAGAACACATCAAAAAGTAGTATAAACAAGCATTTGCAATGCATCGGTCTCGCCTTTGGGACTTTATATGCACATTAGCCTGGGTGCTGAAACATCTACTGTTCTTTAATATGGAGGTAAAGTGAGCACCAAACTGCGTGAAACTCCAGGTATGGGAACACATGGAGAGAAATATTGCCTTTCAGCAGTAGCGGTCCGTGGAGGGAGTTCGATGGCGCAAAATGCGATGCAGCGCGCGCAACGAAATTCGTTTTATTTATTTAAATGTGTACTTACCTCCGTTCATCCATATTCCGGTGTTTACATTTCCCCACCCTGCCCCTCCCGCGCCCCGCCTCACTGCCCCACCGAACTCCCTCCACGGACCGCTACTGCCTTTCAGCAGGAAATGGTATAGTCCAAAGCTTTGTTTTTAATATAGATTCAGGGCCTTCGTGGTCATATCACTTAAAATACAAGATTTGAAAAAAATATTACTATCTACAGGTGCTTGTGGAAGATAATTACTATGGACCAATCTCTGTGTGGGCAGAAGGACATGGGGGAGGTAGGTAGTATGCGCGGCAGGCAGTGTGTGGAAAGCTGGACAATAGATTACAATCCAACCGAACAGGGTGGCAAGGCCCAAGAAAGTGGTTCTCAGAAGACCTTAACTATTGCTGTCGAAGTAAGACTGGAAACCAGTCTGGTCCAGAAATTCTATAGCGACATTCATGTTATAACCACTGTTTGTATTGATCAACTAGGAAGGACAATACTGAAATAAATAACAGCAGGAAACCAATGCATAGAGGACAATGCACTCGTAATCAAGGCCCATCCGGATCCAGCTAAAGAGGCTGGATCATAGCCAGGCATGCCAGAGGCCAGTGAACTTCAAATCTACATGGCTATGTGCATTTAATGCCCACAGTGTGGATAGATAACCATTAAAAGACATGAGCTAAGGATATCGCTATGGTAGGTACCACTAGTAGAACCAGCTCATTGTGGACAAAGCGCTTGTAGTCAGGGCTTATCTGAATGCAATATGAATGGCCAGAACATGGCTGGGGCATGTGAGTTGGGTGAGCAACATGCTAAATAACCGGAGCATATGCATGTGCAGCTAGGGGGTTGAAGCTCACTGTACAGAAAACTGAATGTGGACAAAGGTAGCGGAGTGCTCAGATGTAGAAAAAGATGTCTAAGGGTGGTGCGAACAGATACCGTATCACGTTCCAGCACATGGTAGCGTGCAAAACATATCAGGCGCTAAGAGGTGTTAACGGCCCCCATGTGTTCTAATGGCACTCTGCCTGGGCAGTTGAGTGCTTCTGGGGTTAGTCGCACCCTTGAAGCCTCAATTATGCAGCTGGCTGCCCGTCCTGCCGGGGTTTGGGGTGAGCAGCAGGGCACGGGACATGTGTGAAGGAATTCTTCCTGGGTGTTGCCTAAAGCAACATATTTAAGGGGAGAATGAAGAATGGAAAAGGTATTGTTTTTTTTTTTACCTGTTCAAAATGTCGAGGGTTCACTGGTGATGGAATGTATCAGATTGGGCAAGCTGAGAGTGTGTGTGAGAGAGCTTTTGCCAGAGTGTGTGTTTGTGAGGGTGAATCTGTATGAGAGAAGGGAGGGGTGCTGGGACCCGGGCCAGGTAGGCAAAGCCGGACCCAGTAGAGGCCCGGGCAAAACGCCGTCCGGGGGCGGAGGCCCTCCCCTCGCCCGCCCCCACATTAACATAGAGGCTAGGCCGACGGGGGCCAGGATTGGCCCCCCTTTGGCGTAAATAAGCCCCCCAATCAGGGGGCGAGCGTAGGAGCCAGGGGGGGGGATAAAAGAGGGCACACGGCCCAGTGGAGTCACACATCCCCCCAGCCCAACGATGTACTAAGCCCAAACTTCTCCCCCCCTTTCCAGGTCCGAACACATCACAGAAGAAGGTGTGGATTGTGGGACACTCCTACGTGACGCAGGCTCAACGGTGGCTACGAGACACTGAAATAGAATGGCAGGGGCGCCCGAGATGAAATGGGACCAACTGCTGCCCACGGTGCGGGAAGCTTTACAACGAGGTGGCACACCAGAACAGTAGTGGTCCACCTGGGTGGCAATGACTAGACAACAAGGGGGCGGAGGCACTCCTGGAAGAAATGCAGAAGGGCCTCACGGCAGTGGCGCGCCTGGTACGCCCCGCAGAAATAATCTTTTCGGAGATCGTAGTGCGGAAAGCCTGGCGGGGGGCAATAGACCTGGGAGCAGTGGAGATATCCAGAAGGAAACTCAATATCACGATGGCCAAGGTATGCAAGGCCAATGGGTGGGGTTTCATAAGGCATGGGTTCATAAACCTAAGATCCCCGGGGTACCACATGGACGGCGGAGTACACCTCAAAGGGGTGGGTATGGATATGTTCCTGCTAAATATTGTGGGGGTACTAGAGCAGAGGGGTTTCCTTTAACCGTAGGGCAAGGCAGAGGTCGGTTTAGGGGGGAGCTCCCTCTGATCGAGAAACCATAGGGAGCATGGCGGAGCTAACCTAACTAAATTAGCAAAAAAGAGAAGAACTCACTAAAAGATAGATGGAAGGCTCTCACAGTGTCCTTGGGATGCCGCACTGCAGGGGCACTGAGGGAGCCAGAGGGCGGCATGCCCCCATCAAAGATTAGAGATAATGCTCTCCCATGACCCTTGGGATGCCTCACGGCAGGGGTTCAGAAGGAGAAGAAAGCAAAGGACTCAGCCGCAAGAAAGTAGAGTAGATGCTCCAGAAAGGTCCTTAGGATGCCACACGGCAGGGACCTCTGGGAGAAGGGAGGGCCCACGAAAGGGTACAAGGCGAGCGGGACGGCACTTGCGGCCCGGACAGGTCCAAACGGAAACTCACCAAATCGTAGCAAGCTGAAGCCTAGACCCGAAATCAGAAGCCCAAAAAGGGGTCCCTCCCCTCCCAGGTGATTGAGAAGGCTGGGTCTATAATGCAAGGCAATGCGAAATGAGCAGAAGAAATGACATGGCTAGCAATGCAACATGTACATAACCATAAACAATGTGATATAAATATATAAATTGTTGATATACGAATAAACTGCAACCTTTTCAGGCACCCAAGAAAGTTGTCAGTGGTGATTTAAGGTAGAAGAGCGCAGTTGTCTTGAATGATGGGGGGGAGCAGGGAAGGGAGACTCGCCGCCTGGAGGGTGTTTGAAATCATGTACAATAGAAATGTGTGTGTGAGTATAAATTGGGTGCGTGCGTTTGAGAGAAAATGTGTGCACGAGAATGTGTTTGATAGAGAACTTAAAAAGCATTACATTTACGTCCCTTTAAACGCCCAGTTTGCTCTAACAGAGACTGAAGGTTTCTGATAAGTGGCAGCCCGTTTTTTGGTTATTCCACACCCAAAGTTAGCAGCCCCCACTATCAGTCTAGAAGACCCAAAATAAATCTTTTATGAATTTTCCGATATAAAGTTGGCAAGTGATCAGAAGAGATTGTTTGCAGCAGCACAAAACTTTTCGGAATGTTATTCCGGACCTAGGTGCTACACGGTTGGCACTACACTTATAATCAGGAAACTTGATGGGGGTGTAGGAAGCAAAGAAAGGAAGGTAGTACAGATAGAAAGAAAGGAAAAGAGAAGGGATAGGAGAAAAAAGAGACAACAATGGAAGCACAGAGATGCAAAAATGCCTTTGTGTTTAAGTGTAAAGTAATCTTGGCTCTGAGTATTGTGCGTGTTAGTGTAATACGAACAATGGCAGCTCTGGCATTTGCCAAACAAAAACTTTCCCTTCACAGAAACAGAAATAGTGAGGCGCAATGAGAAATGATGGTGAGAGATGGGGACGGTGAGAAAAGTCTGGGGCAAAATGGATTCTTTTATACATCTTACCACCGACCTTTGATATCTTGAGTTGTCTGAGCACCCATGGACTCTCCAGCCCACCCCCCCCCCCTTGTTTACAAGCAGCCGGTTCCTTCTCCGGCCTCAACATGAACTCAAGGCTTGACAGTTTTCTTTTTTACTTTGGGATGTAGAGAACTGTGGTGTCGCAGGAGTGAGTGAGGGCACAAAGCACATTGTTTAGTACTGAGTTCTTGCTGACTCTGCAAACAACAGGCGCCGTGAGAAATAAAGTATTTTTCTGGAAAAGACAATTGGGCAAGGGCCCTTTGGCGTACCTAGGTGTTTGTTTTAAGCAAACAAGGCCCGTGAAATGTTGTTACTGACGTCCTCATTAATAGTTTGACTAAATATGTTTTTCATCTGGAAAGTGCGACAGCTCTTATTAATGCACCCCCTCCCCTCCTGTTCCCATTACCACCTACAGCACTTGCCTGAGATCCTTGGACCTGGCGGGGCTTCCTTTTCTTGGCATTTCTTCTTTGAGGCCCGGCCACAACCTATGGGGGGCGGAGGATGGAGCCAGATTAAAAGCAATAAGGTCCCTAGGTCCAGGGGCTGCTGTGGTGGTTAGTAAAGGGGTGGGGGTCCCGGCACTTAACACTTATAGGCTGCTCCTCCTCGGCAGAAACTGGCACATGCGTACCTAGACAGCAGGACACTCCGACCGCCCAGCACAGAGGGGCAAGGGAGAAAGTCCGGAATGGAGTCCGATGTCTAGTTCAGAAGCTGGCCGAGCACTGAGGGGAAATGAAACGTCGGTGTGTAGCAGCAGAGCGAAGAAAAATTAAACCAGCCACGCCGTGAACTAAAGAAAGACACATAAGCACCAGTCATGTGTAGAAATAAAACGTAACGTGGGCGCGCGCGCCGCTAATGAAGAGGATCATGCATGATGAACTCTTAGCAGCCGCTGTGAACAAAAGAAAGGAAGTGAAACACTGTCCCAGTGCCGCTGAGTATTTATAAAGTATAGTTAGGACCAATGTTCCCTCTAATTTTTTTCCTCTGTGTGCGGCAGTATAAGGTTTCTGTGCGCTGCAACTAAGGCTATGTGCGCCGGAATCCAGACAGCGTATGTGGTGCAGCGCCAAATATCACTCCAAACCTTTGCTTAAAAAAGTGAAAAAAGAGTGCATTTCCACACATGTATCTGGTGGAGGTGGAACACAGCATTTAGAGTATTTTTATCCTCTGCATTTGCTTCATTTTCTGGATAATGTCCTACACTGGGGTATCTAGCAGCACTTAACACATTATTCTTGAACAAGGCTTTTATGTATCTAGAAGAAATGCAAATCTGTGAGTTGTTGAGTGTATTTGTGTGTGTGTTTTATAGAAGTACTACGTCAGAGGGAACATGTTTTTAAGGTTAAAGAGATAGCCTCAGAAGTAGCACATGAAAAAGTTTCTTTTAGTGAGAAGGTTTATGACCAGCTAAAAATCTCAAGTGTAAGTAGTGAGAACAAAAACATGAAGTTTGAGCAGAGCTCGTCAGTCTTGGTGTTTCAAGAATAAAACAAAAGCTAAAGTCCAGGCAGGGTTATGACAGTTAAGAAAATATCCTCCCTAAGTGGACCTTGATCTTTTATGTGCCAATCAGGTTTATTTTCTGTCACTGTGCACTACTCTGTCTAAACAGGAGCAATAATTATCGAATGAGCTTTTTTGGTCTCCCTTCCTGTGCTACTTTTCTGCATGTGTCACTATAAGTGTCTGAGGGTTGTTCTGTATAATTATACGTTTTGTGGTCGTTGGTTGGCTAACAAGGCATTATGTACATACTCTAGATGCCATTGATCTATGATTAAAAAAGGGGTTGTTTCTACACAGATACCAGGATAGGGGCACACATTTTGTAATTGCCTGAATGTGTTTCAGAGTTGCTTTCCGTAAAGGCGTGTAGTGAATAATTCAAATGTTTTGTTTGATATTTTCACTGCCGAATGTTCTTAAAGGAGACTGAAGTTTAGAACCTGCTTCTTAAGCATATATCTTAGTAAAACGTAATCCACAGAAAAAGTGCCAGCATCTTTGTTCTCTGCTCTTACAATGCAAACAATTGCAAAATCGCATCATAGTAAAACTAATCCAATACGTTATAAGCCAAAAAACAAGGCATAAACAACAAATGTATATTTGTTAATCCATTCATGCACCCATGTGTATACATTAAATCATGTGTGCATTCACAGTTGCACACGTATCCATCTACTCTCTACTCACACAGTCGTGCATTCCTCTTCCTGTATATCTGAGACTGTATGTGTGCCTTTGTACTGTTGTCTGTAGGTGCATATGTGTTGTCTGTTTGCTCTGATGCACGTCTTGGTATGCCTAGATGTCCATTTGTCTGCTTGCATCTTTATCTCTTTGTGCTTGGGGATCTGTGTTTGTGCGTGCATATTCTGCCAGGCCCCTCTGTGACTTCACTCTATTCGTAAGCCAAACCTATTTGCTGTACCAAAGTGCATTAAAATATATCCTCAGTCACCAGTGCCAAAAGCGTACGTTAAGCAGGGGTCAGAGCTACTCCTCATTTGGCACAGTTTTCTTTTTAAAACAGAAAGCAGCTACGATCCTGCTATCTAGTTTTCGGTTTGGATGTTGTAAGTTCTTTTTATTTGAAAGGGCAGTTTCGGTTTCAAGTCAATCCTTATGACATCGAGGCAGTGGAAAAATAAGTTAAAATGTGAGTTGTTTGTGTGAACCCCAGCTGCTTCACTCTACAGACCCTCATACGACTTCCGGCCACCTTAGAGCGGAATAGGATCAAGAAGCCTTGGAACTGGTCATGTGAGAATGTCTCGTAAGTGGACGGTATGGAGAGCATCATTTATATTTTGGCACAACTGCAATAGTACATTTCTCTTGTTGAACCGACTTTGTCCGTGACCTCTGCCATAGGGTGACCAACTGGCATTGGTGCAAATTCAGGACACAGATTCAGGACAGGAGGTCAAAATTCAGGACAAAACTTCTGGACAATAGGTAAGTTTTACAGACACATCAGAGGTGGCCGCGCAATAGTATATAAGTAAGCCCAGTCATATCCAAACATATTCAACCATTTGCAAACCTATCCATCATGTAGCCTTCCATCTATCATTTCACTCATCCATCCCTTCATCCATCCTTTCACTCATCTATCCATTATCCATCCATCCATCCACCTGTACACTCATCCATCCACTCTTCTACCCATTTCAGTTACTCATCCATCCATCCACCCAGTCACTCATCCTTCCACCCATCCACCATTTCAGTCATCCATCCATCATCCCTTTCTCTATCCATCGACCCTTTCACTTAGCCATCCTTCCTTCCATCCGCCCACCTATCCATCAACTCATCCACTCATGAATCCATCCATTGTCCCTATCACTCATCCATTTATCCTTTCACTCCTTCACTCATCTATTCATCCTTTTGTCCATCTACCCGCCCTTTCACTCACTCATCCATCCTTACATCCACCCTTTCACTCATCCGTCCATCCATTCACCCTTCCACTTATCAATTCATCAATCCACCCATCCATCATTTCACTCCATCCAACCACTCACTCATCATCCTCCTTTTCACTCATCCATCCATCCTTTCACTTATCCATCCACCCTTTTACCCATCCAGCTACCCTTTTACCCATCCAGCTACCCTTCCACCCATACATCCAGCTATTTACCTTTTCTCTTATCAATCCTTCCACTCACTCATCCATCCATCCTCTCTCATTATCCATCTATTCAATCTTTCATTCATCCATTCACCCTTTCACTAATTCATCCAGCCATCCACCCATTCCTTCACTTACTCACTCGCCCACCTTTTCATATTAATTTTGAGCTGAACCTTTTTGAGAAGAGGCCCATCAAGAACTTCACCCTCGCTGCAGGAGCCATTACCGGACTGGGACAGAAGCCACCCAGGGCGGAGACAGGATGCACCACAGGGGGGACAGGAGCCATCACAGGTGGGGGGGACAGGAGCCACCACATGGGGGGACAGGAGCCATCACTGGGGGTGGGGGCAGAAGCCATCACAGGAGGGGGAACAGGATCCACCAGGGTGGGCACAGGGGTGGGCATGCAGTATTCTACTATCATCTTGATCTCTGCCAGGGTGGGGTAGGGCTCCTCACCCCCTCCTGGACAAGACAACGAGAAGACAGGCTCTCTTTCCAAAATGTTAATTTTGCCACCCCCCACTGTGATGTACAGTACTTAAAGGAGATACTCCAAGAGAACTGATTTAACTGATTGTCCTCCATACATTGTAATCAGTGTGGGTGCGATTGTGCCATTTCTTTATTTTATTACATTATAGACTGCATGTTTGAAGAACCGAGGTTTGCTTACAATTTAGTGACAGCAATTAAGCTCTGTGAAGAGAACCACGTGCTGCCTCGGGGTAATCAGGGCCGGTTCTAGGATGTTTGGGGCCCTGGGCAGGAAGGGAATGTGTGAGGCCCCTCTAAATTGCACAGACATGACGCATTCAGGGCTGTTTGCATGTGAATAGATGCCCCTGCGCCTGAAGCTGCAGCCCCTCCCTCTGTCACCTTCGAGCACCTCTCCCCTTGCCTGAATGTGTAATGTAACCCGTGCTCATATAAAGCGCTCCAATACCTTCGGCTCGAGTTTGCGCTATATAAATGTGCAACAAAAAAAAAAGGAAAAAAAAGGAAGTAGAAGTGACTTTGTCAGAGTCCAAATGAGGGCCGAAGTGCTTTTGGTAGTCCGGGGACTATTGGGAAGAGGAGTCCAAAATACAGGTCTTATCCGAAAACGACAAAGCTCATTGACATGCAAATGGTCTTTTAAAGACCCGTGAAGTACTCGGTGCGGCTGTTGGGTGCCCGGGAAGCTGGCTCAGCCGGGCTGACACACGACGGGGGTGTGGGGGGCTGAAGCAGAAGCCCTTTAAGCACAATGGGCTTTGCACGCCTGCAAGCACCATATCTCTTCCCCTGCCTCACGCCCGGATTTCGCGCCGCTCGCGTTTAAAAAGCGGCGGCGCGAAGGGTCTTGTAGGGATGACAGTGTGCGCGCTAAATGCAGTACACTGCGCGCTCCGGGTGACCATCGTGGGCGCGCGCCCACGCGCGCAGGTTAGTGGGAACAGTGGTTAGGACGCGGTAATGAAGAGAAACATATGCGAAGATATTACACACCTTTCCCCTCCAATATTGAGTTAAAATATGGGGAGTGCTTACCTTACCCGCGTCCTAGGGAAGTTTACAGATTCTTCCTCTCCCCCTCGTCTATAGCTGGCTGCGCGCCTCAGAGTGACGAAGGCGGATGTTGAGTAGGAGCTCAGTGTTGTGAAGGGGGTCAGGTAAACTGTTGTGGGTGGGTGCGGGCACTGCAAAGGGAAATAAGTCACGTGCGCAAGCGGTGTGCAAAGTAAATAAAAGTGCTTTAAATCTTAAACTCCAGCAGGGACTTTGGAGCGAGGGAGTGGTGGTGGGGGCGGGCTTAGTGTTGTAAGGGGGTGGTAGTAAGCCATGGAGATGCCAGCTACAAATGACGTACCGGAGCTGAAAATGGGAAACAAGCTACACAAAGGTGGCGAGTTGTCCCTGTTGCGCATGTGCTATGGACAGGTCAGGCAAAATAAAGTGCCAATTCCCCCAGCCAATCCGATAACAAAACAAGCATTTACAAATGTAATAGGTCTCGTATTTACGCGAGTCCTATTGCATTGTACACAAAAAATGCAAGCGCCGAAGAAGGCAGGAACGGGAGTGGGTGGGGGGTGGTGGTGGACAGAGAAGTCACAGACTGCGGGAGGGAACAGGGGGAGGCAGGGGATCAAAAGAGTTGCTGAAGTAAAGGGGCTGATAGCCATGAAAGGATAAACATGACGTCCTGGCAGTAAGGAGGCGGGACTAATATGCCAGCAACCAATAAGAATGCAGCATTTCAGATTTGAGCCAATCAAAAGCATCGGCAGAAAGTGGGTGGAGCTTCCCCCACAATACTGTACACAGCATCTCTCGACGAGACAGTGCATGCACTGCCTAGCCAAGACCTAATAATTAAAAAAAGAGAGAGAGGTTTTGGGGGCAAACCTTTGGCTTTTCATGTATTTTGCACGGTTTGGTATTAGTTAGGCAGAATGTGCATGGAGACCATGGCATTTTGTGCTTGAATATGTTGTCCCACTTGTGTTTTCATAATATTTTTGTGATGTGATCAAGTAGTCCTTTTGCTGAACTGCAGATGTAGCATGTCATTTAGCTTGAAATTGAGGCCCAGTGTGTATTCTTTGTATTGTTTCTTTTTTGTATGCATAAGCCTGTCGTAAAATAAAAACACAGTTTTCTATTCGCTATTCACCCTTCATCACGCATTTGTTGTTTTACTTTGCAGTCATGGAAACATGGGGATGGGTTTGCAGATTTTAATGTGAAGATCCACATGTATGCTTTCTTAAGGATGCAACCAAAAATATTGTCCCTTTGTCTAATGTATCTACTATGAAATATTTTGCAGGGTGCATTTTAATGTCTCCATTTACAACACAAACGTCGTCTTCTGTCTCAAAAATATTGTCCCTTTGTCTAATGTATCTTCTGTGCTTTTATTTTACATTTTTTCTCTGCCTGTCTACTTTGAGTTTTTTGCCATCCACCCCCCCCCCCCCCCATATTATTTTCCGAGGAGGAGATGTCACCGCTATTATTTTCGTGCATCATCACATCCTCCTCATGTTGACGGCTGGCCCCATATAGGGTACAGCCTTGCAGAGCACTCAATCTACTGGGTGCTAACGCAGTCTGTTCAGCAAAGGGGTATTTATTAATACTATTATAATTATTACTATTATTATTATTTGTATTATTGTTCTGTTGTTAGAAAAAAGTCTAGAAATTCCTTTAATCGTGCAAACGTTTAAAAATGTTATTGCCTTTCCATACGTAACCCACAATACCATGCTATTCCTACCTAACTCACTACAACAACTTGCCATACCTATCATAGTTAACTACCTATCATAATTACAGAATCTACCCAGAATACCTACACTACTTTACTTAATTTACAAAAAATGCCATATACTGTATAATTATTTTTCTACTACTTTCATACTTACCTAACACACTTAACCTAGCCATCTTATCAAAGGTTCCAAAACTACCTAATGTTCCTACCTACCACACGTAACCTATCATACCTACTTACAATACTTACTTACCACACCTACCTATTGTACCTATTGGCTTTACCAAAGCTTGTGATAAAGCCGAAAAGTTTTACGTGATTCTATCACACAATAATATAGAAATGCACTAAATATTAAACCTGAAAATGCATAATAAGTAAAATGTTTGAAAATGTGAATTTGCCATAATTGGGAACTGGTGTTCAACAGCAGGGAAGGGTATTTTGAAAGCTTTATTAATGCCAATAGTAACAATAGGGCTTTGCTTTATATTTCTTTGCACACTATTTCTGAGCTGAAATACATATTCTGAAAGAGACAGGTAAGATTCCAAAAGAAATTATATAAAAGGGACATCACATGGCATTATGCATGACGATTACTTGAACTCACAAAAACGTTGGGGCCTGAAAAGAAAATGACGAGATGCAACTGATGACCTTTACACATATTCTACCACACAATAATATAGAAATGCACTTAATGTTAAACCTGAAAATGCATAATAAGTTTAACGTTAGAAAATGTGCCTTAATTTATTATATGAATGCAAAAGAAATGCTGTTTATTGTCTGCAGGAAGATTTATTTTCTATCGCTCTTCACTAGCAAGGCGGCACAATTTATTTATTCTGCTCCTTCCAAATAAGAAAAATAATTATTTTAATAAAATAGTGATTTAACGTTATATTTGAATTCCAGGGTTTGACTTTTTCCGAAATGTGCTGTGTCCTGAAAAAACGTATTCTTTCTTCCTTCATACCATATGACTTCAGTGTACTTAGATTGTTTTCTTTGTGACATATGCATAATAAACATGTATTAAATGGAAGGAAAATGCTTGCTGCAGCTGACATTCCTTGATCTAACCAGGACCTAACAGAATTAGAATGTTTCATTTCATAGAATAGCTCATTGTTATCCAGTGAGAAGCCAGACAGCTAACAGAGTAGGCTTGCAAAAGGTTCTCATGAGAGCTGTCGTAGATGTAACTTCTTGCAATACGTTGTAGCCATTTTTAACTGACTTCATCATGAACGTTTACTGTAGTAAACGAGGGTGAAGACAATGGACCATCGGAAGACTTCTTACCACTGGACGACGATGATGAAATGCACCTGTTTTTGCAACATGTTTATTTGCATTCTATATAGAACGTGTTCTGTTCTTGCTATAGAGCTCAGAGACTCTTCCCATGCATCCCTATCCTGCCATGCCCCTTGACACGTTGTTGTGTGAGCCCGAACTTGCCATAAGCTACTGCTTAAGATGATTCTTTTTGTTTTCCTTATGCTTTGTGAGGAGCATTTTCCTGCTGATGTGGATCATAGTTACTGCTGTGATTCTTTACTTCTCACCCTTATAGATGTTTGCTACTACAATTGTCCAGAGAACTCCACTGAATCTCCAGAACAACACTTTATGGGTAGTTCTCTTTCCATTTAGCTATTTGAATCTGCTCCAAAACCTATTTAGTCTTTTCCAATAACATAAAATAAGTATTTGTAAAGCGCACGTTCACCTGGAGGCATCTTGGTGCTGAATAACAGATGGTTATTGTTACTCAACAGTACTCATTTTATTGACCCCAGATGGATGAAAAGCTGAGTGGACCCGCTGGGATTTGAACATGTGATCATGAGGTTGAACACAGGCCCCTGCAGGGGACACATTAGTTCACTGAGCCACCAGAACCCCAATAAGTGCTCTCTATGGATTCTAGTTAGGGTAGAATAGGTACTTTAGTCTAGGGACAATACATGGAATGGAACACGCTGTTTTATTTTCTCTGCTTGTTCTAACCAACCTATTTCTCATTATTTCTGTAATTTGTTTACCACTAATTTGAATAAAAGAACAAAAATATCGACTAATCCACATAAATGAGAGAATGAACTTTTAAAACTTCACCAACACTCTTTTTATTGAGTGAACATCAATTGTAATTATTGATGTCTTTGTGATGTAATGCTCCATTCAAAAATGGTGTCAAAGATCTAATGGCCTAGAAAAGCATGGAACTTCCAGGTTCTCTAAGTAAGTTTAAGGTAGCATTTTTTGCTGAAAGTTATGAGAGATTTCTGCGCTGGCACTTGTTGTATTTGCTTTGTAGTTCTGAGGTCAGCTGGGGTACAGGACCAGAGGTTTGGTCAAGGCTGGGTGATGGGTCATCATTGGGGCTGGTTGTCAAGCTTGAAGAGGTGGGCTATAAGGACATACTGCAAGGAGTGGCTGATCCCATATTTCACCGCGGAGAGCACTATAATATCAAGCCTGGAAGGAGTTGGAAAATGAGCACAGAATGGTTTATGGACAGACAGGAACAAGTTTAAAGGACTGAACACAGTGAGCCTGAGAATGCATATTGGGAGATGATTTATGGGAGATAACTGTGAGGTGGTCTGTTGAAAAGTAGCTGATACCTCTGCAGGAAAGTAAGTATTTTTGTTATGTTACAAGGAACTTAATCACCGGCTCTCTAATACCAGCAGCAACCATCAGAACTGAGAATGTTAGGGTTTGAATTTAGAAGCACACATCTAGAACAATGTTACATCACGAAGCATATGAGAACTCCACACCTGTACTGTTGTGAAACCTACACTGATGCCTGTTTATAGCGCTCTATCTTTGGGAGACAACTAGCTTATGTCTGCCTGGAAAGGTGTGAGTGTATGAGGGGAAGAAAATTATTGCATTTTGAGGGTGGAGGAGAGTGAGTTCTAAGAGTGATCAGTTAGGGGGAATTACATTAATCTAAATTGCCTGTGGATTTCTTGGTTTGGAAGGAAAGGTCTGGGTAGGTTTTTCAAATGTTAATTTAACTGAATGGAACTACAATAGCAGTGTATTTCTGGAGTCAAACTGCATGCCCTAGTGAAAAAGAATAATCAAATATCGGAGTTAGGGATAATAAGAGTGAAGAGAGCATTGGGAGCAGGGGAAAGAGAAGAGTAGATTAACTTTTTTTAATAGCTAGTTCAGCTTGAGATAGCAAATGGCATACAATATTAGATGTCTAAAAAAGAACTATTTTTTTATGCAAAATATATTTCTTTATATCATTGCGGTGAACACTGCCAGCAGGAATCTGAATCAATCACCTCCTACCCACAACACACCTTCTCTAGTAAAGACAATGAGAAAACATGAGTGGCGTTTATCTCTGCAATGAAATACAGAGGTTTTTCATTATTTTATGCTCGGTATTTAGTAGAAGGTTGGGGATGTATGAAGAAGTCGGGCCATGAAGTAAGGCATGGCTAGTGGGAGAGGATCATTATGCTTTAAATCACATTGAATAGATATTTGTATGCTAGAGAAATCGCTTGAATGTTTCTCTATGCTGTCTGTTTCTATACCACTTACCTCCCTGGAGGTTAAGCATCTTGTGCTGCATAGCCTGCACTATTGCACATTACTATGTAACAATATTGACATCATGTGTCCAATCTGGCATATACAATAAAGGTGTGCTGCAAAGGACGTTCCTTGAGCAGAACCCATTAAAAGGCTACACGAGTAAGATGTGATGCATAGATTATTGAAAGGCTCTTAAAGCAGTATTCATTGGAGCTAATGAAGGTGCAACTACTACTGCCATAGCAACACTACCTAACACAGCCACCTGTATCCAGAGTACCTCTGGAAACGATTTGGCACTGCTCTGGAAGTAAATGTTTTTTCATTTGTTTTATTTTTTTAATACAGCTTATTTGAAAGTGTAATTTACTCAGTGGTTAAAGAGGGCGGGAACGCCAGGGCATGGCATGCCCCTATTTTTAAATGTAATAGAATACCATACGTGCCAACTCACACGGTGCCACCCTGTGACACATGATATCGGCTCCCATCACACGGTCTCCAGGTGAGGAGCTGATATCACACTGTGTCAGGGGAAACAAGCTGACAGCCACTGTGAATATTTGTTTTCCAGCTCGTTTTTGAAAAGCTTGAACTGCAGACGTCCATTAAGGGTTATGAAAACACCTCAGGGCATTAGCATCAGCCCTGGAAAGCTTTTTTGTTTTGGGAGGAGGGGGCTTGGGGGCAGGATGGGGTTCAAAAGTGCCTCCTACGCACTTTACGACACGAGGCCCACCCCCTTCAAGGCCCCACCTCCTCACACTGTGAGATTGTTCTTCAAGTTGGCAGGTATGGAATACGTTCCCCCACTTTTTTATTTTAAAAATGTGCACAGGACGGCAGAAATAGCCAAGGCCTATAGTTAAGGCTCAGCCATTTGTGGCCATTTGGGGATGGGCCGGCAGGGTGGGCAGAGAAGAAAATGACTCTGTCTTTTCCTTCTTGCCCAGAGAAGACAAGGAGTGTGTATCCTGCTCTGCCGCAGGAAGCTGCACCCCCTCCTCTCTTTCTTCCTGCTATTCCCTCTTTCTGTCTCGCTCCTCCCCACTTGCTGAAAACCGTGATTTCAAGAAACGGCTAATAGCCTCTCTTTCCTCTCCTTTACCTCATTCGTTCCCCTGTGAAATGGATCCAAAAAAGAAAGAAACACTTTTGCTGGAAATGTCTTTTTCTGACATTTTTCTATTCCGAAGTGCAGGCTTGGCAGAAGAGAAAAATAAGGTTCAATGTATGAACAATAACTAAATAAAGCAAGACAGAGAGGCTGCAAAGTGGCCAGATTTCTTTTATTCCCAAACACATTAGCGCCACTTTACAGTTTGCCAGTGAAGCGCTACTTTTGTTTTTTTGTGTTTCTTTGAACAGAATTGTATTCCTCAGGTGGGGAAGTGCACCATTCCTGGAGGTACTGCAATACCTGGTTAATGGGTAGAGTGGAAAACGTCTAATGTGATCCTTGTCAGGTGTTTTCTTACTTTAGTTTATAAAATGTGTACCGCAGCTCTGTGTACAGGGATGTGGTTGTTTTATACCATACTGTTTAAGCTTTGAGAGGATATAAACCATGGACAATGAAACAGGTCCCTTCTGGGACCTGTAGTTCTGTCCTTAACTTTTTAATCAAAAACACTCATTGATTCCTGAATAATGAAGTATAAAATTGTTATGGTAACCAGTGATGGCCCGTGTAGGGCGTTTTACCGGGGCGGTGACGTGGCGCAGAGGAGGGGCAGGGTGGGGGGTTGCAAAATGCGGCATACGGCCAAGTTCAGGTAAGTTACGAAAAAAATTAATAAAACGAATTGCGTTGCGCGCGCTGCATCGCCAAATGCGGGCAGCGCGCGCAACGAAATTCATTTTATTAATTTTTTTCGTAACTTACCTGAAATCGTCCGTTTGCTGCATTTTGCAACCCCCCACCCTGCCCCTCCTCTGCGCCACATCACCACCCCGGTAAAACGCCCTACACGGGCCGCCACTGATGGTAACCATGTTGTTCCTGCTTACATTTCACATGCTTTACTTAATCTTGCACTCCGTATGAGTGTTTTATTTTTCCAGGATGTTAATAGTGCAGGTCTCTCTCAGTGGGGCAGTATGGTGTTCAGTGGGGGAGAGGATGTGGCACTATGGCCAGAGCTTCTGAATTTGGAACTGAGGAACCAGATTCAGCTTTCATGACCAGTTCACCAGACCAATCTCCTGAGGGAGCATATTCCCATGTTAGACCTTAGAAGGTCCAGCTAGACCTTCGACGCTCTGGTATCTTAGCACCAGCAGGTGGACCCTAGCGGTGGCAAATGTTGGGTGACCTTTAAGGCCTGTCCACCACAATCCATATTGAAGTTCACCTTTAGTTGTGCAGGCATGCCTACGAAGTAGCACACCCTAGAGTGCCAGTCACTCAGTCACTGAGGTCAAAGGACTCTTGAGGCCGGTCCACCTCACCCATTAGCGCTTCCATTAGCCTTGCTTCTCGCTGCTTAATGCGCAAGCACTTTTAACATGTGCTGCCTGCTTTGGGGCCTCTGGAATTATGCAGCAATGGAGGACAAAATTATGTCGCAGTGTTGACTAACTTATTCAGCACAAAACAAGACTGCAACCTAATGCAGTATATTTTCTGATACTTTATTATTTTGCCATTTTTACACATACTAACATTCTCTGCAAAGATGTTGCCTCATTAGTATCAGGGTAACATACAAATGGAGCAGTGAGAAAGGTGACCAGTCAACTTTTGAAAAGGGCCCACCACTTTGCAGCAACACAAGTCGAATGTGTTTGTGACTTTTGATCCGTTTGAGCTACAAATCATTTTTGGGTTAAACTTGTCAGATTATGCAGCAGATGATGTGTTATTCTATTATGTGGCAAATGAGCAGGCATGTGCTCAAACAAATTCAAAACGTACTGCGATGTCCTCCGCTCTGGATCTCCACAGGAAGTGGAAGCTGGAGCCTGGAACTCCCTTGAGCAATCAGGGCACTGCTCTCATGCTGTGAGAGCAGCACCCTGATTGGATGGAGCGGCACCACTCGGTGCTCCACAGTGCCCTGGAGGCCTGCACTGACCCTAACCCAGCTGTAAAGACAGCTGAGTTAGAAAATGTTTAAAGTGCACACGTGTGGCTGGCTGTCTCAAGACGGCTGGCCAGAAAGACTTGTGAGCTTTAAACATATGTGTATAAACAGCCGATCCTCCTCTCTGCTGCTGTCACTTAGCAACAATCCCGCTTGGCTCGGGAGGGGGGATGAAAAATAAAATGGTAATAAATAACCATTTTATTTTTCATGGGGTTTTTGGGGGATTTTAAGTGGGGATATGCTCCTCCGCTCCAATGGAGGAGCTGCCCCTGGTGATTCCCACCCACAGATCCCCAACTTTTTTTCCCCACTTCGACCACTGAATTTACACCATTATTCGGTTGCATGCATTGTGTATTATGAAACAAAGATTCTCATTTTAAAATTTATACATAGCCATTTTAACTTCTCAATATTGCATTTCAGAAGTTTCTGATGAGTGACCATGCTATGCCTATTTATTTGTCATCTAGCCCTTATCACATCTTTGCAAGTACTGGAAACCAGCTGATGCAAACATTAAAACTGGCATATGAAGCTAAAATACATCAATTTCAAATGTATAACTTGGATTGCCTGACATTTCAGAAGTAGAAAACAATATTATTTTCCGAAAAATGTTTGTGTGCCTATGAAAAGACCTTTGGATTGAAGCCTGAAGGTGGAATTGGGACCTCATAGGTTCTTCAACAAGACCTTGTTGTATAATATTAGAAAAAGCAAGTTCTCATTACGAGTGGAGCATCAAAAATATGAGTTTACAGGAGGCACTGTTACTCAAGGGAATTCCACTTGCAGAGCTCACCTGCTTCAAGCAGATTATGTCTCCTTGTGGAGTAATAGGGAAATGTGCTGAAACTGGCATGGTAAATCAGATTTCCAGATGTCTTTCCCAAAACCTCATGATCCCTGTTATTTCCCCCCCTCTGAAATTGCCAGGGCACGTAGTAAAGGTAAATTGGGGAAGAGAAATAACAGGGCTGTTTAAGTACCACTTGTAATGAGGGCTTCAATGAGGCTCTGTGCTCCCTTGGACAGTATTGCGTACAATGTACATATTGAATTTTGAAAGGTTGGCCACTATTCTTACATGTGTATACATAATGTCTTATATATCAAAGATAAATTCCATTTAACCTAAATCACCCTTGTGACCGGAAACTTGTGACAGGAAACTCCAGAGCAGTTAAGGATAGGCATTAAAAGGAAAAGGGGCCTATTCACAAACGTAAATCTATATGTGTAGATTTACTGCTCGTAAACTTACTCTTACACTTTTGAGTAGCTTTTCTACTTTAGGATATTCACAAACTGTGATTGTAAAATTACTCACAAGTGTAGACTTGTATGTCTACCCACTAAAACATGTGATGGAGCCAAATTTACAAGTGTAAAGTTATTACTGCCTAAAATAGACACTGGTAAGTCATACACCCAGCACTCACAATCAATCCTCACAGTAAATAGAATTTTTTGTGCAATGGCATCTGATCTATTTAGGGCAGACAGCCTTGGAAGCATTGTTCTATAGCACTCTAATTGGTGATTAGGTCTATTATAAAGATTACCAACATGCCTTTCCCATTCAAGTTCTTTACCAATATGAGCCTGATCTCCTTGCTTATCAGTTTAATTACTCTCATTTACCAACATACAACATAAAACAAATTGAGAAAAATATAACAAATTGAAGTGAAAATAATTATGAAAAATATGTTGTTCGAGTATGATGGATGAGCAAGAGTGAATGAATTTGTCATTAAGAGGTGTAGTAATTGAAAGAGCTATAGCTACCGGAGACAATACAAGGGAACACTGAAGAAAGACATTGGGCAATTTCCATATAATAAATGATAAATACTAATTATATACATTCATTACAGAAAATATGCAATGAGTTGAACAAAAGAAGAATAAAATAAATAAAACAAGGAAGTTAGTAAATTATGTTTCTGCAGTTGCTTGATTTTACACTCTACTGGGCTTACCTTACCTAACCATGTTTACTGCATTCTGCAATAGTCACTAGGTTTAGCCATCAGACAAATTACAGGGAAAGACATTACCAGTGTTTTATTGTTGTCTAGTGCATATATTTAGCAAAGAAGGTGCGATATTTCTCCACACATCAGCAACAAGTATCACCCCAAAACAGTGTTCAACAATGATTGTTTTTTCTTTTTTTTGCAGCTTTATAGCACAATCTTGATCCAAAGGTATTGGAGCACTTTAAATGAGCACCAGTTACATTACATTTTGGTAGCCACGGGGGAGATTAAGTGATTTGTCCAGAATCAAAGGATGTTGAACCAGCCCGCGATTCAAACCTGGTTCCCCAATTCCAAAGTCAGCAGCTGTGGCCGTTACGCCACACCCTCTCCCCTTTGTTTTAGTCTGCATCCTATTCATCTGATAGAACAACAGTGTGTGTCTTGTTTGTTTACATTTTGTACCTCTGAAAAAAGTATGTTCCAAGTTTAACATGTTCAGTCTTTAAGTATTCTATTACTCTCCTTTCTAAAGCTACGCAACTTGTATACAGCCACATTTCAGCCCCAATCCTCCTTGCCAAAAATCTGTTCTAATGCTGTCCAAGATAAATTACGGAAGGGCAGATTTACAATGGCATGTAAGAGTACATAATTGAGTACCCTTGTAATAGTCTTTTAAACAATTTTACAAGCTTTTGTGAATTGGCCCCAAACTATAAACTGAAAAGCAATGGAAATATTCAGGTTACATTCACATACAATGCATACACATGGAAAGGAATGTGTCTTCTTTGCACTTTTACTACAAGGGAGTTACACTTTTCACGCCATTAATCTGTGTTAAAATGTCAATCTGTACCCATTGTAACTTTCATCCTTTCAAGTGGTACAGCGTTTTCTAGGCCCACTTGCTTACCATTGGTCCTCCGACAGACCTTTTAGATCTGAATTAGTGGTGATGGGAGATAGTCTTTGCATTTAATCAAATTTGAATTAACAGTTTGGCTACACAATGAGGACCATGAATTGGTAGCCAAGTTCAAAAAAGTTAATTCAAATTAATAATCAGGTTCAAATACACTACTCTTAAAACCATGATGTAAAGGTACAGAATAACAACTGGAAAGCCCAATCTCCTAAAGAAATTGAGGCTGACTAGAATCAAACAAACAAGCAGTTCGGCTATTGCAACGCAAAATAACAACATCAATATTTGATGCTCAAAAAAGAATCTAAGACTCTCTCAACTATACACTAGTAATCAAAATTGTCAAAGTCCAAGGGATGGTTAGGTAATAAAGAAGTCACAAATCAGCGAATTTCAATGAAGGAAGTCAGGACAGGACAAAAGGAAATCAATCAAGAAAGTGTTAGCATCTCAGAAGCTCAACCAAGAGTATTATATAGATCAGGAACAAGTGTTACCCCCGACCCATACTTAATCAAGAATCAAATGGAAACATTGAGGTCTAAATCTAATTGAACCTACTCTGGTAGATTCAAAGAGATCTGTATGGAGTATGCAGAAGGGGTTCAGCAAGGCAGTCCGGCAAACGTCAGGAAGGAATCTCTAAGGAGCTCAAGAAGAATATGAAATTAGTCCAGGGCGAACAATATAAATTTAAACGTGCAAGTTTCATCAGGTAACACCCCCTAGATGACACCATCAGGGGTCCATTGTCTTCGTCAAGTTCCCAGGATGCAGACTGCAACATCGATGGATTATCCCACAATGGACATTGGAATGACATCTCTTTCTCAAACACACGTGGATCGAAACATTTGCTCAATAGGCCTTTCAGTTGACGCTCTATTTCTCCATGTATCTTCACCAAGGTCTTCTCCTCAGGCTCTTTTCCCTATCTCTAGTACAATCATGTATCTATTCTAAACTAACAATGCATTTGAATACCTGCAAGGAAAGCCATTTTTGCAGAAAATGGGAAACAGTATTTTATGAAATGCAGCATGGTAAAATGCAGGCCTAAATTGTTATATTAAGTTAAACATTTAATTCAATTCAATGTTGCACCTTTAATATGAGAGTGCCCATTTAACCATACTTTTAAACAAACATAAAATTCATACTATGGGGCCTATTACGATGTTGGTCATAAGGTCTCTGACCTCAGGTCAGAGTCCTTATGACCGACATCGTTGGTTTCAATACCGACCGGCTGATTTTGATTCAGCCGGTCGGAATTGAAACCGGCCGGTCATTCTGGCTGGCTTCCGAGGGGCTCAAGAAGCCCGTCTGCCAGTCGGAACCAGCCTTTAACCAAAATGGATGTTTTTTTACGATGTCTGAATTATGATGCACAGTTTCAGGCAGGGTTTCCATGCCAGCCTTTCCGACATGGAAACCCTGTCAGAAAGCGTGTTTGGGGGCCCCTCACAGGGTCCCGTGCCTTTGTGGCCTCCGGTTGGTGACCGAGGAGGCACCTATGGGCCCCCCTGTTAATCTATGCACCCCCTGGCAGGCACCTTGAGTTTGGCCTGGTCTAAACTGGGGTGGCATGGTGAGCAAAAGAATGATGGATTTAACCCAGATCTCTTGACTGGGGGAGAATGTTTTGATTTGTTCAGCATTCTGTCCATCAATTGTGTGTCTTTTGCTTTCTCGCCCTAAGTGCGCCAGGTATGCCCAGACGTGGGTCCTTGGCTCGCTGTGCCACTGGATTCAAGCTATCCTGGCTGAAGAGGAGTGAAACCCCGAAACTGGTCCTAGGATGCTTGTTTCCGACCCAGGGAGGACCTGGCTTGGCAGTTCGGGCTGGACTGTTCCCATGAGGCACAAGGTCAAGACTGGTTTGCATATGGCCAGGTCTAAATTGAGGTGGCATGGTGAGCAAAAGAATGATGTATTTAACCCAGATCTCTTGACTGGGGGTGAATGTTTTGATTTGTTCAGCATTCCATCCATCAATTGTGTGTCTTTAGGCACCTTGAGGTGCCTCCCACAGGGTGCAGGGATTAACACCATCTCCCGTTTCCATAAGGGAGCATGTATTAGAGATGGTTTATGGCTGTAACACATGCTCCCATAGGGAAATGTTGGATTGCGTCTGAACAGTGTTCGGTTGCATCCTAATCAGGCGGTCAGGACTGCCGACCAGAGTTCGGTCGGTCCCGTTTCTGAGACGGTGTCGGGTGGACGCAAGACTGCCTGACATTGTAATAGGCCCCTTAATGTGGCATACAGTAAATCTCTAAAATGAATCAAATCTAAGTGTGACTAAGAACTATATTTTAATCCATATACGTGTTTCATTAGTGCACACAGTACGCAAACGTTGTCGTTTCAAGCAAGATCGCATTCTACATATATGAGGATGGTTTTAATCACAGTTCCAAGCCATTATGTATTACTCATATGTTATAGAACATGTTTAGGAAAGTCAGGTTTTATCTCCACAGTACGTACATTATCTATTAAAAGAGGATGGTTTTATATTCATTAAAACTTCATTGAAACATCTTAATTAGCATGGTTAAACACTCATGTTAGTAGATTCTCTAATTCTACAGTAAATGTATTCTTTTATTAGTAATGTCATGTGACATATTTTCATTAATCATTGAATCATGTAAGACACATGCTAAGTGCACGTTCTTGTCACTTATCTGTTAACATTTTATGCCAAAATTTGTGACATGTAAAAAGTGGGCAACTTTGCGCTGCACCACCAGACATCTCTTTCATTCTCAATATAACATTATCGGAGGCTGACTCTCTCATTACCTCAAATCGTCTGTGGTTAAACTCTGCTGTTTTGCTCGAAAGCTATCGTTTTCCCACTCTTTCTCAAAACTCCCTTGGATCAGCAGACTGATTAACGTCTCAGCTTGTAAATAATACGAAAACAGATTGACTGATCAACATTGTGAGGAAAAACTTATGGGAATACAGAATCACAAGCATATTGCTAAAACCAATACAGCTATTGAATTGTCAGGAAATGCTAACCTTGTAGTTTGTATACAAACAGAGTTGTGAATGTTTCCTGAATTAAATTGGGTTACTGGTTGAGAGGGGTGAAACCCTTCTCATGCAGCAACCACAACTCTTCTCAGCGTGAAGTCACAAACAATCCATAAATTAAACTGTTCTCAACCCTCCTAGCTTGGCATAAAGCTTTCAGTGTTAACTCAGTGGCAATGTGTAAAGTAAACAGCTAATTAAAAAACATACATACATATATACATATATACATATACATATACATATATACATATATATATATATATATACATATATATATATATATATATATATATATATATATATATATATATATATATATATATATATATATATATATATATATATATATATATATATATATATATGTATATATCCATCAGAAAGCTGCACCACCATTGAGGCACCACACACGTGCGTGTTTGCACACCTTTTTATTCGGCAAGTTGCAGGGAAAACCAGGCTCACTTCCACAGCAGGTAGCCAAACATGTTTCGGGCTTCCTTAGCCCTTGCTCACTGGTATCAGGGAGGCACAGCAGCAAGGTTTCACGTCGCACTTGCGGCGATTTAAATGATAGTCCCGCCCAGTGGGCGTGCATCGCAACTGCATGCTGGTATCTGTAGTTTGCTGCTTGATTAAAAACCATAGTGGATTGTCACTGTGTCTCTCAAAATTCAATAAAACCTATAGTAGGTTGCTGTGAATAGCAAGGCAGGGTCCCTGCTATAATACTCGCCATACTGGTCACGCCGTTCCTTAGGACGCTGAAATTTGCCAGCGCGCTGGAGCCGCTCTTCCGCAGCGGGGTCCCTCGCGACCTGGGCAAGGCCGCTATAAATCCATCAGAAAGCTGCACCACCATTGAGGCACCACACACGTGCGTGTTTGCACACCTTTTTATTCGGCAAGTTGCAGGGAAAACCAGGCTCACTTCCACAGCAGGTAACCAAACATGTTTCGGGCTTCCTTAGCCCTTGCTCACTGGTATCAGGGAGGCACAGCAGCAAGGTTTCACGTCGCACTTGCGGCGATTTAAATGATAGTCCCGCCCAGTGGGCATGCATCGCAACTGCATGCTGGTATCTGTAGTTTGCTGCTTGATTAAAAACAATAGTGGATTGTCACTGTGTCTCTCAAAATTCAATAAAACCTATAGTAGGTTGCTGTGAATAGCAAGGCAGGGTCCTTGCTATAATACTCGCCATACTGGTCACGCCGTTCCTTAGGACGCTGAAATTTGCCAGCGCGCTGGAGCCGCTCTTCCGCAGCGGGGTCCCTCGCGACCTGGGCAAGGCCGCTATAAATCCATCAGAAAGCTGCACGGCTAAGGAAGCCCGAAACATGTTTGGTTACCTGCTGTGGAAGTGAGCCTGGGTTTTCCCTGCAACTTGCCGAATAAAAAGGTGTGCAAACACGCACGTGTGTGGTGCCTCAATGGTGTTGCAGCTTTCTGATGGATTTATAGCGGCCTTGCCCAGGTCGCGAGGGACCCCGCTGCGGAAGAGCGGCTCCAGCGCGCTGGCAAATTTCAGCGTCCTATGGAACGGCGTGACCAGTATGGCGAGTATTATAGCAGGGACCCTGCCTTGCTATTCACAGCAATCTACTATAGGTTTTATTGAATTTTGAGAGACACAGTGACAATCCACTATGGTTTTTAATCAAGCAGCAAACTACAGATACCAGCATGCAGTTGCGATGCATGCCCACTGGGCGGGACTATCATTTAAATCACCGCAAGTGCGACGTGAAACCTTGCTGCTGTGCCTCCCTGATACCAGTGAGCAAGGGCTAAGGAAGCCCGAAACATGTTTGGTTACCTGCTGTGGAAGTGAGCCTGGTTTTCCCTGCAACTTGCCGAATAAAAAGGTGTGCAAACACGCACGTGTGTGGTGCCTCAATGGTGGTGCAGCTTTCTGATGGATTTATAGCGGCCTTGCCCAGGTCGCGAGGGACCCCGCTGCGGAAGAGCGGCTCCAGCGTGCTGGCAAATTTCAGCGTCCTAAGGAACGGCGTGACCAGTATGGCGAGTATTATAGCAGGGACCCTGCCTTGCTATTCACAGCAACCTACTATAGGTTTTATTGAATTTTGAGAGACACAGTGACAATCCACTATGGTTTTTAATCAAGCAGCAAACTACAGATACCAGCATGCAGTTGCGATCCACGCCCACTGGGCGGGACTATCATTTAAATCGCCGCAAGTGCGACGTGAAACCTTGCTGCTGTGCCTCCCTGATACCAGTGAGCAAGGGCTAAGGAAGCCCGAAACATGTTTGGTTACCTGCTGTGGAAGTGAGCCTGGTTTTCCCTGCAACTTGCCGAATAAAAAGGTGTGCAAACACGCACGTGTGTGGTGCCTCAATGGTGGTGCAGCTTTCTGATGGATATATATATATATATATATATATATTCACTGAAAAAACCATAGGTTTCAGGGGTGTTATAGTTAGCTGGACTTTTCACTTGTACAAAACCATTGAAATTCCCCCGTTATAGTTAGTTCAGCTAACTATAACTCGCGCGCCCGCAATGCACTGCTGATGACGTCACATATTACATCACTCATGACATGGTCAGTGACATCACTCATGACATCACTGATGACATCTCAAATGACATCACTGATGACATCACTGATGACATCATCCAGTGAATATGTGTTATTCTGAAAATTAAATATGTTTTATATATGTATATCTCAAGGTCGATGGAAGAATAAATGGGTATATAAGTGTCTAAATGGATGATTTGTTTTTGAAAAATTGATTGTGTAACTGACTGATTAAGTGTATCATAGTGAATACATGGCTTAGTGAGTAATGTTTAAATATGTAAATATCTGTATCAGTCTCTCACTTTGTGTATAAGTGGCTGCATGGGTTGGTGAGTAGCTACATGGGTGTCTATATAGGTTATTAGTTGGTTTTTTGAGTATCAGTCTGAGTGTCTGCATGGTTCGGTGGGGGGTATTACGTAGTGCATAGGTGCATGAATGAGTGACTCACTGTTTGTATGTGTTGAACACAGCATGTGTGCAGGACTGTATGGGTGGATGAGTGTGTGTATGGGTGTGTTAGTGAGTGAATGACTGTCTCAATAGTGTCTTTATGAGTAACTACATATGTTTTAAACTAGTATATGTGACTATTGGTGTATATATGTGAGTATATGTGAGAGTGAGAGATTGAAAGAGTTCCTGTATGAATAAGTATGTGTTTCTATAAGTGATTGTTTAAAAGACTAAGTATGTGTAAGTTTCCGTAGAAGTAAGTGTGGTGGTGTGTGTATAACTGTATATGCAAGTAAATGTATGTTTGATTCTTTATTAGCATGAGTGACTATGTGTGTGAGTAACTCTATGGATGAGTGGCATTGTGTAACAGGATGTATAGGTGTATGAGTACATATGATGAGTGAGTACATGTATGAGTGACTGTATAGGACTGTTGGTGAATGAGTGGATGTGTATGTGGATCTTAGAATTACTGAAGAGGTTGTTGTAACTGGTATTGGTATGTCCATTGTTTTGAAAATGTTAGTCTCTATTTTTGAATGTGTGTATCAAAGGTTATATTAGGGTGAGAGGAGGTCTGCCACTCTATCACAAGGATGATGTCATCAGTGATGTCATCAGTGATGTCATTTGAGATGTCATCAGTGATGTCATGAGTGATGTCACTGACCATGTCATGAGTGATGTAATATGTGACGTCATCAGCAGTGCATTGCGGGCGCGCGAGTTATAGTTAGCTGAACTAACTATAACGGGGGAATTTCAATGGTTTTGTACAAGTGAAAAGTCCAGCTAACTATAACACCCCTGAAACCTATGGTTTTTTCAGTGAATTTCTGAGGTTTTTTAAATGCTAATTCCTAACTATAACGTGCCTGAAACCTATGTTTTTTTCTGTGAATTTCAAAGGTTTTTTAAATGCTAATTTCTAACTATGCCTACAGAGATAGTACATGTGAAGAAAGAAGAAAAAATGCACAGAAAGAAACAAAAGAAGTGCAGAAAGAAGCAACAGAAGTCCTCAAATACGAAGATAAGTGCAGGAAGAAGGATAACGTGCAGAAAGAACAAAAAGAAGAGCAGAAAGAAGCCTTGTTGCAAAATCATCCTGTACCCTCAACTTTTTCAGACGGATACTGGTGGTAACTGAGTCTGACTAACCAGTCCTAGAGCCAGTGCTATGTTAAAAGACACTTAGAATACAGTGAAAACACCTACATACACTAGGGAACATTATGCGTTGGGGTCCCCCTGTGATTAGCATGACCTCCTCTGTAAGCCCCTAGTGTATAATAGGGCATGGGGATTAAAACTACCTCTTAAAACAGGCCACAGGGCGTTTTTGCACACGTTAACTCAGGCCCCGTCCCCTCCCTTCACCACTGTGTAAACACGCCCTGTGTCCGTTTTTAGTTGGGAGATTAAGTTCATTTGAATCCTGAGGGTCCCTAGGGTCCAACTAGCCCACTAGGTACCTCCAGTAAGTGCCACAGAGCTGCGTTGCAGAGAGGTGTAAAAAGTGGCACGGCCTGGACCACCTCTCTGCAATGCAGCTCAGTGGCGCTTACTGGAAGCACTTGGTGGGCTAGTTAGCCCCCAGGGGCCCTCAGTATTGAAGGGAAATTATATCCCCAATTTAAAACGTGCCATGGTGCGTGTTTGCACACGTCACCTCAGGCCCCGTCCCCTCCCTTCACCACTGTGTAAACGCGCCCTGTGGCTGTTCTAAGTTGAGAGATTAAGTCCCCCTGAATCCTAAGGGTCCCTAGGGTCAAACTAGACCACTAGGTACCTCCAGTAAGCACCACAGAGCTGCGTTGCAGAGAGGTGTAAAAAGGGGCTTGGCCTCAGAACACCTGGCTGCAGCGCAGCTCCCTGGCGCATACTGGAGATGCCTGTTGGGGGCGCGTTTGCAGAGTGCTGCACGGAGGGGGCATGGCCTCCGGCACGATGCCAGTCTTTTATTTATTTTAGTTTTTTAAGAAGGGGGGCTGTTTGGTTCCCCTTCTTATTCTAATTTATTGGCCCTGATGACCCCATCCCCCAGGGCCAGTCTCCTAATTATATTTTTTTGACCCCAATCCCCAGGGCCGGCCACTGTTTTTTATTATTTTTAAAAAATATATATTTATAGACACACCTAGGACATGCTGGACAAACCGTACGTACCTATCACCATGACGATTTGCGTGATATTCATTAAAAGGCGACTATGCATGCAATGAATCCACGTGGAATGTATTTACACCACTAGTGAAGCTCTGACATGTCTGATGCCCTACCGTGCCTAATCCTGGTAGACACCCTTGTCGTTTATTTATACAAACATGGGTAGCTATTGACGGGCACATTTAATACACATGCACACCAAGCCATTCAAAGGGGATTCGACAAAAATTCAACCAAAACTATACAAGAAACCCCCCTCACGGTTAATAAAACACACATCCACTGCCGGATGTGTAATACTTTTTATTTTACTCTCTGGAAAGGGGACGAACATCACTTGAGAGTCACAGCGTGCTCCTGACAGAGCCCAATGCTGTGTTACACCCACCATTGCCTGCCGAGTGCCACACACCTCTGTGTTGTATTCCACTAGCTAGTGCATATGCTATGACACTCTCTAGCCCATGTGCACTGTAACACCACCCCGTGAATATGTCATGCCACACTTGTCTTCGCACGGGTTATATTGCCCCATCTAACGTGCCTTTCTCGATGCCTATGTTATAACGCACAGTGCTATGCCATACATATTACAATCTGGGATCCATATCTTTGTCACAGTGCATATGCAACTTTACACTCCCCAGCACATATTTTATATTACAACTTTAGAGACTAGTTAGGTTACACAACACTGCCCTGTGCATATTACACTCCAAGGCGCATATCACATAGCACGCGCTAGTGCCTGTGCTATCTCGCGCTCTCCAATGAGTCTGTCATTGCGCACAATGTATTGCATATTATTTTTCACGCCCGGTTCATCTTATATCACACTTTTTGGTGCATAGTTTATACCATACACTATATCTAGTTTTCATTTTCAATCGTGCTCTCAGGACTATGTTCTATATAACACTGTGTTCACCTACCCTTTTCACGGGCATTACATTTTGCGATAGGGGGTGGAGGGTCAGGGGGTGTTTCTGCCAAGTGAGCCCGGAGTCACAGTCACAAATGTCCTCTTCTTCCTGAATAAAAGTGAGATTATGCTGCATACTTGTTCATATTTTAAGTAGTTCGCACAGACACAATGTTTTAAAAACAATAAAGTTCCTAATACCCGCCTTCTCTGAACAGTTAGCTTGCTGCCCCATCCCCTTCCTCCCTATCCTCTGTTGTGTGAATCCATGGACTAGCCTCCTCCCTCCTGCCATGCATGGTCTGATGTGCTGCCACTGCCCTCAATTTAGTATGATGTACCAGTCCACTCCTCCTGCCCTCCATTGCCCAATTCTATGCCCCATTATTGACCTCCTGCTTAAACTCTGTGCTTAGCTTGCTGCCCCTATTCTCCTTCCCCCTGCCCTCCGATGTATTTGTGCATGCCCCTGCTCCATCCTTTTTGCCCACCATGTCCCATGGACCTGCCACTCCTATCTACTCTGAGTGTTCTGTTGAGCTGCCACTCCCCTCCCACCTGCCTAGCATTGTCAGATGACTGTAACCTGTCCCTGCCACCTCCACCCTGCCTGTCCACATGCCATGCCCCTATCCTCTTCCTCCTGTCCTACATGGTCCATTGTACTGCCACACCCTTCTGCCCTCCCTGGTCTGTTGTGCTGCAACTGCTCCTCCTGCCTGCCCCGTGTGGTCTGTTGTGAGGTCCCTTCCCCTGAACTTTCTTGTCTGTGCACAGGTCCTGACCCTCCCTTCTATCCTCCATTGTCCTTTGTGCATGCCCCTCCACCCTCCTTCTTGCCCATCATAGCCATTGTGCTGCCACTAACCCTCCCACTTGCCATGCATGGTCTTCTGTGCTGCCATGGCCCCTCCCACCTTCCCTGTGTGGTCAGTTAGCTGCCCCTGACCCCCTCCCACCTTCCCTCCATGGTCTGTGTGTATGCCATCACAGTCTCACTGTTGCTCTTCATGGTGTGTCTTGCTTCTAGTGCCCATCCTGCCTGACCTCCATGGCTATCTTGCTGCTCCTGCCCTGCCCCCTGGCCCCCAGCCCTACTCCTTCCCTCCTGGCTTGTCTGTTTCATTGTAATGCTCCTGATCCGTCCCTCCTGCCCTTTATGGTCTGTTATGCTGCAGCTTTCTCTCCTGTCTGTCCATTATGGTCAGCTAGCTACCATTGCCTCTTGCCCCTCTGTTCTCTGTTGTCCATGTGCATGGTCCTGTCCCCTCCCTCTTGCTTTCTATGGATTGTTGTGCTGCACTCCCGTCCTGCATGCCCTGTGTGGTGTATTGTGCTGCTGCAAACCCTGATGCCTGCCCTGCAGGGTCAGTTTGGTGCACCTCTCCATGTCCCTCCTGTCCTTTGTTATCCAAGTCCATGTCCCTATCCCATTTCCTTCCATGATCCAATGTACCATACTTGCGAACATTTTGAACTTGGTAAGAGGGAGATTTTGAAAAAAAACTGGGGTATTGATTTTCCCCTTTGAGTTATATTGAAAAAGAGGATATTGTAGACAGGAGACAGATCAAATAAAGCCCATTTGAGCTTAAAAACATTGGACGTTTCCTGGCTGAATCGGGTCTGTTGGCATGTATGGTTGTACTACCATTGCCTCTTCCTTCTGCCCACAATGGTCTATTACATTGCCACAGCCTTGAAGGAGGGTAGATTTTGTATCACAGGGGGCCCCTGGCCCGTTCTGTCCACACCTGAAGTATGAGACCCTTGTCCTTGCCCTGCCAGCTGCATTTGTAGGCCGTATTAAATTGACCAGCGGGTCCTGTGTTGCTATATAATTATCCTGAGACATCCTTACCACTCAGCCAGCATAAAACCCCTGTGTAGGCCCTTCTGTTCAATATGTAGGCCTCTTTGTTAAATTGACCATAGCTCTGCAATTTTAGTGTATAGCAGTCTGAAGGCAGGTCTGCGAGGCCTTCTGATCCAAACTAGTAGCCCCCACCCTACCCGAGTGCTCCGTGCTCGGTATCAAAGTTCAACATCCCCCTGAAGCTGTCGACATACAGTAGGCTGCATCCTGGACTGGTACTTGCTTCCTGGGCAGGTTTCCCGCTTTTAAGGAAGTGGCAACCGCAGAGCGTCAAGTTAGGAGAACTGAGGAGATTTTATACATGAATATATTGAATTCCCGTACAATACCCATTATTTTCTGCTTGCTCTATGGAACTTACGATAAGCGATTGGCCTGAGAGACTGACCTTTTCACCCAGTCCATTGTCAGCATTAAGTGGGTAAATGACGAAATGTCTGGTAAAATCTGCAGACGAAGATTTTGGGTAGCATACGTAGGTAGATGTAGCGTGCAAAGGAGCCCACAAAATGATATAAAAAGGGAGCACCCACAGATATCGACGGACTACCTCGCCGTCTGTATGTAGGTTAACAGGCAGTGCAGGTTTTCCCCAAGAGCTGGGAGCTCTTGTCTTCCTTTGCTTAAAATGTCTTGCTCTGCTTTGCTTGAAGTATCTTATTCTATTTTACCTATGTGAAATGTCATGTTATGTTTAACCATTGTTCTCTTTACTTTTGCATTTAAAAGATTTTGTATTGTAATTGCAGGAATGCTTGCTCTAAGAGTAAACGTGAGTGTTCCTAGGTAACATTTTCCTTGGTGTAACTTGTTTCTCATGATGCATTTATAGATGTGTTTTCTCTCTCTCTCTGTCAGTACATTAATTGAGATACAGAGAATATTATGACAGCTGTATGATTATCTGGATTCTGTATTTTGTACTTTATGTCTCTATTCTGCGGTTTCTTTGAAGTTGCATCTTCTCATTAAACTGCCATTGTATTCTGCCTCCAATTCCATGTCTCATATGTCTGTTTTCTTCATTTTTGGAGCAAGCGTTCCTAGGCACCCCGGCTCAAATTAAGGTGCCCCTTTTGTCCCTGACTCACTCTCCTGCTCAGTTCTGTGGTGGCTCCCGGGGATCTGGGGACCGCCCCTAGCTTCCTTGACCCGTAATAGATCTTCCCTCCAACAGCCTCTCTTGCAAGTCCTGTATTGTTGGTTTGTTGCCCCTGCCCCCCTTTCCACTGCCCTCCATAGTCTGTTGTGCTTCCACGGCCCTTCCTGCCTGCTCAGTGTGGTTAAATTGTTGCCTTTGCACCCTCCTACCTGCCTTCAATTTTCAGAGTCCGTGCCCCTGGCCTCTGCCTCTCAACAGTATCCTAATGAACAACTAGATTGCTAACATTCTATATTTATTACAAAAGTGTGGAACGCCTGACATCATCTTGATGTAATCAAAACTGTAATACCTAGAGCATTTCCTTTAGAAATTACATATATGAGAGGGTCTTATTGGCATCAAAATTATGGTTAGTGCTCTAAAAGACTAAAATAAGGACATATTTTCTGAGTTTTCAAATAGCGACAAAGCACTTTTAAATTATTTGTTATCTTTATGTTTTTTTATCCAGTTGACCACTTGATTAAATGTTGCACTTAGGGGAGAGGATGTGGTGTTACTTCCATAACTGCAGACTTTGCAACTGGGGAACCAGGTTGAAGTTTCTGCTTCAGCTCGGCATTCTGTGATTCTGGTCAAATCACTTAGTCTCCCCATGTCTACAACCAAAATGAATTTGTTCTTGTGTGATGTAACCAATGCTCATGTAAAGCACTCCAATACCTGACAAGTCTGCACTATATAACACTGCAAAAACACAAAATAATAAGTGTTTTGCACACTTCTGTCATTGGGCTATATTTGGGCTACATCTGGTTGATTTTGGGCTACATTTGGGCTCTTTTGTCTCCGGTGGCCATCTTGGGAGATTTATTTGTTATGAAGTTTCCTAATTTCCTCATGTACTGCAGTCTCCTCAGTAGGAAATGCTTTCAGTTTTTTACTTTGATTCCATCATGAAGGTATTCAGATATGTCACACATTTGCCATAAATTCTGAATGTTAGCACTCTAGTTGCTCATTAGATCACTGTAGTAAAACTACTCCACCATGGAAGTCTGCTCCTGGTATTAAAAGTGCATGTTTCAGTCTGCATGTCAGAATTTTTTAATGAAATAGAAGAGGATTTGAGAAGTCACTCAAAATGTGCCCTCATTTTCTTTCTTCAGCATTAATCATAATTTCTATGGCAAAATGAACCTCCTCATTGTGTTCCTTTTTAAATTAAATGTTTTAAGTGTTACCAGTTTATTCCAATCAAGATGGCTTCAGGTGTGCCATACTTTTGTCATAATGAAGACAGTAAGCGCTCTAGTTGTTTTTAAGAACACTCTGGGACATTCTGTCATTGGGCTATACTTGGGCTACATCTGGGTGATATTTGGGCTACATTTGGGCTCTTTTGTCTCTGGTGGCCATCTTGGGAGACTTATTTGTTATGAAGTTTCCTAATTTCCTCATTTACTGCAGTCTCCTCAGTAGGAAATACTTTCAGTTTTTTACTTTGATTCCATCAAGAAGGCATTCAGATGTGTCACACATTTGCCATAAATTCAGAATGTTAGCACTCTTTTTGCTCATTAGATCACTGTAGTAAAGCTACTGCTCACCAGGGAAAACTGCTGCTGGTATTGAAAGTGCATGTTTCAGTCTGCATGTCAGAATTTTTTAATGAAATAGAAGAGGATTTGAGAAGTCACTCAAAATGTGCCCTAATTTTTCTTTCTGCAGCACTAATCATACTTTTTATGGAAAAATGAACCCCCTCATTTTGTTCCTTTTTAAATTAAATGTTTTAAGAGTTACCACTTTAATCCAAGCAAGATGGCTTCAGGTGTGCCATACGTTTATCATAAGTAGGACTGTTAGCGCTCTAGTTGTTCTTTGGAACACTCTGGGAAGCTGCAGTAGAACACAAAGGAATCAACTGACAGTCTCTGCCCTTGTTGGATGTACATGTTTTACTGAGAATGTCAGACTTCATTCTCACATGACTGCGAAAGATAATGTGAATTTACAGAAAATAAGCTCTCAGTTTAGCCTATAGATCACCTTCCAAACCTCTGTGGTAAAAGCATGAGAAAATATTTTTCTCTCAATCATGATATCCCAGCAGAAGGCTTTTTCACATGGTGAAATCACCTTAGAACATACCACAATTCCTAAAATGAGTATGGTACCATCAACAAATGATTTATAATGTAACTAAAGTCTTAAAACCTTCTATTAACTGCAATGCTTTTTAATGAGGTGCTATCATGTATATTGGTCCCAAGATGGCTGCCAACACTTCTTGGATGAAGTGCTGACAGCCAATCAGATCTCAGGATGAGATGTGTGGTTAGGCTCCGCCCACATATATATATGCTTTTAAATGCTATTTACTCAGGAAATACTGAACAGATTTACACCAGACCTCCAAAAGGCACTTCCTTGACCTTATGGCTACCTCTCTGCCAAATTTCAAGTAATTCTGTTCAGCCGTTCGGGCTGTAGCTGTGTCTAAAGGTCCTATGGAAAAATGCATGGGAAAAACGCGTTTTGGGACCCCCTTTTATCTCAGCCCCCGCTTGACGAATCCCCCCGAGACTTTCAGGGTAGGAGCGGAGCGGAGCGCCCCACCTATTTTGAAAAATTCGCAAGGATTCGTCGACCGGCGCAAAAGTTATTCAAAATAGAATGTTGCGGATTTCCTATGGAAACAGGGTCCTAACTATAACTACCTACTGGCGACCGCCAGTAGGTAATATATATATATATATATATATATATATATATATATTAAGTCCAATCCTGCTTTTCTTCGTTTACGAACAGGCACTGACACCGTGGGATATTTCAAAGATTCTTTATTCCATCAAGAACGCTCCAACCCAAGACGCGTTTCGGCGGACGGGTCCGCCTTGTTCACTTGTCTGATTTCACTCAAATGCAGTCCTTTCACAGTTTTAAACACTCGTACACAGCACAAGGGGTTACCTTGGCAACACAAGGTTAGTAAAAGACATAGAAGAGTTCTTAGGATAAGTAAATGATGGTTGACTCACGTAAAAAACAGAAAAGACCCAAATGTCAAATTAAAATACACTTTTCGTCAAGTTTAAGCATTAACTTTGTTAGCTCTCGTAATTCAAATAATTCAATTTTTGTGGTTTGCCTAAATGCAACTCATGAGCGAACCAAGGTGTTCAGACCATTAAGCCCAAGTGGGCAGTGATTAATCATGAGAATATGGAAGACACCAGAGAATCCAAAATTACAAAAAATTACAAAAAATCAAAATTCCAAGAACAGTTTGCCTAGTAACGTGAGTCCAATGTTATAATGTGTTCATAATCACAGAAAACTGAATCAAAGCAGAATTTGCTCAAATCTAAGGAGTGAATCAGAAAAAAAGGGGGGAAAACAATAAACACATTAAGGATTGCTTCAGGGATTTCAAAGTTTGCAGCGACTTTACAATACTAAGTGATAAATCGGACAACATTATGCGGTATCACTAAACAAGGGATTACAGATGTGTACTCAACGCTTCGTCTGCATTCATACCATTGGGAATTTTACAATCCAACAAGATTATGTATTTGGATTCCAATCTCCGCAGTGTCAATTGCCTATTTCCTCCCCTGACATTCTTTTTCACACTGTCAATGACAAAATATTTTAGATCCTCTGCTCTCCCACCATGTACTGAGTTTATGTGTCGGGCCACAGGATATGTCGGGTCGTCATTGTTAATTGCCCTTAGGAGTTGCAATATCCTGACATTTGCGGGGTGGATCGTACTACCTACGTACATTTTATTACATGTACATTGTAGTACATAAACCGCGAAGTCCATTTTACATGTGTAATGGTCACGGATTTCTAGCGGAGTTTTTCTCATGGGAGTGGAGAATGATCTAATATTTACTCCATGTCTGCAGGCTTTGCATCTTGAACATTTGTAAAATCCCTTTTGCAATTTTAGCCAACTACTGCCTTTCTCATTCACAGGGGCATTGACAACTAATTCATTTTTCATGGACTTGGCTCTTCTGAATGTTTATTGAGGGAGCTTAGTACACGAGGGGCCTATGATGGGATCACATTGAACTAACGGCCAGTGTCTGTACAACATTTTTCTTAAGTTATTATGATACATATTGTACCCTGTAACTAATCTAGGGGTTTGAACTTTCTGAATCACTTTTTCTTTGGATTTTTTTAAAATCAAATTTTCTCTAGTAATGCCTACACACTTTTGTTTGGCTTTTTCCAGGGTTTGTGTTCTATATCCTCTCTTGCTAAGTCTTGTACATAAATTCTGCGTGGAGGCTTGTAAACTCTCTGGGGTACTACAGTTGCGTTTCATCCGCAGACACTCCGCATAGGGAATGCTTTCTATCAGATTAATTGGATGGAAACTCTGGGTGTGTAAGATCGCATTTCCTGATGTTGTTTTTCTAAATGTACGGGACTGTACTTTGTTGCTACTAATATAGAGCTCTAAATCAAGGAATACTATAGATGTAGTGCTAGTAGTACAGGTGAATTTAAGATTTAAGTCATTCGCATTTAGTTTAGTAGCAAAATCGATGGCTGCCTGTTCAGTACCTCTCCACAAAATGAAAATGTCGTCTATGTAGCGCTGGTAAACCACTACATTTTCTGACATATGTGTGCAGAATTCTTGCATGAGTACTTGCTCCTCCCACCAGCCCATATGCAAATTAGCATAGCTGGGGGCGAAGCAAGTACCCATTGCTGTACCTTGTATTTGTTTGTACAGAAGCCTGTCAAACATGAAAATATTGTTTTCTAGACACCATTCGATCATGTTTAGCAGCATGAGAGTATGTTGATGAAAACCTATATTTCTTGTGCTCAGATAATGTTTCACTGCATTCAAGCCATCAATATGTCTAATACTTGTATATAGGCTTTGTACATCCAATGTCATGAAAACAAAGTCTTTTTCCCAATTACAATCGAAAAAAATATTCAGAAAATCTCCAGTGTCCTTTAAATATGCAGGTAGTGTTTGCACAAACGGTTGAAGAAAAAAGTCTATGTATTTGCTGGTATTCTCAAAAAGGCTTCCAATGGCAGAGATGATGGGCCTACCCAGTGGACATGCTGCATTTTTGTGAATTTTGGGGAGTAGATAAAGTTGTGGGGTAATAGGGTAATCATTTTTCAGATAGTCAAGTTCCTAATTTGAGATGAGACCTTTTCCTCTCCATTCGTATAGATAACCATGGTATCTTTCTTTGATACTGATTATATTCGTAGCAGTTATCCGGGTATAACAGTTTTTATCCAAGAGTTGTGACATGGCTTCTCTGTTATACATATCAATTGGCCACAGCACTACGTTCCCTCCTTTGTCTGACCACTGTATAACTACGTCTGTACGTTCTTTGATTTTTTGCATGACTGAGGAATATTGCATAGCTTGTTCATTCAAGGTCTGTTGAAAGTTTTTACTGCTGTTGATTGCCAATTTCTTAAGGTCTGTGATCACTTTATCAGAGAAGATGTCGATGTTATCTCTTAGCATTATTGGATTAAAAACCGATTTAGGTTTGAATGGAGTCCGAACAGTTGTGTAAATGTTCACATCTGATCTGCCTGCAGCTTGGCTCATAATCATTTGATCGATTTCTTCGTTGTACTCCAATTCTACCATGTCTCTAAGAATCGTCATGTCAGCCACATCTAATGCCATAGGTGAAAAATTATTCTCCGCTTCTTCGGTCTTTTTACTTTTCATATTGAAAAAATGTTTGCATATATATATATACACGCTGATTGATTTAACTTTCTTCTAATTTTTTTAATGTACTGGAGTACGGGAGGATGCATCACACAGCAGTGGTTAAGATGTGCCTCTGGGTTCAAAGAGATTCAGGTCCAGTCCTTCTAACCCAGGCAAGAGGGCAGCAGCAGCAAGTCAGCACAGCAAAGCAGTAGTCCGGCAAGGCAGTAGTCCAGCAGGACAACAGTCCAATACAGCGGCAAGCCTACAGCAGCACAGCAGTTCTTTCAGGCAGAGTATCCACAGCTTCAGATGTGTACTGAAGAGTTGGTGTCTGAGGCCCAATGTTTATTCTCAGTTATGCCTTTAAAGTGGGGGTGAAGCTTCTACAGGTTTCCCTTTTAAGTCCTGCCTTCTCTGTCCTGGTTCCAGTCTACTACAGAGGGTATGCAGCCCCTTTTTGGGGAGGCAGAACATAGCCTATTGGTGTGTAAGTAGTGCTGAAATGAACTCCGCCTCCTATCCTGCCTGTGATGGCCCATCCAAGCACACCTAAGCTCCCTATTGTGTCTGACTGTCTAGGAGGAATATACAAAGCCCAAGTGTCAAGTACACCCAGTCATGTGACCCAGAGGCAGGTAACAGGCACTAAATGAATAAGACATAAAAATGACAACTTTCTAAAAGTTCCATTTTCGAAATTGTAATTTAAACTCCAACTTTACCATAAGTTAGGTTTTTCATTACAATCGCAGTGACACCAAACATAATCCGGTTACCTGTTCCCAATTGGAAATTACAGCTAAATAAATGTAATAAGGTAACTCCAACGTTATCCTATGGGACAGGTAACCCTTGCTGTAGTGAAAAATAAATTCAAGAGTTTTTCACTACCAGTACATGTAGAATTTAAAAGGAAATGTCCTCATTTTTAAACACACAACACCCTGCCCTCTGGGTTGTCCAGGGCCTACCATAGGGGTGGCTTCTATGTATTAAACAGGACGTTTTAGCATGACAAAAGGTTATTTTTCCAGGTCCAAAATGGCAGCCATCACTACACACACAGCCTGCAATAGCTGGCCTGGGACATGTTTAAAGTGCTATTTGAGTGGCAGGCACAATCAGTGCGCAAGGCCCACTAGTAGCTTTTAATTTACAGGCCCTGGACATGGGGGTACCACTTTACTAGTGACTTACAAGCAAATTAAATATGCCATTTGGTTATAAGCTGATTCTACCATGTTTCAAGGAGAGAGCACAAGCATTTTAGCTCTGGTAAGTAGTGGTAACATTTTCTAAGGCCAGCAAAAACATTAGATATTTATCCTCTTACTCTTCCTACTTGAGGGGGACAACCATTATTGTTTGGAAGCAGACCCCATATGTGGACATTAATGACCCACAAGGCAGATATAATATAATCTGAGGAAGACTGGCTGCTCATTCAATCACTATAGTTAAGTGCTACGGCCCCAACATAGATGATGAGATGTTTTACAGCAATATATGGGGATTGGTCACTGACACTGGGTCTTCCTATATCATTTGGAGGTGGGGATTTCAACCTCACCTTACAGCCAGACCTCGACCGATCACACCCTCAGCCAAACCACTACACAAAGGCTCAGCACCAATTGCAATCCATCGTTGAAGAGCACGGTTTGATCGACACATGGCGCGTTGCACACCGGGCACATAAGGAGGGTTTGTGCTATTCTGCGGCCACTCTGGTTGGTGCAGACGTGATTTTTGGGTGGTGTCAAAAGGTATTGGGCCCTAAATCTCTCACACTCAACACCTAGCTAGAACATCCTCGGATCACATGGCTAAGCAATAATCAACAAGAATTTCTTACAGCAGACTTCGAAGAGGATGAAATAAGAGCTGCTATCATGTAGCTTGAGTCGGGTAAGACTTCTGTACCGGATGGACTGCTGGCCGAATTTTATAAAACATACATAGACACGCTAGCTCCCTTTCTTAAAAATCTTTGCGAGGAGACTTTTAGATGGGAACACTCCCACCTACCTTGGGAGAGGCTCTCATTCTATCCCCTCCAAAACCAGGCTAGCCTGTCAATATTGCAGATTCCTACAGGCCTCTGTCCCTAATAAACTGCGACATAAAGATTTTGGCTCAATTATATGCAAATCACCTGAGCCTGCTGATGGATGGGCTTGTACGACAAGACCAGGTGGGGTTTGTCCCGAGGAGGGCTACCTCATATAACCTGTGCACCCTGTTCTCAATTATTCAAGATATGGACCCAGAGCTCAGTTCGGTGGAGGTATTTCTTGACGCAACTAAAGCCTTTGACTCCCTGAAGTGGGACTATTTGCTATTGGTCCTGCAGTGTATGGGCTTTCCTTTCAGATTTTGCGCATGGGTACAGCTTTTATACCATTAGCCCTTGGCAAAATTACTCTCTCGCCCCCGTCTAAAATCACATGGGGCACAAGGCAGGGATGCCCACTGTCCTCGCATCTGTTTGCCCTTGTGGTGGAGCCACTGGCGGCCATTCTTCGACAACACCACAGGGAAGGTGCTCTGAAGTGGTCCACCAGGCATGTGCTATTGCCACTCTCTGCGAATGACATCACGCCCTACATTCATTACCGCAAGGAAAATCTCATTGGGGTTCTGCTTGAGTTTATCAGGTTTGGAGGGTATTCAGGTGTCACAAATAACTGGGAAAAATCTCAGATCTTCCCCCTCACCTCCAATAGCCAGCGTTGTCATTCAGATTATCCACGCAGGTGGAATGCAATGGAATTGAAATATCTGGGAATAGTGATCATTCGTAGTAAAGAGGAGCTGCTTAGAGCATATTATGGCAAGGCACTGGACAGCATAACCGGCTCCAGTACCAGATGGATTGCCATGCCCCTGTCTATGGCAGAGCATATAGTACTCATGAAAATGATAATTTTACCATGACTGCTGTATTTATTTATCAATATCCCTGATCCCCTGGGGGACAATTCTTCAGGGCCCTGAAGTCGCAGTTTATTCGCCTTGGCTGGGGGATTAAACAACCTATAATTAAATGGTCCACCCTCACTTTGCCCTTTGCCAAGGGTTTGAAGCTCCAGACCCAGAACTTTACTATTCAAGTGCTCAAGCACAATATGCGCTGTACTGGTTTCATCCGCCGCCGGTTATGCCAGACCTAGCGGTGGAGCAGGGCTATATGGATCCCATACCGTTGTCTGGCTACCTAGGTGTAAACTGGGAATAGATACTCCATGGTGGCCTGCACGAACGCAGCATGCAAGGGCATTGAAAATACCCTAGAGTCCTCTGTGGTTTACCCCCCATGTTACCACTAGAGTGCCATAGCAACCACCCATAACCCACGAGGGAATCGGCTGTCGCATGCTGCACCGCTGCGCTTAAAGCACGTGTGGGGATCTGTACCTTCATGGGAAATTTCATGAGAAAGGAGAATTGTTTGGGGGTGAGACCCCTCACCAATGGAGCTGTTTATGTATATTAGATTGAGGCAGGACGTGGCGACATTCTCCCCAGCCTTTCTGGAGGAGCCACCAACCTTAGCCACCTCGCAAAACATGCTTCATCTTGCTAGATCTTCGCATGCGGTGGCGCGATTATATAGAAGTGAGCTCACAGCAAGGGAGCAGCCCTGGGACAGATTGTGGGAAAGCTGGGAGGGAGAGCTGGGATCCCCGCTCGAAGATGCTCAGTGGGCATTCTGCTGTCAGCAGACCAGAAGGATAACGGCTAGTAGCCGATTACGGATTATTCATTATAGATTTCTACATAGGATGTACTATTACTGGAAGAAGGTCCAAAAGGCCATACCAAAAATGGTGGGTGCAAATGTGAGCCTTACCCCACTGCTGGGATACACAGAGCACACAGAAGCAGCGTTTAGGCGATATGTGGCCCTGGGGCTGCTGCTGGCCAAGCGTAGGCTAGCATGCAGATGGGGGAGGGGTGCTCCTTAACTCAAGGAATAGATGCAAGACTCGGTTTACTGCCAGAAACAACTAAACACATACTCAGAGTTGGTGGCTCCTTGCTTAAGACCACAAGACATATTGAAACTACTAAGAACTACCTAATGCCTACCCCCTCTCTCTTGCTTTTTTCCTCCCTGGTTTCCTCACTCACCTTCCTCTTATTTCTCATTTCTTTATTTTCTATCCCCTCCTCTTTTCTCTTCCTCCTAGTCCCCTTCTAACATCATAACCTGTCCCCCCCAATCCTGTCCTCACACCTCCAGAGCCTGCCCTCTCCAGACATGGCTCTAATTCTTGGAACATCTTATACCCCTGCAATCTTTCCAAAAACGCCAAGAAACTTTTTAAACATAAATTACTGATTTGTCAACCCGAAACTCTAATAGTTGATACCTTCCATAGTCTTTCCTCTCCTATAAAAACAAATCCTATTTTCTACTCCAAAAGCCCCTCCAAATGGAAAAGCATTTTCCTTTTCCATCCTACAGTCACTAATTCAAGCAAAATCCTATATGGATTCAAATTATCTACTTCCCCATCCCCAGCTTTTCTCTGTGAAATTGACATTTCCATTTTCAAAACTGGTAATATCCTCATACAAGCATCTAAATACCACCTCAACATCTTTGACCACCATTTCAGTAACCTGGCAGACCATCTATCCAAACCAGTCCTCAACCCTTCTTCTTCCCAATTGTCTGACACCCTTATGGTGTCTCCCCCCCGTTCAGACCCCCTAGACATCCCAACTGCACACACCATCATTCAAACTCATTCTTTATCTAACGACCAACACCCTCAAACCCCTCTCACTACCTCCAACCTCTCTCCTACTTCTGGACCCCCTCACCTAGAACGTCCGCCTTTACCCCCCCTGCACCAATAGCTCCCTCACTGAACTGCACTCTTTCCCCTCAATCTGATGTAATTACTTCCCAGCCCCTTCACCTAGATCTTCCAACTCTACCCCAGTGCCAATATCTCCCTCTCTGAATTTCACTCTCTGCCATGAAACTGATGTAACTTCCCCCTCCATCCTTTACTCCACAATATCATCATCTCCTACCACATGGCCTGTCTCTATGATTGACCGCTCCGTCACCATGTCGAACAACCTGATCACACCTCTATCTCCCCCTCCAGGCATCTCGCCCCTTCACACATTAGACTTACTTTCCTGACCAACACAGAACCATCTCTTCCCCCCTCCTTTTCAACTGAGCTCCCCCTCAATCTTATTGCTCTGACACTATCTAACATTGAGCGTAATCTCTCAACCGTGAAGACAGAATTTACGCGACTCAGAGAGGATTACAATGCCCTTAACGCTAGGACCCTCCTCAATCATACTGACTCTGCCTGTTCTTGCTTCCCAAACACCTCCCAACTTAACCGTTGGAAAACCACACCCCTTTGCAGAAGAACACATAGGCCTCACCGCGCTATGAACTACCGCTCCTCTTCTGACTTTATTGACTTATGCAACTCTTTCCTACCTAAACCCTCGATTACTGATCATACCCTCCCTTATTACAGCATCCCAGTGATTTTGGGAACTAGTAGAATCCCGTCCTCTCCCATCTCCCCTAGACCCCCAGCTCAACTTACCACCATACACTCTTGCTCTCCCACCAAAGTCAACCCTAAGCCCCTCTCCTGCATGCTTGTTAAATGCAGCTCGGCTTTCCGATTTGCTACTGAAATATCAGAAGCCATCCTCAGTGAAACTATTGACATTGCCTTCCTTACAGAAACCTGGCTTAATGGCCACTCAACGGCCATCCTTGACTTACTCACCCCCCGATTACTCTATCATCAGGAAAGACAGACCTGACAGAAAAGGTGGTGGTTTAGCTATAATCTATAAAAACGAACTTCAACTCAACTGTGTTAAGAACACAGACCACTTAACCTTTGAATACCTTGGCGCAGAACTCACTGTGCAGGGTTCTTCCCCAATTCGTCTACATAACATCTACCACCCACTAGGTGATCCTCTTCCCTTCGCCGAGGAACTATCCGACCTTTCCAACTCAAAAAATCTCTTCTCAGGAGATTTTAACATCCACTGGAACAATGTTGTTGACCCCACAGTCAGCCACCTCATTAATCTTCTATAGATCAATGACCTTGTTCAACTATGTCACACTCCCACCCATACCGAAGCAGCCACCCTCTATGCCATCATTTCCAACAATGACTTGGCTTCCCTTTCCAACATCCTCCCCATGGACTGGTCTGACCATCACCTCATTTTGTTCAAGATCGAATCCACTCCCCTCCTCCCCCCCACTAAAAATGACAAATCCATGAAATGGACCAGAAATCTTAATCAAAACCCTCCTGGTGAACTTGAGTCTAAACTCCAAGCACAACTTCTTCTCACCCCTCTCTCCCAAGATGCCAATGAGCTCACTGAGCTTTTTAATAGGACCGCCAATGATGTCATAGACCTTTTAGCCCCTCCCAAACTAAAAAACAAAGAAACATTCCATCCAAATCTTGGTTCAACTCAGATCTCAATAATGAATGACGCTCACTTCGACTGACGAAAAGAACTTGGAGACAACACCCCTCCCACTCCCATCTAGCCCGGCTGCCGAGCAGCTAGATCTACTTATAAGAAACACATTTTTAATGAAAAGGCAACCTTCTTTCAAACACAATTCGATCATGCCAGAAACAGACCCAGAGAACTGTTTAACATAGTTCGAAATCAAACGTCTTCAGCCCCCCTTAAGCTAACGGCCTCAAATGACAGATGTGCGGAAATTGCCAACTTCTTTTCGGATAAAATGCCAAAATTGATCAGTCCTTCCATCCTCCTCACCAAACTCCCATTTGCCGCTGACATTACCTTAGACGTTCCTCCCTTGTTGACTCTACCTCCTTACTCTTCCGCTCACCTACACGTTACAACCCCTCCTGAATCTAGCCTTCCCTTCTTACAACTGAAAAACAATGCGTCCTGGCTTAATTTCCACCCCGTGACTGAGCTCGAAGTCTTTAACATCATTGCCAAACTTAAGCCGACCTCACACACCAAAGACCTTCTCCCCTCTAACCTTGTCCAAGATCTAAATCACATTATTGCCCCTTACTGGATTGCTACCATCAACACCTCCCTTTCCACAGGATGTGTCCCTGACTCCCTTCAACTCGGACAAATCAATCCTATTCCTAAAAACCTTACTGCTGACCCTAATGACTCAAACAATCTCCGCCCTATCTCTAACCTCCCACTTCTTTCCAAAGCCCTTGAAAAATGTGCTTTGCTCCAATTGGAGAAACACAAACAATTTTAATCTACTTGACTCCTTGCAATCCGGCTTCAGAAAAGGCTGCAGCACTGAAACCGCCATGCTAAATATAGCTGATGACATCCATTGTTCCCTTGACAATGGTGAGACCTTCTTACTCATTCTCCTCGACCTCTCTGCTGCCTTTGATACAGTCAACCACAATTCTCTACTTAACTTGCTCAAGACCCGCTTTAGCCTTAACGGTCTGGTCTTCAAATGGTTTGCCTCGTATCTCCGACACAGAACACAATAAATCAAAATCAATGACTGTCTCTCAAACCCTTCACCTGTCTCCCTAGGTGTCCCTCAAGGCTCTATTCCCTCCCCTCTCTCTTTAACCTCTTTATGGAACCCCTTAACCTCATTCTGAAACCAGCTCGAATCAAATATCACCGCTATGCTGATGAAACCCAACTTTACTATAAGATTAGGTCCCACTCTGATGTACTTCATCTTAACAATACACTGAGCAAGATCCGATCCTGGTTCTACTCCAGTCATCTCAAACTAAACCCCCAAATAACTGAAGTCATCCTCTTCTCTCCAAAAAGCAACAGGCTCCCCATCCAATCCTGGATCACTTACCTTAAGGCCCTCAACTGTTCGTTCTCCTTATCTAATTCAGTGAAATCACTTGGTATCACCATTGACAAAAACCTAACTCTTAACGACCACATAAAAAACTCAGCTAAAGGAGCTGTCTACACTCTCCGTCACCTGAAGAAAATCAAACCCTTCATTCAGCCTGAAGACTTCAAATGGGTTGTCCAATCATTAGTACTCTCTAAAATTGACTATGGTAACGCTATCCTCACAGGAACCCCTGAAATACACCTAGCCCCCCTCAGAACCGTGCTCCACTTAGCGGCCAGGCTAATCACTGACTATAAACTTTTTGACCACATCTCCCCAGCCCTTAAGGCCCTTAACTGGCTGCCTGTTGAAGGTAGATCCTCCTACAAGACAGCTTGCATTACGCATGAAGCTCTCCACCAAAATACCCCGTTGTACATCACAAACAAACTCACAAAAGCGGGCTGCTCCAGACCGATGAGGAGCACTAACGCCCTCCTCCTCGTCCCTCTTGTCAAAAAAGAAAAGCACACAATCACGCTCCTTCTCCGGAAATGCAACAAACATCTGGAATGCTCTCCCCAAGGATCTGAAATGTAACCCCTCCTACCTCAGCTTTGAAAAAGACCTCAAACATCACCTTCTCAGCAAGTACTGGGGTCCATAACCTTGCCTCTGACCCTACACACTGCTACCCCCATCTTGATTCTCCTTTACCTCACTCCTATCTCTCACCTCTCCCCCTCTTTATTTTTCACCCTGTTTACTTTCTCCCCACCCCCTTCTCTCCCCTCTCCTCCATCTACTACCCTTTCCCCTCTCCTCCAAAAATCTCTCTCTGTCTACTTTACCTCCTCTTCCCCAATTGGGTTCTTCCCACCTATTCTTATCTAATTATCCCTCACCTGTAGCCCAGCCCAGAATCTTTTTTCTCTCTCTTCTTGTTTCTCTTTTCCATCTTTTTTAAGTTTGAAAAGAAAATATTTTATTAAATATTAAAGACAATGAATACAGTACATCTCTTTTAGTCTAAACAGAACAAAGGCAATAAATATTGGAAACAAATGAAAGAAAGAGAGGGGTAGAGAAGGAAACAGGAAAAGGGGGAGGGACAAAATATCAAATGATATAATATAGTTTATACAGTTTAAGTATAGCAATTGACATATAAGAAATCCTCTAATAAAAACTGTATAATATAATCAAGAAAAAGATCTCCATATACAAAAAGTAACCATAATAACATTAAGGAGGCTTGGGAACTTCTTCAATGCGAGGAACATCTAAAATGGAGGCTTGAGCGGATTTGTTCAAAAAGTCAGTAATGGGCAACCATAATAAATCTCGTTTAATGGCAAGTGAAATGGGGTAAACGTAGGCCCTGTCTAATCTATGATTATAACAAACTCCATACCACCAAGCTTGGAAAGAGACAGCTGACGCGGTCTTCCAAGACTTAGTGATCTGTTGAAAAGCCACAGCAATAAGTAAGTCAACAATGGAGGCATTCATGGAGGAGGCGGACCAAATCTCAGAAAGACTACCTAAGAAAATGTGAGAAAGAGTAAAGGGGAAATGAGTAAAGAAAATAATATTAATTTGATCCCACACTCTAGACCAAAAAGTAGAAATCAACGGACAGGTAAATAACATGTGTTTAAGGTCTGCCACTGCACAAGGACAAGACCAGCAGGTGAAAGGGATAGATGGATCCATAATGTGTAATTTGGCAGGAGTAATCAGAAGCCTGTTATATATAAAAAATAAAGTTTGAGTTGTGTTCGCTGCCCTAGAGGACTTCCGTAGTTTGATCCAAATTTTTTGCCAAGTGACAATAGAGAACGAATCATCTAAGTCTGATTCCCAATCACTCTCTATTTTAGATTTAACTCGAGTAAGAGAAGGATCACGCAGTTTGTTATAAATTTGAGAGGCAGAGGAAGAAGAGAGTAAGAAGGGGAGAGTAATAGGAGAAGAAATGGAATGAGGGACAGAGGAATTGAGGACATCATAACTATGTTGAGCAGCCTTACAAAGTAATCTAAATTTGGATTCAAAAGATACTGGTAAAGAAAATTGAGCCTGAAGAGCAGAGAAGGGCAGACAAGAACCCTCATGAAAAAGCTGATGAGTCCACATTAGACCGAAATCTCTCCAATCCTTCCAAAAAAGAGTCTTATTGTTGATTTTAATAAGAGGATTATACCAAATTGGGGAAAGTAGAAAATGGGAGCGATCATCAATACCCTTTGAAAAAAGAGGAGAAAATGTTTTACGGGAATTTTTGAGAATAGGAAACGAAAACTTCTGCGGAATTTGAGGCAATAATACAAACTCTTCAAAGGTAAAAGGGTGAAAAAAGGAGGATTCAATCTCTACCCAAAGAGGCTGAGAGGAGAGATCATGTATATGATCTGATAACAAAGAAACAGAGTGATGAAGAAAAGATGAAGTATGATACAGGGAGAAATCAGGAAAATTAACTCCACCCAAATGTTTAGGACACTTTAGTTTTGCAAAAGACATCCTCGCTTTCTTATTTTGCCACAAAAATTTTGATAAAACAAAATATATATTCTTATAACAGGATTTAGGAATATTAACTGGGAGGTTCGATAGATAAAACAAAATTATTGGAACTAACATCATTTTAATAGAGTCTAGTCTACCCCACCAGGATAAGTATAAAGGATTCCAACGGGTCGTGGAGTTGATTAAAGTTGTATGCAAATTCTTGATATTTAATGTTACTGTATCTTTAATAGAGGGAGTAAACCATAAACCCAAATATTTAATCTTAGTGGGGCTCCAATGAAAGGAGGAAAACAAAAAATCTGCATGAAAACAACATTTATTTAAGGGAAGAATCTCACATTTATCAACATTAAGTTTGTATCCAGACACCTTTGCGAAATCAGAGACTTCTAATAAAAAAGTTGGAATGGAAGCTTGAGGATGAGAAACGAATAAAAGAATATCATCCGCATAAGCAGAAACTTTTAAATGTTTATCCCCATAAGGAAAGCCTGTGATATGATCATTCCGATGAATTTTCGTGAGAAAGGGCTCCAATGCCAAAATAAACAATAAAGGAGAAAGAGGACATCCTTGCCTAACACCTCTGAAGAGAGGAAATGAAGAAGAAATAAGACCATTGGCTAATATAAAGGACCTAGGAAAGGAGTATAATAACGAGATATAGGAAAGGAATTTTGGACCAAAACCAAACCAAGTAAGAGTTGAAAAGATAAATTGCCAATTGACCCTGTCAAAAGCCTTCTCAGCATCCAAGGCAACAGCAGCTAATGAATGCTTATAGGAAAAGGATCTGCTAAGAACATTACAAAATAAACGAGTATTATCTGAGAGATGACGGCCTTTGATAAAGCCACATTGTTCTTTGCCAATTAACTTAGGTAAAAAAAATTCCAAACGAATCGCGAGGATTTTGGCAAATATCTTATAATCTAAATTAATTAGGGAAATAGGCCTATAATTTTTACATAAAGTGTGATCTTTATTATCTTTGGGTAGAAGACAAATCAAAGCTTCTTGAAAGGTGCCTTCAGACTTATTGGAAGATATAAAAAAGGAAAAAAGTTGATGAAGTTTAGGAACAAGTACTTTGGAGAAATGTAAATAGAACTCTATAGTGAAACCATCCGGCCCAGGGGCCTTCCCTTTTTTAAGAACTTGGATGGATTCTAGAATATCTTTAGGACATATATCAGAATCTAAGGAAGAGAAATCTATATCTAGAGTGGAAGGAGGAGGAATTGAGGACAAATATTGATCAATATCAGAGATTGAAGGAGAGGACTCCGGAGTGTAAAGGGCCTGATAAAAGGAAGTAAACTCCTTCAGAATATCTTCATCTTTATGAAGAATGATATCAGAAGAGCTAACAATAGATTCAATTTTAGTACATTCCTTTATAACTTTGAGATAATTAGCAAGAAGATTGCCAGCTTTATTGTGTGCGCTATATTATTTAGCACTAGATTTGAGTAGATGTAAATTTGCAGACTCCATAGATAATTTATTAAAAGAAAATTTCACTTTAAGAAGAGAATCTAAGTCAGATTGAGAATGAGATAAATAATAAGAATGTTCCAATTGTTTAATTTGCATAGTAAGTAATTGTATAGACTGAGCGGCTATACGTCTCTTCTGTGCAACAAATGAAATAATGAAATCCCTAGAAGCAGCTTTAAAAGTGTCCCACACCAACTGAGGGGATGTCTGAGAAGATTCATTTTCACTAAAAAACAAATCTGCAAAATTAAGAAAAGCCGGAGTAAATTTAGGATCTAATAGAAGGGAATTATTAAATCTCCATCTCCGAGCACCTCTTGTGGGGGGAAGTAAATCTAAACGTAAAGAAACTGGGGCATGGTCAGAGATAAGAATGGATCCTATGTCAGAGTGAGTAATGTGCTGAGTCAGAGCTTTAAAAATGAAGAGATAGTCAATCCGAGACTGGGAGGAATGAACAGGTGAGTAATAAGTGAATTCTTGTAGTGTAGGGTGGCAAAGTCTCCATGAATCAACCAGAGATCTTTGAGAAATAGTGGAAGTAAATTGAGCATGCATGGAAGAGACGGAAAAACGAGAATGAGACCTTCTATCTAAAAGGGGATCCATGATCATGTTACAATCACCTGCTAAAATAAGATAATCATCAGTATATTGCATCAATAGAGAGAGAGTATGTGGCCAAAATAACTTGTCTTGCAAGGTGGGCGCATATAGATTGAAAATAGTTATAGGAATCTTATCAAGCAACAAGGATACTGCAACCCACCTGCCATCAGAATCAGTATCTTGGTGTATAAGTTTGACATTTAACCGCTTATGAGAAAGAATAGCAACACCATTACGTTTCCCTGAACCAGGAGATGCAAAAACATGGCCCACCCAATTGCGACGTAGTTTAGCAATTTCAGCTTCTTTTACATGAATTTCTTGTAATAGTACAATATCTCCCTTTAAAGTTGCTAGGTGAGACAAGACCCGCTGTCGTTTAATGGGAGAACCCAAACCTTTAACATTCCAAGATATTATATTTAACGACATTTTAAAAATACAGAATATAACAAAAATGCCATGAAGAATTCAATTATACACATGAAATAAACATGCAAATTTGATAAGATAATTTAAGAAAATGAAAAATAGAAATAGAGGAGAATTGACGGAATAAGGTAGAAAATGATGTAAAAGAGAAAAACTGATAACTTAAGGAAAATAAAAATAAAAAACTTGAAAGAGTAAAAGAGAAAGTTAAGAGTAAAAGGGAAAGGAAAAACATAAAATAGAAATAGACAAGAAATTTGAGAATGAAGAGAGATAGCAAATCAAGAAGGTAGGGAAAAGTGAGAGAAAAGACGAGGACAAGAGGTAGAATACCAACAACAACAATGCACATAATATAACCGTGACGGAAGAAGAAAGAATAAGGGGAGACAGAAAAAAATGAAAAAGAGCCAATCATAAAATAAAAAATACAAAATATCACTAATACTTGAGAAGAACAACAAATATCAAAGAAACACATTAGAAAAATACAATAAATTATATCATAGGGACATACCACAGAGAAACATTGAGGATGGTGGGGTGAAGCCACATAGGAAAAGGCAGCATACCAGACGGACAGCTCCAGGACTGATGAGGGCACGAGGAACAAAGACCTCCAGGGATAACGAAGGAATAAGAGGGAAGGGATCATATAATGCGTCTACGAAGGAAACAGAAAAGAAAAAATGATAACCAACAGGGTCACATACTGAACAAAAATGCAAAAATTGAACATGAAACAGATAACCACAACAGATGCCAACTCAAGCCAGAGAAATTACGATCGGGACATGTCCATGGATTCATCCCTGCAAGTATTCAAAAAATGTTGGAGAAGTGCAGGATCTTCATAGTTAGTTGTTTTGTTATTATATGTCACTTTGAACAAACACGGATGAAATAAACCATAGCGGGTATTCAAATTCCGGAGTGCAGGTCTCATATCCAAAAACTTCTTCCGGCGATCTGCTGTGGCTTTAGAATAGTCTTGAGCAAAGAATAGATTAGAGCCATTCCAAAGAATCTTCCCTTTTTGCTTAGCAGCCTGAAGAACTTTGAGCAAATCGGTGTACTCCAAGAAATATAAAATAACACCTCTAGGTTTCACAGAAGAAGACGCAGCAGAAGAACCCGGACTGTGACCCAAGCGGTGAGCTCGCTGGATGTTGAGAGGAGGTGATTCAGGAAAGCCAAGAAGCTTTGGTAGGAAGGATCGAAAAAATGACAGGGGATCAGGACCTTCAAGGCCTTCCAAAAGGCCATAAATGCGTAGATTATTACGCCTATTTCAGTTTTCCAAATTCTCCACCTGCTGCGCAAGATGCAAGATCTCCCTTCGCGTATCAGGAATGTGATCTGTGATAGCTTGAATAGATTCTACATGAATCTCAAGAGCATCAACCCTCTTCTCTGTGTTTGACCAGTTGTCTTCAAGATTCTGAAGGCGAAAGTTAGTTTCTGTCATGTATGGCTTAAGAGAGTGTATTTCCTCTAGCAAAAGCTCCATTGAAATTGTAGGTGAAGTAGTCGGAGGAGATGGAGGATTAACCTTTGTCCTCTTACCAGAAGAAGAGGGAGAAGCAGAAGGAATTTTAGAAGCTGGTTTGAAGCTGGAGCACGATGTAACAGAAGACAAAAGTTTAGAACTGGTGGAGTCAGAACCAGGCTCCTCCATAGTCTCCTGCAATATACTGAAAGGATTAGAATCCTCCATTGATGTATGTTTGGCCTGTTGGGCGTTACCACGGTTAGTGCTAGGCATTGCCATTCAAACCAAAGAAATGCAGAAAAAGATGCCAAAATATATCGAAAAGTCACAGAGAAAATAAGGTTAAAAGAAACACAAAAAACAGCAATGAACTAGGTAGAAGAAATGCTCATCTTCAGAAAGTTGGAGCGTCAAACCAAGAGCGCTATTGCCTCAAAACATATGTCGAGTGAAATTCCACAGAACGGTGCCAGGAGGAAGCAAATGTCAAAGAACAGGAACAACTGAGGCCATAAACGCTCACCGCTAGTCATATGAGCAGCTGGGTGTGAGGAGAAGCTTCAACAATGAAACGAGGGAAACCGGAACATTCAAAATGGCAGCCGCGACTTTCAAGCAGCCGCGAGAAGAAGCAAAATGAAAAAAAACAGCCAACTCCGTCATCGCCAGAAGTCACCAACATCACAGGCGGTGCAGGCAAGTGTCCCCCACATGCTCCCACCGCTGAAAGATCCCAACATGATGGAAGGATGCCCTGGGGGAAGTTCAACGCGCTACTCCGTCACGGAGCGCCGTCGAGCAGCGGCCATTTTCCACGGCATTCAAGCCACGCCCCCCCTCTTTTCCATCTTACAGTCACTAATTCCAGCAAAATCCTATATGGATTCAAATTATCTACTTCCCCATCCCCAGCTTTTCTCTGTGAAATTGACATTTCCATATTCAAAACTGGTAATATTCTCATACAAGCATCTAAATACCACCTCAACATCTTTGACCACCATTTCAGTAACCTGGCAGACCATCTATCCAAACCAGTTCCCAACCCTTCTTCTTCCCAATTGTCTGACACCCTTATGGTGTCTCCCCCCCGTTCTGACCGCCCTAGATATCCCAACTGCACACACCATCATTCAAACTCATTCTTTATCTAACGACCAACACCCTCAAACCCCTCTCACTACCTCTAACCTCTCTCCTACTTCTGGACCCCCTCACCCAGAACGTCCGCCTTTACCCCCCCTGCACCAATAGCTCCCTCTCTGAACTGCACTCTCTCCCCTCAATCTGATGTAATTACTTCCCAGCCCCTTCACCTAGATCTTCCAACTCTACCCCCGTGCCAATATCTCCCTCTCTGAATTTCTCTCTGCCATGAAACTGATGTAACTTCCCCCTCCATCCTTCACTCCACAATATCATCATCTCCTACCACATGGCCTGTCTCTATGATTGACCGCTCCGTCACCATGTCGAACAACCTGATCACACCTCTATCTCCCCCTCCAGGCATCTCGCCCCCTCCACACATCAGACTTACTTACCTGACCAACACAGAACCATCTCTTCCCCCCTCCTTTTCAACTGAGCTCCCCCTCAATCTTATTGCTCTGACACTAAATAACATTGAGCGTAATCTCTCAACCGTGAAGACAGAACTTACGCGACTCAGAGAGGATTTCAATACCCTTAACGCTAGGACCCTCCTCAATCATACTGACTCTGCCTGTTCTTGCTTCCCAAACACCTCCCAACTTAACCATAGGAAAACCACACCCCTTTGCAGAAGAACACATAGGCCTCACCGCGCTATGAACTACCGCTCCTCTTCTGACTTTATTGACTTATGCAACTCTTTCCTACCTAAACCCTTGATTACTGATCATACCCTCCCTTATTACAGCATCCCAGTGATTTTGGGAACTAGTAGAATCCCCTCCTCTCCCATCTCCCCTAGACCCCCAGCTCAACTTACCACCATACACTCTTGCTCTCCCACCAAAGTCAACCCTAAGCCCCTCTCCTGCATGCTTGTTAACTGCAGCTCGGCTGTCCGATTTGCTACTGAAATATCAGAAGCCATCCTCAGTGAAACTATTGACATTGACATTGCCTTCCTTACAGAAACCTGGCTTAATGGCCACTCAACGGCCATCCTTGACTTACTCACCCCCCGATTACTCTATCATCAGGAAAAGACAGACCTGACAGAAAAGGTGGTGGTTTAGCTATAATCTATAAAAACGAACTTCAACTCACCTGTGTTAAGAACACAGACCACTTAACCTTTGAATACCTTGGCGCAGAACTCACTGTGCAGGGTTCTTCCCCAATTCGTCTACATAACATCTACCACCCTCTAGGTGATCCTCTTCCCTTCGCCGAGGAACTATCCGACCTTCTTACACAATCCTCACTTTCCAACTCAAAAAATCTCTTCTCAGGAGATTTTAACATTCACTGGAACAATGTTGTTGACCCCACAGTCAGCCACCTCATTAATCTTCTAGAGATCAATGACCTTGTTCAACTATGTCACACTCCCACCCATACCGAAGCGGCCACCCTCTATGTAATCATTTCCAACAATGACTTGGCTTCCCTTTCCAACATCCTCTCCATCGACTGGTCTGACCATCACCTCATTTTGTTCAAGATCGAATCCACTCCCCTCCTCCCCCCCACTAAAAATGACAAATCCATGAAATGGACCAGAAATCTTAATCAAAACCCTCCTGGTGAACTTGAGTCTAAACTCCAAGCACAACTTCTTCTCACCCCTCTCTCCCAAGATGCCAGTGAGCTCACTGAGCTTTTTAATAGGACCGTCAATGATGTCATAGACATTTTAGCCCCTGCCAAACTAAAAAACAAAGAAACATTCCATCCAAATCTTGGTTCAACTCAGATCTCAATAATGAAAGACGCTCACTTCGACTGACGAAAAGAACTTGGAGACAACACCCCTCCCACTCCCATCTAGCCCGCCTCCGAGCAGCTAGATCTACTTATAAGAAACACATTTTTAATGAAAAGGCAACCTTCTTTCAAACACAACTCAATCATGCCAGAAACAGACCCAGAGAACTGTTTAACAGAGTTCGAAATCAAACGTCTTCAGCCCCCCTTAAGCTAACGGCCTCAAATGACAGATGTGCGGAAATTGCCAACTTCTTTTCGGATAAAATGCCAAAATTGATCAGTCCTTCCATCCTCCTCAGGTCCCACCCAAACTCCCATTTGCCGCTGACATTACCTTAGACGTTCCTCCCTTGTTGACTCTACCTCCTTACTCTTCCGCTCACCTACACGTTACAACCCCTCCTGAATCTAGCCTTCCCTTCTTACAACTGAAAAACAATGCATCCTGGCTTAATTTCCACCCCGTGACTGAGCTCGAAGTCTTTAACATCATTGCCAAACTTAAGCCGACCTCACACACCAAAGACCTTCTCCCCTCTAACCTTGTCCAAGATCTAAATCACATTATTGCCCCTTACTGGACTGCTACCATCAACACCTCCCTTTCCACAGGATGTGTCCCTGACTCCCTTCAACTCGGACAAATCAATCCTATTCCTAAAAACCTTACTGCTGACCCTAATGACTCAAACAATCTCCGCCCTATCTCTAACCTCCCACTTCTTTCAAAAGCCCTTGAAAAATGTGCTTTGCTCCAATTGGAGAAACACAAACAATTTTAATTTACTTGACTCCTTGCAATCTGGCTTCAGAAAAGGCTGCAGCACTGAAACCGCCATGCTAAATATAGCTGATGACATCCATTGTTCCCTTGACAATGGTGAGTCCTGCTTACTCATTCTGCTCGACCTCTCTGCTGCCTTTGATACAGTCAACCACAATTCTCTACTTAACTTGCTCAAGACCCGCTTTAGCCTTAACGGTCTGGTCTTCAAATGGTTTGCCTCGTATCTCCAACACAGAACACAATAAATCAAAATCAATGACTGCCTCTCAAACCCTTCACCTGTCTCCCTAGGTGTCCCTCAAGGCTCTATTCTCTCCCCTCTCTCTTAAACCTCTTTATGGAACCCCTTACCCTCATTCTGAAACCAGCTGGAATCAAATATCACCGCTATGCTGATGACACCCAACTTTACTATAAGATTAGGTCCCACTCTGATGTACTTCATCTTAACAATACACTGAGCAAGATCCGATCCTGGTTCTACTCCAGTCATCTCAAACTAAACCCCCAAAAAACTGAAGTCATCCTCTTCTCTCCAAAAAACATCAGGCTGCCCATCCAATCCTGGATCACTTACCTTAAGGCCCTCAACTGTTCGTTCTCCTTATCTAATTCAGTGAAATCACTTGGTATCACCATTGACAAAAACCTAACCACGACCACATAAAAAACTCAGCTAAAGGAGCTTTCTACACTCTCCGTCACCTGAAGAAAATCAAACCCTTCATTCAGCCTGAAGACTTCAAATGGGTTGTCCAATCATTAGTACTCTCTAAAATTGACTATGGTAAAGCTATCCTCACAGGAACCCCTGAAGGACACCTAGCCCCCCTCAGAACCGTGCCCCACTTAGCGGCCAGGCTAATCACTGACTATAAACTTTTTGACCACATCTCCCCAGCCCTTAAGGCCCTTAACTGGCTGCCTGTTGAAGGTAGATCCTCCTACAAGACAGCTTGCATTACGCATGAAGCTCTCCACCAAAATACCCCGTTGTACCTCACAAACAAACTCACAAAAGCGGGCTGCTCCAGACCGATGAGGAGCGCTAACGCCCTCCTCCTCGTCCCCCTTGTCAAAAAAGAAAAGCACACAATCACGCTCCTTCTCCGGAAATGCAACAAACATCTGGAATGCTCTCCCCAAGGATCTGAAATGTAACCCCTCCTACCCCAGCTTTAAAAAAGACCTCAAACATCACCTTCTCAGCAAGTACTGGGGTCCATAACCTTGCCTCTGACCCTACACACTGCTACCCCCATCTTGATTCTCCTTTACCTCACTCCTATCTCTCACCTCTCCCCCCTCTTTATCTTTCACCCTGTTTACTCTCTCCCCACCCCCCTTCTCTCCCCTCTCCTCCATCTACTACCTTTTCCCCTCTCCTCCAAAAATCTCTCTCTGTCTACTTTACCTCCTCTTCCCCAATTGGGTTCTTCCCACCTATTCTTATCTAACTATCCCTCACCTGTAGCCCAGCCCAGAATCTTTTTTCTCCCACCTTCACTATTTACGTAACTTTACCTGCAGTTATTGTTACTGTATAAAATAGCCCTCCGTGAGTGCTTTGTCATGTATATTGTTCTTTGCTCATTTTGTTATAATTAATTTTGTTGTATATTACCTGTCTGAATGCTCTGCTATTGAATAACTGTTCTTTGTCCGGTAATCTTTTGTGCACATGTAAAGCACTCTGATATCCCCGGGTTGAGCCACTGCTATATAAAACCTTTCAAATAAATAAAAATAAATAAATAAAGCAAACCCTGTAGGTGGCGAATGCTCCAGGAGGATTATGTACATTATAACGGATCACTGCTTCCTCACCAGATCCTACACTTGGGGCTACTGATGAGAAGGGAAAAACTATGAAGCTTAAGGTAATACTGAACAGATGTTTAGATGTCAACTTGATGTGTTTTGATTCTATGGTAGAAGTCCAGATAATACTGCTTAATGACACTAGCATGCTATGACAAAAGTAACTGCCTGTAATGCCAGTTTAGTTTAATGCTGTGTGTATGTAAACTAAAAATCCAATACATAAAATAAAAATTAAATTGAAAAAAGCCCAGCAAAAATAAATTCTGCAAGAAGTGTGGGGCAAATGCAAAAGGTTTGGGGGTGACCCTGTGGAGAGGGCAGGTCCAACACTTCTCTGAGTTCACGGGCAGCAATGCATGAAATAAATTATGAGTATCCGGAATGCACAAGACAAGTGAATGCTGGCTAGGTTAGGTGAGAGTCCCCTCACCTCCTTTCCTCTAAATTCCTTGTCAGTAGCAGACAGAATATTAATAGTGTTGGGGAACATTAGGGGAAGGAATAGGCAGAAAACATCACAGCAGCACAGAAGGATAAATGCACTCTCAGGACTCTCAACTGGCATATGGGATTGTTTTTTCGATAATTTTCTTAATGAAAGGAAATAATAAACATACTTTACTTAACTGTTTATGCACTCCAATACGTAATTGTAGGGCCTATATAGTAAGAGGCTTACTGGTTCCTGAAGATTAGAAGGCAGGAGCCCTAAGGTTGATGTTAATGGAGATGCTGTGAGCCCAAATGAAGGTAAAGTCTGGTGAACAGGATGCTGATGATTCAAAGGACCAGGAAAGCAGTAAATGTAAGTCACCACAGCAATGGATGTACAAAGAGGGATCAAAATACTCCAAAAAGTGTCTCTAATGCAGAGAGAAAAACCAAGGGAAAAAGAAACCAAACGTGAAGGAGTTGGCAAGCCAGTGGGCAAACTGATCATAAGTGGAAAGCCTTACAACTCGCACTGTTGATAGCCATGGGGAAGCACTCAAGGCATGATTCACAAAAGGCTTCCACACTCATGGCGGAGGCCCTGAAGTCTTGGGGATGCCTCCGCACTCCGGGCGGAATCTCCGCAAAGAGAATTCTCGCTGTGGAGATTTTGCCCCGATTGCGGAGACTCCCTTACGACTGCGGGCCTCCACCGTGAGTGCAGAGGCACTTTGTGAATCAGGCCTTCATCATCTTCCTGTCAGAATGTGCTTACCCTGATACCCCAGAAGCTCCTTTGTCTGACATGGAAGATAACCTAGCTCACCAGACACTACCAGCCAGTCTTGCACAGTGAAGAGGGAGGGAGGAAAACAATGCTTGAGATAGGCCTCCCAGAGCAACCAGTAGGCTAACACAGAACCTGACAGTATATTGGTTAGTAGTGGAAACAGAGACTGGATATGGCCACTCTGTCTTGACATTGCGCAAGATAATGCCTTCAACTGGACAATTGATGGTATCTAAAATAGGTATAGGACTCAACTGTTTTATCAACCATGCTACAGCATCTAATATCTTCAATCACATTTAATATAGCTTTATAATATCTATGTGTGTCAACTCTCTTAAGTTTTTCTCATTTAAGATGTCTACCTTCTGTTTTAGGAGAACACGCTTTCTGATTTGACAGTACAATCAAGATGGGTGTTTTATAAATGTCTATGCTACAAGCACACATTAGAAATACAGAGTTCACCTGGGCAACAATCAATCACTTTCCCAGCCTATATTGCTACTCTAATACATGCTTCATAAGACAATATATTTCAATGCATTTGAAGTGACAAGTATCCTTACTGTTCAACAAGTTCATAATCTTTAATTGACAGTTCTGAAACAGTGCTTCGAAATTAATTTGTATTCATAAACTTCAGACCTCTGTTGGTTGATCAGAAAACAGTTTTCAAACTTTTCTTTAACTCTGACAACAAGTCCTGGCTACAGCACCAATGTATCTTGACTCTCTAGTAAGGACACTCTGGACCATGAAGCTCCAAATCTGTTTGTCTTCAAAGTGTCCGCCACCACCAGCAGACCTCATAAGAGACCACTGACTTCACCGCATATGTAGTTTCCTTGACTGTGCTCAGGCATATAGCATAGTATATTCAGTGAAGATGCAAAACACCCCCTCTCCATGCTGCACTAATACTACATGTACACGGTCTACCTTTTCTATCTCTAAACAGATGCACCACCTGACAGTTCAAAGTATCATGTTTCCATGCATTCCAAGTGCAAAGAGGCGAGTGCAGGCCACGGATCATGACATGAATGCTCATGCTTTCGCAAAGGTACATTTGTATGACAAAAAAATAATATATTTCTGATATTAACATCTTGTTTAAAATCAAACATTCCTTGTGATTGCTGTGTGATGGATTACCTATATTATTCTTTATAGTATTTATGGAATACTTTCCATATCCTCTCTGAGCACTAAAGCACCTAATGGTCACAACAATCAACTATAAACAGTGAACAGTCTTTCTGTAAAAATTAGAAATTGTCACATCTTGGTATTTTATTTACATCAATGACATTGTCATTGTATGTTACCCTACATTGGGTCTCCAATCTCTATCCTATTAACTAAGTCAATTTTGAGATAAATCCTATCTAAGGATAAACATAACCAGGTGCATGATTATAAAGGGTGGCCAGAAGCCCACCTTTGGCTCTTGTTTGATAAACAACCATAAAATAGAAATGGTCAATGAATATCCTTTTTTGGCACTAATAGTTGAGCCTCAATGTGCATGGAACCCAATGATTTAAATGCAAAAAAAACAGATTGCTAAAACAACTATGAGAACATTAATTAAGTTTAGAATGAGCCTTGGGCATGTGACTTTTCTAAAACTGTATTACGTTCCAAGCTGGTATTAGGATAGCACATCAAGCATGATCCCCCAGACTTTCTTCAGTGCTTCCATCTCAATGACCATCAGAACATCAACTAGTTTCTCCCAAGGCAGAATATATCAATTGAATCTTTAATCTCTGCAATTTGTATTAAACAGCTCATTTAAATATTATATATTCAATAAATGCTCTACACCGATTGATTATATTTGAAAGGTTTGTTTATAGAGCTCAGATTTAATTTTCTTCTAATTTTTTATTTACTGGAGTCTGGGTGGGGGTTTAACTTGGACATTGTTTGTGCAGTTTGTGTACCTGTAACTGTTGAACACCTTCTTTTAAAGTGCCTCTGCTGTTTAGGAGAATAGTGTTCAATTACAAAGCTATTTTGTTACATATGTATGATATGAAAAATGCTTACATATCTATTGAGATGTTGCTGTCTCTAATTTGTTCTTATTTTTTATTCTGCCTATGTTTATGCTTTTGATAAACCAAATAAACTAATTAATTATTTTTTATAAATTGGAATGATAAGTACAGCTCTGGAATAACTTGTGTCTGGTCATTAAGTATGGCATGGCACAAAACCTATCCTTCAAAATTGAATCATGGCCAATCAGTCATCCCCATACCTTTTATTTTATACTCTTTCAGTAGTGGTCTGTGACACAGTTTAAAACCATCTTTCTTTCAACAGATTAAGTGACTGGTTTACTATTTAGGACTTTGGCATGGCATAACTAAAACTATTCCTTACCATCTGAGCCCAACATGTGAAAATGAATTCATTTATTCACAAAGCAAACCACTGAACTTTGGCCCACTCCCTTCACAACTGTGATATCTGTGGGCAAACTGCAATTGACCATGTTGTACACTGTGGTCCTTCAAATGCAGAGTTTGTTCATGCCTTAATGTTGAATCTACCATACAAATCCACTGTTTCATTGTTTTCTTTAAATACTTGCATAAGGAGGAGAAGGCAATCTTGTGCCTGTTTAATTTTACTTCTATGATTTAAAAAAAAAAAAATCAACAACCTTTTATATTTTTTTAAACTGTGGTGTTTTACAGGACTTCAATTTGTGTCTGAGGCACTAGCTAAGATCATCAAAAGCATAAACCTGAACACCGAACAACAAAGGGCTCATTCCGAGCCCCACAAGAAACCATGATTGCACCCAAATGGATTCTTTGTTTGGTACAACTTGTGCATGGGCCTAAGGTTTTTCCCACACAGAAATCCCTCCAGGTTTCAGCAGAGAAAAGAAGTCAGAAAGAGGAAATGCTGTGGCTTTAGTGGTTGGTAAAACTAGAACTATGTGTTATTCTCCCTTCTGACCATTTATTTCCTCTTCTTTCCATTCTGACCTTGCACATTTTTAATGATGTGATAAAACCATCTATGGTAATACTGTGGCCATGAAACAGAGGTAGTTTTCTCAGACGGTTTCACAACCTGATATTCCTGGAAAAAAAGAGTATTTGATAATACTTAACTCACTGTTAGCACCAGGATGATAAAAAGAATCAGGCATCACTAAAACAAAATAACCTTCCTCTATTTGAGTAAGGAAATCTGCTGATTAAATCATGCAACTACCACCTCCTCCTGCAGAAAACCTCATGCCAATTCTGCTTTTGCATCTTAGAGTCTCCTTGTCTGTACTGTTACACTTTCCATGTTTGATTATACCAAATCCCTTTACCTTTATGTGTCTATCTCACATCAGCCACATCCAGACCAATTAAAGTAAAACAGAAATCATAATTTTCTGTCTAACATCGCAAAAATCAACAGAGCACTGAAAGTGCAATGTTGTCTGCCTATAGAGGCCCATATAAATCTAAAGGTCCTCTGTACCTCTCACAGAGCCCCTGTATACCCATCCTAAAGAGACAAATTTGTTAAAGATTTTGATTCCATTAATAACTTAATTATGGAATTCACTACCTGCATTTCGTCAAGATAAGTGTTTCGTTTTCAGATTTAAAGAAAACCTCAAGATCTTTCTTTTCAAATAAATCCCCATGTTTCTATTTATAATCTTTACATTCCCTCTACATGTCCCTTGTCTTTTGTCAATCCTCCCCCACGTGCTTTGAAGCAGTTATTCCAAACTGCATTTAAATATCACAATAGACAAATATATAAACAAAACAAGTAAATAAATGCACAAATTAAAAATTTGTGTTTGGTGATAATCTGTGTGTTAGGATACACTCTGACTGATTTCATGCAAAAGTACTTGTAATATCCTTTGATGAAGGAAACTACCTGTAACACACTTTCTACAAAGCGATACATTTGCAATAAATGTATTGTTTCACATAGTTATTGGGTTTTAAAAAATGTAGATCAGGCATTTCTGGAAACTGAAGGTTATTTTAATTTATTTTTAAAATACATTTTATCTTACCTACTTATGTGGAAACATTCTGGCAAAAGTCTAATATGTATTAATTCTTAGTCCTGCTTCTGTAGGCACCTTGCTATCAGATAGTATTTCCATAACCTTATTAGAATTAAAATTTGCCCTAAGAGCAAATTGAGGCAATCTCAAATGATCACAGATGTATAGCTAAGCAGCTCTACTGATAGAAAGGTAGGAAACGGAGTAACAATTCATTTCATATAATTTGTTTCTTGATTAGTCTATGAAAATTATTCTGTCTACTATAATTCTTTTCTTTCCAAAAAAACTCTCATTAGCCCCTTAGTATGACACGCATTTGTTATTTCTTTCGATTGTATTTGTAGTGCTGTCTATGGATTTAATGACCAAGGAGACTTATTGTGTTTTTATTTTATATTGCTGGGGTGCTGCTGCACTATCTGCAGCCCCCCACAACATTAGAAAAATGGTTGGTGGTGTCCCTGCTTCTTCTTGGAGCACCACCAGGATCCAAACCTGTAAATAACACACCCTTACAGGGTATTATGGGGCATGCCATGCTGAAGCAGTATTAATAAATGAGCGACTCTTGACGTTCATTTGTTCTTTTTTTATTCTTCTTTTTATATTTTATGGGTGCCCATCCGGAACACCCAAATGTATTTGGGGCTACAGGGGGAACCCTTGGGCTCACTCGGGCCAACTGACTCTCTGCAAGCGGCCCAATGGAGCTGGCAACACATTTTGAATATATTTTTTTACAAAACTGGAGTTCCCTGGTGCCCACCTGGGGAACCCCCACAACAATTTATATGTTCTGGCTGCAGGGTGAACTCCAATGACCTGTGGCCCTTCCAACTCCATGCAAAGCAGGAGCCGGCAACACTATATATATTTTTTTTTACTCCGTGCCCTGGGGACCACCCAAGGCTGCCCCAACATTTTTTACATTGAGGGCTGCTGGGGGAGGTCCAAGGCCCTCATAGTTCTGCCAGCTTCCCTACCAGCTCCCAGATGTGGTAGGACCTGGGATTGGTCCTACCTGGCAGGAGCATCTTCTTATTTGCTCCCACCGTGTAAGAGCATTTCTATGTTTCCCCACCCATGGAGTGTTGGAAGGGAGAAAGTTTTGTGCTCCCACCCGGGAGGTGCAGCTTTCTGTCTCCAGATTCCTAAAATGCCTGCTATCACGTCTCTGCTGATGTGGTGTCAGCCAAATAGATCTTGTCTCTAAATTTGTCAGCTACGCAGATCTTCTGCGGCATGAAATGCCTATTGTTTTTAACCTTAATTTATCAAAAACTACCGAATGGAATTACAGTAAATCACGGAAAGCACGCTTTTTGGGCCAAGGTTTTTGCTTTTTGGCACATTTAGCGTAATTCCATTCAGCCAGTTGGGCTGTAGCTGTGTCTAATTTTCCTATGAAAAAATGAATGGGTAAAACATATTTTTATAACCCCTTTTTTCTCGTCTCCCCCGTGCAAATTATAACAAGGGCATTAGAAGGGAAGTAGTAAGCTTAGGACCTGAAAGTAGGTCCAACAGAGATTTGTGGTCCACCGTTCTCGACCTGGCAAAAAAAGCGGGAAAAAGGGGGAATGCTGCTGTGAACCCGGATGGGAGACTAGACTGAGCAATAAATAATATCTCTCCGTAATGAGGAAACTGCGTAGGCCCTTCCCATCTATTTTCCTAATATGTCTGTTTTAAATACGCAATTTTATACGAAATGGCTGGAATTATATCATGTGACGTATTATATATTATGTGTATTCTTCGTATCCACAAGAAAACCAAACGAATAAAAATGAATACGTGAATAAACTGCAGCCGGGAAAGTGTTCGCAAATGTGCTTTTCGATTAAGTTTACACGTCAGCTTTAAAATAAACCGGGTCCGCCTCAGAAAGGAACGAGCTGTAAGCAAATGAAACGGAGATTGCCTCTCTAATTAGAAAAGGAAGTAAAAGGACGTTGCTGGCTGAGTCCGTGGCCCAGGCACAATGCCTGCTTTCAGTTTCAGCCTGGAAACATTGCAGAGTAAACCTCTCATAAATCAGAGCCGGGCTCCTCTGGATTTACCAGCTTCCCGTTGGGCTCTCGGATGTGTGTAATTGAATTCTGCTGGTGTAACCCTAGGATTGCCTGGGTTAGAAACTTCAGGTATTTTCTTACATAACTACTGAATTCCCTACACGAGATATGTGTCATCTTGCAAATAGTTCAAATTCCAGCACGCCTGGGATGCTCTGGGTTGCCATCCTGAGTAATTTCAGCCTTCATATCACTACAGAAAAATTCGACTCAATTTCCTGTTATCAGTTGTTGATAATGTGTTCTGACATTAATGTTTTTACTGTGTGATTGAGACAACTCGTGGTTAAGGAGGCCATTACTTTTTTATTCCATTGGCTTGCTGTGCAGATGGGGACGTTTTATTCCCAATAAACACCTGGGAAATTGATATTTGAGACATAGCCGAACCTTCCGTAGATTCCAAGTTTCAGTGTGATGATATAAGCGCCATTCTAACATGTCGATATTATTAAATAAATTCGTAGATGTAAATCATATTTGTTAATAAGAAGCGTTGTCACAAAACACTACTTGCCAATGTTATTGCTAGTAACTAATACATAGAACAACTACCATTGATAACACTACACAGAAAGTTACATTAACCAATGCCAGTTTCAGCTCCTGCAGGTAAGCACAGTAGGGTGGTGGGGTGGAGTGGGGCGCAGGGTGGGGTGGGGGAAGATGACAGATGAAGGAATAGGATTTATTTATTTATTTTTTCCTTATGCCATCATATCTAAAAAGAAAATACATAGAAACAGGTGGGGCCTATTTAAGAGCCCGTTTACGCCATTCTTCCACCACATTTTGAAGCCACGCAAAGCCACTTTGTGTGGCTCTGAGTGGCTCCAAAAATCTGAAGTAACACAACACAGTGCAAATTGCTGTGCTGCATACTCTGCCCTGGGAAGGCGTTGAGTGGGTGTTCCCATGCAACTCCCATGGATTTTGACACATCCCCAGATTTACAAGAACCAAAATCTTACACCTTCCTAGGGGAGGAGAACGAGGAGAAATATCTCTTCTTTCTTTCTGTGTGGGCATATGCATCCCAGGATTGTTTTTGTGCAGTAAGTTATCCCTTCCTGCACAAAGACAATCCTGCATGCAACAAAATCACCATTGCACCACGGTGCAAGGGTGCCTGCGTTGACGCTAGGCCGCCAAAAGGGCACCAGTGCGAGGGAAAGGACAGTAATGCACCTTATTGCCTTAAATACAGCGCATTCCTGCCCTTTCCCTGTCATGCAGTGCAGCGCAGAAGGTGACTTGCTGTGCTGCACTGCATGATTTTCCCATAAATGAGCCCCAGAGTGTCCGGTGGCATTGCACCATCTTGCAGACACAAAACTGGTCACCTGGCTTCAGGTTCAATAATTTGTGTGCTTAGTGCTGCTCCAGTAACTGAGAAACCCTCTTCCACCATCAATATTAAAATATATTATTCCTTTGCGTAATGGCACAATGAAACAATATTTCTATTGGGCACATAACCTTTGATAGTATTGCTCATGTAAAATATGCTTTCTTATGCTTTTAATTTTTCTAAAAACACTACTCTTCATGGTTATTAGTTCAGATGTGTTCAAAGTTTCAGAATGTGACACATCTGAACTAACAAAAACTGGTTCTCACATATTTCTAACGTGAATCTAAACGTTTTGCAGGTTGCAAAGGGCTTCTACATGTGGGACAGTGTTGAAAAAATGGAACATTAAATGATTTTTGGACGTTACTGCTTCCAGTTTTTAAGCAGAAATTGAGTATAATTAAAACTAGGAGCTAAGGAGTTTCACAACCCTACAGAAGATCCAGAAAATGCATTAATCATGTAATATTTTTTTTAAACTTCAGTACTTCAGTGATATAGAGGGATTGCTGCTTCTCCCTCCAGAGATGGTCAGTCTCTGAACAAAGTTCTAGGGGTTCGATTGAAGAACGTTACAAATTAAGCAGACACTTTTGAAGAGAAATATGACTTCAATAGGGAACCAATACAGAGTGATCTGGACTGACGTAATAAGGTCAAAAGGTGTGCCAGGTTTTAGGCTGACCCATTCAAGGAAAGTCAACACAAGGGTGCTAGAGTATTCTTAGGCATGCCCTTAAGGAAGAAGTATCCTTGCTGATATCTGGGCGAAAGGGCGTTAGAACATCTATCTATCTATCTATCTATCTATCTATCTATCTATCTATCTATCTATCTATCTATCTATCTATCTATCTATCTATCTATCTATCTATCTATCTATCTATCTATCTATCTATCTATCTATCTATCTATCTATCTATCTATCTATCTATCTATCTATCTATCTATCTATCTATCTATCTATCTATCTATCTATCCCTGTCTGCCAGCCTATCTAGAGAGGCGGAGCAAGAGGGAGTAGAGGGAAAGAGAAGGTCCTCTCTGTTCCCAGCTTTAATCTAATGGTATTAAGAAGAATGTAATAGTCAGTAGATGAAATATTCTGTTCTCATCCCCTGAGCGCTCCATTTCAGACTTAGTGACATTGGTGGAGCAAAGTGCTTCCTCTACTGACTAACAAACATATAAATTTGCTAAGAAGATTCAGCCTGGGAAAATACTATTTCAGTAGGCATCTAAGCAGGGATTGATGGTACACAACAACGGAGTCTATAGAAAAGCAATGTCACCTATAGACTAGGAGCCAGATGTATTTAGCCTTTTGCATTCATAAGAGAGCTGCAGAATTAGGCAGATTTTTTGTCATATATTAAACCCAAATTGCAATTCGGTAGCTTGTTACTGAATCTCAATTTGGGTTTGCTACCGAATACCGATTCAATATTTGGAAGAGGCGTGTTTAAGGTGTACCTTGCAAATAGTGAATCAGATTGGTATCAATTAATATTTGCCGACTGAAATCCTGTTAAAAAACATCAATACTTTACTGATTACAACATGTCTTGGTAAACTATTCGCTATGAGGAGGATTCACCAAGGAGTCCTTTCCCTCTGGTGAATGTTGACAAATCCATTTTTTAAGATTAGGCAGTGGTTACCTGGACCACTGCATACTCTTAAAATCTGTTACTTAATCTTTCGTTTTTTAATAAAAGCATCGTATTTTCCTTTATTTAAAAGCAGTCGCATACATGGTAGTCTGCTGACCTCAGCAGGCACCATCCATTTGATGGCTGCAATCCATAGTGGATCATAATTCATGATGTCGGTTGTATTGCAACCCACCACAAAGTGGGTTTTTGGAACCAACCTATTAATATGCAGGCCGGTTCACAAAAACAGAATGGATTCAGTAAACGTCAGTGTGTCATTTTGCTACTTATTTTATCAACTCCGCTCTTAATAGAGCTGGCCTTCTTTGGAAAACACAAACCAACCCTGATGTTTTTGTCTTAGAATTAAAAGGAGGATCTGACTGCAACAAATGCAGCCAAATATATTTTAGGTCAAATGTATTTGTAAAAAACATTATCACCTATTACAACAATCCCTTAACTAGGCCTGGGCGGCAAATTCCGTTCCGCTCGCGGAATTTGCGGAATTTCGGTAATTTCGCGTTCCGCGGAGAACACGAAATTGCCCAAAATTCTGCTTTCCGCGACTTCGCAAAATTTTTTCTTGTTTGCGTTCTCTTAATGCGTGTTTGCGAGATATTTCTCCCCGAGCACGCAAACAGCAACTGTGAACAGGAAAAAAGCATCGCGAACAAGCAATTCCGCGTGTTCGCGGAATATCTGCATGTTCGCGGAGATTTTTTACCGTTTCGCGGAGATTTGCGTAACGCGATTACGCAAATTCCGCCCACCCCTACCCTTAACGGAAGTTGGGGGAAGATAAATGCCTTGAGCTGTTTATGCTGCCTGAATGACAGCAGCTGCCTAAGATGGTTGACACATAATATATGGGAATAAATGGGGTAGTTAAGGAAAAATATTGAATTAAGAAGCCAACTGATTAGAATCAAAAAGTCCCTACTGAAATACTTTGCCTTTCTCATCAAACACTCATCTTTTGCTAACACTTGAATTAATACAAACAATTGAAAGGAGTCAGTGAGGCCATTTAAATGAACCCTTTCTGTGCGTCGGACGGCCAGGAGCCGTCCGACGTCACTGTGGAAGTGTGCATTGGATGGCTCTCGGCCGTCCTATCACCCACCCGTGGGAAAGCAGTGGCTCTCCCCCCGTGGGATGCCCTTCATGCTGCCCCCGCTTCCGCTGCCCCTCTGCGTCATCTAATGACCTCATCGCGCACCGCGCACTGACGTCATTAGGTAAAACCGGACGCGCTGGAAGCCATTTGCTTCCAGCGCTTTCAACGAGGAGCAGGTAAGTTTCTCCTTTGGGAGGGTGGGGGGGATTTAAAAAGAGGCATCGGAGGAAAGGAAAGAGTTTTTCTTTTCCCCGATGTCTCTTTTGAGCATTGCTGCATGGGGCGCATCATGCAGCAGGAATGTCCACTGACACTAGGGATTTTATTTTTAGAAATGGATTTTGTGTCGGGGAGTGTCCCCTTGGGCAAGGGTTGCTCCCCTTTGGGGAGCAATTTGTTTGGCAGTTCCCACCCCCCTTGGGGGCAGATTGGCAAAAAATAAATACATTTAATAGTGTGCCCACCAGGCCACCAGGGATGTTTTGGGGGGAAATATGTTTTTGGGGAACTGCCCCTTAGGCAAGGGTCGCTCCCCTTTTGGGGAGCATATATTTTGGCCGTTTCTGCCCCTGTGGGGGAGGCAGATATGCCCAAATAATTAAAAGTTATTGTGTGCCCACTAGACCCCAGGGATTTATTTATTTTTTTAAATACGTTTCTGGGGAGCAGACCCTTAGGCAAGGGACGCTCCCCTTTGGGGAGCATTTATTTTGGATGCTTCTGCCCCCCAGATCGGCCTTATGATTTTAGGCCCATCTGCCGCCAAGGGGCAGATGCTATTAGACACCAGGGATTATTTTAGTGTTGTTGGGGAGCGGCCCTTGGGCAAGGGTATCCCAAGGGTATCAAGGTGCTGGGGGCAGTCTGGAAGATTAAGCAAGCTATTGTCCGAGTCACATGGTGCTAGGCTAACCAGCCGCAGGTGCCGGGGACCGAAACGTGAGCCCCTGTGCTCCGGAGTCATCCTCCCTGGCCGCTGCACCACACCTCTTCCCCAAGACACCAGGGATTGTATTTGTGTTGTTGGGGAGTGGCCCCCTGGGCAAGGGTTGCTCCCCTTTATGGGGTGATTATTGTGGCTGTTTCTGCCCCCTTTGGGGGCTGATCGGCCATATGTTTTTAGGTCCATCTGTCCCCAAAGGGGGGGGGGCAGAAGCCACTAGACACCAGGGATTTTAAATATTGGTGTTGGGGAGTGGCCCCTTGGGCAAAGGTTGCTCCCCTTTATTGGGGCTGAATTTTTTGGCTGTTTCTGCCCCCCTTGGGGGAAGATCAACCTTATGCTTTTAGGCCCACTTGCCCCCAGCTTGCCTGGTGGATTGTGTGTGGACAGTTTATTTAGTTAGTGTTTTGAGCATGAAATTCTGTGCGATTTGTTTTGCTTTGTCTTATGTGTTTTTCTTTTTCTTTATAAGTGGGATATTGTTGGTCCTTACTGTGCCTATGAAGAGTAGGTGTTGGTGAGCCTAGCTGCTTCTGGCAAGTAAGTGGCATTGTTTTGGAGTATATAGGTCTTTGTGATAAAGACACATTTTGTTTATTACTTATTGCACAAAGTGTTTGTTGTTGACCTGTTTGACAAGTTACCTTTATTATTAAAGATTATGGCTACCACAAAATTACATTACTGCTCAGCAGGTAGTTGGTGTGCTTTTTTAATCTTCCTCTGACCATGATTATGAGACTGACAGTGCATCTGAGGGAGAGCAGAAAGTGCAAGATTCTGGCAGTGAGTTTTCTGTCCATTAGGAATCATCTGACGATGAAGCTACTCTCAGTGCGGATGAAACTACTCTCAGTGCGGATGAAGTGCCTGGGTTAGAGGAGGACACTGATGCGTCAATGGTGCAGCAAGAGGCATCTGGATTGCAGCCTGGGGCTGCAAGGCTTTCTACTGGAATTGCTGAACTCTGGGTTGATCCAAACATGGTGCAGCCGGCGTTGCCTGCTCTTAGTGGTGATGCAGGGTGTAGAGTGGATTATGAACATTTTTTGCCTATACAGTTTTTCAGTTGTTTATGGATGATATATTTTTGGCTGAGATTGTTGAGCAGACTAATTTGTATGCTGAACAGTATTTGAGGGACAACGTGCCAGACTTAGGCCCCGCTCTAGAGCTACCCGGTAAACTCCCACAAATCTGGTTGAGATGAAGAAGTATTGGGGTTTTACTTCTTTCATGGGCTTGATAAGGAAGCCGTCCCTTGTTTCATATTGGTCTACCAGTCCATTGTTGGCAATGGCCATATTTCCTGAAATTATGAGTCATGATCGGTATTTACTTTTGTTTTGGATGCTGCATTTTGTTGATAATGCTTTGGCGTTGCCATAAGAGCACCCTGACTGTGACCATCTTTTTAAGATTCGGCCTGTTCTTGATCACTTTGTGGATCGATTTTCAGAGATCTATACTCCAGGGAAAGAAATGGCTGTTGATGAGTCTTTGTTCCTGTTCAAGGGTCGTTTGGTTTTTAGGTAGTACATTCCTAGCAAGAGGGCACAAAATGATATCTCACTAGTGTGGGTGTCCAATGCAGAATTGGCTAAAAACTTTTTTTTTTTTAAATGTAGCACTTTGCTATACCCTTAATCCCTAAGTTTCTGGCTCTTCCCAGTCACAGGCCCTTGCTCCATCCACACAAGTGAGGTATCATTTTACTTGGGAGACTGAGGGGAACGCTGTGTGGGAGGACATTTGTGCCGGCTTGGTGATACCACACAAAAATATGTGGAAAATGTGATTTTTCCAGCTAAATTTGAGGTTTGCAGGGGATTCTGGGTAGGACAACGATGGGGGATCCAAGCAAGCCATACCACGCTGGACTCCCTCGGGTGTCTAGTTTTCAGAAATGTGTGGGTTTTGTATGTTTCCCTAGATGGCCGCCGGGCCCGGGTGCCAAAAACCCAGGTGCACCCCCCTTGCAAAACCAGGTAGTTTGGTGATAGGTAATTTTGATGTCCCCTCAATACGTTTTGGGCCCTTGCCTGTTGTGGGTACTTGGGCCACCCACACGAGTGAGGCACCATTTTTATTGGGAGACCTGGGGGAATGCTGGGTGGTGGGACATTTGTGTCAGCCCGGTGATTCCACAACTTTACCACATAGAAATTTGAGAGAAAATTGTTTTTTTCAGCTAAATTTAAGGTTTGCAAGGGATTCTGGGTAGGAAAATGCTGGGGGGGTCCATGAAAGCCATACCTCCCTGGATTCCCCGGGTATCTAGTTTTCAGAAATGTGTGGGTTTGGTACGTTTCCCTAGATGGCTGCCGAGCCTGGGGCCAAAAACCCAGGTGACCCCCCTCTTGCAAAACAAGGTTGTTTTGTGATAGGTAATTTTGATGTCTCCTCAATACGTTTTGGGCCCTTGCCTATTGCGCATACTTGGGCCACCCACACGAGTGAGGCACCATTTTTATCGGGAGACCTGGGGAAATGCTGGGTGGTGGGACATTTGTGTCAGCCCAGTGATTCCACAAATTTCCCATACAAAAATTTGAGAGAAAAGTGACTTTTTCAGCTAAATTTGAGGTTTGCAGGGGATTCTGGTAGGAAAACGTTGGGGGGTCCATGCAAGCCATACCTCCCTGGACTTCCCCGGGTATCTAGTTTTCAGAAATGTGTGGGTTTGTTAGGTTTCCCTAGATGGCCGCCGAGCCCGGGCCAAAAACTCAGGTGACCCCACCTTTCAAAACCAGGTCATTTTGTGATTGGACATTTCTATGTCTCCTCAATACGTTATGAGGCCTTGCCTGTCGTGGGTGCTTGGGTCACCCAAACAAGTGAGGTACCATTTTTACCAGGAGACCTGGGGAAAGGCTGGGTGGTAGGAAATTTGTTTTAGCCCGGTAATCCCACAACTTTCCCACACAAAAATGTTAGAAAAATGTGATTTTTTTAGCTAAGTTTGAGGTTTGCAGGGGATTCTGGGTAGGAAAACATTGGTGGTTCACGCAATCCATACCTCCCTGGACTCCCCCACGTGTCTAGTTTACAGAAATGTGTGGGTTTGGTAGGTTTCCCTAGATGTCCGCCAAGCCCTGGGCCAAAAACCCAGGTGACCCATCTTGCAAAATCAGGTAATTTTGTGATTGGTAATTTTGATGTCTCCTCAATATGTTTTGGGCCCTTGCCTCTCACGGGTACCTGGGCCACCCACATGAGCGAGGTACTATTTTTATCGGGAGACCTGGAGCAACGCTGGGTGGTAGGAAATTTGTGTCGGCCTGGTGATCCCACACTTTCCCACACCGAAATTTGAGAAAAAAGTGATTCTTTCAGCTAAATTTTAGGTTTGCAGGGGATTCTGGGTAGGAAAACATTGGGGGTCCACACAAGCCATACCTCCCTGGACTCCCCCGGCTGTCTAGTTTTATGAAATGTGTGGGTTTGGTAGGTTTCCCTAGATGGCTGCCAAGTCCGGGGCCAAAAACCCAGGTGACCCCCCTTGCAAAACAAGGTTGTTTTGCAATAGGTCATTCTGATGTCTCCTCGATACGTTTTGGACCCTTGCCTATTGCGGGTACTTGGCCCACCCATATGAGTGAGGTACCATTTTTATTGGGATTCTTTGGAAAATGCGAGTGGGTGGAAGTTTGTGGATCCACACAGTTTCCAGAACTTTACATCACAGAAATGTGAGGAAAATGTGGGTTTTTTTGTGAAAGTTTGAGGTTTGCAAGGGATTGTGGGTAACAGAACCTGGTGAGAGCCACACAAGTCACCCCATTCTGGATTCCCCTAGGTGTCTAGTTTTCGAAAAGGTATAGGTTTGCTTTGTTTCTCTAGGTGTGGGCAGAGCTAGGTTTCAAAATCAACAGTTAGGCACTTTGCAACAAAATCTTCAGTTTTCACAGTAAAAATGTGGTGTGCCCATGTTGCGTTTTGGGCTGTTTCCTGTCGCAGGCACTAGGCCTACCAACACAAGTGAGGTACCATTTTTTATCAGGAGACTTTGGGGAGTGCGGGCTTGGTGGAATTTTGTGGATCCACGCAGGTTTCAGATGTTTAAATCACAGAAATGTGAGGAAAATGGATTTGTTTTAGAAAGTTTGAGATTTGCAAAGGATTATATCTTTCTTCTACCTACTCCAACTTTATTACTTACCAAGTACCATTGGTTCTTGGTAGGTTTGTACCGCGGTACTTCCTGGGAAGTGCTGTGGTACTGAAGAAAAATTGAAAATATGTCCAAAAAAAAATCCTCAGTACTACACTGTATTTTACAAATATAGTGTACTACAGAATATTTTTTTATTTTTGCCATATTTAATACTTTACGTAAAATCCACGGAGTACTGCAGAAATACCTAGAAATTACTGAGTTTCTAGCAAAAATGTTTTTAAAGTGTTTTTACTTTAACTTTTACTCAACTTTACGCTACTCCACTCTACACTATTCCACTCTATGCCACTCCATTGTACGCCATTTCACTATATACTATTCCACTGTATGCTACTCCACTCCAAACTATTACACTCTACACCACTCCACTCTATGTCACTACACTGTACTCTACTTGACTAGATCAGGGGTCTCCAATCAGTAGCTCATACCTGCGATGAACCCTTCAATTATCAGTTTGAGAATTCATAGTGGTCTGTACAGTTTGTGATGTGTAAGCAGAAATCGCATAACAATTAGGATACATGATCCATCATCCTAAGATTATCAAGGCATGACCATACAAAGTATAATGTTGATGTTGCAGCAATACTTTCATGATCATACTTTGTAAAGAATTAAAGCCACAAATAAAATAACAAGATAAATAATGATTAAAACACAATCCATCCATAAACCATATAAAATGCATGAAATATTCTGCACCGTGTGATTTTGATCCCGTAGTTCTGAGGCCAAAAGTAAATTTAAGGCTCATCCATACTCAATGATACAGCTATCAGGAGAGTAGCCTTTTGTTCCTAAGCCTCCAATAAAAATCGAGACACGGGAAAAGGGGTAAACCCGACATAAGACCGGCAAAAGAATAGAACATGAAAAATGGTTTTGGATATCTCAGGACAATAGAGACAGTTCCTGTCTGTTATATTGGAAGCATGCATCCATTTGGCCGTAGAGGCAGGGTCCCAAACCAAAATTTCTTGTGGTGGATTCAATCTCATCAATATATCCCTCTGCAGTCTAGGTATCTTCATGTTCTAGGAAGGCAGTTTGTGAGGGAACCCATTAGCAGTGCTCAATGTTAAATTATCAATGTACTGCATTTTTTTCAAGACCCCTAGAGCTTCTTTGGGAGTAAGTCAAAGGTTCCCACACCCCATCTCACTCAACTGCCAGGGAATTCTGAAACCTCTGGCAGCCTCAAAAAATCCTCCAGGCCCAGTTGATATGGTAACAGTGCTGGGGTTGCCCAGATCGTGCGCCAATAAAGTAATGGTCTATAGTCCACTTTTTAGCGAGAGGTCTAAGACCCACATCAAGCCACAAAGGAATTAAGAGGGTGCTAACCAGAAGACTGGAGAGGAGTCGTAGGAACCTATTTTCTACTTTTTCCAAGCTTCCAGTGTCTATGTTGCCCCACAATTCCCCACCATAAAGACTAGCCCCAAATATTTGGAGATTATACATTTGAAGTGGGGAAGAATATTGGGCGAAGAGGAGAACCTTGATTGAACCTTAAGATAGCCTCTATATTTTGCTCCCTTTTGAGCCTACACTCATGTGTGTGTGGTAACCAGTCAAACTGTTCAATGATCATGATCCCTAGATATTCAAATATGTGAGCTGTCTCTAAAGGGGCACCATTAAAGAGGGAGGGGAGTGAGCAGATGGGCAGGAGCTGAAGACCATATACTTAGTCTTGCCGAGATTGACCTCCAGGCCTCTCTGTTTGCAGAATGTAACTAATTGATCTAACTGCCTCTCCATTGGAGATTTGGAAATTAAAAGTGTGTCATCCACAAACATGAGGGTCGGGACCTTCATACCAGATAGATATGGGGAAGATACCAGCAAGATATATCACACAACCCACACTAGGAGAATAAATCATTGATGCATTAAAAGAAAAGTGTGGAAGCAAGCACACCGCCTTGCCACACACCCCTCTTATCTGGATATTTAGTGCACCAATGGGCCCAACCTAACCTGGGTGAAGCTGTTGGAGTGTATCCTGATGGTGATATCAAGGAGGTATATCAGAACACCCAAATCTGCCATGACCCTCCAAAGGGAACCCCAGGTAACAGGTCAAAAGCTGACCGGAGATCCACTAAAACCACATAAAGTTGCCCTCCACCCAAAAATACTTGTTTCCAGTAAATCAGCTGGATGCAAAACACCTTATCTCTGGTGCTAATGCCATCCCTAAACCCAGCTTGCAATGGCAAATTCACATCTACCATCCAGTCCTGTAGCCTCTCGAGTATAATCCAACTAAAGAATTTTGGTGAGCTTTCAATCAGGCTAATGGACCTGTAGTTGGAGGGAAGATCCCTTGACCTCTTTTTAAATACTGTGAAAATCTCTGCCACAGGCCATGAGGAAGGCATTGGGGGAACGGTTCATTATGCAGTTAGAAAACAAAACAAGGTATGTGCTCCAGATAACCTTTTCGGCCTTAAAAAGGTCCCTGTGGATTTTATCTAGACCTGGAGCTTTATTTGGTGCAATCCAATCGATTGCTTTATTAACTTCATCAACTGTAATTGCCCAGGCTTCAGAAGCATCAGAAGTGATGGCTAAATGTTCACTACCACTACAGATTCTCCCACTAGCCATAATTTTATCGCTATCCACACATGGAGGGGAATCTATCATAGTGTCAGTAAAGTATGGAAAATTGGTCTACCCATGCAAATGCAAATATATTCCTATCAGTAAGTGTGTTAGTATTAGGATGACAATTTGCCAGTATTCTCCAAAAGGATCACTGATCATTCCTCTTGACAGCATTTAACATAGCCTCCCAGTTGGCGGACAACCAATTTCTCTTCGCCTGCTTTATAACGGCTTTTAGCAGGACCTAGATGCCTGTATTCGGCTCTTGTTCCCACCTTTAATAGCTGCAATAGGGCTCCCCTTGCAGATCTGCAAGATGTGGAGTACCAAAGGCCTTTTTTTCTCTTTTGGGAAATCCGACATTCAACCAAGAAACGATCCCTGAGGGAGGACAACATGGCATTACGGATCCCACTAATTTTCCCCAAGGTGTCTGTATGCAACAAGTTCCGACCCTCTGCATGGACCACCTCTAAACTGGAGGCAATCACCTCGTAGACCTGACTTAAGGTGGCCAGGGAGTTAACCACAGAGCTTCATTTTAACCTGCGGCGATTGCTTGAGACTATAAGCTTTCTGTCAAGACGTTCCATATGGGAACTAGGGCTACTGGGTCCAAGTGGTCTCTAGGTGAGGCTTAGGGCATTATGGTCTCTATCATAGCGGGATACTATGGCTATGTCAATCACCATAGGCCCCCATCTAAGATCGAGCAGGATGTACCCTATAGGCTGGTCCTATGCTGGAGGATATGTATGCCTCCCCTCCTTGACGGATAAAGATCTCCCATTTCATACCCTAATACTGGTGTTCAATGTGAACACATTTAACCCCTTCAGCGCTGCGCGGATTCCCCCGCGGTGCTGAAGGGTTCGAGCGCGGGCGGGGCCATGACGGAACGGTTCCGTCATCAGCACAGCTCAACCGATGCTCATGACGGAATCGTTCCGTCATGAGCATGGAAGGGGTTAACTGAAGTACTGCTGCTGACCACTTCTTGATAGGTGGAAGTGTCTGTGCTGGAAGCGCCAAAATTGAATCCTCCTCCCAGTCTATGCTATTCCACTGTATGCAACTCCACTCTACGCCACGTCCCTCTATGCGACTCTCCTATACTCTACTCCACTGTATATCATTCCACTCTATATTACTCTGTTCTTCACCACTCTACTCTACGCCACTCAACTCTATGTCATGCCCGTCTATGCCACTCCACTCTAGGCCACTCACCCTTATGCCACTCGACTGTACACCATTTCACTATGCGCTATTTGACTCTATGCCACTCCACGCTAAGCTATTCCACTCTGCACCGCTCCAATCTATGCCACTACACTGTGCGCCACTCCACTATACTCTGTTCTACTCTACGGCACTCCACTTTACGCTATTCCACTGTATGCCACTACACTGTAAGTAAGTAACAAACATTTGTACAGCGCGGCGTTCACCTTGGAGGTATCTTGGTGCCAAAACAACCTTGCCAGATCCTGAAACACAATTACATTTACTTCTGCGTCATCTTTCCTGTCTAGTCCTAGCTATAATCCTTATTACTCTTTCGGAAAGAGCCAGGTCTTTACGTTTTTCCTAAAACAGGTGAGATTTGCACTGCTTCTGAGGGGAGCTTATTCCACAGTTGAGCTGCCCTTATCTGAAATGTCCTTCCCCCAGACCTCACTATCCTAAATTTCAGAACACAAGTTGGCAGACAAGGACTGCAAGGTCCTCTGCGGCCTGTAATTTTTTAATTTTCTTTGTAACAACAAAGGTCCTGTTCTATTTAAAGCCTTGTAGACCACACACATTGATTTTAAAACTATTATCTCGCACTGGAAGCCAGTGTAGCCCTCTCAGGGAGCTTGAGGAAGAGTTGTGTCTGGATTTGTCCAGTGCGACCTTTGCTGCCATTGTTTGCACTCTATGTAGTCTTTTAATTAGGTAATCTGGTGCACCCAGTAAGAGTGCATTACAATAGTCAATTCTGCTCAGGACAGAGCACTGAACAACTAGCTTTCATGCTGGCTTGGGCAGCAGTGTCATGATTTTTCTAAGGTTCCGGAGTAAACCAAAGCATGTGACTGCAGTTTTGTTAATGTGTATCTCCATGGATAACTTATCATTCATATACGCTCATAGGTTTCACACTACCTGAGATGTCTTTCGATTTTCTATACTGGTTCAAGGCCAGAAAGTATTCAGGAGAGTATAAGGCTCTTCGGAGGGTGAGCAACATAAGAACTTGCCATCTCTTTAAACATGTATGAAGCCCCTCTGCTGGAGTGACAAAATTAATTGAGTATGGTCTGCATAGTTTAAGAAAATTATCTTGTATGATCTAATGAAGGTCAACAGTGGGAGCAGATATATGTTGAAGAGGATAGGGTTTAATGCAGATCACTGGGGTACCCTGTATTCTGTTTTCCTGAACTCTGAGCGGAATAGAGGGAGTGTGATTGCTTGGGTCCTGTTTGATTAATAGGATACAACCCATAATTTCCTTCCACCCCTATCTCCCTCAGTCTGGATGTCAGAATTTGGTGGTTGACAGTGTCAAACGCAGCTGACTGATCTAATAATATCAGAACTGCCGTTTGACCTTTGTCCACCATCATCCTCAGCTCATCCACGACCAGATTCAATGCTGATTCTGTGCTATGCACTGGTCTAAAACGTGTCTGTTCATTCTCCAGGATGTTGTGATTTTCCAAATAAGTTGCTAATTTTTTGCTAACATATTTCTCCACTATTTTTACCGGATAGAGGAGTTGTGAGATTGGGCAATAATTACTGAGATCATTTAAGTATGTTGTTGGCTTTTTCAAAACTGGGAAGATTAGAGCTTTCTTCCAGGCTTGTGATACTTTGCCTGTCACAACTATACCTCACTCCACTGCATGCCACTCCACTCTACACCACTCCATTCTACGCTACTCCATTGTACACTATTTCACTGTACCACACTCCACTTTTTGCCACTCTACTCTACCCACTCCATGCTAGCCCACTCCATCCTACACCACTCTACTTATGCTATTCCACTGTCTGCACCTACATTCATACAATGAGTAAAATATGTATGCACTACTCAAACAGTAATCAAGTTAAAACACAACACAACAATCTGAAACCACTTTTGAAATATTGAGTAAATTTTAATAATACAGTGACACCAAAACAACAAAAATCCAATAATTATAAAAGCAGTTATGAATTTTTAAAAATATGGTTCAAAACAGTGCCAAAAAGCGTTAAGGGCCAACCACAGTAATCCGGTCGCACTAGACCAGGTCATATGTTAAGTCCGATCGCGTGGATCACAAGTTGGAAACAAGGACCATGTTCATTCCGTTGATAAGTTTTACCTTCTGAAATAGTCTCTGAGATGAGATTCAAAAATACTCAGCAGGACAAAGCAGCAAGCTGTGGCTGAAGAAGGCTTCACAACACCTGATATCCATTGGAAGAGGTCTCTGTGAATCCTCAGACTTTTGCAAGGAAATCTCTGTGCAAGAGCACATTGAATTACGCTCCCAGAGAAGGTAGGGACCTTCACCAGCTGAATACTTTTTGCACCTTTGCCCGGTCTAGATTCTTTCCTTTAGACTTAGTCCCTTTTTTGGAGCTCGGATTCCTCCAGCTGTAACTCAAGAGGGCTCCACGAGGCTGGATACCATCTCTGAGGGGTCCCTCTGGTTCAAATTTGCTCCTGCTGCATTGAAGAATGTAGTGGAAGCAACTTTAATCTTTGATCCAGCAGTGATGCACTTTCGTCGGATTGGCTTTTCAGGTTGGTCCTTGTTCCCCGTCATTTCTCAACGCAAAAAGTTGTCAAAAAGTTTCTAAATACCAGATTTCAAGAAACTTTAGAAGGAGTACACTTTGGCACCAGCAAAGGGTCTAGGACCTTGGGGAAAACACTTGGGGGCCCAAACTCAATCTAGCAGAGGCCAGAAGTAGGATCAAGGGCAGTTGGGATGGGTCAGCTGGCCATTTACAGAAATAGCCTCAGAAAGCTTGTTGTACCACTGTAGCTCAAACAGAAAGTCCACATATGTACCTTGGCCGCAACGGACTGCCCTCACCACACCTGTAGATGGAGCCTGCTAGTGAAGAACAAATCCTGCATCCCAAGAGCTCCGGCACCGCTGATCCAGGTGACCCAGAACTCTCTGCTGTGCCCAAGCCATGGGACTTCCAAAACTCTGACTGCCTTGGAGTAGAACTTCCTCTGAACTCTGGGTGACCGTTGTCCACCAAAACTCCATGGCGGAGTGTTGCTTCCATGGAATGTGATGGTAAATGTGTTGGCGGTACTCTGCTATTTAACCCTATGCTTTTCTTCTTCTTCACTGCAACGGTCTCTGCCTGATGGTTGTGACCACTATTGCTTAAAACCCATAAGCATTTGTGTCTTGAACTGCAGTTGGTTAACAATCGACATACAATGCATTTATTAACAAAGTTCTTGGTTTCTGAAAATATATATAAACAACTTTATGTTTTACAAATTGATTTCAGATTTATGCTTAGCATTACCCTGTGATAAGCCTAAGTACTCCCCCACACTAGCACAAAAAGAGCATTAGAATTATCTGCTTTTACCTCTGCACACCTATTGGGGATGGATCCACTGGACTCTCTGCAAGTGTACTTCGTTTTAGTACGCTATATAGAGAGACAGCTTACTACACCTTCTAACTGACACAAACTGCTCTAATGGCACATCTCGACCCATCACAGGTACAAAGACACACTACCCTGTAGCACTCAGAGAATAGAGTTCAGATTTCATTGTGCGCTGCAGCACTCATCTATTCCTCTGGCCTCACGTAATGTAGAGGGCACCTTACAAGCACTCCCTGAGTTAGCATGGTCATATCAGTATCACAGAATGTTTGTGTGCCTTGCCCTCAGCTCCCTCAGTCATGTTGGGGGAGATGCAGCAGAATGGCAGATGATCTTGTTTGGAGTAGAGAATGACTCCGAATGACCATAAAATAGCTGCCGTTACTCCATGTAATGAAGTGAGTTGGGTGTGCTGTTTTTTACTGATGAAGGACTAAATCCCGAAACACATTATGGACCTGATTCCCAAGGGCCCACTCATTTGGAAATCCCAATGTGTAGAATCTGCCCAGGTGCAAAGACTCCCCCCATGACAGAGGGACCTCTGCCAGTGTCTAAGGATACACAGCACTACCTGCTCCAACTTTCGTTAAACACCACAGGCAACTTGGATGTAAGTGCAAAATGTGGACCATGTGTATACCATATTGCAAAGGGACAAACTGTGCTGAGATGTGATGTCGAGTGTAACCAAATCCTCTTCCCTTCCTGGTTCAAAGTTGCTGGCCATTTTATGTCTTTCTCTATTTTGGTGGGACAAATATTCATTTCAGGCCTGTTTTCAAAGTCTCCGGCCTGAGTGTGTAGAGTACGCTCTGGGTGTGGAAACTACGCCATCGGGCCGGAGTCTCCGGAAACAGGCCTGAGACCAATGTTTCAATACAGGAAATGACATACAGGAAATATAAGGTAGTAAGTTCAGTACAGGAAGTTGCAGGCAACCATTTTATGGTCATTCTGAGTCATCCTCTACTCCTAATAGGATCTTCTGCCATCCTGCTGCTCTGTTCACCCAAACTGCTCCCAACATGGAAGAGGGACTTGATGAGAAAGCACCCTCTTTCAGTGAGGGAGAATTGGATTTATTAGCTGAGGGGTGCTTCATAAGTACCCTCAGCTTTATAGGGGTTTCAGAGAACCTGTTGAGCAATGCAGCATATGCTGTGCGCTGCAGTGCAGTGGGCATATTTCACCAGCGGGCCCGACCATGCTGCAAAACCCTGGGAGGACCTGAAACATGTGTCCAGAATTAAGGTGCAGGATATCTTGGGACAGTTCTCCCAGCCCCATGTGCACAGGCCCTACCTTTCTCCACTGTACAGGAGGGTCCTGAGGGTAGCCTGGCCGACTGTCCATTCTCAGCTGGAGGAGTATGAGAAGCAGAGACAAGATATGTGCATTAACTGCTTTATGTGTGTGGTAGTATGAGTGGTAACAGAGCTGTACCATCTTCTTTCTTACATCACCATTCACATAATCTGTGCAAATATTGCAGCAGTTATAAGGCCAAAGCCTCATATGAGCACAATAAATGCACTGACCAGAGAGCATTCTGGTACTTGCAGTGTCTTGAACATAACTGGGGAAATCACCCTCATGTTGCATTTGAATAAATAAATGCACTGTCAAAACCATGACTGGTGAACCCAGGGCCTTATGACTGATGTGTGCAATGGGGTAGGAATAGGCCACACAATGTCCAGTGGGGGGACTGGAGGTCTTTGAATGTTGGATGCTGTATCATGCATGCCTTTTGTGTGTGTGTTTGTTCTCCTTTTACGTAATGTGAGTGAAAATTGCAGTAGGTATAAGGCCAATGCCTCAAAGGGGCTCATTGAATGCACTGGCCAGTGTGCATTTCTGGACTTGTAGTGTTCTGAACACAACAGGGAAAAGACCCTCACATGTTGCATTTGAATTAATAAATGCACTGTCAAAACCCTGACTGATGAACCAAGGGCCTTATGACTGCTGTGTGAAATGGGGTAGGAATGGGCAACACAATGTCTAGTGGGGGGTTGGAAGGCCTCTGGGGATAAGATGCTGTATTATCTATGCCTATTGTGTGTGTTTTTCCTTGTGACATGTATATTATGTGCCATGAAGTAAAGGCTGATGTTGTGATACGTGCTTCACTCAAAAGGATACCAACAAGTCCAAGGTGCCCAAAATACACACATCTTCCCCACAGTGGCTTGTATGTCATTTGTAATGTCTAGGTAGCTGTACTAACTATGCACGTGCTATCCTGTGTACAGCACCAGTGACGCAGTCTTGACATGCGAAATATGGCACTTGCCATGCATAGTGATTAATGATGTCAAGGGATAATCAAATACTTAGATTCACATCTTAGCAAAGGTCATATCCAAGGCAATGTGTGTGTATGTACACCAAAATCAGAATTTGTGTTGTGTTAGACAATGCTATACAACAGATGACTTTTGATAGTAAGTGTAAGACTGTTGGGACTGCACAATAAAGGAGAATCATTGATCCATGCTTAGGTGTCTATAGCCATCCAGACTGTGTCCCTTCTCGAATTGTAGACTGACATTTGTAGATGACTGTGTGTCAGTGTCAGGAAACTCTGATAGCACTAATGCTGAATGTGAGGGTTGGTCAGTACAGAAGTGTATACTACCTCAAATTGGGAAAGATATTAATACATGAGTGAATCCAGGACATCACAGTGCATACATTTGCCTCCAAACCACATCAAATTGGTTAATTAGATCAAAGGAGAATCAAGCCTGCACTTGCTTCATGTCGATACATGCCTTCTAATGACTTGTACACCAATTACATGATATTTTACCTTCCATTTTAGTGGACCCCTATGGCCAATAATGAAAGGAGCAGGAGCAGGGGTAGAGAAGGACATCCTGGAGGTGTCGGCGGGCATGTCGTCTTTCCACAAGTGAAGAGGACAAGGAGAAGGGACTCGAAACATCTGCAAGGAAGGGTAGTGCACCCACTCAGACAGAGCATCCATCAACTGCAACAGACCAGGTGGAGGCTGAACACACTGTAGGGGGCAGCACTGATCTGGGCACCTCCATTTAGAAGTGGAGGAATGTGACTCTCCCCCTGACACTCAGGAACTTGTGACAGCCTAGGTGCCCCAGAACAGGCCCTATCACCATCTGGGCCTGCTTCTGACCCCTCCCTACCTCTCCAGGCCCGCATGCCATCGGGGTCTACATTTGAACCCCCTGCCGCTAGTCCCCCTCTAAGTACCTGTGAGGATGCACCAAAGGATAGTTCTACCCGAAACCCCACACCCCTCATGTGAGTCCCAAACGCCTTCCTTTATTGTTACTCCTGTGGTTGCATTCCCAGGAAGAAATGGTGGCACCGGGTGCTGAGCCAGGCATGTCCTCTTGGATCCTACTGCAGCTCTGTGATGAGCTGGGTAGGTTTAGAGAGGAACAGGCAAGAGCCATAACGGAACATGCAAGAGCCACGGCCACCCTCAATGCCACCATTGCTTCCTTTGGTGCAGACATGTTGGCTGCTTTGGCCCAGCGTCCCTCACAAACCTCCCACCACGTGTCTCCCGGTTCATCTTGCCACCTTGTGTCCCCTTTCCTTGTACACCTTATATCCCTCACCCCTAGAGTTTCCCAATCCTGTGGGGTGTCTGGTCCTTCATCGGCCAGCCACTGAGGATGACGATGACCAGTGACTCAACCATGTTTGGACTGTGTCTTGATTTCACCCCTGTACATAGACTGGTTCCCCTGATGCTTCCTGCCATGTTTTATTTATTTCACCCAACCTCCTCCAAGTCTCCTTACCCTTTCTGTAGGAAGACCATTATTTGATTTCCTTTCTCCCTCTTCAGTGCACTGAGTTTTGATTGCATTTAGTTTTCTAAAATAATATCGAAACAGTATTTTGGAACATCATCTCCGTCTTGTGTAGTTCATGAATAAGGCTTCTGGTTTTCCATTTAAACAGATTTTTGCATATAAATACAGATGGAAAAATATGTTTCCTTTGTCTGTATTTATAAATAGAAATGGAAAATTGCCAATAAATATGTTTAACTTTGCTCCTGTCTCCGAGGGGAAGACCAGCCTGTCAGAGTGCAGGCAGGGAGAGGGTTTACGGGATTTCAGCTGAGCCCATAACAAAGGTTGACGTTAAGGATCTATGAGGCATCCTTGCTGGGAGCTATGAGGTGGGTGGGGGGAGGAGATGCACACCTAAAAGCAATTGAGGGAAAACAAATGCATACAGCTTACCACTAAACAGGTACTTAAGAGAGGCATGCTTTCGACTTTGTCCAGTCCCTGGATTCAAGAGATATGCATACACTGTAGGAATGCTAGATGTGTTAGTCTATCCCAGTATTAACACAAATAACAATTTAAATACTGCTATTTTGTTTTATTTGTTTTATTTCTTTTATAGGGCTATAGCACTACTCATTCCAGTTCAGGGTGTCAGAGCGCTTTACATCACATATTACACATTGACAATAAATCACATGTGTGTAAATCAATGAGTAGGATGTGTTACATAAGACAATGAGGGCTACAAAATCTTTCTTAGCTCACTGTGCTATATTAGAAGGATTGCAATTTATTAACTGCAAGTAACAGAAGGATCTCTTTGTAAAAAGCAGTAACCCATTTCCCCATCTACTTAAATCTATCTAAACTTACAATAACCAAGTGCGCATTGCTTGTTTAAATAAATGTGAAAAAATACTAGCTGTGGCGTCTTTTTTTGCTTGCGACAAAATAAAATGTGGATAAATACAGACAAAATGACCACAAAATAAATATGGATAAATAGATAGAAATGTTAAAAAAATTAAATACATAAAAAGGGGAGCCCTATTCATGATATGTATGCTGGATTCAAAGTATGGAAGTGTACATTGGGAATATTTTAGCTAAGCTCTCCACTTGATACATTGTTACACAGATAGTCCTACAAATCTACGTGTCTCATTCACACACAATTATCGTGACATCTATGGCCTACTTTCCGGGTTACCAATTAACCATCATCACATAATACGTAGATCATTATGTACTTGTGAGTAATATGTTTTTTTTGCCATGCATTGTGGGTAACATTTTACACTGATTCATGGGGGATCTCGCTTGCAACTTCTCAATTGTAGCGGTGAGGGTCACTGTGAGTAAGTGCATTTACTGTATTGGTGGTGCAGTGCAGGTGTGTGTTGTGCATCTGACTGTATGGGTGGGGGGGCCTGGACAGGTGGGGGATGCCTGTGCAGGGAAGGGAGATACCAGGAAATGGGATGTGGATGCTTGTACAGGTGGGGGTGCTTGTGAAGGTGGCTGGGGTACCTGTACAGGTTAGAGGTGTGCCTGGACAGGGGATGTGGCTGCTTGTTACGGTGGGGGTGCCTGTACAGGTGGGGAGGTGACTGGGCAGGAGGGTTATGTGGCTGTGCATTGGGGGGCATGTGCAAGGGGGTGGTACCTGTGAGGGTTTGGGGGGGTCAATGCAGGTTGTGGTACAGGTGGCTGGGTGTGTTGTGGTGCAGGTAGATGTGTTGGCTCCCCTCATGCATTGACCATGGAGGTAGACTTCATGGCCTAGGCATTGTTTCTTGCACTCTCTTCCCTATGGATGGACCTATGGATGGATATGATGTCATTTATCTTCTTGGACATGTCTTGCCAATAGTTATCCATCATGTCCAAAGCCTGAGCCATTCTGTCCATCATCTGTGAGATCTGGCACATGTCCTGTAGTGAGTCAGACATGCCAGAAAGAGTAGCCCCTATAACACGTATGCTCTGCCTCACATCAGCCTGCTGTTGAAAAAAGACCTTCCTCCCACTAGCCATCACGATCATCAGCCAGCCCCCTCTGCATGGGACAGCCTTGGACATGCCCATCAGGTCCACCAGCAGGGGGGTATCCAGTAGGAGGCTCTGGGCAGGAGATTGGTGCCTAGGGGATACCTGATACTCACCAGGTTTGGTAGATCCCTCGGGATGGTGGAGAGAAGGCCTGGGACACACTGTCATGGGAGGAATGTGTAGAGGAACAAACATGTCTGACATTGACGTGAGGGCTGTGAGGGATTGATGATTATGTTGGGGTAGGTGAATGCTGTGGCTAGTTGGTTGCCTCATGGGAACTGGCAATCTTTGGGGTGTAGTGAGAAGCACATTGCTGACCGTATCAGCTCCGGATTTGGATTTTCTGCTCAGTAGGTCAACAATGTTGTGCAGGGAATCAGAGTCCTCCTACTCTGCAAGCAGCATCCTCCTCTACTTCCTCCTCATCCTCCTCTACTTCCTCCTCCTCCTCCTCTACTTCCTCCTTCTCCTCCTCCTCTTGTGCATTACTAGCAGCTGATAAGGCTGCCTGGAAGATGAGTGGGTTCTCCCCATGGATTGCCCATCAACCGCCACTGGTGGATGGTCTTCTTCCTGAAGCCACTGATTCTCCTCAGCACCTGTAAGACAGAGGTTGCAACATGATAAGTATTTGCCTGACTATATCATGTTGTGCACCACTATGGTTGAGTCAAATAATCTTAGCATCAACAGATGTTCCATGTGTAACCTGGTTTGTGTACACATACACGACAACTCACACCATAGCATTGAGGTGTTTAATGCAGATGTGCAATGAAAAGAACAAACTCCCCAGCTCCAACCACAGCTCTGTGTGGTTTGTTGATCCCCTGTGATGTCAGCTGGTGAATATGGATACTTAAGTATGTAGCAGAAGATGTGGGCCTCATTCCCACAGGTTGTGAAGGAAGTGACACCATACTTTTAATGGTTTGCATGGATTATATGTGAACATGCGCACTTGACCCACACATCATTGATTATGTTGGGAACTTTATACACACCAACTTCAGATGCCATGCTGAAGTGGCTATATCTGCTAATGTCCTTCCTCAGGAATTTGGTTATTGTGCACGATTTGAGATTCAGTTGTTTACAAAACAGTATGGCACGCTTACCCGATGGTCCTGGGTTTGACTGCTGCTTCCAGGAGGTCTCCACAACACTTGGATGGTGTCATCTGCAACACTGAGAAAGTCCTGTAAGCAGCTGTAATGTGACATACATGTCCATATTTAAGTACAAAGGATGATGGTAATGATTTCACATATATATGTCATAGGTATAGGGCAGTGATATGCAATTTGCGGGTGGGAGTCACATGTGGCCCCCTGATCAACAGCACCACTGTGCAGCTATTAACTACACACAGCACTGACATCAACCAGATATCATATTTAAAGGCAAATGAGCAATTGAAGGTCACTGTTAGTTAAAGGAAGGAAGTAACTAGAGAGACCTTTTTTCTGAATGTTTGACATATTAGCAGTGGAATAGATGAGTTCAGCTGCAAACAAAGGAACGCAGAAAAAAGTATTTTCCTACTACAAAACCCCAAGATCCAAAACAAAGATCAATATTGGATTTGTTCACAAAAAATGGAGTACCAAAGACCCTCCTACAGGTTCTAATGAAGGCAAGAGAACAAAAGAGTTGCCTGATGCTGCTCTGTCTAGCAGTGAAGGCGTATGCTCACTTTCTTATGACATCCCTCAAACATCATCTGCTGCTATTGCAGCTGCTTCTCCCTGTGCTAATGATAGCTCTGCCATTGTTGACATTACTGATATTTCTTCATATGCTGACAGTGTTGAGTGTTCATTTCAAACTGAGGTTGAAGATTATTCTTCTTATATTGGTGGCTTAGACAACAATTCTTCCCTGGCTGGTCTTGCTGACTGTTCATCATCCTGTGGTGGAAATGCAGCCAGCTCTTTTTTGAGGAGGGACATAATAGAGGCACCTCGAATCAAAGCAACTAGTCAAACACCAACATCAAAATCCCACCTGGCAAGTGAATTCTTGGCAGGCGACTTGTCACTGAATCATTATAGCGACCCAATGCAACCAAAACGTCAAACATTCCCCTTAACTGCGTGCTGTAGATTTAATGGAGATTACAAAATCCATCCTTGGGTAGAGTATTCTTTCCTTAAAGATGCTGTTTAATGTTTTGCATGCAGACATTTTAGTGCTGGTTCTGTGGGAGGAGGAGTACGTGAACCTGGCAATGTTGCATTAGTTGATACTGGCGTCAGTAAGTGGGAAAAGCTTTCTTGTTGTTTGTCCAAACAATCACAGTCAGAGAAGCATAAATTGTCAGTTATTGCTTAAACCAACTTCAAAAGATTACAGCAGCCTATAAGCCGTCAGCAGTCGGTTCCTTCCATGATAGTAAGAGGTGCAGAGCAGGAAATTGAGGAGAATAGACAACATGTGGAACAGCTGCTTAAGGTAGTATGTTTCTTGGGGTGTCAAGGGCTGGCATTCCTCGCCTCAGATGAAACTGAGCATTCTCACATTAGGGAACCTTTAATTGAATTGTTAGAGGTGATTTCTGATAAAGATGAGAGCTTAGATGAAAAAATGTCCAGGATGTATGGGTACTATACCTCATCTGTTCACCAAAATGACATGATATCTTTGGTGGCAGTGCTTGCCCGTGAGCGTATGGTCAAAAAAGTGACAAAATATTTTGCGGTGCTAGTTGATGAAACCAACGATGTCTCATATAAAGAGCAGCTGAGTTTTATTACCAGCTTTGTTGATGGTGATAGAAATGTTCAGGAGAATGCACTATGGTGTTACCATATGGAGAAGTTAGATGCCTCCAGCATTGTTGGAGCAGTACAGAACGCTGGACTTGACAGTAAGAAATGTGTTTCACAGTGCTATGATGGAGCTCTTTTAATGGTGTCCAAGCAAAAATAAGAGAGATCAGATTACAAGCGATTTATATACACTGCCATGCCCATCTCCTAAACCTTGCAGTACTGCAAACAGTAAGTAACATACAACCAGTAAAACATTTCTTTTCAACATTACAAGCAGTTTCTCTATTTCTTTCGCAAAGCTCACCAAGGCATGAGCTCTTTTTGAAAGCTCAGAAAGAGAATAATCTGTATTTAATGGAGCTAGAATGACTCTCAAGTACAAGGTGATTTTACTGGTACTCTTGTGTTAGAAAAATACAGATGACATTTGAGTCTATTATGGTTGTTCTCTCTGTAATAGAATCACAACAACGTGACAGGGAGGCTAGTTCAGAAGCCAAAGGACTCCTGAAGAACATTGACATCTTTGGTTACTTGCTTACATTGCAGTGTATGGAACTCATTCTCCAAACCATTTACAGTCTATCGGAAGTACTACAGAGCAAAAAACTTGACTAGCTGAAAGCATGTGATCTAATTAAGTGTACAAGAAGTGGTTTAGTGAAACTTTGTCAAAACAGTCAGTGGACTTAATTGTTAAGTTAGGTTACTGATTTAACAGAGCAGCATGGAATTGAGATTCAAGAAAAATCCAATCCAAGGGTTCCACCTTTGAGACACCATAAATTGAGTAACAAACTGACAAATTATTTTCTCAGTACCTCTGTAGGGAAGAGATACAGCCATTTTGTTGTCTCAGAAAGTCTGAGCGTTTAAAACAGAACGTTTATTTCTGTACTTTGGATAGATTTGTAAATGAGTTTGATGCTCAATTTACAGACAACATGGGCCTCATGTCTCCTGTCGGAATGTTCAATCAAAAGTTGCAAATATTTGGGAATTTTCCCCTGCACTAGTTATTGTTGACAAATATCCAGAGGCTGCAGTAGACCAAAGTCTTCTAGAATCTGAACTGAAAACTGCAAAATCGTATCTTTCAGGTAAGATTGTACCAGGTATTCACTCTGTCAAGCAGTATCTCATGAATCTACCAGGAGCGTTTCCTCAGGTTTTGGGTCTTTTACATCTAGTTCTTACATTACACATTACTACTGCAACAAATGAGAGAGTTTTCTGTATGGAGAGGGTAAATAGTTATTTGCACAATAAATGTGGAGGCAAGATACTCAGGGCCAGATGTAAGTAAAATCAAATTTACGAATCCTTAATAGCGAATTTTACCGATTCGCTATTATGGACTCGCAAAATTGAATGTAGGTACGATTTGCTAAAATATTAGCGATTCCTTAACATTCCTTAATAACGAATCGTAAATTGAGATTAGCTAATAAGGAATACCTACCCATTCATTCCTACGGGCTAGGAGGCCCATAGGAATGAATGGGAAGATATTCACTATTAGCGATTCGGTATTAAAGAATGGCAAATAGCGTGCGCTATTTCAAGGGTGCCAGGGTGTCAAAAGGACATCCTGTTACACCCCTGAAATGTGCATGTGTGCACATGTGGTGCACATACATGCCCTAAGGGCATGAATGTGTGCCACATGGCACTTTAAAAAAAGCAAAAAAGTCCTTTTTTAAAGGAAATCGCTAATTACCACCAACTTGAAGTTGGTGGTAATTAGCGATTCCTTAAGGCTAAAGTGCACTTACTTTTGTGCTACTTACATTGCATTTAAGGAATCGCAATTCCCGATTCCTTAAATGCAAGAGCAAAATAAGGATTTGAAATTTTGCGATTCCTTATTTTGCTAGTAGGTTTAAACACACCTACATTGCTCGCAGCCAAATAGCGATCGGTAACGCTGGAATTCTGCTAATTTCAACGTTACCGATCGCTATTTGGCCACATACATCTGGCCCTCAGTGATTTAATGATAATGGCTTGTGAACCTAATGAGGTTAAACAGCTAAATTAGAATGAAGCCGTTGACAGATTTGCTGACATGCACCACCGGAGGTATCCTTGTAAAAAATGAGCTGGTCCTTTCCCTCATTGAGAGAAGCAACTTCAGAGGAGCAGAGAAGCTCCCTCGCACTTTGCCAGGCAAACAACAGTTACTCCTCAATCAGTTTCAATTCCGCTTGAAGAAATCTGACTAGCAGATATCTTCAGGTAGCATAGGCATCAAGGGGAATAGAGACTGGTTGAGGAGTAACTGTTGTTTGCCTGGCCATCAGGAAAAAGCTGATACTGCATAACTGCGTGGTAGCTGTTGTCTTCATGCTCCTGCACAAGCTATTGGCTTCTGTAATCATTGTTTCCAGTCCAGGGATGACCTGGCCTGACAGTTCGGGCTGGAATGTTCCCATTGGGCACAGGGTCAAGACTGATTTGTAAATGGCTGGGTTCAAACTAGATATGAATGGGGAGCAAAAAAAAGATGGATTTAGGCCCAGATCTCTGTACTGGGGTGAATGTATGACATTGTTTTGCATTCTGTCCATCAATTGTTCTTTTTGCAGTTCTTCATAAGGCAGCATGCATTGAATTGGCATGCACTGCATTGTTCATGGAGCGATGTCATTGTGATGAAGTGTCATGACGTGTCTTCATTAAACTTAGTAGCTTCTGTGGCATAAATTGTGTAGATTCTCATCTGGGTTTGCTATGGTAATCATGTTGCCTTCACGATAACTAGTGGTTTAATTTGCATACTGCTTGGTCTTGATAGTCAGACCTTAGCTGTGAGTGAAGGAGCCAACCTGTTCCAATTGAACTACCTTTATGGTATAAACACTGTGGGGTAATTATGAAAAATATATACCCCATGATACCAAAACAGATCTGGATTCATTAACAGTAATCGGGACCCTGCCAACACCACTTCATGTCAACAACCCAAAACGTGGACAGTAGCCCATGTCATTATAAATAGGGCACAACTGGTAAACCCATTCCTGTTAAAGAACCATTTCCGGACCATGACATTGCAAAGTACAGACCAAGGCTTCAACGCACACGCTTGATTAGTGTGATATCTGGCCTGGTTAAAATCTGAATACTAGATTCACAATGCAGTTGGGTGACTTAGGGTATGGGTAGATACCAGCATAGAATACAGGAAACATTCCAATTTCAACACTGCGGCAGAAAGGTTTCAAATGTGATACACCATGTGCAATCAAAAGTTGATGGCAAGCGAGAATTCTCAAGTTTCTTAAAAGAATTGAGGATGGTCCAATGAAATCCTTGGTATTGAGCTCTCTTTCACAGACACCATTCCACAACATAGTAGCCACTGGGCTAAAAGTCAGCACAAAACATTTTTGTTAGTTTCCTCTCTGAGATCTAGTCAGCTGGTTACATGGTGAGGTACTGCCTTCTGGGTCCAAAACAGTAGTTAGTAACCAGAGCAATGACTTCTGGTATTCTCCCATGTGCAATCTGAATTTCAGTCAAGAATGAGTCTGAATTTGAAACTGTTAATCTCTGAAGCCATACTACTGCACTTCAGCAAATAACGTTTACTATGCTGAGTGAGTAGGAGAAAGGAAGAGAGACATATCTTCTTTATTCAATGAAATAAATGACAACCTCTGCTTTCCCAATGTGCCTTTTACAGCACACCATTTACTGCAGACAACAGAGCTACTACTAAATGAAAAATGGGAAACATCTTTTCTTCAAAAATGTAATAACCAGTGTCCACCTAATTCCAGTATCTCCTCTCTGATTGTTCTGCATCTGTTGAAAGTTGAGCGCAGTCTTCCCCAAGTGATTACCTTATCCTAAAATATGAGTACTTTGTTCAATGCATTTGCCACAGTTGTGAACTTAAATTTCTCTATTTGGCAGATGGTTCAGCTGGTTACATGATCACTGCCGATATTTTTGTATGTCCTGACTTTGAATCCAAACAAAGTCCGGTCAAATTTTCATTCTTTTGCATTTAATAATAGAACATCAGTGTGTCATCTGGTTGGTGCAACATCTACAAATGGCAAAAGTATGGTAGTTGTTAGAAATTAGCATTGTTTGAGTGGATTCCCCCCTCCCCAATTTTTGCTTTCTATTGCTCAACCTATTTTTGTCCACAGGACTATGTATATTGTACCACTACTAAATAGTGGTAAAGTGCTTGCCCCCTCCAATCAAAGCCTGTTAAAATTGGTATACACCTCATTGGCACATTTAATTTGCTTGTAAGTGCTTAGTATATGGTACCATCTGTACATAGGGCCTGCAAACTAAATGCTAATAGTGGGCTATAGCACTCATTTTGCCACCCACTAATGTAGTCCAGTTAAACATGTCTCCAAGCCTGCCCGTGCAGCCTGGGTGTGCAGTTTTAAACTGTCATTTCAATCTGGCACAATAAAGCAATGAAAGTTAGGAAGCATTATATTCCTTAAAGACACCCATATCTCCACTTTTTAACCATACTAGGAGGACCCAACATTAAAGGGACACTGTGATCCCATCTAGGTATTTTTATTTCACTACAATTAGACCCCGGCTATAAAAATATCAAAAACGCTCCCTGGAATATGGTTGCGCCCATCCTGGTTTTAGGGACCGGGATAAGACAGATGATGAAGTACGACACCAATAGGGTGTGTGAGTCACACATAAAAACATTTTGTGGTACCTTGTGTGGGACATTGAATACACTTCTATTGGCAAAAGGGTACATTTGACTTCTTAGTGATAGTATAATATTTGCGAGGCGGTATCCAGTGATCCTGCAACATGGTTACAAACACCTCTCTTCCCTCTCCAGAGAGTGAATGCAAACTCCCTTGTGCTTGTGTATCAAAAATAAACCCTTTGCAATGCCTGTCTTCCGTTTTACACTTATAAGCCCATAGGACAGGGTATACCGTTTTTAAAAAGGAGGCACATACATTTATTGTTTTATATATCCTGGTAATGAAAAAACTCCTAAGCTGTTTTTTACAGTTGCAAGACTTAGGTTAGCACTGGTTGACACCATTACATTTAATAAGTGCTAAATTCAGGTTGTTGGTAGTTGAACAAATGGTTACGGGACTAATTTTAGTAGTAATTAAAAATTTTACTTAATGGTCAAGTTGGATTTTAATACTATTGTGGAAATTACACTTTTAGAAAGCTGGCATATATCTGCCTAAAACCAAAATGCTTTCCAGCTATCGCCTAACCCCTGATGGCTCCCCTCGGATGAGATGTGTATTGCTCCTAGGCAGTGGACAAAGGGCTATGGGTGTGGAGTGGGGGACTCCACACTTGACAGGATAGTCAAGGGGCTGCGCTCAGCCCTTTCATGGGCTACAAGGAATGCCTACCTTGTCACTGGCAAATGAAGCTCACACTAGGCCTGCTGCACTTTTGTCTCTTTAGTCAGGCATGCTGCAAATCGTGTGGGAGGGGGCAACCTGATCACAACTGGTTTAGAGAGTGGACAAAGGCCTGCCCTTAACCCACACCCTGGCACTGGGTATAAAAGTGGACCCCAAAAACTTTCCTCTTCAGAACACTCCTGGAAATGTGAAGAATCAGAGTAAATGTTGCCTTGCTGTTTTAAGATCTTGAAGGAAGGCTGTACCTGCTTGCCTTGAACTCAGGACACCAACAGTGACTCCAGTCAGTTGGCTAGCTATGCGTTTGAGCTACAGGGACACAACAATCTTCCAGAGGCCGTTTGTCATGAGCCACTCACCTGAACACTGGGAGGTTCCAATGGGGTGACGATCGAACCCGACTCCCACTAAAGACCTTTCCTTGGTAGCAATGAATGGTATTCACACTGCCCCAGTGAATGTTCCCAAGGGGAAGGGGAAATGGGAATGAGAGACAAACAAAGAAACAGATCGCACATGGTTTGCACATCTCTCAGGACACTGGACTGCCTTGGCTGGAGGGTGATGCTCTTAACCTCTGTAAAGAACAAGTTATGTTAATACACAATTGTTAAGCGAAAACAGTTATTGAGGAATTACTTTTGCTAACTGAATAGTTGATTACCCTTTCAAAACAGTCCTTGGGGATGTCATTGCCAAAAGCGAAACAGGGTTCTTTTGGCTGATTTAGCAATAGGTTCATCCTTGGTCCAAAACCAAACTTGGGTCTCATTGAATCCAGAGTTCTTTATATTTAGAATGAAACTGTCTTAACAAATCCTTAGATGGAGTTTTGTCTATCAAGCATAATGATGTCTTTTTTGCAATGAATCTGAGAGATAAGCACTTCCAGGAGTGTATGCAAGACACAATACACTTTTGTCCATTTATCTATCGGTTTCCTACAATTTAATTATGATTTCCAAAACTCATGAACTGTCCTTTTTGTGTATTTTGTTAAAAATGTTCAAACTCTTGCGCTGTTCATATTACATCTGCCTTTAGCAAAGGAAGTGGTTTACCTGAACGTCAGTTGAGATCTGATCATCAGGTGGTGGTTCCGTGATAAGTTATTCTTGTTTTTTCTTTCTGCATTTGTTTGTAGGAAGACTGCATCAGCTTCAGGACGAGGAGCGCTGCTGGCAAAAGATCCAAGATCTGATTGATTGCTGTGGGAGGGTGGGGCTGAAAGACGCCAAGCCGGGCCAGGTGACAAGCAGGACAACTGGGGTTGCTTTGATTTGAAGAGCTGGAGCTGCTTCAAGAAGGTGAGAAGGATTAGAAGCAGGAGAATTCCGGAGATCAGATGTATGGATTGAGTGACAAGGCAAAGCGCTCGTTCCAGATCCTGGGGGATTTAAATAGATAGTAGGTGCGCAAAGTGTGGTGTCGATGAGTCATCGGAAATTAGATTGGGGCTGTAACAAATCAGCGAGTCATCCGTAATTACCAATCAGTGAGTCATCCACAATTATTAGCAGGAAACAATTCAGTGAATCATCAGTAATTACTGACCGGAAAATAATCAGTGAATTATCAACAATTACTGACAGGAAACAATCAGTGAGTCATCAGCAATTACTGGCAGGAAACAATTCAGTGAATCATCAGCAATTACTGGAAGAAAAAATTTAGTGAGTGATCAGCAATTGCTGCTAGTGTAGGGAATCAGTGGCCAATACGATAACACGTGTAAAAACATGAATGTCTCAGAAGAACTTGTTCTTTGTTCAAAGGTCAAGAGCCATCGTAGGGGCAACAAAAGCACTTGTGAAAAAACACATACCTACTTGTGTGTACACTAATATTGCTATTAGAGAATTCCTACTCCAAGTAATGTCTTAATAGAGAAGGGAACCACACTAGGGACCATGACAGGAAAGAGCGGTGGAACAGGACAACTGGGTCATGGCACCTTTCGCCCTGTAACGGCCCAGTTGACCAGTTCCAACTGGACTTGCCATGGACCTAGCTGCTGGTCTCTGCTTGAGGAAGTCCTAATGTCCAAGTGAATCCCTCCCAGCCATGGACCCATGGCTTGTTTTAGAAGGTACTCATACTATCCCTAAACTGCAAGTAGTGGGTATTCGAACCTTTTTTCCAACTTTCTATCTGTAGAACCAACAGAGACCGTGCTTGCTGTTGAAGTTGTAGCAGTCAATGTTGAATTGCCAGTTGCCCTCAACTTGCCGGTTTGCCCAGTGGGCGTAGCAGCCGAGGCCGCTGCAGGTAACAGTGGTGGGGTGGGGGGGGCGGCTGGGGGGGATTGCGGGAGACGTCCAAGAGGAAAATGTATTAATACCTCCCCACCACTTTTACATGCAGCGGCTGGGGAGGAGATCCAACTTCCAGAAGTGTGACTGTATAAGGCTTCTCCTGGATCAACACCAAGAAGCATCAAATTGACATTGATTCTTTCCTGGGTACAAACTTTGGGCTTCACCCACTTGGAGCTTGTCCACCTTCATCAATGACAGCACCAGGACCCGGCTCTCCAGCAACTCACAATCATCGAGTCCCATTTTGGAACCAGCTTGCTCCACCAACCACTCATTAATTTATTTTTAAAAAACTTTTTTTTAGTCCTCATATGCCACTTCCCAACCTTTCTCTCTTTGTAGCGCCCTGGGGTGTTATTCGTCTCATATATGAAAGATTCTTGCTTACTAGAAGGTGGAGGGGGATGCCATGCCGTGACCAAACCTTCCAAGGCAAGTTTCCTCCAAGAGATTCGAAGCAACTTAATCATAGGACCATTTCTTTTCGTCTTTACAATAAACCAAAATTTAAACATCTTTTATCCCTACCCGACACCCATAGTGCTTCAAGAATAAAGTCCAAAATCTGTGCTTCTTTTTATAATGACCTGCCATATCCAATTTACCTATAGCTCTCATAGCTCTAATCCAGGTCAAGTCTGTCAGAGGATCAGGAGAAACCCACAGTCTACAAATTTCCCTCCGGGCCAACAAAATAGCATAGAACACCAACTTCATTTTATCACCAAGGCCCTTACCTTGTAAGTCCAGTCTTCCTGTAATAATCGTTTCAGGGCTTACCTTGATACTTTGCTTTAGCACCACTGATAAGCAGTTACTTACAGCATCCCAGAAGACCTTGATCGCCGGACATGTGACAAACATATGAATATCATCCTCATTTAGGCTATTACATTTAGGGCATCTTACATTTCCACCGTCTTAAATTTGGCCAACCTCTTTGGAGTCCAATATGCCCTGTGGAGAGTGAACAAATGATTCCTTCTTAAATTCGCAGGCTTTACCACCTTATATAGAATCAACATAGTTACTTGCCATTGTTCTTCTGTCGCAATCCTCGGCAAGCACTCTCCCCACAGGGTCTCCGGCAGTAGAAAAAGGCCATCTTCCAACTCAACAATAGCCCAATACCTCATCGCCACTTCTTTTTTAATACAATCGTCCGATGCCAACTTTTCCTCAAAGTCATTATGCCACCCAATGAGATGTTCTTTCCCGGCTGCCCAGCTTTGAATCTGAACATATTTAAAGTTAGAAAACTTAGCACCCCAATATGACTCGCAGACAGACCACGGCAATAAACTTCCATCTACAAATAGCTCGCCCCATTTCTGAGGACCTTCTATTTTTAATGCCTTTGCCAATGCATCTCCCGTCAAACTTGGGGCGCCCGGAGTTTCCCAGATTGGTGCTCCAGCACTGAAATATGGAATTTTTGTGGCCCTCCTGACCCGATACCAGACCGTAGCCAAATCTCTTAAGACCTTCAGTCTTACTTTTTTAAAATATTTTGGGTCCAAAAATGTATACATGAAACCAGCCTGTTTGATCTTCTCAACTCTTAACAAGGCAGAGAATAATTCCCCTATAACCGAGTTCCCTGGAGTTCCCAAAAGCATTCTACAGTTCTTGAGCAAAAAAGCCCAGGAATAAATCTGAAAGTCCGGGGCTGCCAGACCTTCCTTAATACACTTTCTCCTAATTTTTTTCCAAGATAATCGTGATCCCTTGGATGACCAGATGAATGACCCGATCTCACTCTGCAACTTTGCCAGCCCGTCCTTCTCAAACATAAGAGGAATAGAATCAAATAAAAAAGTTATCTTCGGCAACACCATCATCTTGACCAAATTAACACGACCGAAAATAGTTAATGGAAGATGACTCCAGCCCCTCATTAGCATGGAAATATCCTTCCTGGTTTTAACAAAATTAGTTGTGGCAAGTTGCTTTATGTCCTGAGTAATTTGGACCCCCAAATATCTGATCTGTTTTTTAAGAATTGCAGCCTCCGTTACCAGGTTCCAAGACATAATTTCGGTTTTATCCGTATTTAAGCAATACCCTGAAGCTTCGCCAAAGTTCTTTGTAATAATATCTATTATGGCCAGTGTTTGATTCAAGTCAGATGTTAAAATGACTATATCGTCCGCGTAGAGGCCAATCTTTCTGGTCCAACCCTGAAATCTAAAAGGAGGGATACTATCTGCCTCCCTAATCTTACAAGCCAGCGGTTCGATATAAAGATCAAACAAAAGAGGGGATAAAGGACATCCCTGCCTAGTAGTACCCCTCATTACCTTTATAGGCTTGGTTAATACTCCATTAATTAATATTCTAGAGGTGGGGGACTGATAGAGACATATTAAAGCTTGACCACAGTTTTCCCCCAATCGTAAGTGCATTATTAAAGCCTTCAGAAAAACCCAATTTACGCGGTCAAAAGCCTTGGCGGCGTCAAGAGCAACAACCGCCAGGGGAAGCTTCTGATCAACAGCAACATCAATGCTAGTTATCAGAGAGAACGTTAGTTCCTTTAGATACCTGCCCTTAATAAACCCCTTTTGATCCTCGTGAATAATACAAGGGATCACCTTAGCCAACCTATCTGCCATGATCTTTGCAAACAGTTTATAATCACTATTTAAAAGTGAAATGGGCCTGTACGACTCCATGTATTTTGGTGATTTCCCAGGTTTTGGAAGAACAATTATATTTGCCTGATTCCAGGATGCAGGAAGCTCTATGCTGCCAAGAAAAACCCCATTAAACACCTTAGTTAATAGCGGTGACAGACTCCCAGATAGACTTTTATACACTTCTACAGGAAGGCCATCTGGGCCTGGTTCCTTGCCTAACCTAGCTTGTCTGATGGCCTCCTCTATTTCTCCATGACTTATCTCTTGGTCCAAAAAATTCTGAAGGTCATCAGTTAAAGGCTTTAAGACTTTTAGCCAATCCTCTATCCGCTGCATGTCCGGGCTCAGATCCTCCCTGTACACCTCCTCAAAATATTTATAAAAAGCCTCCACAATATCCTTTGTTTCTGTAACCATGCCTCCTGCTTCACCTGCTTTCACTTCTTTAATCATGTTCCTTATCCGGTCTTTCCTAGCTTTCCAGGCTAGTAATTTGCTTGTGCTCTCCCAATATTCAAAATGGGCCAGACTACTGGCCTCCCATTTTTCTTTTACCCGATTATTCACCACGGAGGCTAATTTCTCTTTCAGATCTACCAGTTTTTGAACAATCTCTTCCTTCGGGGCTCTCCCCCTATTTACAATAGCTGCTTCGCCCTGCCTAATTTCAAGTTCCAGACGTTCTACTTCATAGAAATAATCTCTTCTTCTGCTTGCCCCGATAGCACCTAATCTGCCCCGAAGAAAAGCCTTAGCCGTCTCCCATACAATGTCTATCTTAGCCGAGCCCACATTGTGTTCAATAAATGCCTCAACTTCCTGCTGTAGACACTGCATTGCCTCCTGGTCATACAAAACTGTACGATCCAACCTCCATACTGAATCCAAATCGCGAGTCCCGATCACAAGTTCTAAAGTAACCGCTGAATGGTCAGATAGATGTACTCCAAAATGCATAATTTGTTTTACCTTATCCACTAATCTTGCGTCTATTAAAAAATAGTCAATTCTAGATTTGTGGCGATACTTTTTATTATAAAAAGTGTAACCTACATTTTCCCCTGCCCTCTGTCTCCACACATCACACAATCCAAACTGATCCATCAAACCCCTTAATCTAGATGCCATTTTACTGTTTACCTGGGCTCTACTGCTCGCCGATCTATCTAGCTTAGGATCCAACACTGTATTGAAATCTCCAGCAAAAACTATAAAACCTGTAAGACCCATCATCTCTTTAGCTAGTTCATCCAGCGGACCAACATCATCTTGATTTGGGCCATAATATCCTATAACATTATACATAAGGCCACCTATCTTCAAATTTACTATCAGCCACCTACCCTTAATATCTGCCTTCTTACCCTCAACCTGACAATCTAGTCCTTTTCTGACCAACAAAACAATACCTTTTGTTACCACCGTCTGTGGCGTATAAAAAGCATAATTTAACCACCGGAGTGAACCTATAAATTTCTTGCTCTCTTCCTCCGTTAAATGGGACTCTTGAAGAATCACTCATTAATGTCCACTTTTTCTCTATAAATATTTGTAAGTCACAAGGAAATCTTTCCACCAGGATGAGCCCAGTCCTTCTATTCAACTTGTGCACCATCACGGTTGGCCTTAAATTTCACCCGGTCATACACAACCAGATACCCATGGTTGATGCTTTGTGTTTTTAGCACTATTTTCATTTCAAATTTTATATATTCAGATCTTGGCTTGTACTTATTGGAGTTTGGTCATTTTGGTGGCACTTTATTTATTGAAATATCCTCTATTTTTCTGAATTTGTTTGGGATGTTTCTGGTGTTGCGTTCTAACTTCATTTCAGTGCTGTTTGAGTCCTGCATAAATACTTTTACACTTTGGGCCACATTCATGAAGTTTATGGAGAAGGGCGATGCAGCATGTCACCTTGCTGCGCTGCCTTGCATCACAGGGAATGGGCAAGAGTAAGCCATTTTGATCCAAATGGCACATTCCTGTCCTTTTCCCTTGTACTGGTGCCATTTTGGCAGTCTAAAGCGATACCAAAGGGGATGATGGACGGAGCGCTTGAGCAAATCAAACACTCACCCCCAGTCAACTGATCTGGGTTTAATCCATCATCATTCATTAGCTCACTCCACCACCCCAGTTCAGACATGGCCATATGCAAATCAGTCTGACCCTGTGACTCATGGGAACAGCCCAGCCCGAACTGCCAAGCCATGTCTTCCCTGGACCGGAAACAAGCATCCTGGGACCGGTTTTGGGTTCATAACCCTCATCAGCCAGGCTATCTTGAACCCAGTGGCAAAGTGAGCAAGGGACCCATGTCTGGGCATACCCTGCCAACTTAGGGCGAACAAAGCGATACCAAAGGGGATGATGGACGGAGCGCTTGAGCAAATCAAACACTTACCCCCATTCAACTGATCTGGGTTTAATCCATCATCATTCTTTAGCTCACTCCACTACCCCAGTTCAGACATGGCCATCTGCAATCAGTCTGGGCACAGTCAAGACTGATTTGCATATGACTGGGTCCAAACTGGAATGGCATGGTGAGCAAAAAAACGATGGATTTAGACCCAGATCTCTGTACTGGGGTGAATGTATGACATTGTTCTGCATTCTGTCCATCAATAGATCTTATTGCATATGTCACCCTGAGTGGGACGGGTATGCTCAGATGTGAGTCCCGTGCTCTTCATGCCACTGGAATCAAGCTATCCTGGCTGAAGAGGGGTGAAACCCCGAAACCGGTCCTAGGATGCTTGTTTCCAGTTCAGGGAGGACCTGGCCTGGCAGTTCGGGTTGGACTCTTCCCATTGGGCACAGGGTCAAGACTGATTTGCATATGGCTGGTTCCAAACTGGAATGGCATGGTGAGCAAAATAACGATGGATTTAGGCCCAGATCTCTGTACTGGGGTGAATGTATGACATTGTTCTGCATTCTGTCCATAAATAGTTCTTTTTGCATTTTGGCAGTCTAGCATCAATGCAGGGACCTTTTTAAAAAAAATGTTTTATTTTTTATTTTGTCCTCATTGCACCATGGCTACTACACTCTGGGCCGGTTATACACACCCTTGATCCGTCTGTGGTCCAAGCAGTTTCGGACTCACACCTTCCACAGCACTAGTCTATTGCAAGGGGGGATGGGCTAAAAGCCTCCCACCACCTTAATTCATGGCTTGATGTAATCATTGGACTAGTTATCAGTATTTATGACCCACCTACAGGCTTGTCAGCCTAACCATTTCAGGAAGTCCTCCCACATTTCTGCGGACCTTCGTGGGATCCCTTTGGTATCTAAATTACATGTCAATTTAACCACACTTAGCCAGGCTCTTGAATTCGAGGGGGTGGGGATCCAACCAGTGTTTATAAATCTCCCACCTGGCCAGGAGTAACAGATAAAATAGTAGACTCCGTTGCTTACAATTTAGAACCTGTTGGCAGACAAAATCCACCCCGAGGAGCACCATTGTTTTGGTTAAGATTATATTTTCTACTAAGATGGCCCTTATAGTGTCTTCTACAGTCTTCCGAAAATTCTTTTAGTTCTGAACATGTAAAAAAGACATTGACGTCGTTAGCCCTAGGGTAGTTACATCTCTTGCAAGTAGGAACGTGCTGTGACACAAACTTGGCTAGTCTTTGCGGTGTCCAATATAGCCTATGGATAACAAAAAAGTGATGGCGCTTAAAGTTAGCTGGTGTTACTGTAGCATAGAGTTATTTCACAGAGCCTATCCACAAAGATCGAATGCTACCCTCCTGCAATATATCTGACCAGACCTCCGAGGGGTCCTTCATTTTCACTTCCTCTGCCTCCAAGAAGTGTCCGTACCATATTGCCACTTTCTTAGCTTTCTGACTGGTATCCTGGAGCGAGGCCTCGAAATCCCAATTACCTCCAACTTCATCTACTACACTCAGAGCCCATGAAGTAAGCTGCAAGTACTTGAACCTAGAAAGCCTGTTGCCTGACCTAATGTTCAGGACCTCCCAGGGGACCAATCCTCCTGTTGTTATAAAGTCTCCCCATTTTGTTATCCCTGCCAGCTTTACGGATGTACTCAGGGCATCTTCCAGACATTCCGGCGTCCCCGGGGATTCCCAAATTGGGGCAAATTTGGAGAAGTAACCAATCTTTAAAGTCTGTCTCACTACTAGCCAAAGACTTAAGACTGCTCTCAAGACCTTTGACCTTACTATTTTAAAACAAGTTTGAGCTCCAAATTTATATAAGAAAGCTCCTCCAACATCTTTAGTCATTTCTCGCAATATTAGACCCCAAGTAGTGTTTGCAAATTATTTAATTGAAAGGCCATACAATAAAGTATGAGGTCTGGTAGTGCTAACCCCCCATTCTTAAGACATCTTCTAAGTTTTTTCCAGGAGAGCCGAACCCCCCGGGATGCCCAGATAAAACTAGATATTTTCCCTTGTATTTTGTTGATTTCATCTTTGGGGAAACTGAGTGGTATACAGTTAAAAAGGTATGTTAACTTTAGAAGAACAGACATTATTATCAAATTGACCCTCCCATATATTGACAAACGTAAGTTCTTCCACCTGGCTAGTTGTCTATCTACCTCCTTCATCACTCTCTTCAAGTTACGTGAAGGGATCTCATCAATTTTATCCACAATTATTATACCCAGATATGTAATCTCTGAACATACTCTACCACCCCACCCTACCATGTTCCAGCACATTACTTCCGTTTTTGAAATATTGACGAAATACCCAGAAAGTGCACCAAATTCAGTTGTCAGTTGTTCTATCTTAATCAATGTTTGTGCTGGATCAGAAGTGTAAATTACCAAATTATCTGCATATAAGGCAATTTTACTGTGCGTTGGAAGCTGGTGGAGAGGAATAATCTGCTCATCTGTTCTTAACTTGTACGCAAGAGGTTCAATGTATATATCAAAAAGAAGAGGCGACAAGGGGCAACCCTGTCTTGTCCCAGTATTGATTTTGAAGCTCCCTGTCAGGGAGCCGTTTAAAAGAATTTTGGCCATGGGCTGCTCGTATAGTTTTTGTACTGCCCTAATAAAATCAACACTGAAGCCCATTGTGCCTAAATATCCAGCTGACACGATCAAAAGCCTTGGCGGCGTCAATAGTGATCACCGCCAACGGGATTGATCTCGCAACTGCTAGTTCTACAGTCCCTATTAATGAGAGAGTAAGTTCTTGTATTTGTCTCTTAGGGACGGAACCTTTCTGGTCCGTATGTATCAACTGAGGGACCACCGTGGCCAGTCTCCATGCCAGTATACCTGGATACATTTTGTGGTCCACATTTAGTAAGGAGATTGGTCAATATGAGTCGGCCTTTCTCGAATCCTTGGCCGGTTTTATGATTAAGGTAATTATGGCCTCATTCCACGAGTACGGAATCCGTCCTTCCTCCTTATATACAGAATTAAAGAGATCCACCATTCCTGGTACTATCTCCTCTGCTATCAACTTATAGACCTTGACCGGTACAGAATCAGGGCCTGCCGCCTTACCGTTCTTCATGTGTTTAAGTTGTTCTCGTATTTCCTCTTCCGTAATTGGTGCATCAACCCTGTTCCTCCCTTCTGTTGTTTAAACTGGGAGACCAATGTTATTTAACCAGCCCTTTAAGACCTCTTCATCCAGGCTCTCAGATTCTGCATATAGTTCTGAGAAAAGTTTTACCAAGCTTTCCTGAATTTCCTCCTCATTATTAGTGATATCCCCTTCAGGATTAATAACCAACTCTCATATGTGGTTTCTCGCCCTATCTGCCGTCGCCTTCCAAGTTAATAGTGCTCCAGCTTTTTCGCCATACTCAAAATGTTGCATACGCCCTGCCTCCCACCTTCCCCTACACTTTGTTGCAAATCTGATCCTATAATTCAATCTGGCTTCATCCAACTTTTTTGACGTCTCCTCACAATGCTGTGTATCCTGCTGTATCCTCCTTCGAACAACCCGATCTCTTCCTACAACTTTCTTAACTCAGCTCGCTCTGCTTTGTTCTTATATGAGAACTGACTTTGTAAAACCCCCCGGATATAGGCTTTGAAAGTGTCCCAAATGCCACCGATTGGTGCTTAGTGAGCATTGACCTGGAAAATGTCTAAGGTTATTTTCTTCAAAAGGGCTGCCATGTCTAAATCAGATATTATGGCTCTCTTTAACGACCATCTAACATTTTTCCTGACGTTTATTTACCCCAATGTGATACTAACCATATTATGATCAGAGATATGTCCTGGAAGTATATGGACCTCTTTTGTTTTACCCTCCCACTCTCTATCTACTAATAGGTAATCCAGCCATGAAAAGTGATACTTCTTGCTATGAAGAGTGTAGCCTCTTTTTCCTTTCATTAGGTGCCTCCAAGAATCAACCATACCAAGCTCATTTAACATATGTTTAAGGGCCTACCTTGTCTTTGGCACTTGGGCCTGGACACCCCTCCTACTTGTGGATCTATCTAATATTGGGTCTAGAAGAGTATTAAAGTTGCCTCCTATTATTATTGGTGACGTTGCCCCTGCTAATCTTAATTGCATATCCACTATATACTGGGGGTCGTCCATATTCGGACCATAAAAACTGGCACACACAAAATCAGAACCCAAACATTTAAGAGTGGCTGTGAACCATCTACCTGAACTATCAGCATTAGAAGCAGTCCTCTCCACACCTGACCCCTTCCTGACGATTATTGTAACACCTTTGGAGTATTCTAATTGGTTTGAAGCTACGTAGCTCCCTATCCAACTTTGTTTTAAGTATAATCCCCTGCTCTCACTCGCCGTTAAGTGGGTTTCTCATATGATACATACTTGGGCTTCAGATTCTTCTAAATACCTCATTACCAGCCTTTTTCTGTTTTTTTATCTTAATCCATTTACGTTCCAAGTTGCAATTAAAACCTTATTGTCTCTCCCTGCTATTTATCTTAAAGTGCCCCAATCTCTTGGACCCGAGGATCTCTGGTTCTTTATATTGAAAATGAGCCCTGAAAATGTGTCTAATATGTCTAATGAGGACTTATTTTTTATTTTCTCCCGCTGCTCCCCCCCCCAGTGCACCCTTAACCCCACCATAGAAACCCTCCCCAAACTATCAGGCATAAAGCCTATTGAGCCGCCAAAGGATGAAAACTTTTCTGTAATTATAACTGAGCTTCCCCTCCCACCCCCTGTGAAAGTTTTAATAACTGTGTGACCAGTTTATATTTATTACAATTATGTGTTTTCTCTCCCTTTTTTTTTTAGCATTTCATTTTCACTCTTCTTAGCTCTTCCATAGGTTGGATTAACGAACGTGTTTGCTCAGGAGTGCCCCTCTTTCCTTATGGGATCAATCAAACTATCTGCCTCTTCTATGGTCCATATATTGCGCATTTGGTTATTCCACATGACGCGGAGCATAGCTCGGAATTTTAGTTGGGCCTTAGCCCCCAAATTATTGAGCTCCCCCATTTTTTTTACCCAGTTCCCATTGTTTATGGTCAGTTGCGTGACATAGATCTGATCAGATATTGAATTGAGGTTTTAAATTGTATAAGGACCATTCCTCAGTGCAGCCAGCAAAATAGCTTCCTTAACTGAATATGAGAGAAAATTTATCAAGATTTTCCTTGGTTTCTGGCGCTGTGGGTTTCTCTTGAATGGGTCTCTATGAACCCACTGTATTTCTCGATCCAGGTCGACATCTGATCTGTCCTTCAGGGCTGTCTCCAATAATAGTTTAATCACAAATGCTTTGAGATTAGACCCCTCCTCCATGTCAGGAATATTTAAAATCCGCAGATTGTTTCTCCGGGAGTGGTTTTCTAATCTATCCAAATCCTCCCTGAGACTAGCATCTTCTTTGACTAACGCCTCAACTCCTTTTGTGTTATTTGAGATGTCCTTCCATATCGAGCTTACTTCCTCTTCAAGCTTCCCTGTTAGAATAGCGACATCATCCAATTTTTGTGCAAGAACCGTGCAAGAGGCCTGGATATCCGCTTGGTTCACCTCTGATGTCTCAAACCAGTTTCTTAGCTCTCTCTTAAGATCGATAAGGATAGAAGCCAATGGGACATCTGGGTTTTCTAAGGGTGGCTGGGGTACCACTGAGGAACCTGCTAGCACCAACGCGCTTGAAGGGGCCAACAGGTTTTTTGTTTGTGCCTGGGGTCTCTACCCCCGCTTGCCTGCTCGATCTCCGGGATCTCATAATCTTGGAGGATACTAAACCTATTCTGAGTTGTAACTTAAAAATCAGTCTCAGCATCTCCATCTTCTCGTATTTCTTGGCCCCCTTGTTTCTCCTCTCCTAAGTTGGTTACAGGCTTAGTGGGCTTAATGGGCACAGTGGGGTTGACCTCTGGTTCACTTAATTGATTCTGACCCCCCCACTCATACCACCTCTAGTGCCTCCTGATGCCATTATGTGTGTCAGTACTTTATAGTATGCTTCTAACGATGGGGTGATTGTAGTTTGCAGGGGGGAGATTTTTTTTCCCCTGCTGCAGGGACACTTACCCTGATGTCTTGCTACCTTTCCTGCTTTTGTGACCTTCGAGGGAGCTCTGCCAGCCGAATATCCCCGGGGGCTGCCTTAGCATTAGCTGCTAGCAGACTAAAATTTTGACTTACCCTTGTTGAACTCTCCAAAACGCTGAGGGCCCGGGTACAAAGAGTGTACCTCGAAATCCTATCCGGATTTACACCAGGGGTCTTAGCTCTCTTCTCTAAAGACATAGAACTCTCCTTCTCCATAGGGGGTAAAGGTCATTTGGCAAGGTCTTCTTTCAAGTGCTTTCTGTCCGTGCCATCTTGCTGAGAGCCCCCTAAGTGATGGAACCGGATTGTACCCCCTCTCTGGTGACTCAGACACACCGTATGCGCCGCAAGGAGGCTTGTGCTGACTCTTCCCTTCTGTGCGCGCGCTGCTCGAAGACGCTGCAGCAATCCCGCTGCCTTCTACCACGTCGGCGTTATCCCCCTGTCTCTGAGGCTGGAGATGCCCTCACCAGTCGGCCGAGTCGAGTCGATAACATTCGAATTCCCCAATTTTGGTACGCAGTAATGAAAAAAAGAAGATTATTATTTTTGCATCATCTTCCTGCTACTCCGTGCATCATATTACAAGTGAAGAGGTGGGCAGAGGGTGCTCATACCCTCATATCTCTCATCCCCTCCCCCCGCGGTCCGCGACCATTTCCCCCCAATACAGGGACCGTTGCACTATGGTGCAAGGGAGCCTCTGTTGCAGACAGGTTTGTTTTTATGTAGGAAGGGGCACCTTCCTTCACAAAAAGAATACTTGGAGGCGTTTTCCTCTTTCTATGTTTGCTGCACAGGAAAAGAGAATGAGAAATAAACATATTTCTCCTTGTTACGCTGATCTTTTTGACACATGCCCAGGTTAACAAGATCTTTTAAATCTGGAAATGTGTCAAAAACCCTGAGAGTTGTGTGGGAGTACCCATGGAACACCTTCCCAGGGTAGAGTAACACAATGCAGCTTTTTGCGCTAGATTGTGTTACTCCATATTTTTGGAGCTACTCAAAGTCACACAAACTGGATTTGCATGGCTTTCAAAAATATTTCTTGAGGTTTGCGTCACTCTTACACCACGTTGCATGGTGCAGGAGCGACGTAAACCGGGTCATAAATATGGCCCTTGGTCTCTAAGTTAAGCATGACTGTTTTGTGCCAAGCTACCAGTGGTTTAAGCACAGGTTTATTTAGAGTGAGAAACTGTGAGGAAAATGCAGGCAGAGCCACATGTTTTCCAACAACGCAAGCGCTACTACAGTTGCATTAACAACGCATATGCCTAAATCACGCGTTAACCACTGGTTAAGGCAGTGCGTGGTCTAGTTGCTGGCTGGCAGAAGCAGGGAGGATCAGGAGAGCCAGAGGATGTGGTGAGATAAGTGGGGTTGGGCCGGGTTTTGGAGTGGGGTGGCAGGTAGTTTGTATGTGCTGGGGTAGTTTTCAAGGCTGGGAGGGTCGGGTAGTTTTCAGGGCTGACGGGGTTTGGGGTATTTCTCAGGGCTGGGGTGGCCAGGATAGTTTTCAGGGCTGGGGGGTCGGGAAATTTTCAGGACTGGGGGGTCGAGGTAGTTTTCAGAGTTGGGTGGGTTGGGGTAGTTTTCAGGGCTGGAGGGGTCAGGGTAGTTATCAGGGCTGGGGCGTTGAGGTGGTTTTTAGGGTCTGGGGGCAGGGATTTCTTTAGGGCTTGGGGGCCAGGGATGTTTTTAAGGCTGGGGGCAGTTGGTTTTCAGGAGGGAGGAGGGCAATTTGAGGACTCGGGCGGGGGCAGGAGGCGGGGAGTTAAGACTTACCTGTCAGGTCTTAATCACAGATATGTCTTTACCATACATGCCTTAACAACACATAATTCGTTGTAAAGGCATGCATGGTAAAGGAATATGTGTAGTTAAGAATTGCGTTGTTGAGACCGCGTAGAACCGGCATGATTGGTAAAAGCATGCGTGGTTCCATCACACAACCATTTAGAGTCTTTAGTGGTACTCCTTGATAAGGATTGTGATTAATATTTGAGGTGGATCTTCACCCTCCTTCAACTAATACTAATCCAATCCATTACAGTATATACATGCGCTCCACTTGATGCAATAGAATATGTTTGGGCCACCAGCAGAATGTAATGAAGGACCTTCTGAGATCCTGAGTGGTGGCACTGATCTCAAGTGGGGGCAATGTGTTTAGATATAACTTACGATTTAAAAGCAGCTGATGCAGAGTTCCATGTGCCTCCAGATTTCAGGCAGCAATAAAAATGTCAAAATAGCTCTTGTGATTAATGTTCCTGCTGGAGAGGGAGATCAGAGTTTTTTCTAGTGGTAATAGAGGGAGATCATAGTTTTGTCTAGTGGTAATTTTGACTCGCTGTAAAGTAGCACAGAGGGTTACTATGCCTGCAGCAAATAACAGATCTGTATTTAAAGCAGATAGCTGAGTGGATTAGTAAAGCTAGCCTTTATCAGCGCTTTAAAACAAATGAAATATATGCTAGGGAAGGGCCCTTTTGCTGGGTGTTAGTGAGGGAATCTCAGGAGGCCATTGTGGGGGTTGGGGGTGCTAATAACGATTGCTACCCCGGGCACTACCAGTGCTAAAGCCGGCCCTGGGCAGTGGCGTAGAAAGGGGGGTGCGGTTGGTGTGGGCCGCTCCGGGAGTCATCACTGAGGGGGGTGACAAAATGGCAAAAATATGTGTTTTAAACGCATATTTTTGCCATTTTGTCAAGCCGGGGGTGACAAGAAATTTTCAGCACGGGTATCATCTGGCATTGCTACACAACTGTCCCTGGAAGCTGACGGGGCCTACTTTGCACCCCTGATTATCCACATTATTAAGTCTGGTCTGTTGGCCGAAATGGACACTAATCCTGTTTCTATGAACCATGAAATTTACACCCGCAGATCAGATTTTTGTGCCTGGAAGTTCCACCTACGCACACAGGCCCAGTGTGACCAAACGCGCTATGTGATTGACAGTTTTCTAAATACGTTCTTGCTGTTCTAGGATTTTGAGGTGATGGTAAATTGCTGTCACCAGCACAGAATAAATAAAACAAATTGGACCAAATGAGGCACACAGGAACGGAAAGCAAGTCATATGGAGGTAATTAGAGCACTGGTTTTTCTGCTGGTTTTATGTGGTAACGAATACAACAACACAAATAAATCAAAATAAAAATAACAGCTCGTTCCTAAAACACATTACTCACTCTCCAGCCTCCTCTTGAGCACACAATACCGAGTCAGTCAGAATTGCTGGATTTCCTCACAGACCAGTTTGTCGACAGCTGTAAATTTTGACGCTGGTGCCTGCGGGGAAGTGGAATCTCAGAGCGGCAGGAAGCCGTCCCCGGTTCAAGGGCCATGAATGCTGCTGGACATGCCAAGATCTGCAGACCTGATAATTCATTATATTTTTACTGTTCCCAATGCTCGTGATAGATTCTTCCTATAACTTCACATAATGTGCATGTATCATTTTAATGACTCCACAGGGAGCGACTGCCCAGAGAAAGTAACATTGTATTATTGTGCGAGCTGTTCTGTTTGTGATGTCTCTGTGTGATTTGTTCGGTGAATCTAGACGTGTAAGAAACGTATGTTAGACTATATCCTGAAATAAACACTAAACTGGCTATATAAAGAATGTCTGGGGCACTGCACTTTTCTAAGAACTCAGTCAGTAGCAACTTGTTTAATTTACCTCTATATTTAATTTAGAAATCAACATCTTTTGATTTACAATACAATTTGTAGGAATGCATTCATTTTCTATTAAAGTGGAAATTAATAATGTATTTTTTTCCGAGGAAATTTGCTATCAAGTGGAAAACCAAGGCAATTTTGTATACTTACACTGAAGGTTGAGGTTTTTTTATACACTAATATAGATCTGCCAACTAGGCAAGAGAAGAAAAGAACTGGCATTGGTGACTGTGCCATGTGTATAAGCAAAATAAATGATCTCTTGGAATTATCGATGATATTTTAGGATTAGTGGAAATATATCAAAACTCTAGGGCTGAATTACTTATACTGCCCCAGAATTCCTAATTTTTACCAGACACTGTTTAGCACGATGTTACATATTTGAATGAAATCAAAAACACAAACTGTGCTCTGCGAAAACCATTGGTAGGCGCTACACCCGCATGAACACTGTTACCGCATAAGACCTGCATTATATGATCCAGTCAGTATCTACATTTTGTAACAGGGGTTGCTGTTCTGATGTTAGAGGAGAGCATGTTGCTCAGTTGTTGTACCTAACACACATTTTGCCCGATTTTGACTGGTCTTGTCACAGATATACTCCCTTCATGAATTTCTGACATACAGTATGATTTTGTTTTGTCCTGGATCATAATGTGATTGTAATATAATATTTTTTAATACAATTCAATAAAACTGTTTTGCAGATAGATTGTGAAGTGGCTTTTGCATATTTCTTAAAGCACTGAAACTAACTGTTTGGTAGTAGGGGTTAGAATCACTTTTGTAGCAGTATCATTTTTATCCTTATGAATTGCCCTTAATAATTAAATATCTGTTTGACCTTCAGTAACTCATTTGAGCATTAAAGAATAACATAAATTAGAGCTTCAACCAGGATTATATTGGACTGCAGGCTATGTTTTAGTTTAATAATGGTAATCCAATAAAGCTCTCTTGTATCCTATTGACCCTCTCTGGCTGCATGGCTCCTTAAAATGTGTTGAACAAATAACTCCACCACAAAACCTTACCCATGCCATCCTTCTTCAGTGAGAATGTATGCACCCTTCAACTGGATCTCCTGGGAGTGCTGAATAAATCTCTCATAAAGGCTTATATATCCTCAGGGCCTCCAATGTACTATGATGACTCACTCTAATTTAAGAAACCTCTCATTATCCCCTGTGACATGGCTTTATGCCATTGGTACCACACAACATCATGTCCACACTTTCCAAAATCCCTCATTGGAATATTAACATCTCACCTCCTATCCCTGGAGTTCTGCCAGCCCAACTTTAAAATGGTCCCATCTATACTGCTCCACCACAGTTCAACAAGAGCATTGGATGGCACCTGCGTGTGCTTGGTCGGAGACCTTGATAGTACCTTAAGGTTGATCCCAAGAGATTTGCAAATTCTGTGAGAATAATCATTCTTCTTGAGGACCAGGTGCCAGCTGGGTGCAACTCTGTTTTTAGACTGTGCCCATCCACACCCAGCAGCCAAAGTTTAAAAGCAGTTGGAGATCTTAGACATATCACACTCTGTTCCTTCACTATGTTCAGGAGTTTCTGGTTTATTTCTTGGATGTCTGTGCCTCAGTTTTTCTTCTTGAACTCTGTGGATTGAAGAGCACCTGGAAAATGAACAGTCAAGTTAGTTTAACCCACTGGGTGGTCCATGCTCAGTAGCGTTTGACTCACCATTACCATGGACATTTACCTGGAAGTCTATTTGATATACCTGGTGAAGTGATAATTATCCTGTCATTCTCCATAAAACAAAGAACAATTTGGAATGGCATTTCCAATAAACAAAGCAAAGAATATATTGTGCAGTTGGGTTGTGATGTAAAGACGCAAAAACAACAATTGATGGACAGAATGCAGAACAATGTCGTACATTCACCCCAGTACAGATATCTGGGCCTAAATCCATCGTTTTTTTTGCTCACCATGCCGTTCCAGTTTGAAGCCAGCCATATGCAAATCAGTCTTGACCCTGTGCCTCATGGGAACAGTCCAGCCCGAACTGCCAAGCCAGGTCCTTCCTGGACTGGAAACATGCATCCTAGGACCGGTTTCGGTGTTTCACCCCTCTTCAGCCAGGATAGCTTGATTCCAGTGGCATGGAGAGCAAGGGACCCACGTCTGGGCATACCCTTCCAACTCGGGGTGACAAATGCAAAAACAACAATTGATGGACAGAATGCAGAACAATGTCATACATTCACCCCAATACAGAGATCTGGGCCTAAATCCATCGTTTTTTTTGCTCACCATGCCGTTCCAGTTTGAAGCCAGCCATATGCAAATCAGTCTTGACCCTGTGCCTCATGGGAACAGTCCAGCCCGAACTGCCAAGCCAGGTCCTTCCTGGACTGGAAACAAGCATCCTAGGACCGGTTTCGGGGTTTCACCCCTCATCAGCCAGGATAGCTTGATTCCAGTGGCATGGAGAGCAAGGGACCCACGTCTGGGCATACACTTCCCACTCGGGGTGACAAATGCAAAAACAACAATTGATGGACAGAATGCAGAACAATGTTATACATTCACCCCAGTACAGAGATCTGGGCCTAAATCCATCGTTTTTTTTGCTCACCATGCCGTTCCAGTTTGAAGCCAGCCATATGCAAATCAGTCTTGACCCTGTGCCTCATGGGAACAGTCCAGCCCGAACTGCCAAGCCAGGTCCTTCCTGGACTGGAAACAAGCATCCTAGGACCGGTTTCGGAGTTTCACCCCTCTTCAGCCAGGATAGCTTGATTCCAGTGGCATGGAGAGCAAGGGACCCACGTCTGGGCATACCCTTCCCACTCGGGGTGACAAATGCAAAAACAACAATTGATGGACAGAATGCAGTACAATGTCATACATTCACCCCAGTACAGAGATCTGAGCCTAAATCCGTCGTTTTTTTTGCTCACCATGCCATTCCAGTTTGAAGCCAGCCATATGCAAATCAGTCTTGACCCTGTGCCTCATGGGAACAGTCCAGCCCGAACTGCCAAGCCAGGTCCTTCCTGGACTGGAAACAAGCATCCCAGGACCGGTTTCGGGGTTTCACCCCTCTTCAGCCAGGATAGCTTGATTCCAGTGGCATGGAGAGCAAGGGACCCACGTCTGGGCATACCCTTCCCACTCGGGGTGACAAATGCAAAAACAACAATTGATGGACAGAATGCAGTACAATGTCATACATTCACCCCAGTACAGAGATCTGAGCCTAAATCCGTCGTTTTTTTTGCTCACCATGCCATTCCAGTTTGAAGCCAGCCATATGCAAATCAGTCTTGACCCTGTGCCTCATGGGAACAGTCCAGCCCGAACTGCCAAGCCAGGTCCTTCCTGGACTGGAAACAAGCATCCCAGGACCGGTTTCGGGGTTTCACCCCTCTTCAGCCAGGATAGCTTGATTCCAGTGGCATGGAGAGCAAGGGACCCACGTCTGGGCATACCCTTCCCACTCGGGGTGACAAATGCAAAAACAACAACTGATGGACAGAATGCAGAACAATGTCATACATTCACCCCAGTACAGAGATCTGGGCCTAAATCCATCGTTTTTTTTGCTCACCATGCAGTTCCAGTTTGAAGCCAGCCATATGCAAATCAGTCTTGACCCTGTGCATCATGGGAACAGTCCAGCCCGAACTGCCAAGCCAGGTCCTTCCTGGACTGGAAACAAGCATCCTAGGACCGGTTTCGGGGTTTCACCCCTCTTCAGCCAGGATAGCTTGATTCCAGTGGCATGAAGAGCAAGGGACCCACGTCTGGGCATACCCTTCCCACTCGTGGTGACAAATGCAAAAACAACAATAGATGGACAGAATGCAGAACAATGTCATACATTCACCCCAGTACAGAGATCTGGGCCTAAATCCATCGTTTTTTTTGCTCACCATGCCATTCCAGCTTGAAGCCAGCCATATGCAAATCAGTCTTGACCCTGTGCCTCATGGGAAGAGTCCAGCCCGAACTGCCAAGCCAGGTCCTTCCTGGACTGGAAACAAGCATCCTAGGACCGGTTTCGGGGTTTCACCCCTCTTCAGCCAGGATAGCTTGATTCCAGTGGCATGGAGAGCAAGGGACCCACGTCTGGGCATACCCTTCCCACTCGGGGTGACAAATGCAAAAACAACAATTGATGGACAGAATGCAGAACAATGTCATACATTCACCCCAGTTCAGAGATCTGGGCCTAAATCCATCGTTTTTTTTGCTCACCATGCCGTTCCAGTTTGAAGCCAGCCATATGCAAATCAGTCTTGACCCTGTGCCTCATGGGAACAGTCCAGCCCGAACTGCCAAGCCAGGTCCTTCCTGGACTGGAAACAAGCATCCTAGGACCGGTTTCGGGGTTTCACCCCTCTTCAGCCAGGATAGCTTGATTCCAGTGGCATGGAGAGCAACGGACCCACGTCTGGGCATACCCTTCCCACTCGGGGTGACAAATGCAAAAACAACAATTGATGGACAGAATGCAGAACAATGTCATACATTCACCCCAGTACAGAGATCTGGGCCTAAATCCATCGTTTTTTTTGCTCACCATGCCGTTCCAGTTTGAAGCCAGCCATATGCAAATCAATCTTGACCATGTGCCTCATGGGAACAGTCCAGCTCGAACTGCCAAGCCAGGTCCTTCCTGGACTGGAAACAAGCATCCTAGGACCGGTTTCAGGGTTTCACCCCTCTTCAGCCAGGATAGCTTGATTCCAGTGGCATGGAGAGCAAGGGACCCACGTCTGGGCAGACCCTTCCCACTCGGGGTGACAAATGCAAAAACAACAATTGATGGACAGAATGCAGAACAATGTCATACATTCACCCCAGTACAGAGATCTGGGCCTAAATCCATCGTTTTTTTTGCTCACCATGACGTTCCAGTTTGAAGCCAGCCATATGCAAATCAGTCTTGACCCTGTGCCTCATGGGAACAGTCCAGCCCGAACTGCCAAGCCAGGACCTTCCTGGACTGGAAACAAGCATCCTAGGACCGGTTTCGGGGTTTCACCCCTCTTCAGCCAGGATAGCTTGATTCCAGTGGCATGGAGAGCAAGGGACATATGTCTGGGCATACCCTTCCCACTCGGGGTGACAAATGCAAAAACAACAATTGATGGACAGAATGCAGAACAATGTCATACATTCACCCCAGTACAGAGATCTGGGCCTAAATCCATCGTTTTTTTTGCTCACCATGACGTTCCAGTTTGAAGCCAGCCATATGCAAATCAGTCTTGACCCTGTGCCTCATGGGAACAGTCCAGCCCGAACTGCCAAGCCAGGTCCTTCCTGGACTGGAAACAAGCATCCTAGGACCGGTTTCGGGGTTTCACCCCTCTTTAGCTAGGATAGCTTGGTTCCAGTGGCATGGAGAGCAAGGGACCCACGTCTGGGCATACCCTTCCCACTCGGGGTGACAAATGCAAAAACAACAATTGATGGACAGAATGCAGAACAATGTCATACATTCACCCCAGTACAGAGATCTGGGCCTAAATCCATCGTTTTTTTTTGCTCACCATGCCGTTCCAGTTTGAAGCCAGCTATATGCAAATCAGTCTTGACCCTGTGCCTCATGGGAACAGTCCAGCCCGAACTGCCAAGCCATATGGCCATGTCTGAACTGGGGTGGCAGAGTGGGCTAAAGAACGGTGATGGATTAAACCCAGATCAGTTGACTGGGGGTGAGTGCTTGCAATGTTCAACACTCCGTCCATCATTTCCTTTGGTTTTTGCTTTGTTCGCCATAAGTTGGCAGGGTATGCACAGACGTGAGTCCCTTGCTCACTTTGCCACTGGATTCAAGCAAGCCTGGCTGAAGACGGCTGAAATGGCAGAAACCAGTCCTAGGAAGCTTGTTTCAGGTCCAGGGAAGACATGGCTTGGCAGTTCGGGCTGGACTGTTCCCATGAGGCACAGGGTCAGACTGATTTGTATATGGCCATGTCTGAACTGGGGTGGCAGAGTGGGCTAAAGAACGGTGATGGATTAAACCCAGATCAGTTGACTGCGGGTGAGTGCTTGCAATGTTCAACACTCCGTCCATCATTTCTTTTGGTTTTTGCTTTGTTCGCCATAAGTTGGCAGGGTATGCTCAGACGTGAGTCCCTTGCTCACTTTGCCACTGGATTCAAGCAAGCCTGGCTGAAGACGGCTGAAATGCCAGAAACCGGTCCTAGGAAGCTTGTTTCCGGTCCAGGGAAGACATGGCTTGGCAGTTCGGGCTGGACTGTTCCCATGAGGCACAGGGTCAGACTGATTTGCATATGGCCATGTCTGAACTGGGGTGGCAGAGTGGGCTAAAGAACGGTGATGAATTAAACCCAGATCAGTTGACTGGGGGTGAGTGCTTGCAATGTTCAACACTCCGTCCATCATTTCCTTTGGTTTTTGCTTTGTTCGCCATAAGTTGGCAGGGTATGCTCAGACGTGAGGCCCTTGCTCACTTTGCCACTGGATTCAAGCAAGCCTGGCTGAAGACGGCTGAAATGCCAGAAACCGGTCCTATTAAGCTTGTTTCCGGTCCAGGGAAGACATGGCTTGGCAGTTTGGGCTGGACTGTTCCCATGAGGCACAGGGTCAGACTGATTTGCAGATGGCCATGTCTGAACTGGGGTGGCAGAGTGGGCTAAAGAACGGTGATGGATTAAACCCAGATCAGTTGACTGGGGGTGAGTGCTTGCAATGTTCAACACTCCGTCCATCATTTCCTTTGGTTTTTGCTTTGTTCGCCATAAGTTGGCAGGGTATGCTCAGACGTGAGTCCCTTGCTCACTTTGCCACTGGATTCAAGCAAGCCTGGCTGAAGATGGCTGAAATGTCAGAAACCGGTCCTGGGAAGCTTGTTTCCGGTCCAGGGAAGACATGGCTTGGCAGTTCGGGCTAGACTGTTCCCATGAGGCACAGGGTCAGACTGATTTTAATATGGCCATGTCTGAACTGGGGTGGCAGAGTGGGCTAAAGAACGGTGATGGATTAAACCCAGATCAGTTGACTGGGGGTGAGTGCTTGCAATGTTCAACATTCCATCCATCATTTCCTTTGGTTTTTGCTTTGTTCGCCATAAGTTGGCAGGGTATGCTCAGACGTGAGTCCCTTGCTCACTTTGCCACTGGATTCAAACAAGCCTGGCTGAAGACGGCTGAAATGTCAGAAACCGGTCCTATTAAGCTTGTTTCCGGTCCAGGGAAGACATGGCTTGGCAGTTCGGGCTGGACTGTTCCCATGAAGCACAGGGTCAGACTGATTTGCATATGGCCATGTCTGAACTGGGGTGGCAGAGTGGGCTAAAGAACGGTGATGGATTAAACCCAGATCAGTTGACTGGGGGTGAGTGCTTGCAATGTTCAACACTCCGTCCATCATTTCCTTTGGTTTTTGCTTTGTTCGCCATAAGTTGGCAGGGTATGCTCAGACGTGAGTCCCTTGCTCACTTTGCCACTGGATTCAAGCAAGCCTGGCTGAAGACGGCTGAAATGCCAGAAACCGGTCCTAGGAAGCTTGTTTCCGGTCCAGGGAAGACATGGCTTGGCAGTTCGGGCTGGACTGTTCCCATGAGGCACAGGGTCAGACTGATTTGCATATGGCCATGTCTGAACTGGGGTGGCAGAGTGGGCTAAAGAACGGTGATGGATTAAACCCAGATCAGTTGAATGGGGGTGAGTGCTTGCAATGTTCAACACTCCGTCCATCATTTCCTTTGGTTTTTGCTTTGTTCGCCATAAGTTGGCAGGGTATGCTCAGACGTGAGTCCCTTGCTCACTTTGCCACTGGATTCAAGCAAGCCTGGCTGAAGACGGCTGAAATGCCAGAAACCGGTCCTGGGAAGCTTGTTTCCGGTCCAGGGAAGACATGGCTTGGCAGTTCGGGCTGGACTGTTCCCATGAGGCACAGGGTCAGACTGATTTGCATATGGCCATGTCTGAACTGGGGTGGCAGAGTGGGCTAAAGAACGGTGATGGATTAAACCCAGATCAGTTGACTGGGGGTGAGTGCTTGCAATGTTCAACACTCCGTCCATCATTTCCTTTGGTTTTTGCTTTGTTCGCCATAAGTTGGCAGGGTATGCTCAGACGTGAGTCCCTTGCTCACTTTGCCACTGGATTCAAGCAAGCCTGGCTGAAGACGGCTGAAATGTCAGAAACCGGTCCTATTAAGCTTATTTCCAGTCCAGGGAAGACATGGCTTGGCAGTTCGGGCTGGACTGTTCCCATGAAGCACAGGGTCAGACTGATTTGCATATGGCCATGTCTGAACTGGGGTGGCAGAGTGGGCTAAAGAACGGTGATGGATTAAACCCAGATCAGTTGACTGGGGGTGAGTGCTTGCAATGTTCAACACTCCGTCCATCATTTCCTTTGGTTTTTGCTTTGTTCGCCTTAAGTTGGCAGGGTATGCTCAGACGTGAGTCCCTTGCTCACTTTGCCACTGGATTCAAGCAAGCCTGGCTGAAGACGGCTGAAATGCCAGAAACAGGTCCTAGGAAGCTTGTTTCCGGTCCAGGGAAGACATGGCTTGGCAGTTCGGGCTGGACTGTTCCCATGAGGCACAGGGTCTGACTGATTTGCATATGGCCATGTCTGAACTGGGGTGGCAGAGTGGGCTAAAGAACGGTGATGGATTAAACCCAGATCAGTTGACTGGGGGTGAGTGCTTGCAATGTTCAACACTCCGTCCATCATTTCCTTTGGTTTTTGCTGTGATGTAAAGACAACACCTGCAAAAGAACTAGAAATATAATGCACTTTGCCAAGAATGACTGTGAATGATAAATCATGTAGGTATGCTACAACGTCAAAGACCACATTAGACTAATCGAGCAACTAGGGTCACTGGTGAGTTGCAGGAATAATTACTGTGGTCATCACTCCTATTTACTCTTTCACAGATTGGTCCTGTTAATATGGTAACGAACCTTTGAAATAACAAACATAAAAGATACAAGTAAGAAAATCGTGAAATGTTTTTACTAGGAAAATAGGTTAAGTGCAAGGAAACCTCTCACTAAAGTGCCGCACATTTGGAAGCCTGTTTTTACTCTGGTGTTTCCCTAGTAAATATATTCATTATTGTGCAAGTCTAGCATTCTCTGATAGCAGCGGCATCTATCACCCAATGTTGCTATTTACAGACAAGCATCCAGACTGCTGAACTACTGCCAGACCTGGATCCACTGTTCTCTCTCTCTCTTCCCCTAACTCTTCCCTCCAGTGGGGACTTCCATTCCAGTTTCAGAGTCGTGTTGGGGAGTGGGAACATGGGAAAATCAGCAACATTTATCTGCAGTCAGAGGAAAAATATTTTAGTGCACGACAACCTCATTTTGTATTGTGAGAAAACCTAAAGGATATGAAAAAAACATTACCTCCATAAATTCCCTTTTCCCAGCAAGTTTCTAGAAGAGTTCAAACTCTGACTTTAGCCTTTTGTTGCCGGATGGGTCAATCCTTTGTTTTATGGCTGGGCACAGCCTATTGATTTGCAAATGTGGCTGTGCCCAGCTCCACCCCCCCATCCTGCTGAAAATGGCCCATCCAAGCACACCAAATCCCACTATTGTGTGGCTTTCTGGGAGAACGCAAACTCCAACTGCCAACTACATCTATCCATGTGACCCAGGAACGGGCTGCAGGAACAAAATCCCTAGGGCAGGAAAAAGCCAGTTTTTTTAAATGTGGCATTTTCAAAATTGTGACATAAAATCCAACTTTACCATTAAAAATGATTTTAAATTACAATTTCTTAGACACCAAACATTAATTTCCTAATAAACATGAATGGGAGAGGTAGTCCTCACAGTAGTGAACAACAAAGTTGGGAGTTTGCCGCTACAAGAACCCGGTAAAACTTAAAAGTATATGTCCAATCTTTTAAATACAATGCACGATGCCCTATTGACCGCATAGGGCCTTCCTTAGGGGTGATTTATATGAAATAAAACAGGAGCTTAAGACTTAGCAAGGGGGTTATTTTGCAAAGTCGAATTGGCAGTTTAAATCTGCTAGCAGGCTACAATGGCAGGCCTGAGAAATGTTTTAAGGGGCTAATAAAGTGGGTGGATCCATAAGTGCTGTAGGCCCACTGGTTGCAATTATTTTCCAGTAAACTAAAAATGCCAATCAGGTATAAACCAATTTTACCAGGTTTTATGGAGTGAGCACGGGGACTTTAGCACTGGTTAGCAGTGGTAAATTGCACAGAGTTCTAATGACAGCAAAAATACATTTAGAAAAATAAGAGGGGGGAGGCAAAAACTTTGGGGGAAGACCACCTTAAGGCTGACAGGTCTAACAGATAGTATTTACAATAACATGTAAATTGCGGAGTCCATTCTGTGGCATTCATAACCAGGATATTAGTGTCTCAAATATGGAAGACAATAATGTATAATTCTAGATCAGACCCTTTTGATCTTGGCTTATTACAGTCATTATATACGAAGATTATGTATTCTTCATTCGATAACTTTATTTCGGCCACCAAGGACCATAAAAGTTCATAAAAAACATGTAATACAAAATTTAAATTAATGGATAAAAATAGCATTTAAAATATGTTACATATACAACTTTACATGTACATACAATACTATACGTCGATTAAAACAAGAATTTAACTTGAAATTCATTATCGAGCGTTATATTAATTTAGAGCAAGAAACTCGTATACAGCAATGGGTTCAGTAATCAATTTCCTCCGTATGTGCTACATTGCATTCAAAAAGCGGGAGACAGCAAAAATTATGGGGGGTGGGTATCCTTTTTTAACACCCTAAGTGCATATGCACACTGGCGAAACCCTAAGTTTCTACAGATTGGAATTAGCCAGTGTTTGCGTGGACCCTGATACGCTGGGCAAAAAAAGAAAACATGAATTTCGTTTTCCAAATGAGAACCACAGGCAGGGCACTCCTTGCTCGTAGTTTTATCCCACTTGCTAGAAAACACTCTAAGCGGGAGAGTACCTAGCCTAAATTGCATATACAATTTTCGTGCTAGTGCAGGGAATATTAGGTCTAGGAATTCCTCTCTTTTATACTCTACTTTAATGTGGAGGAACTCAGTAGTCAATCTGCCCCCATCAGAACTCGCATGCAGGGATGCTAAATTATAATTCTTATAACAGCGACTCAGGTCAGCTTTCGATATCTCCGGACAGGCAACTTCCAGAGATACCCAAAGCTCAGATAGGCCTAGCCTGCAGCTAATTAACTTAATGTGGGCCAGCCACCTGATATTCCTGTTTCTCAGTGCATCCCAAATTTCCCTAAATTCGTTTCTATAGCAAGCAAGCTCAGGTACGGACCACAATCTTTTCCAATATAATAGCGGGCGTAAAGGCATAACCTCCTCAATAGGTAGTAGCCCTAGGTCCATACGCAATGGTACCAATGGGGTACCTATAGGAAGACCCAATATATTCCTCACAAATGCATGTTCCACCTTGGCTAGGTTTTGCGATTTTTGGTGCCCCCAAAGTTCGGCCCCATATAGGGCTGCCGATCTGGCCTGGATATTATAAATTTCAATTACTGGAGCCGCAGGCTTAAATTCGGACTTTCTATGTAGCTTCTGGATCCCCCCACCAACTTTGTTAGCTTGAGTGCAGCCTTGGCCAACTGCGAATCCCATTCCAAGTGTTCTCCCAAGGTGATACCCAGATATTCAAAGGTCTTCACTCTCTCCAGCGGGGTTTATGTGTTCACTTTTAGCCTTCCACCACAATTCTTCCTAATTCAAGCACTTGGACGTGCCATCATTTATTTTTATCCCTGTAAAAAAACCTAAGCTGCTGTCCAATTGTCTGTAGGCTTGTTGCAGAGTCTTAAGAGTCTTGAGAGTGCTGAGATGTAAACACCTACTATTTTGCTATGAACTCATTTAAATCAATACTACTAAATAATAGTCTGTTTACATATCTGACAAAGTGGCCTTTACACTGGGCAGCAGACCTTTCTAATGTTTTAATCTAAACAGCTTTGTTTCACATTTCAATCAATCAATCAGAGTCATTTGGCTCCTGGCTCATGTCCCCCGCTTCCCACTGCAAAGGATGGGTGGCAGTTCCCTTGCCTTGAAGGCTGCTCTTTCATGGAACTCGTTGCTTCTTGCTCTTCGTAGCATTCAGGATCCCATTCTTTAAAAAAAAAATCTGAAAACTTTCCTCTTTATTTAATTAGCTCTCCCTCACTCCTCAAGGTTTGCGCCGGGACACTCCTCTGAGTATCTGTGCACCCTACAAATACAAATAAGATAACATAATATAACATTTGTACAGAGAGGCGTCCCGGTGCTCAAAAGCAAGACTGAAGAACAGGATCGACCAATCATGTCTACACTTTATTAAAGAGCCAGGTTTTTACATTTTTACTGAAAGAGTGTTCAGACTTGGCCATGTCAAGATAGATAGGTAAGGTGTTCCAAAACCTGCCCATCAGTACCGAGAAAGACCTGCCACCTTGACAACCCTTGGCAAACCTCACGATGCACAAGCGTCACAGGTGTTTAGATCTCAAGGCTCTTTCCTGATGGTACTGGCTAAGCCAATTTCTCAGGTATCATGAACCTTTGCCCCTAACGGCTCTAAATGCCAATGTCAGGGCTTTGAACTCAACCTTCTCGGCAACCGGAAGCCAATGAAGCTACTTGAAATGGGGGAGGGGATGTGATGACGAAAGGTTACCCGTCGAATCAACCTGGCCACCATATTCTGTATCATTTGTAGTCTATGAGTCAGGAAAGCCGGAAGACCCAGACATAAGCTGTTAGCGTAATCCAAACGCAATATCACAAGCATGTGTATTGCGCTCTATTGGGTCACTTCTGGAAGAAGATGCAATAGCTTCCCCACTGATATTAACTTCAGAAAGCAAGACGATGAAATCTGCCAGATTTAGCGAGCAAAGGAAAGGTCAGAGTCAAACATGATCCCTACATTTCTAGCTGAAGTGTCTGGTGTTGGTGGAGGATTCAAGTCAGCCAGATAGAGGGGGAGTCCTCTGACTGAAGAAAAACACCTCAGTTTTGTCCGCGTTCAATTTCAAAACGTGGATGTCCATCCATTTGGCAAGGCCTTTTAAAAACTCTTTGAAATTGAGAAAGGCTGCTTCTGAATGTTCTCTAAACGAAAACACAAGTTGTGTGTCTTCTGCATACGAAACAACCTTCACTCCCCAGGTCTCAATAAGGGTGGCGAAAAAGGCCAAGTAAAGGTTGAAAAGCAGGAGACTAAGGGCACCACACAAATAAAAGGTTTGTACGAAGATGAAATTGGGCAAAAGAAGACCTGTTGAAATCAAGCTTCTAAAAAAGATCATATCCTTGATAGCACAGTGCCCTGAAAGCCAAAATGGCTTAATCTATTCAACAAGGTAGCATGTGCTACTGTGTTGAATGCTTCCGATAGATCTAGCATCACTAGCATAGTGGAGACGCTGCCATCCAGAGCCTCGCTAACATTCTTAGACAATTCCAGTAGAGCAGTCTCCGTGCTATAGCCTACGCGGAAGACTGATTGAGTGTCGTGAAGCAGATCATTCGCTTCAGCAAAGGAGGACAGTTGGCGATAAACCAGTTTTTCTGAGATCTTCGCGTGTGCAGGTAGCAATTAGATGGACCTAAAATTGCTGAGCACCACAGGGTTCACATTAGCTTTCTTTATCAGTGGCAGTAGGAATGCCTGTTTCCATAAAGCAGGAAAAATGCCAGATTTCAGAGAGGCATTCCAAATCCTGTCACAGATAGGATTTACAATAAGGGAAGCCAGCATAAGAAATTGAAGAGGATGAGGTCCACTGGGGGAGCCAGAATTTCATTTCAAATAACTCCACAAGACAGCCTTTTTGGAAATTGGGCAAAATTCTGATAAAGCAGATACTGGACTGTCATACGGTGTAAAAGGACATGCTGAGCAAACTTCTGATGAAAACATTGAGTTTAGTTTTTTAATCTTCTCATCAAAGAAATCAGAGAGGCTAGTGCATAGGGCCAGAGATGGCTGAAAAGCACTTTTGGTCACTTCCGGTGTAGTAAAAAACTATTACAATATCAAAATATTCTCTAGACTAGTTAACAGCATTCTCAATGCGGAATGAGAAATGATCTCTCATCTTTTGCCGCTTAAGCTTGCGGAATCTTTTAAGGACTGCCTTATAGGTGTATTTTGCTTCAGAGTCACATTACCTTCTCCAGCTACGCTCCAAAAACCAGGGACCACATGGCTTAGATCTGTTGGCTGTTACTGTTTTTCGAGGAGCTAGCTGGTCCAGCGCCTAAGAGATCCATAGAATGAAAAGGATCTAATCACTGTCGGAATTGCCAAATGGCAAAGTAGATTGAAGAAAGGGCACAAAGGACTCCTTCATAACAATTCGCCAATTCCGCCTTCGTTCAGATGCTGTACTTATTTCCAGCAGATATTTATTGTACAATCTACAAAAATAATTTGAAACACCTCATCACCTCATTATTGGAATGCTTGGTAGACACATTTGTATATGGCTAAGCTGCAGACTTTGGAACATGAAGATGTGTGTTCAAATACTGCCTTGTCATTTGATTGCCAATTGTGTGATTGTAGGCAAAACACTTAACCTGCATGGGCCTAAAATTGAAATATTTGAATTGCAATTCAATCTTTTATCGTTGCCCAACAACAGTGATCCCTTGCTTCTCAGCTAGGTTAGTTCTATATAAATTCAAATAGGTAGATCAGTATGTGAAGATATGCACTGTCAGTAGAGGACGGGGGAGATGTAGCACTATCTGAGAGAGCACACAAATGATGGTGAGACTTTACTTTACACAAATGAGCACAAAATGTCATGCCTTGATTATGTTTATGGGATTTATAGAGCGCATGGCTGCCCGAGGGCTTCCCAGCGCTGCAGCGAGGGGAGGGGCGGGAAGATATGGAGGAGCTATCATTGGAAGAGCAATGTTTTAAGTCTCTTCCTGAAACCATGTTCGTCCTTTAAGAGTATAATTTCCGTGGTCATTGAATTCCAGAGTTTGGTGGCCAAATGAGAAAAAGATCTCCCACCCCATCTTTATCCTCTGTGTGTTCATGAGGAAGTCAGATGAGGACCTGAGGGACATGCTGGGGACATAAGGAGAGATGAGGGACTGTAGCAGGGCTGGACCATTGCCATTCATGGATTTGTGGGCTAGGCAGAGAGCCTTAAACTTGTCCCTAGACTAGATAGGTGGCCATTGGAGTTTATTCAGTGATGATCTTACTGACTCCTGCTTGGGTGTCTTTAAGAGCATTCTGGCCACTGCATTTTGAACAACCTCTAGCCTGTTGACTACGTATTTGGGGGCTCCCAAGTACAAAGAATTACCGTAATCTAGTCTAGCAACCACCAGTGCCTGGATCACCGTTCTCCGAGACAGCGCTGGGAGGAGGACTATGATCTTGCGGATCAAGCGTAGAATACCGAAGCAGGTTGCTGAGAGTATTTTGCTTCGGTTTCTATGGAAAGATTATGATCAAGCCCCAAGTTCTTAATGGAGGGCTCGGGGGCAGGGGGTGAACCCCAGTTTTCAGGCCAGCTGATCCTGTTCCAAGGCCCTGTGCAGTTGCCCAAGAACATCAGCTCCGTTTTCTCCCCATTAAATTTTAAGCTGCAGTTGGACAAGTACAAAGAATTATCGTAATCTAGTCTAGCAACCACCAATGCCTGGATCACCATTCTCGGAGAAAGCGCTGGGAGGAGGACTATGATCCTGTAGATCAGGCATAGACTACCGAAGCAGGTTGCTGAGAGATTTTTTGCTTGAGTTTCCATGGAAAGATTACGATCTAGCCACATCCCCAAGTTCCTAATGGAGGGCTTGGGGTGGGGGGTGAACCCCAGTTTTCAGGCCAGCTGATCCTGTTCTAAGACCCTGCGCAGTTGCCCAAGAACATGAGCTCCGTTTTCTCCCCAATTTCTCCCCATTAAGTTTGAAGCTGCAGTTGGCCATCCAATTTGCTATTATTCCATGCATGAGACTAGCTGCAGATGATTGGAGTTAGTTGTTTCAGACACTGAAACCACCAATTGTGTGTTGTCGGCATAGGACACAATTGTCAGTCAATACTCCTGTACAATTTTTGCACGTGGGCTCATGTAAACATTAAACAGGGTGAGGCTGGCGCCAAGCCCTGAGAAACTCCATATGGGGCGGAGAACGTATCTGAGAGGAAAGAAGATTCCATACACTGGAATGGTCTTTCGCTTAGAAAGGAGGCCAGCCATTGAATGGTCTTGTCCTGAATCCCAATCTCCCCTAATCTATGTATTAAGATACTTTGATCAACGGTATCAGACGCCGCGCTTAGATCAAGAAGCAGGATGGCGGCCAATCCCCCATGGTCTAGTATCAATTTATGTTTCTCTGTGATCAGGAGGAAAGCAGCCTCCATGATGTGTTCTGGACGGAACCCCATTTGAGTCTGGTCTAAAATAATGTTCTCCTCCACAAATTGTGAGATTAAGCTGTTGACATACTTCTCCTCTACTTTGGCTAGAATGGGTAGCATTGAGATGGGGCAGAAATTCCCCAGTACCGTGGAATCAAGTTGCTGCTTCTTAAGCAGTGGCTTTACGATGGCGAGTTTCCACTTTTTAGGAACTATCCCGGTGCTCAGGGATAGAGAGATAAGGTTTGCCATTGTGGAGAGCACGGGCTCCCCCCCTTGGAGAAGAATTTGAGGGGGGGTTGGATCAAGTGGGGAATCTGATTTGATGTTCTTCAGGAGAGGACCCATGTATTATTTTGCTTACCAGGAGTGTCCTGCCTAACGTTAGGGCCACTCATTGCATCTCTCCTTGGAGGATTAGTGCGGGGGATGCTCTGTTCCATTGTGGTGAGAGACTTCATGATTTTGAAGAGCTGTTTGGGGGAGTTGGAGGCCTTACTAATTCTTTTTTCATAGTATTTAGTCTGAGCTTCCTTAATGTCATTGTTATTAAGGAATGAAAACTGTACATGATTTTGAGGAACAAATCTTGTCTACCATCTCTTGTACAGAAAGATAAACACATTAACATGCATATATCTGCATATGAAATATTTGGAATGCTCAATGATAGTAGTAACAGACGTGGCGGTTGCCCTCAATCCCAAGTGATGGGGCAGCGTGAGGGAAACACCTAAAAAATACATGCCCAAAATTATGGGAAAAAATAAAAGAGTATGAATTTATAGAGATAGTACGTGCACTGCTTGAATGCTTGTATTCATATGTTTAGGCTGATTTACGTCAGGTTGATCCGTGCTCACAGGGTGTCACTTCTCTGAACAAGGAAGTGCGTAGAATCAAATAGTGAGTAGCAAACCCTCAAAGATTGTGTGTGTCCCCTGGGCACTGGAGTATCGATTTTTGTAATTGTTTCTCAAGTTCATTTCTATAAAGTTTCTTGACGATTTATCAATGGTTTGAGTTTCATTTATTTATATCATGAAATTCTTTGTCATTTCGATGATGCATCGTATTTACCAATGTCACAATGTTACATATCCCAATGCATTTCGGCGTTATGCCTTCTTCCGGGGAATGTCTAAAAATAAATGATACAGGGGACTATATTATTTGCGTCTTTCTATTGTCTCTCAAAAAATGTTTAAAAACGTTGGTTGACTTTCCTATGTGTTGTAGTGCTTATCTGATGCGCGCGTTGTGACTATCTGTTAATCGTGTGATGATATTGCAAAAATATCGACATGAAGTCGGGGAACGATTGTGGATATGCAGTGAGGAAACTTAAAATAAACTCAAAAAGCCAAACGAGTTTGTGTGTGGTTGAAGTTTAAAATTGATATGCCTCTAAGGGCGCGACCTTATTCAGTTGTGCGTGCGCCATAGAGTGCCTCGCTTTCTTATCGCTTGCAGAAAAAAGTATACGGAGTCGCGTGCTCTTGAATTACTTACTATTGTGCCATGAATTTTCAGCGCGTTCGGTTGGCCGCCCCGCCTGATGTCTTCGCGAGTATGTGAACGCTGTGTCAGTTACCGATATATGTGAAAGTTGCCTATTAGAGATCAACATAGGACTGTTTGCTATCAAATGATAGTGAAGAAAGACTATGCGCACAAAATGTTCATTCATTGATAAACAAATAAAGCAGAAAACAATAAACACATGATGGTATTAATAAATTCAATTAATGAGTTCAATCAATCAGAGATAACATGTAAATTCCATCCGGTCATTCATTCCATATGGTTTCATCGAATTTAATAAAAGAGTTCTCAACTGCGGCTGCCAGTCTCCACCTTGCTCCTCTGCTCCTGTCCTGATCCTTGCCTCCCAGACATCCACGAACTAGTGCACACTGCGCAGACTCCCAGAAACCAATCCAGATGCTTTTCTCATGCTGGGAATACTATTACCAAGCATAAAAGGAGCTCTGGGATTGGTCTAAGTGGCCTGGTTTGACCCTCAGACAGAGTCTGGGAGCCTGTGTCAGTTCTCCACCTGGCTTTACAACACAGATCGAGTTGCAGAAATGCTAAGTGTGCATGTTGGTTTGGCTGTGCTAAGACAGCCAATCAAACCAACATGCGCACTTACTGTGCTCACTGCTCCTCCTCACGGCTGCTGACCTGGCGGCCTCTGTGAGAAATGGAATGATAATAAAAATGGTTTTATTATCATTTTACTTTTCACGTTTGCTCTGCTGGCTGGCAGCAGTGGGGTGATGATCCTTCGCCATAACAGAGGTGCTGCCTCTGAGTAACACACATTTCAAAAAAGTCTTACTTCTTGGAGTCTTTTACAATATGAATAAAGAACAGAAAAGGAGTGCACAGAAAAGTAAAAAATGGAAGTCAGACAGAAATCAGATGCAACTGGAAGGACTAAAAAGTCATCCAAATCCATTGGTCAATGAAATCTAAACCAGACTCACCATTGCAAGGACACTAAACATGCAGCATTTATTAACCACTGGAGGTCTAATTTTGGACCCTCGCTCTTGTAATTTGAGTTGCCACTTTATATTTCCCTAAAAACTTGAAAATAGGTGTGTTTTGTTTTCTCATATCTTGAAGTATATAGCAAATAATTGTGTGCTGAATTAGGACCTAATTTGAAGATTGGAGGGAACATAAAATTCTCCAGTTTCTGGAGGAAACTCTAAATATGAATTTACTCCAGAATACCACACCTATGTGGAGGAAATACAGTCAGTGGATTCTACTACATATTTCAGGACCCATTCACAAAAAACTATTTTTAATTACATAAAGTATTATGTACTCCAAAATTATATTCACAAACTTCTGGGGGGAATTCTCACCTCTGCTTTTTCTGTCTTTCCTGTACGGGGATTGCCTCCCCAGTGGTGGCATACTTAGGTATTGGATGTAATAGTAAATGTGAGAAGGACACGTGGGAGTGGTGGAAACACGGGAAATACATTATACCAAATGGGTAGGGTTAAGATAAAAGTGGAAGGATGGGTTTAGGGTAGGACATGCTAATATAAAACACACAACAATGTATGGGTAAGACAGGTACAATTCGAAAAATAAACATATAAATCTACTACAGTAGTACTAATAACAAAACAGGTTCGAATGTACTTCAGCCCAGCCTTGGAGTATGCCAAGCACCAAACATGGCCAACCACTGGTACTGCAGTACACTTCCACAAAAACCAGTGGAGGTTGCACTAACCCAAATGGAAACATATAAAATAAATTAAAATAAATATCATTTAAAATGAAGTTTTATTTCAATTAATTATAATTGTATTAATGTATAAAGTGCTTAAATTACATCTTTCTAAATGTTAATATGCAATATACATAGCATTTACTAAAAAACATTGTGAATATTAATTTATTTAAAAGTGCATGATGCATAAAATATTACATAACTTGCATTCAAGATTGTGAGATATTCAACACAAATAACACTGTATGGGATGAAGGAGGGAACATTTAAATTTCAATTAACAGTATTAAATTTAAAAAATATAAAAAATAAAATAATAATTTACTTTTATGCTAACTTTTAGTGCAGGTGTTTGCCTCTCGTTACTGTGCTTGTACTAGGTGAATATGAATAAGAGAAATGAGCTTTCATTATTTTTAATTGAAAAATAATATTTATTTTTGTTGATTTGAAATTAATTTTCTAAATGTTCCCTATTATGTTTTACAGGGAACTCTCCACCTTGGTAGCTGAGAACTCAATGCACCAGTGGATATCTACTAATAGTAACTCTTACATCATAAATTCAGTAGCAGGTTTCTACACTCCCTCGTTTGAATGGTTGGAGGCTCATTAGTCTACTTCTAGGTGTAAATCTAGACATAGAATTAGGGACTTACATCTATAAAGAGATTTACACCTACATGTATTTGTGGATCTACAAATGAGCAGATCTACTCATGTAAAATTACCTTTGTGAATAGGGCCCTTAATGTGTACTCCAGAAATTGGAGGATGTCAATTTTGCCCAAGCTCTAAATAAGTCCCTTAAATTTTCTTGATGATAGACATGATAATATATGGCAAAGTAATAAATGTAAGCCTCATACTCTGTTCACGGAGATTCACTTTTTAGAACTAAACTACTTTTTTTAATGAAATCAATATTTTTGAAAAAATGCGTAGGAGGATATCGTATGAATAATTCTGAGTTTTAGCTGACGATTTGAACCAGGCAGTGACTAATTTGATTATTAGCATGTTTATCCACTTTATTGGTGAAAGTGATAGTTTTATTGATTGATTGTTTAGAGTTTTTCAGTTTGTGAAATTTGTGATTTTTAGATGAGTTCTATTTATTGTAAGTGCTGACAATCTCTTGCTTTTTGTAGAATAATAATCCTGTGCTGAAATGGCATTTCTTGCTATTACTAGTAATGCAAAGAACACTCCTTTTTAACAGGCACTCAGTAATGAGTAAAGTGTGATGTAATTAGGTTGCTGGATGTATCTAACCATCATCTGGATTGAGTGCTGGTGCCCAAAGCTCTACTCAGAATCCCGCAGCTGAGGCGATCAAATGTCAGTGAGTTGAATACCAAGGCTACATAGTACTAAATCCACCTCAGAACACTACCAGACACTCTCTGCCCCTTTCTCTCACTCTTACAGGCTTCTGCTTTCTGCCTTTGTGACATATTTTTCGTCTATATCTTTCTCCTTCTTTCTGTACTTTTCCCTGTCTTGCTCTCGGTAAATGTCTAATGCAGAAAAATAAGTGTCGGTCCTCAAAAATGAGTGTCAATACCACCAGCTCAAATTAAGCACTGCTCCAGGGGAATAGTGCGCCTTCTGAACGATGTGACGCTATTACTCATTGGCCTATTGACCTTAGATTTAAGAGTGAGAAATTAAAATAAACATCAATTTTCATCCATAATACTTCACCCTAAGTAACATGAGGAAGAGCATGTCTCTAGACTTTGTCAAGCTAGTAAATAAACAGCGACTGCACAAGGGGGAAATTTGTAGCTTTCACACACATGCCAATATATCTATTTGCTACAGACTGCCTATGCACTAGTTGGAATGAGAATCTATGTGCTTGCCATGGTATTTAGGCCACTAGATAAATACATACACAGCGAAACTTGCATAAGGCCTAGAGCCGGGTCTGAAGCTTGCAGACTTGCCAAGTAGATTTCCCCAAGGCAGACCTCAACTTTCCCCTCTGCTAAATCCATAAGATTAAGAGAGAAAAATGGCCAAATGTGAAATAAATGACAAGACCCAATTTCATCTCAATCTGTTGCAGCGTTTAGCTCTCTCTCAAGGGAGGCATTATGTATTTACCTGGCAGATCTAGTTCATTTTTTTCTCCCACTGATTTGTGACATGTAATGAAGTGAATGATTAAACTCCCCATTAATCACCGAGAAAGACAGAGACGCATTTTTTCTGCTTCTGCTGTTTGAGTCTAAAACCAAGATATACTTTCTCAGCATATTTATCTAGCTGGGCCAGAAAATATTTTTGAAATGATGGAAAAATGATTTTGCAGAAGTAGGGACTGCATGTACCTATGACAAACTAAACATTTTTTTATTTCACCATGTGTTAGCAAGTTTCAAATGTCATTATCTGAATTTTATTCAGGTGACACATAACTAAAGGAATGAAGGTAGGCCTGTGCAAAATTTACGTTATGCTGTGTAAACGCATACAATGTCACGTTACACTGTTATGCAAAATTCCAGAGATCATATTATTACACCACGGTTCATAATTACATACCAGTTGTGCCAAAAATATAAACCATGGGAGCAACACGAACTACCAGAACGCAAGCGGCTGCTCTATGTAGCCCATTTGGTTTTTACACTTGTATTTAGTGTGAAATACATCGTCACGTCCAAAATAAATGGAAGGATGCATTTCGCACTAAAACACAGTGCCAGATGAGCATATATATTTTGTGTAATTATGCATATTTAGCAAAAAAATTCCAATATTTCATCGAATTATTCAAAACGTTATTGTGTGAGTTTTTCACACCCCTGAACTCAGGCGCTACTAAACTGCCGAAAATCATTGGTAAAGCTGCAATAAAAGCAATCAAAGCGCCTGCCCTCATGGAAATGATATGGATGTATTTGTGCCTATTGTTATGAACTTATTTGTATTAAAAGAAAAACACGGCACTCAGCAAAACTTTATTTTTGCTGTGCTTGGCAGAACTAGGCCCAAACTCCATCTTGAATTCCAATGCAGCCATGATGAGTGCTTTCATTTGTCCTCCCATCACTTGTAACAAAATGTGCATCATTCAATACAAGCTTTGTGTTGACATACTGTTCTCAAAGAACTCTAGTTGAACTTTTCTCTAAATTTCAAGGCTATTCATGCCTGTGTTACTGTAAAGCTTATTCATTTATGAGAATGTCATTGCTTTTAGTGTAACTAGATTTCTTCTGACACATTCAATGACATTGGGTCACTTAAGGGGGTTTAACATTCATTTAGAGGATGGTGTTTGGAGGGTGATAGATGATGCCTCACTACATTATGTATTCTGATTTGTCAATTTTGTGCAACAACATGGTCACTTTATGCTGACAGTGAGATTTGTACTGTGAATTTTATTGTACAAACAGTTGTTTTTTGGAGGTGAGATAGTTGTGTGGTATGTCCGAAATTAGAGAGGGGACCGACATTAGTCTGTCTCTTAATTCGGACTTACAATATTTTTGCTCCAAGACTTGGCTTCATGTCAGACTCGTTGCTGCATGTAATTGAGTCTTACGCTAATTTTCTATATTGATTTACCATGAATTTCGACCAACTGTATTTTTTGCTATCTGTATTGAATCCTAGAAGTTTATCTGATAAGATAGCATTAACAGTGTCTTCTCTGGCGATCTACCAAAACAGTTGCCAATAAAGTAAGCATAGGTCACACTATGACGCACAAAGAGCAAAGTCAGGCAGAACTAGAATTAGACTCCCATAGAGCATAATAAACATTTCTTTTTATAGTTGAAAATGTAGAGATTGTATGCTGCTAGATTAGATAGAAATAAATTACTATTCTTTTGTTTAATGCCATGTGGAGAGGAATGTCTGAACTGGACAGAGGGACAAAGGAAAGAATTCCTGTATTGGGGCATATATGGCTCCGCAGGGTTCTTCACCATCACAAACAAATGCCACATGCGGAAACCGCTGACCCTATAGGAAACCTCTTGGCAGAAAGAATAGTGAGCAATTTGATGAAGAGATGTAATCTTTGGTTGAAAACAGGTTTCCTAAAAGAAATCCACTTCTTCTTGAAACATTTCAGGTTTTACAGTCATCTAAATCTCTGGATTTTGAAAATGACCTTGAGAAATGGGGTTTTGTGTTGAGGGGGTGTGAGCCCTTTTCAAGCACCAGCCATAATCCGTGTCAGGGTGAACCACAAAAAGTTACTAAATTAACCTGTGCTCAACCCTTTGCAAGCTTGGTACAAAATCAATCAGGCTTAATTTAGAGGCAATGTATAAAGTATAGCACCTAAAATTGCAAAGAGCAACTTGTAGGTCTCTGGTTGTGCAAGACTGAGTGAAAATCACAAGTTCCGGCTGATCTAGATGGAGGATGGGCAGGATACATGAACCAGGTTAGTCCCACTAAAAAAGTTACCTTCTCAAAGAGTCCAGACCGCGGTGGAGGAGGCCACGAGGAGCAGGGAGAGTGTTGTGGATGGTCTTCGTGTAGTGCAAAGAGTAGCCCAGGCATTATGGACTGTCATTGCTAGTGTAAAGATCCTGTCAGGTGTCACTGTTGTTCGTTGCTCGAGTTTTTTGTTGGTGATCACTGTGGGCTGTCCATGCTCTAGCACAAAACACAGCTTTCCCTTTGTTGATCATCACTGGTGGTCGCTTTAGAGGAAAGAGTCAAGCTCACTGAATCTTCGTTTTGCAGTTTGGTGCATCTGGCAAGACCTTGGGGCAAAACGCTCTGCTTGCGATCATAAGGAGGCCAAACCTTCAGAACATCTCCTTATCTTCCAGGAGGAGCTCAACTGATGCCTCACCAATGGTCCAGGACCTGGACGGCACCTCTTGTGGATCTGCAACCCACTCCAGTACAGGCTAGCAGGGCTCAGGCAGGTCCAGTGCAGCAGGCCATCTGGTTATTAGGTGTGTGGCCTCTGGAGCTTGTTATGTCCCTATAGCACAGGACAGTGGGTCTCAGAGTCCTAGTTTTATACCTGATGCCATCTTTGAAGTGGGAGAAATGTCTGGGGTTTCCCCCTTTGCAGAAGTGTATGAAATGTTCAGCCTCATTGCCCTGGTACCAGCTGTCTACCATCCCAATGGGCCAGCGTGAAGTTGTTTATGTGCGAGCTGAGGCAGTGCCTTTGACATGCAAGTGTGACTGTGTACAGCTCCAGCCCCTCACCTGCTTTGGATTAGCCATCCTGCCTGTCTACTGTGTGGCTGTTAGGGAGAGAATACACAAAGGCCAACTACACCTAGTTATGTGACCCAGGGAACGGGATGCAGCTGCTAAATACTTAGGACAAGTAAAAGAAAAGTTTGAAAAAGTGGCCTTTTAAGAATTTTGTCTTACAATCCGACTTTACTATTAAAGAGGATTTTAAATTGCCATTCCTTAGACACCAAACATGATATTTCTACCTACTCCCAAACAAACGTTATTACATATTGAAGGTAATAAGGTAACCCAATGTTATCCTACGGGGGATGTAGACCTCACATTAATGAAAAAAGAATTTAGGAGTTTATCTTTACCAGGGCATGTAAAACTTAAAAGTACATGTCCAGCTTTTTCAATACAATACATCCTGACTTTAGGGGTGACCTATGTGTATTAAAAGGGAGTTTGAGTCCTGGCAAAGTGTTTATTTTGCCAGGCTGGATTAGCAGTTTAAAACTGCATACAGGCTGCAATTACGGGCCAGCGACAAGTTTTAAGGGACTTCTTAAGTGGGTGGCACAAAAAGTGTTGCAGGCCCACTAGTAGCATTTAATTTGGCAGCCCTGGGTATACTGTTTCCCATTTACTAGGGTTTTATAATTTATTAAATAAATAAGTGGTAAAGTGCACAGAATCCTAAAGCCAACAAAATGTAATTCTGCAAATTAGGAGGGGAAAAGTCAAAAAGGGTGGGGGTTGACCCTCCAGTGAAGGCCACATCTGACAGGACTCAACTAACATTCCCCATCAGAATCAAACCTCAACCCTCATTCTTCATGAGAGATGATGTGGTCATTGAGACTCTCTAATGTGCTGGGATCACATCAGTGGGGACTTGTAGGAACGATCCACTATTGAGTCTCCAATACATAACAAGAAATCAAAAACATTGACATTTTGTTCCAGGAGGTCTACCTTCTTCGTCTGCCGAATCTTTTTCAAGAACCAAGGAATTATCAGGATAGAAAAAATTAACAATCCACTATTGGTAGGCTGGGCAATATATTTTTAATACTAATGCATCCATGCTCCTATGATGAAGAAGGGTATACAAATGGGTTAGCCATCGGTGATCAAACTTGGCACATTTCATAAGGACATTTCCCTTTGTAAATGTAGGTTGGAATTATAAACCTGACTCAGTGGGTCAGACTAAAGAGTCCTGGAAAGACAGGGACTAAAGGTCTCTCCACCAGAAAATCTGTATAACTTGCACCATCTAAGATCTGGAACTTTTCTCCTATTGTTTGCAGCAAGAGACCCCCTTGTGGTGGCAGGTGATTTACAAAATATAGTGACTGATAACACTACCACATTTTCTTTTTGAATAAAGAATACTATTCCATTTAACTATGAATCATGGGTCACAATACACAGGCAAGATTTCCAAACCAGCTTTTAAATTAGTTTAACTTGGTCCATGACAGATATATTATATATTATGTGGATTTGGTGTTCTAGTTTACCTTTGAAGCCCATTCAGTGGCTGATACTGGTAAACATCTGATTGACAAGGATAGGGGGATTTTGGGGGATACCCAGTGAATATTTTAGAAGTGCAGTCACCAACCTATTTGGAGTGGTTTTGGAAAGGGGGAAAAATGCAAAATGTCTGGATCGAAAATAAAATAGTATACATTGACTATTTGAAGCATCTTGGTAGTAAATAATAGCTGTTTATTTTTACCCAGATCCATGGTACTCACTTTGTCAACATTGGAAGTTTGGAAGGCCGAGGGAACTTCCCAGGATTAGAACCTGTGACTATAAAATCAAAGACATATCCCAGGAAAGAATGCATTAGAACACCTAGCCACCCGATCTGCTCTGTATAAAGTGATCTTTGTCCTGTTGCCAGCTTTTCATTCCAAGAAATGATTATTAAGAAAACAAAGGCCATTCACCTTCAGGCAAATATTAGTCACTCAGATTTAGCATAGACATTTTTGTCTGGTTGTTAGCCTCTTCACCCTACAGAGACATTTTCACTGTGATGAGTAGATGATGGTCTCACAGTTACTGATAATATTGTGTTTGTTTGCTCGTGGTGCTACATATGTTTGCGACAATTGACATGGAGGATTTTGGGACCCAACAAACAAAACAGGATGATAGACGGAGTGCTGAAACCTTTCAACCTATCACCCCAGACAAGAGAATTTGGGGCCGTCCTGTCTCTTTCAATACGATTTCTGCCTCATTAGTAGCAAGTTTGAGGCTGCCCTCATTGAGCCATCTGAAGATCCCTCCATAGCATTCAATGCATGTCACATTCTCTATGAGACTGTTGGTGCACTAATTAACTACTTAGGAAGGTACTTTATGAATCTTTGTGAGTCATGGAAAGTCACAGTAAGACTTTGTCCATGGATAATAAGCAAACCTGCACAACACAAGGATTCTATACCAGAAGCTCATAGATTTTTCCCAAAACACATTAATTGCAGAAAGCAAAAAGTAATGAATTAGTTAATGACGATTAATCACCAATAAGATAAACAAAGTATATTTTTCTGAGTGGCTACTACATGGTCAGCCTCTAAATTTAACACAAGTTAAGAACTAATAACCTGATTAATTTCTTGGCGAATGGTTTACTTCGTCGCAACGGTGACTGATAGCCTGTCTGCTGAAATATAAATCCCATAGGATATAATGGGTTCTATATTACAGCGGTCAAGATCTAAATCAGGCCCTAAGTATAAAGCATGTAGACAGACTGACATAGAGTTTGCTCCTAAAGAAGACCCATAAAGAACTGGCTGTTATTCAAACTAAAGCAGTTCTTATAATGTTTCAGATTACAGAAGCCACACGCATTTCGTAGTCTGATATGAAATGACAAGGTTAAAATAGCAATATAGCGATTTTGTAAAGCCATAAACCAATCAATATTCTCATAATAAAGATACTTCTATAGACACTTACTTACTAATGCATCACATTTGTTAGCAATGCATAACTAAGCAAACAAATGGACATTTTGTATTATTTAGCAATACAATGTTTCATTCAGCTAATAAATAAAATACATCGAATATCGGCAGGAAGCCTTGGAAAGTTTCAGAAAACAGGAACACCCTTAACATTGCTTCCGTGAACAAACACAAATCTTACTTTACAGTATAGGCTTCATTTTCAATGATTTTCCTGAAATGGTAAACAACACAAGCTTAAAAAGAAAGAGTATTGCAAAAGCAGGATTACAGGAACTATATATGTATTGAGTGTAAATGACTGCAGGTTGCTGCTATTCATGTTCTGTTGCACTTAGCACTAGTCGCAAATTTCTTTGTTTTGCAATTCGTAATTTGCGACTCTCAAATTGGAATTTACAACAGTGTCTGACTCATTAATATTCATGAGGCAGGTGCAATTTGTGACCCCATTGGGAATTGCTAGCCCTCCCAGGGATGGTTGCCTGCTGGGGTTAGCAGACCACCATGTTTGTGATTGCTTTTTAAATACAGCAGTATTTTTTTTTAAATGCAGCCCATTTTCCTAAAAGAAAAATGGGAGGCATTTAAATAAGAAAAATGAAATATTACTGTTTCATTTTCTAAGAGTAGGCAGTGGACAGTGGGACCTCTTCCTGCTCTTAAAAAATATTTTCAATTCCAGTCACAAAGGGGAAGTGCTCCCCTGGGGACCCCTTCCTATTTGCAAGTGGCTTACCACCCATTTAAAATGGTTGGTAGACTGCAAGTGTTTTGGCACGCTTCTTCCTAATAGCGAGTTGCAAACCCTATTTTGCGAGTCAGGAATAGGTTACAGACTCGCAAAATAGGGTTTGTAAATAGGGCCTTTGGTTTTGCTTTGTTCGCACTAAGTTGGCAGGGTATGCCCAGACGTTTGTCCCTTGCTCACTTTGCCACTGGATTCAAGCTAGCCTGGCTGATGATGGCTGATTAGCCAGAAACCGGTCCCAGGATGCTTGTTTCCGGTCCAGGGAAGACATGGCTTGGTAGTTCAGGCTGGACTGTTCCAATGAGGCACAGGGTCAGACTGATTTGCATATGGCCATGTCTGAACTGGGGTGGCGGAGTGAGCTAAAGACTGATGATGGATTAAACCCAGATCAGTTGACTGGGGGTGAGTGCTTGCAATGTTCAACACTCCGTCCATCATCCCCTTTGGTTTTGCTTTGTTCGCCCTAAGTTGGCTGGGTATGCCCAGACCTGGGTCCCTTGCTCACTTTGCCACTGGATTCAAGCTAGACTGGCTGATGACGGCTGATTAGCCAGAAACCAGTCCCAGGTTGCTAGTTTCCGGTCCAGGGAAGACATTGCTTGGCAGTTCGGGCTGGATTGTTCCCATGAGGCACAGGGTCAGTCTGATTTGCAATTGGCCATGTCTGAACTGGGGTGGCAGAGTGAGCTAAAGAATGATGATGGATTAAACCCAGATCAGTTGACTGGATGTAAGTGCTTGCAATGCTCAACACTCCGTCCATCATCCTCTTTGGTTTTGCTTTGTTCGCCCTAAGGTGGCAGGGCATGCCCAGACGTGGGTCCCTTGCTCACTTTGCCACTGGATTCAAGCTAGCCTGGCTGATGACGGCTGATTAGCCAGAAACCGGTCCCAGGATGCTTGTTTGCGGTCCAGGGAAGACATGGCTTGGCAGTTCGGGCTGGACTGTTCCCATGAGGCACAGGGTCAGACTGATTTGCATATGGCCATGTCTGAACTGGGGTGGCGGAGTGAGCTAAAGAATGATGTTGGATTAAACCCAGATCAGTTGACTGGGGGTGAGTGCTTGCAATGTTCAACACTCCGTCCATCATCCCCTTTGGTTTTGCTTTGCTCAACCTAAGTTGGCAGGGTATACCCAGACGTGGGTCCCTTGCTCACTTTGCCACTGGATTCAAGCTAGCCTGGCTGATGACGGCTGATTAGCCAGAAACCGGTCCCAGGATACTTGTTCCCGGTACAGGGAAGACATGGCTTGGCAGTTCGGATTGGACTGTTCCCATGAGGCACAGGGTCAGACTGATTTGCATATGGCCATGTCTGAACTGGGGTGGCAGAGTGAGCTAAAGAATGATGATGGTTTAAACCCAGATCAGTTGACTGGGGTGAGTGCTTGCAATTTTCAACACTCCGTCCATCATCCCCTTTGGTTTTGCTTTGCTTTTTAAATACTGCAGTTTTTTTTAAATGCAGCCCATTTTCCTAAAAGAAAAATGGGAGGCATTTAAATAAGAAAAATGAAACATTACTGTTTCATTTTCTAAGAGTAGGCAGTGGACAGTGCCTGATCTTAAAAAATATTTTCAACTCCAGTCACTAACGGGAAGTGGTCCCCTGGGGACCCCTTCCTATTTGCAAGTGGCTTACCACCCATTTGAAATGGTTGGTAGACTTCAAGTGTTTTGGCACGTTCCTTCCTAATAGTGAGTTGCAAACCATATTTTGCGAGTCGGTAATAGGTTACAGACTCGCAAAATAGGGTTTGGAAATAGGGCTGACCTATTTTGCGGTCACAAATGGGTCAATTTCCCATTTTCAAGAAATAGTCGTACATCTGGTTCTATTTTCTTAGTGTAAAATGCATCCATGGGTCTATTTTGATGTTTAATTCCATGTAATATCATGTAATTTCACCTAATTATGCTACCGAAAATTACACTAGTTACACCCACCCCCAGCTAAGACAATGGCCTATTTGAAGGGATATTTCCTACATTAGAGGATAAGCAGGCAAGCATCTCCAATAATTTAAATTACAAATGGCTTATTATTGCCTTGAAAAAAAATCATGAGTGTCATTCCTTACTCAAAACATGTGTAGGTTGTAATTTCAAGAAATACATTTTGTTTGTTAAAGGGCTGTTAATCAAGACAAGAAATACTACTTGCTCAAAAGAAAACACTGAAGCCTTTTTACTTGGAGATTTTCTTAAGAGCTCAGTTTCAATAACAATAGTTATATTTCTCATAATCCATTGAACATTAAAGCATGCCCCAAAAGAAACCACAATGCACCTCTTCAATGACACCCACGATTGCAATCACTTATTGAACATCTTGCCAATCCACCATCTCATAAACTCACTCATTCAGACTATCAAGTATCTATTTTCTAACACTCTCACCCTGACATTTAACTAACCATTGACCCACAGACCCACCCACTTAATTATCCACCCAGGCACAATTGGCAATGGTATGACTGACCAAACTATTTATTTTTCTATTACCATTCACCCATTGTCCCATTAGCAAGGAACAAAGACAACAATGCTACTATCCACAGAAGCAACCAGAGAGGCATCTATTTTGTTTTAGTTTATTTAATTCAATTTCTAATTTAACTGTACAAATACAACTATGCCCATAGTCAAGAGTTGGGGGAGGTGGAGGGTGAGCAGAGACACTAAAAAGCTCTGTGTGGGTCTGCACTGGGAGAGTATGCAGTGCACCATAAAAGACCACTTGGGTAAGTGCACCATGAAAGAGCTAGTTGATTTTCCACTTCTCTGTTAGGACTAGCTGCTGGCCACAATAAAGTGTAAGAAAAAACAAAGGGTCAATTTACACATAAGGTACTGAAGGTGCATGTGGCATTCCTGTTGATTCATCCTGAACCAACTGAAAGTGAGCATATGTGAGCCCACTGCCACAATCCTCCTTACCGGGCGCACTCTCTTTTTCTCTATCTATATAGGATATACCCTGATTTCTATGAACCTAATAGGATTGAAACTTGCACCATGAACAATACATATTCTTCAAATATACAGTGGATGTCTTTGCTTCTGTGCATGCTTCTATAAGGGAAACTCCCAGTGATCCTTTATTATCGGGCATCATACCTCCTTCATTAGCATACAGCAGATTTCTCTTAGCAACAGCGATTCTGTGTTTTCCTCTTTACTCACCTGCAGCATTCCTCCCACACTGCGTTTTTGACCCATTGCAGAGCCACATCTTCTTTTGTTGGCAGTTTATTTGCAGGCTACCTAGCCCTCTCTCTAGAAAGGGGAACGTCTTTGGCAGCCAGTAGAGATGCAACCTCGAAGGTAGGGTGATGTGTCTTTTTGCCCTTGATCTCTTAGTAAAAGTTTTTGTTCTGTCTGCAGACCGGTGCAGAGGTTTCTCCAAGCACATCTCACGAACAACACAAGCTCACAATGCAAGGCCATTGGGTCAGTCCCCATCAGCCACTGGTTTAACTGGATCATGTTTGAAGAAAGTGTCATTCACATTTTCGGATAAGGTCAGAGGTGTTTTACTCTCATCATTAGCTATTGTCAATTGCGTGTGTTAGTCTGCCCTCTTAAAGAAAGTTTCCCATTGCAATGCAATGGCAGTGAAGTGAAACATCAATGCATTTCAATGGCGGTGCATTTGTGCTTCTAATGATATTTCCAACCTTCTGCTGCTGCTGCACCAGCAGCGGTTCTATACATATGTGTTTGCTTCTGCATGTTACTGGTGCTCATAAAAGTATTTCCGCACTCCTGTTAATGTTGCACCACCGGTGACCAAGCCTCAAATTGTGAATACATTCCTAAATGTGATATCACAACACTCCCTGTTTGGCACCAAGGGGGATTTTACACATAAATGCAATCTTACGCCTGAATGTGATTTGTGCTTCTTCTGAAGCATTTCCACATGCATGCTGATGTTGCATTAAGGATGTGATGCTATCTCAATGTTCAGTAAACTAAGTGTAATATTAGAATGATCATGGCTGGTGTTAGGGTGGTGTGACTGGTGCAGCCTCACCTCGTGCTGAGTTTCAGGGGCACTATGTTTAGAAAATAACGTATGGGTTTATAAGAACATGCTGCAGAATTCCTTGCATGTCTAGCAGTCTTTAGGCAACAGAAAAAATATCAAGATAACTCTGGTGATCAATGTTCTGGAGAGACTGGAGTTTTGTCTAGTTGTAGTTTTGGCTTATCATAAAGTAAGACAGAGGGTTGCCTGCTACCAAGAATGTTTACCATGCAGATCACCATCTCCTAAACTGCTCTCCGCATCAATGAGAAAAGCTCCATAAGACCAATGGCAAGGTTTATATGATGATTACACTTGCCATCTGAGGATCCCCACTCCGTCACGTGGTAGCAGAGTGATGATTTTGTCACAGGAGAGAAAGAACTAGAAAGGTCCAGAAAATCTGGACCTGATTGGACCTTGCCCAATCCCAGGCCCAAATATTGTTTGCCCCGTTAGTCCATGGCCCAACTCTGAAGATCAACGGGTTTGGCAGTTTCGAAGGTGTTTGCAGTGGTGGTGAAGTGAGCATTTATAGCGATGTGCATTGCAATTGTTTATGTCATGCTTATGGTGTTATTTTGAAGATGTGTTTTGCGTTGTCATGATATTTATGGCCTAGTTGTTGAAATGTGTACATGTGCTTGGTGTGGAGCTGTTGAAGTTGTTATCAGGCACATCACAGTCCACAATCCCGGGATAGGCAAGAGTATATAGTGGTTTACAGTGTCTGCTATGTTTTGTAGTGTCTGAATGTGAGATACCATCGATAACACAATTGATATGGGAAACTGTATATGATTGCTGTGAGTGTACTAATAGTGATTAATGCTGATTGACTCTATTGTGCTGAGGGGAAGCTGCACTAGTCAGGGTGATTTCCTGCTGGTCGAGATTTCATATATGTGTGTGCAGATATTGGAAAGTGTTTTTTCTGGTTGTTTTTTGTGTAACTGATTACTCTGAATTTTGTAGTGAAGCAGACAAGATTCATTTGTTTATTGAGCATGTTGCTTTGCAGTTTGAAGATGTTGACATACAGAAAATTGTAAAAGAGTGTAAACTGCTGCGAGGAGTGAGGATTGCATCAGAGTGCCATACTGAAATAGGTCAGTTGCGCTAGGATTGGCTGTTGCATCATCAAGTGTCATGCTGTGATAAGTCCACAGAGAAAAGAACTGTGTTGGGATTGGATACAAGTGCCAATCTTTATTGAATTGTGAAATGGAATGAAAAGCTGTATATTCAAATCAAGATTGTTCATTTCATTGCTAAATCATTGTAATTATGAAATGTTTTAGAGCCCTTAGAGGTTATTTGAGGGGTGGTGTTCGGGTGCCCGCCTATGAGGGCGAGAAAGCTTTGCTGGAAGGTACGCCATGTCATTATATGGTGACAAATGTAGCGCTTCACATGTGTTTGTGGCTTACAAAGAAATAATTCCACAGTTTGGCATATTCATTTGAGAATCATTAAGAACTTGAAAGGAGTATTGTAGGACATGAAACCTCCCCCTAGATTTGTAAAGTTTGAGGCTTTGAATGCTTGGGAGCATGCTGCACATGGAAATGGAAAGATAAATACCAGAATAAAGCTAAGACAACAGAGCATAATTATGCAGTTGCTAAGTGGGATGAAAAAAACCATAGGTGGAGGAGATGTAGAACTGAGGGAACTAGGATGTACCCCCATATTGACAACTGAGAAGTGTAAATAGAAATAATACATGGAGAGACAAAGATTCAGATGCCACAGAGATGTCTATCACTGATAGTGACTCTAGTGATGATCTCCTAGATGCCTTTCTGTCCTCATGTCCACCACTTTATGCTACCCAGCCTAAAGATCAAAATGGTGCTACTGCTAGTAGCAGTACTATTACCACAGCCCCTGTTGACGTAAATGTAAATCATATTGGAGAACCATCTACAGCTCTTCCTATTACAGTTGCACCTACTGAGACAGCTACTATGGTTGTTTTTATCCCTGTTCCTGCCCCGGTGCCCCGTGCCATAAGATTGTTGACTTTAGCTGTTCCTGCTGTACCTGCCCTAGTAACTTTTGCCCTGATTCCTGCAGTTCCTGGAGCTGTAGATAGAGTGGTTTCGACAGGGTTTCTTCCAAAGTCACAGAATTCACAGATTTTTGCTTCAAGCCCACCGCAAAATGTAATATGTCTGAGAGAAGGAGGGAGACTTGTCTTCACTACACCAGTTGCCCAAAGTGGAATGGGACATATTGATAATTTAATTTTACCCTCATGGTTTGAGGTGTCCCTCGAGAGTGGAGTAACGGATGCGATCAAGTCAACATCTGCAAGTCAGGATAACATTAGACCCATAGATGTACTAAAACTGAAGGTAGAATTGGAAGAGGATGTTTAGACTTTTAACATTTGAATCAGTACCAAGAATACAAGCTGATATATTTGAGTAAAGAGATTAAGTAATGTGCAAAAATGACACATGAAAAGTTTTCAGACTTGGCAGGAAAATATGATGTAGCTCTTTCTAAAAGTCTTCCCTGAAGGGTTTTATATCTCAACTAGATGATGATGATGATGCAATTGTCGCTATGCGATCTTCGGCGAAGACGCTACATATTTCTGAAGTATTTAATAAACACATTTAGAAATAGTGTGATTTTGACAGGTTGGAGAGCAAATGGGCGAAGAAAGAAAAATACAAAAAGAAGCAAACAGACAGTGTAGGGGTGGATGGGAAACCACTTCCAAATGGAAATAAGGTTCAGATGTTCCCAATGAGAGAGGTAGCAGGTGGAGGGCATGTTCATGTGCCATGGAGTCACGGTGATCTTGCATCATTTATGAGCAATTTCCCCAAATTGAGAAAGAATCCTTCCCAAAGGTACACCCATGATGACAGGTGTGTTGAGATTTCAAAGGTTTGTGGACAGATTTGAATACCTTTTTGGCATCGTGAAGCAGAGTGATTTATGGGACTTAGTGTATGATAGCAATACAATGGCCTCATATGGAACCCCCAAAGAATCAACAGACTCATGCACTGTGTTCTACGGTGATGACAAACTATTATGAGATGATTACCTTTCAGGGAAAAGCCCCAGCATGTGCTATTGATTGGCTTAAGATCAACAAAACAACCCAGGAAGCTAAAAAATCAATGCATGCCTATTATGAATGGTCAGGAGAACCCTAAAAAGGACGATATGAAATGTTTTGAGTCACACTTCATTTTTTGATTACACTGGGAGATTAGCATGCATATCCAGCAGAATGTTATTTGTTGCCTGTGCAAGCTGTTGGATGAGATTTTGAAGTATGCCAAGTTGTGTAGTGATGAGAGAGAAATTAAACAGAGGACACTTAAGGGAAGGTTCATACAAACAAAGCTAGCACTGAAATGATGTAATGGTTCAGCTGTATGTGGGAAATGTTGGAGAAATGCAAGGTGCAGGATTGAAGAGTGGAAGTCAAATGGCACACAGTGGAAGTGGTGTTCCACTTGGTAGGAGATGCGGTGTTCCTGTTGATCTGAACTCAGGAGTACATATTGCGACATTGAAGCAGTCAACTCCAGGTCATTATTGTAATAATTTGGGCCACTGGAAACAGGAATGCCATCAAAACCCCAGTCATGCAGTCAGTGACGGTCATATGCAGAATGTAAATTCTACCCAAATGCAGAATGTCTCGGTCCAGAGAATGCAATGTCCAAATCAGTCACAAGCCCCAATGATGCTGGTCCTACATGCTCCGATGCCCTCACAGAACATGGGCAACCACAGGTTCCATGAGACTCAAACCCCGAGAGCAAACCCAAATTGTTCCAGAATCAGAATCCATTTCAGCAGTGCCCCATATCAGAGAATGCTAGTTTTGACTCTGATTAATAATAATGACAGTGCCTGAGGGGAGGGGATGTTTGCGTGCTTGATGCTGTCTTGGAGATAGACCAAAGTAGTCCATTCATAGAAGGTGAGGTGATTGGCCATCAAGTGTCATGTTGATTGATAACAGTGCTACCTGCTCCACTGAAAGGTGGAGGTCCCAGACCTACCTTTGTCAGGAAAGAAAATCCAAACTGTAGGTGTTACAAACAAAGAAATAACTAACAATGTATCGAAGAAAGTATCTGCTAAAGTAGGCTCATTTGAAGAAGACCACCAAATCGTTGTATGTGATTCAAGTCCCATCAACCTGTCAGGGAGTTATTTTTTGTGCACATTATATTTACTGTACACTAGATGGTCTTGAGTTAAAAAACATGATGAGGGTGTTGAATTATAAATGGCCAGACAAGGGACAGCAGTAGAGCTGGTCCATCTAATGGCAAGAGAGGATTTACCTCCTGATTTAGTGATGCCGTCAAACCAGAAGTGTGAGATTTCTCAGGAAAATTCATTGGACTTATTAAAGACATAGATCCTATCTGAATAACAATTAACCCAATGCTGAGTATCAGAGAACTCCACCATACAATGTCACACCGAGACAGTGGCATGAATTACCCCGGTGATTGAGTCGATGATTCAACGGGGAATTTTGAAAGAAATATTTGGAAACCTGTGTAAATTGCAGATTATGGGCTTGTAGAAGCTGAACAGCAAGTATAGAATTGCACAGAATCTAACAAAGATTAATTGAATTGTTGTTCCTTGTCACCCCATGGTACCAAATCCAGCTGTAATGTTATTTTAGTTACCCTGTGATGCCGAGTGGGTTACAGTGGTCGATTTGAGTCAGGCATTTTTCTCAATCCCTTTGCATGAAGAGAGTCAATTCATTTTCTTATTTCAGTTCCAAAATAAGGTTGTAGCTTGGTGCCAAGTTCCATAGGGGTAGAGAGAGCCCATCAATTTTCAATCAGAACTTGAAGATTCTTAAATCTGTTCTATTGACCTGTAACTGTTTTTGTTCAGTACATTGAAGATCTGTCTGTGGTGTAAAATACACAAGAGGCCTGTATACAGGGTACAATTACAGTGGATTGGATGCAAGGTGTCCCCAAGCAAATTTCAGTATTGTCAAAAAGAGGTCCTGTACCTAGGACATCTCATTGAGAAAGGAGCAAAGAAGGTGTCACAAGAGGGAATTACTGCCACCCTGAAAATGAATTCACGTAACACGCAGAAGGAAGTCCGAATGTTTCTGGTAATGGTGGGCTGATGTAGACAGTGGATACCCACTTTTCTCTTATGCATCAGCCTTTACTGAGGCTGATGCACATAGATGTGCCTGATCTGATTCCATGGCACAGCGATTGCTTAAAAGCATTCTTAGAGCTCTGTGTCCTACTCTGGCAATGGAAATGCTTGATTACAGTAAAGTGTTTACTCTGTTTTGCAGTGAGAGGGATGGTTGCACTCTCCCAGTGCTTACACAGTAATTAAGTGATATTAATATGCTAAGGAATGCACTATTCTATGTAATGCAAGATTAATATTTTAGCACAATTTTTTTGTGCACGAGCTGTATTTTATGAAGGCTTCATAATGTGCTTCCTTTCTTGGCATCAACTCATGAACTGAATAGTCTGAAGCCTATGGGATCCTTTTGTAAAGTTGCTCCTTATGTTCTAAAACTCAATACCCTTCTTTGACTTTTTTAGCTTGCCTGAGTAGACTTGCAAAAAAAGTGTTTCTTCCTAGAGCAAGCGCTTGAGAATGGACAGACAAGGGAACAAGGGATGAGAGCATGAAATCGCCTACCTTCTAAATGCAACAAATAATCAAATGACTAAAATACATTGGTTTTAAGGAAATGGCAAGTAACGGATTACAAAATTCTTCTGATCTGCGTACTTTTACCTACATCATCATCTCATTCTATCATGAGCAACCAATGGGACAGAGAGGTCCTACAAATGTGGTGATGTCAAGGGATTTTAATCTGGAAGTGATGGAGTATAATTGCGAAGTTTTGAACTAAGGGGCGTATCCCCCTTTACTCATCTTGCAGGTGCAGAGATTGATGATTAAGACTTCCAAACACAAAGCAAACTGTGATTAAATACTGTCATTTGCTGCTGGCTGGTATGCTAACATAGTGGAACCTTTTTAGCTGAAAGGGTTAGTGTCATAGCAGCTGTGGCATTGATGCTGCAGTGTGACAGAGGCAGATGATTATGTCCATGAACTGGAACTGGTCAATTAGAAATGACTAAACTTTCCTAATAGTGTTGATATGAGAGACAACTGATTTCCCTAGTACTTCATTTTCCTTACGATAAATCTCCCTCGGCTGACGAGGATTAGTTCCTCCATATCCGGATCCTGCAGATCTTGCAAATGCTTATCAAATCTGATCAATTTTAAATGTGGGACTCATGCTAATTATTTGAATCCAAATAGAAATATAATTTATGATAAATTATTCTGCTGATTCAGTCTCATTATTTGTTTGTAGGTAAATTCATTCTGATGTATGGTTAACAAAACTGAAGGTGGGATTATTTGGGAGTTTATACCCAATAATTCTATGATAACAATTATCTTATTCCAGGTCCTCATATGATAATTGTTCATCCCCTAAGTATTCTGGTTCCTTTCAGTACAGAACACGATTCATCGGAGGACCTACAGTGTGTGCCCAATACAGCAATCTATGACCCGAATCAAGTGAGAGCAGAACCACTTGAGCCCCTATGATGTGCCACAACAGTAATAGTGTTTGATTCCTGAGCTTGATCAAATTTTGCTATTAGACTTATTATGTCACTGATGGACTGTGTCTGAAATGAGCTGGCTTTAATCAAATTTTACAACTATTGCTTTAAGAACAAATATAAAACAGAAAAATAAATAAAATAAAGAATGAAGAAGATTTCCTAGTGCCAAGGTTGCTGTAGAAGAGTAGGGTTGCCATTTTGCAAGAAGATGGAGTAGGGTTATGGCTGCCTTACAAAGACTGCTGTAATAAGCTGAATGATATAACCACAATTAACTACAACAAGATTTGCTCGATTATCACAAGTAGAACCAATTGGAGAATATTATGAGTGTGCTTGCTACTATATTCTACTCGAGGTCTGTTTTTACATACCAAGACTAGATGTAGACTAGTGAATGCCTTGACATAGTAGTTATTGTGCTACTATAAAAACCTTTTAAGTTGGTATCAGTATTTCTCCTTAAATAGGTACTATTAGGTCTACCCTCTATCTGTATTACCTGCACATTCAATAGATCAAATAAAACTCAATGCTTGATATTCAGATAGATCAGAGGAAGTTTCACACCAAACGTTTAATCTAGATTAGTGCAGGAATACACTCATTACCTAGAAGTTAAGGATTACTATGTTTGCTTACCTGCTTCAGCTGCTGTGGATGTAACCTATCATCATATTCCACTTTCATATAGAATCACTTCTAGTATATGGCTATGTTTATTTTATAGGCAGAACTATTTTGAGAGTTATTTATTCCAATTATGCCTTTATTCTTATTGAAATTCCTCCTCATAAGAGAATGAACCCTTACCCACAAGCCAAGGAGATTGAGACAGCTTGGTAGTTCTTTCGGTTTCCTAGTAGAATAGACACTGTTAAGGCATATGAACGCATTTTGGCATGATCCATGAATCCACTAGAGAAGACATTTATTCAGTCTTTAGAAGAAAGGAAAGCTCACTTGTTTTATAAGACAACAGAAAAGGAAGTTATTTTAAAGAATGTGTAGAAATAGGAGGATGATGAGTATAAAGAAAGGAGGATGTGTATTTGATTGAAACTAGACAGAAGACAGAAAGGGAAGCTATGCATTTACAAAAGAAGGACCTACACTAGAACTCACACATGGGATTGAGTGGATGTGACCTCACATTTGACATTTTTGGAGGGCCTGTTCAGAGTCTTGCTGGAAAGGATCCCATTGTGCCTGCAGTATATTTTGTATTCAATTGCCCGCTTACTAGGTAGGTATGTGCTACTCAGGGCCCGATTCCGATTTCGGACGGAAGGGCTCTGAACGATGGTCGGAGCCCTTCCGCTCGCATCCGACCGAGCCATTCCGATGGGCTTGGTTGGAAGGGAATTCGACTTGGATTTCCGTATGGCTTACGACAGGCTCGGAGAGCCCGTCCACCGTCCGGAAGTCCTTCAGTACTCCCCGGCCGCCTCTTTATGACCGATGGAGTATGATGGCAGTTTTTCACTGCATTTTCTTGCCGGTGTTTCCGGCACGAAAAGGCAGTCAGAAACTGTCTTTGGGGGCCCCCAGCAGGGCCCCCATGGGTGCGAGGCTGCCGAATTGCGGCCTTGGGGCACCTTTGGTGCCCCACTGTTGATCCCTGCACCCGGTGGCAGGCACCTTGCAGTGCTGGCCAAAGGGTGCAGGGATGAACTGCACCCCTCCATTTCACAATGCGGGCATGCATTCCGCTCGGAATATCTGCTCCCATTGTGAAACATACGAGTGCGACCGAACAGGGTTCGGTCGCATCGTACTTGCAGGGCCCTAACCGGTGACAGTAGGTCATTCGGTCACGGTTCCTGACCGATGTCAGACGGACTCAGGTCCGTCCGACATAGGGATCGGCCCCTTAGTGTTAGTGTTCCCGATAATGTATCATGTGAATAGTTTAGAGAGTTTTGAGAAGAATTTCGCTCACAGATCTAGATGTACTACTAATGATTGTTTACAGTTAGTGGGAGATATTTTAGTGCCATTATTCTTGTAATAGGAGGGGAATTGAATGGTGAGAAGATTGGAACTCTTTCTACAGTAGGGGATCAGTTAGCAACCAGTACATCTGGGGCTTTGTTAGCAGTAGATATAGAATGAATAGCTCTTAGATTTATGGTTTTGCAAGGTCTAATGGCTTTAGATATATTGTTAGCAGAAAAAGACAGAGCCTATACATTGTTGAAAGTACAACATTGAGGTGCTTATATAGCTGACAAGAGCAAAGAGATAGAGGGATTAGCTAAAACATTTATGGTTTGAAACCTGAATTAGAGTATTTAGAAGCAACTAGTGCCTTAGGAACAAGGGGTTTCTGTTACAAATAGCTGGCTTGGAAGCATTGGTAGTACAACTATTGGTGCTATATTAAGACCTATTTAAATTATTGGCACTTGCCTAATTTATTTATGTGCTTTGCATAAAGGAGTTAGATGTTTGCAAGCAAGAAGGAAAAGGGGGAGGGGAGAAGGCAAAGGAAGGAGGAAATAGAAATTAAAGAGAAAAAGTGTAAGGCTTAAAAGGAAATGAAGAAGTTGCAAATCGCTAGGGTAAGATGAAGGACCTCAACAGAGAAATAAAGGGTTTCCTTCGGGAATCCTTTATGTTTGCATGTGTTGGCTAATCTAACCATCAGAGGGGGAATTGGGAAAGCACAACTCCCATTCTCAGAACTAATGCATTTATGAATAAAATGTGATATACATGCTAAATAGCATGTGAAATGTAATCACATAATTTGTAGTTGCTGACTGCATTTAGCCATTATGAGCAGCACCTGAGTTAACATGCTATGCAACTTACGTTAGCAGTTTTTCAATTGCCATCTTGAATGTCGACTTTTATACTTTTAAAGCTGAATGGCCTGCACATTTTTTTCTTGTTTGTTTTATGAGATTATGTGTTTTTTAATTGCAGATGCTGTTTTTCTAAGATGCATGTTGCTAGCTAGTGAACAGTCTATTGTTACGTATTAAATTGACTGATACTGAGGTTCTAATTGAAAGGAAGAAGAGGATGCCAGGGTGGGAGGGGTATTCATGGGAAGAGGTGACTTTGCCCGACAATCTGTCCAGTGTAACAATTCAAAGACATAGCCATGCATGGACCACTGTGTTGTCCTGGGAGAGAGAGTAATTTACTTGCTCTCAGAGTCTGGAATAATATGATTTTCCTTGTTGATTAAAAATAGTGTGTATTCTTAGACTAGGACAAAGAGGTTTGCTGATTTTGAATTGCGAAGATCCTTCTCACCACAGCTGATCTCCACAGCCTGAGTGCAATGATTTAATACCTAAGCATTCACATTCTCTCACCAGAGACCATTATTTGTTTTTCTGAAGCTGATACCTCATTGTATTTGCTTAATTAAATGCTCTTTCCCAACCTATTTCTACCTAATTAAGATTAAGGATTTCCTTTATGGAATGCACTATTTGGATATTTTGTATTATTTATGTAGTTCTTGTTAATGTTCTATTTTCCCTTATCCTGAAATATGGAGTTTTGAATCATTTGAACTTGTAATTATGATGCTTAAAACATAATTATTGATGAATTAAAGACCTCGATTAAGCTACATTTGTTAATAAATCTTTTTAAAAGTATTCAAATCTTCTTGTTGTTTCCTATGGAGTACTATTGGTTTCCACTGTTTATAGAAATGTATGTAAATGTTTGCTCCTAAACCTTTCTCCACATCGACAAGATAAGGTTCATTTGATCAGTGGCTGAGTTTGTATGATGATTACACCCAAAGTTTGAAACTTACGAATCCCCAATCCATCACTTTCAAATATCAAACACACAACAAGAAGTCAAAATTGCCTCTCAATACAGTACCTCTCTGTAAACAATATTTGCAGTCCAGTCTAGTGAAACCTAAACAACAACACACAAAATAGCTCTCCATTAATGCACTTAACCACTTAGAGCCACAATTCACATAATATACCCAATTACTCACTGCATAGTTCTTCCAGATTCTCACCAGTGACCAGAGCACAAATCTCTTATGCACTCCTAAAACTAAATAGACAGACAAACTCAGTATTTGTATAATTTATTTCTGATTCCTGTGCCTCACTGTGGAGATTACTAGCACAAGACCTAAACAACTGAGGATGAACAACATATACTGCCTATCTGCAGCACCTCATTATGTGAACAGATTTTTCTGGGAGACTTTAACCATCACAGAGAAACAATACAGATGCAACCACAAATCATGCACATCCTTTCTATCAGACAGGTGTCTACTACACCACTTTCCCTACCCACAATGTAAGTTCTCCCAGTCATTACAAACAAACACCACTTACACATCTCCAACCTCCTCAAGTTGGATTGGTCAGACAATTCCTTCATTTCTTTCAAAACCTTGACCTAAAGCATCCTCCTCATGCTAAAGCAGAGATGAAAAGAGTAACATCTTGAGACCTCAAACACACTGACAACAAGCTTTGGCAAAACCAAGATAGCGGCCTTTAATGTGCTAATGTATGCAAACACCAGTATGTGCAAATGTGGACTGTCTATTTGTGCTGTGTCGTAGTGCAACCGTCTCAAATGGCGCCTTCCACATCTAGGCTCTCTCTCTTTCTCCCCAAGCTTGTGTGCTGCTCTTTCGTTCCATAATCCTGTGGCACTGGCGCCATGTAGTAGCCCAAATTTGGCAGAAAGAAATAGGGTAATGACTTATTAGGAACAGAAAGCAGCAGGTTGAATAGAGACACTGTACAAGTAGGCTGTGTGCACCTGTACGTTCTTGAATGCAATAGCACATTAAAGCCAGGCCTATTGTATCTGCCAATGCTTGTTTGCTATGGTTCCCTTGCACTTTCCCTTTTTTCCAGATCTCTTATTATGCCCCAGCAGCACAGTCTCAAATCTTGAGAATAAATATGGTCTGAAACTTGAAGTCTCGCTAGCCACACTCTCCACATGTTAGAAATTTAACAAAAAACACATCATATAATACATCCACAGTTGGCACATAATCCGACCATGAGGGGGCATAAAACACCTGTCTTATCCAGATACACACCGAGAAGCCTCCACTTCCTCCAATCTCAGGCCTCACACTTTTTATTCAGATGGGCCAGCCAGATGGTGACTCTGGCCGGCTATCTCGTATCCCAGAGTTATTGTCATGAGAAAAACACAATAATCTGTCAGTGCTTCTGATAGGGGAGGTCGAGGGTCAAGCAGTGCTAATCCACCTTTAATAGTGACGGCATTCCACCACAATTATTCAAAGCATGCTTCCATGTCACTCCTCTGACGACTGACACATTTCAGTTGTGACTTTCTTTAAAAACTTTAAGGAGACCTTTATTAAGAACAATAAATATATATGTCGATGTTTTACAGCTGCTAACATTTCCAGTGAATTTTCGAGGTATTTCATAAACACGTTTAGGTAGAAATAGAATGAACGGCCCTTTGTGAAATACCACAGGCCGGCTATTAGGAGCACCTCGCACGTTTCTGTAATAGCTTTTGAATGTAGTTGATTTTCACATGCTCTGCAATTTCTTTGGCAGGCGATAACATATGACATCACTTCACACTATACTAATCACTACTAAATCCGTCACCAGAATTAGTCGAGTCAGTCGAAGCTCAACTATTTGACCGGGTGCAAAGGAAACCACTGGCAAGGCCTGCCGGCCCCCTCCTACGTTTTCAAATGCCTTTGCCAGGATATATTTATAGGGTAGGTCGTTTTTAATTTACTTCACTGCTCGAATATACATTGCATAATTTCTCCAAGGAGATTTATCACAGCTTTTCAAACTTTCTGGGGTAAAACCTGGGAACTCGGGCTCAGCGCTCTCCAAAATGTCGAGACTGAACTGTCTTAATCTGCAGACGAATTTTCTCCACAGCCCCCCGAGGAAGTAACTTGTTGATTTTGGCAGTGTTTACTTTTCCTGCAAACACATGCAATGCTTTCCAGACCGGCTGGCTCTCGAAATCACTAGAGAGATGGAAAATAAAATCTGCCCCGGGCTGCATCGGTATTTTTTTTCCTATGTTCGAGGGAAAGCTTTTGTGCTCCCCACAGCTGCTTGGGGATAATCCATAGCGTCGAGATTATTCACAGAGTCAACAGAGAAGCCTGTCAGTTCCCCGAGTTTAGTGCCTTCAGTGAGGAGAGTGAAAGAATCTGTCAGAAAAAAAAGATGAAGTATTCTTGGCTGCCAAGGCTGCATTCAGAGCTGAGCCGAGAAAGAAAAAAAAAATACTAACTTTTCTTCACCTCTCGCGGGTCACATTGTGCTGTTTGTTTCCTCCCGCTTTCCTATTTTGAATATGTCTGTCAGTAGAATTGTTGTGATATGTATGAGTTCGGTTTTTCACTAAACAGTTCTTAAAAAAAGATGACGTCGCGCATTTTGCCTGAGACATAGTTAGATTTGGCTGGGCTTGTCGCTCGGTTTAGTTCCCACTCTGACAAGGTCAATTCATCACACTGAGGTAAACAATGCTAGACTCGTCTCGCTAATGAGAACCAATCTGCTGGTGGGTTTAACACCTCTCTGACAGAACTATCTTCCAGCTGTTTGCTGAAACGGTTGCAATAAGAAACATATTTAATAGTAATTTGCTGGCGTTTCCAGCAATTGTTTATTAAATGTTTCCCAGACGTTGATAATTATTTAAACTGATCCAGCCTACACTGAAAAGAATGTAAGTATTAAGGGGCAAATTGGCTTGAAAACTTTCATCAAGTCTTTAAAAAATATCAAGTTAAGGCTTTTTAGTAAACGGTACACTGCATGCTGGGAATTGTAGTTTTATGTGATTTCACATCAATGAAAGCAGCTGAAATGTTCCATCACAGGAAGGGCTGTTGATTGACAATCCATTCCAGGATAAAGTTGCTCCTGATGACAAATGGCTGTTTGTTTAATTGCAGGCAGTTTTCGTAGTATTGTACACAATGTATTAAATTTACTTAATTCCGAATGGTCTCGAATAACTCAGGGTTACTGTAAACTGAGATTTTCAACCCTGCTTCAGGCTAGTAAATTAGGAGCCAAAATCGTCAGGCAAGATGTCATCAAGTTAGCCTGCAAAACAAAATCTTTGGGCTTGACATTTATGTGTTTTAATTAATTGTGACTCATTTAGGGACACCACCCAATTATGGGATGTCCATTAATTATGGAAAGTGTAACATGTCCTTCCATATATGTTTGAATACGTGGCTGAAAAAGACCTCATGTGCGCACTTGGTCTACGTGCCAAATTAGGCTTGTGGTGAGTAAATTTTTGATGGGGGCAATTTGGGGTGACTATGGCATGGAAATCAGCAATAATTCTCTCACAAGCAAAAGTCTGTCAACTGAGAGGTACACGTCTTGCCAGGAACCTCTGCAGGGACTACATTTCTGGCTCGACTCGAACTTAGTTTAATGTAGACAGATATTAACAGCTGCTTCCAGAAAACATTCACAACCACTGGCTGTTAAATAATCTTGAACATGGCTTCTATGCCATGTGTAAATACACTAAGACCAAACTCTACAGACGTTTTAACAATTGTTTGAAATCGTAAATACTTTAGGTTGCTTGAACACTTTTGCAGTGTTTCAGTAAATATGGGCCTGATTCAGAGTTTGGCGGATGAGATACGCTGTCAAAATATGTGGACTATTCCATCCTTGCCCAAATGTGGGGGATGCTCGGCACCCCCAGTAAATAGCTAAGGTGTGCCATTAGTCGCTCCTCGGGCAAGAGCAAGCCAAGGCGTGAGTTCTTTGTTTGTTCTGCCTCTGAAGCAGGTCATGACGTCATCGAGAGGTGTCCAGGACTGGACATTTAAGGCGCTGTGAGGCAAGGGATTGGCCTATCACAGCGCTGACCCTGTGATCCAACCTCAACTGTGACAAAGCGTCACACATCAATAAGACAACCTAAACAGCGACTAAAAAACTCAAAATGAATGTGGAGTAATGAGGCTATCACCTCGGTATCCAAAAACTCACCACTGTCAGATGGCATCTGACAGACGAAAACAAGACACACAGATGGGATTGGCCCCTCTTTCCTCTCCACCGTGCTCCAGCACAGCGCATCGCAAAGGATCAACAACAGGCCGTGAGTGTTTTAACACGTGGCAAAGGACTTGAACAAGGGTGAGCTTGGTAGCTGGAGGGGCACGGTGGGGGGGGGGGGGCACTACCATTGCGTAGCCAAGTAAAGTGGTTTTATTTGATTATTTTAGGTTAGTTTGCTAACGGCACTTTACCTGCTTAGGCTTTAACCGTGAGTGTAAAACGGCGATACCCAAAAATTGCAGCAAAATTTACTGGAAGGTGAACATTCTCATGTTTGAGTATTGTTAGGTAATTGAACATTCAGTCTAGTGGTTTCCAGTCCGGGGACTATGGTTGTACCTTTATCAGGGTTCCGTAATCTCTCATTGACCATTAACAACAAAACGGTTACATCATATCAGGATGTACCTCTTCGGGTAGAATCTGCGCCATGCAAGGTCGAAAAATACACTTAGCCTCGGCATGCGGCACAGATGAAAGGTCGAGGTCCGGATGAAATTGTAATTGTAAATTATTAGTGCTTACTACCCCTTACGAGGCGTTAAAACGCTTGTTGGTGCAATGGCTAGAGCTGCCGACTGTTGTATGAGGGGTGGCCATCATATTATTGTCCCTCATTTTGACTCACAATTTTCCAGCTAGGGCTGTGTAGCATGTGCACGCTACAGGCTACTTTACGGGGAATGGGGCATGTTTACTTGCACATATAAGGGTTATCAGTTGTCTGTCAGTTTGGCATCTCAGAGTAAAAGGCAGAGTGTTCCAAAGTTTGGGGGCCAGATGAAAGAAGCTTCTGCTACCCCATTTTACGGTCTTCACCCTGGGAATGACAAGCAAGGAGGCAGTCATCTAAATTGGGGCTCCAGCAGTTACTTTATGGAGTAAGAGATGAGTGCCAGTCAGAACGTACAAATTGACTTTTCATCATGGAATGTAAATGGGCTTGGAGTTAGGCATAGGAGAGAGAAGATTTTGCGATATTTGAGAGATGCCCCTGCCCAGATTGTAATTCTCCAAGAGACCCATTTGACTTGTGAGGAAATGAGAGAGGCCCTTAAATCCAGAAAGTGGTTACAAAAGCCGTATTCAACAACTAACTAAAAGAGGGGTTGCGATATTAGTAAAAAAATAACCCTTACATTACAATAGAGGATAGCAGAGTGGATAAGGCTGACAGATGGGTCATTGTTAAATTGAGATGTTATCATCAGCTTTATACTATGGTCGGATACTTTGGCCCTAACTTAGATGACCCTATCCCATTTAGCAATTTGCTGTCAGAGCTCTTAAATTTCCCTGATCCAATTATTTTAGCCAGGGATTTTAATGTTGTTCTTGACGGGAACCTGGATTACTCATCTAAAGTTAGAGCTGGAGCAAACAACAAGATGTGGTCCTTGATAAAAGCCTCTATTAAGCAACTAGGATGGTGCGATATCTGGAGAGAGAAAAAGAGTGCCCTGAAGAGCTTCACATTCAACAAGAAATAATATGGTCTCCAATCATGAATCGATCTCTTCTTGATCAATCAAAATCTAAAAGACCAGGTCCATGAAGTCAGTCACGTAGGATCGCACCTGTCTGACCACTTTGCTATTACTTTAGTGTTGGCTCCCTTAAAGACCACGGTACAGAGAAGATGGACATTGGATCGTAGTATATTATTAGATGATGTTGTAGTTCAGAAACTTGGTTTGGAATCCCAGGAGTTCTTCGCAGTCAATATAGATAGAGCACAGTTAGGTGACGCATATAAGGCCTTTTTTTGAGAGGGAAAATAATGTCTGTCCATCCTATAAAAGCAAACAACGCAGAGCTGAGGTGATGAATATTGAGAATAAGATACAGCGGCTGGAGCAACAGTTACTAGGGAGTGGAGCAGAGCAGGGGTCGTTGCAAACCTCGTTTCTGGCTCTCAAAATGGATTTCGCAGGGGTAGTTGAAGAGAGATTACAAAAAAATGGCTAGCAAGTAAATTTGTCCACTTTAATTATGGAGAAGGGTGTCGGAAGTTACTTGCCTGGCAAGTGAGAAACGATCAGGCAAGATGCTTTATAAAGGAAGTTCAATGCAAGACTTCAGGAAAATTCATTCCAACAAGGGAAGGCATAGAAGAAGCCTTTCCAAGCCATATCCAAAATGTATACCAGGAGGACTAAGCAACACCAGAGGAAGAGGTGGAGGGATGGTTGAACCAGTATGTTCCTCGTTTAGTTAGCAAAGCTAAAAACGATGTAATTAACAGCACTATGTCGGAAGGCGAGATCAGGAAATCAATCATGGCACAGGGAAATCAGGTAAAGCTGCAGATCCGGATGGGCTTCCCGCTGAGATCGATTAAAAACTGGGGGAATATCTTAGTCCAATAATGGTGAGGCTATTCTCAGCTATATTTGAGAATGGAAGGGAGATCCCCACCTCCTGGAATGAGGCCACAGTAACCCTGACCCCAAAGCCAGATAAACAACCAAATGTCTGCGACTCCTACAGGCCCATTTTGCTAATGAATTGTAATTATAAAATCTTCACAAAAATACTTGGAGAAAGGCTGAATGGGGTTGTGCGAGATCTCTTACATGAAAACCAGAAGGGTTTCATGTGGGGAAGGGGGATTAAAGATCTTACATACAACCTAATCAGAGGTATAGACATAGCATCCGCTTACAAAGTGCCCAAGGCAGTCATTACCTTGGATGCGACTAAGGCCTTCAGCAGGGTGAACTGGTTCTATCTGCAGAAAATTATAAGACTAACTAATCTGGGTGAAAATTTCTGCAGGTCCATAGAGCAGATTTATAAAAACCCTACAGCCAAAGGCTTTGTAAATGGGAATCTCTCAAGGCCCTTTAATATCTCCAGGGGACCCAGGCAGGGGTGCCCATTATCCTCCTTTTTTTTCAACCTATATATCGAACCCTTAGTGGTGAAGATTAGAAACCATGAAGAAATACTCCCTTTTAAGTTTAGGGGATGGGAGAAAAAGTTTATTCGGAGAACTTATAGGTAAACACTTCCGATCTATGTACCTCTTTTCCTTTAGTATATGAGTTGTCATCACAATTTGGGGCACATTTCAGGCTATGAGGTTAATGAGAAAAAATGGTTGTAATGGCCTGGAACATCAACTCAGCAGCAGGAATATATTAAAAAGGAAATGAGATACCTAGGTTTTAGAATCACTCTGAATGTAGAGAAAATTCTGGGAGTTCATCTTCAAAATGTTAGCAAGGAAGTGGGGAGGTTGCTGTTGAGTTGGTCCCACCACCCCTTGACAATTCATGGTAGGGTATACCTTATGAAGATGACAATTCTACCTAAGCTTGCTTTCCTATTTCAGAACATCCCTATGGTTTCTAAAGAAAACTGGGTCAAAAAGTTACAGTCCAATGTTAGTAGTTTTGTTTGGGCCTCTTAGGGAGTACAAATTGCATGGAAGAAGCTTAGTCTGAAGTATGATAAGGGGGGCTTGCGATTGCCTGATTTATCTTATTATGATTGGGTCTTTCTTTTGAAAGGAGGGAAGATGGTATTTAATAAACCGGATTAATCAGATACTGGGAAGATGTTTAGGGCAATGCTATCTGATGCAAAAGGGGGCAAACTAGGCTTCATACATAAATTTGGAGAACCCAGATTCTTTAAAAAAGTGTGTCTCAAGACGTTGCAGTGCTTTGCTGCCAAGTGGCATAAGATTAGGAAATAATTAAAACTCAGCTATTACAGTGGACTGGCACCAATCTGGGATTCTCCTGGGTCTCCTGAATGGTTTAAGGACAGCCTGGCCCTTCGATAAAGGGAAGTAGGGATATTAAGCTGGGGCCAACTGAGAGATAATGGAACCCTGATCCACTGGAATCTGGAGCAATATATCACCAACAACAGACTGTCAAGATTTAAATATCTTCAAATTAAAAGTTGGTGTCTTTCTGTTCGGACGGACATGGGTTCTTCAAATGAACTAGAGTCCAGAACAATCAGTAACGTTATATGAAAAAAGGCGAACTGGTACTGGCTTCTGGTGGACTTATCGGACGGAGACTTCGGGCTTACCAATGGAAGTGTGGGGGAAGATCTTGCCGGGGATGCAGCTAGAAGATCTATGGCAAGTATCTTGCACTATTTTATACTCATATGTGCGGGCTGTAAATTTAAGGAGAAACCATATGTTCTGTCTCCTCAGGGTTTATTGGACTTCGCTTAGACTATCCAAATTGAGGAAAGGTCCCACGCCGAAATGTCCAAAATGTGGCCAGGAAAAGAGGGATGACATCCACATGTTCTTGGAGTGTCCCGAGATTCAAGGGTTCTGGCTAGACGTGAGTAATTCTGTGTCTGTGATACTCAGTGAGACCCTCCAGGTAAGCAAAACTCTTGTCCTTTTTGAGGTTCTGGAATATTATGAATCCCTGTCAATCAACACAAGAAAGTTGATTTTCTATTTAATATTGCTTGCTCACAGAGAGATATGTAAGAATTGGATAAAATCCACCCCGACTAATATAGACTGAGTGATCTCTGAAAAATACACAGTCCGGTTAGACAGGACATCAGAAAGCAAGAGGAATGAGTTTTGGACTCCATACGAAAATTGGGTGAACTCGTCTGCTCTAATACAGTCCGATGATTAGGCCTTTACACTATATTGCTTCATTATTCTGCGGTAGCTCAACAGGTGGCTGTGTCAGTATGTGCTCTTTACGGTTGGAGAATTTGAAGCAGGGTGTAAAGTGATCCATCCTTGACTCTAAACAAAGATTTCTGGCTGGTGCTACATCTAGGGAGACCCAGGAGCACGCTTTAAATCTTTTGTTTTTTCTATCCAAGGCGAAAGAGGACTAAAAAATATATTTAAAAAAAAAAGAGGAGGCAGTCGATGATCTGAGGTTGCATTGTGGGACGTGCCATTTAATGCGATTATTGAAATAGGCTGGTCCTACCCCATAAAGGGTCTTGTGAACAATGCACAAGGACTTGAATTGAACCCTTGCCTGGATCGGCACCAATGCAGCCCTCGAATCCCTTTGGACACTGAGCTAAATTTGTGTATTTTAAGTAGTAATCATGCTGCTGCGTTTTTAAGTGATTTAAGCTTGCATATGGTCCTTTTGTTTGCACCCAGATAAAGGGTATTACAGTAATCAATCTCTGACAACACCAGGGCCACAATTACTGTTTTCCTTTAATCCATCGGAATAAAAGGTAAAAATTTTCTCAAGATCTTCAGGGTGTAAAAACAAGATGATATAATATGATTGACCTGGTCCGATAAGGATAGTTGATCGTCAAGAAGGTCATCTAGACTTTTTGCCTTCCTTACTGGGGATGGGCAGGATCTGGCTACTTCTGGCCACCAAGCTGTGTTCCAAACTGCAGTGTTTTTACCAAATAGTAACACCTCAGTTTTATCGGTATTCAACTTTTAACAGTTTTCACGCATCCATCTGAGTATATGGACCATACAGTTGTTAAATTTTATTGCCACGTCATCCGTCTCTGATGCTACAGACACCGCTATTTGTGTATCGTCCGCATAACAAATAGCAGTAAAGCCATGAGAGCGGATACGTTTAGCCAATGGTGTGACGTAGACATTAAACAGGGTTAGGGACAACAAAGATCCCTGAGGCACTACGCATGGCAGGGCTTAAAGGTGTGATTTATGCCCCCCAATCCCAACAGTTTGTTCTCTGGTTGCTAAGAATGATCTTAGTATCTCGGAGGCCCCTCCTGTGATCCCCATTTCAGATAGGCGCCGAATGAGCACTTAATGGTTTACCGTATTGAATGCGGCTGAGATGTCTAGTAAGGTTAATATTGCCTTCCCTCCTCCATCTAGCTGGATGCGGATCTCCTCGGTGGCTGAAATAAGGGCTGGTTCTGTGCTGTGTGGAGGTTGAAATCCACGTTGTGCAAGGTTCATTTTGTAATTTGACTCCAGGAAATACAGCAGGTCTTCATTAAGGGCTTTTTCTAAAATGTTAAAAGGAAACAGCAGACAGGAAATTGGCCGGTAATTTTTGACCTCCGTAGTGTCTTGAGAAGGTTTTTTCAGAATGGGCCGTACTAAAGAATTTTTCCAGATGTTTGGAAAAGATCCTGCGTTCACAATGTTATTTAGAAGAGATGCAAGATGTCTTGCAAAGGTTACTAGGAACTATATGGAGAATCATAGCCGGGCACGGGTCCAGTAGGGATCCAGACATAGTAGACAAAATAAGTCTTTCCACTCGTTCAGGCATGAGGTGATTGAATTTATCAAGACGAGCCTGCGTAGTTATTTCAACATAATCTAGACCACCCATCACATCTGGGCTGTCCGCAGCTTGGTGACTGGAGAACTCATCAAATCCACTTTTTACTTTGCATAAAAGAAGACTGCCAATTTATCACAGAATTCTGTGTTGAGAGTGTGCTGTTTGGTTTCATCAAATTTTGGTAAAACCGTGACTGTTTTAAAAAGTTCTCTGGCAGAGTTCTTTGCAGAACTAATTTTCTTAGTAAAAAAGCAGGACTTTGCCGAGATTATTGCCTCTTTGTAATTTTCAATAGCTTTCCTATGGTGGTCTTTTTCCACTGCAGAGTACTCTTTCCTCCATATTTGTTCTTGGGCCCTAAACTTCTTTTTAAGTTCCTTCAGTTCCGGCGTATACCAAGGTGCTGATGGTTGCTTCCTGTGGTTTCATATCTGTTTTCAGTGGCGAGCTTGGCAACTGCTGACTCAATCCAGCCATCAAAGTTGCGGGGTGCAGAGTCAGGGTCAATATTTAGACAGGGAGTAAGGGAGCATAAGGCCAGATCTAATTCCAGAGTATTTATCTTATGCCTTGGGCGACTTGTAGTTATTGATGTTGTGGGCTTTGAGAGTCTCTCCTGAGATGGTTAACTCAAACAATACAGCACTGTGATCTGTCCAGGCCACAGGCAGGGCTCTACTGAAAGATATCCATGCATATTTGGTGAAAAGACCATCAAGAGTATGGTTGCCTGTGTGAGTCGGCTCGGTAACGACTTGGTTTAAATCAAAGCTCTTCAGACAGTCAATTAAGTTGATAGCATCTCTGCATTCAGTGGATTCTAAATAAAGTCCCCCAACAAAATAAAACTGGGATACTCCATGCAGGATTCCAAAAAGGTCTGTATGGAAGAGATAAACCTGTTCCTAGGGCCATGTGGCCAGTAGATAAGAGTCCCATTAAACGCTATTTTGTTATTGACTTTAAAGGAAAACATAATGGCTCCTTCCTCCAATTGAGTGATGCCTACTAATGAGTGCCTAATATTAGTACGGTAGATAATGTCAACTCCCTCTACCCGTTGCCCTTCTCTGTCTATTCTAAAAAACTTGTAACCTTTGGGTATGGCTGTCCTGCAATTTGGATAGGAGGAGCTATTGGCCCAGGTCTCTGTAAGAAAAAGTATATCAGGATTGTACTGGTCTATAAAATCAGCTAGTTCATATTTGTGTTTGGGAAGAGACCTACAATTTAGTAATATACTTGTAAAAAGCATCTTTGCTTCTTTTATACTAAAACATGAATTTTGATAATACCAGGAGGGGGATTGAATGTGGACACACAGTGACTGAAATTGTAATCACTGCCCTTGTGAAACTACTCAAGCAATCTTCATCTGCACATATCGTCACAAACACACCTGCATCTTCGAGGCTTGTTTTCGTGGGAAGAGCACACTCCAACTTGCAAAGCTCATGCTCTGTAAGCAGCGGGACATGGAGGGGTCACCAGGTGTCGCAGCTGTGCCCCTTAGACAGCAGCTTGCAACCCCTGGCAGGTTCCTTGTGACCCCTAGCAAGAGAGTGTTTGAGTTTCTCATTCAGTATAGTATAGCTGTCAAACTAAGAGCATGTAAAGAGGTGTTTTTTATTGTGTGCTTTGCTGTGTGTTTGAGGAATGTGTGTTGGTTGTACCCATATTAGAATGTGTGTGTATGTATATGTGTTTTAAACATGAGTGCCAGGTTGTGTGTATCAAGAATATGTGTCTGACTGTGACCATGTTAGACTCTGATATCTAAGCTAGTCACAGTCATACACATTATTTTGACACACACACAACCTGCCATGCATTCCTAAAACACATACATACACAAATATATTCTAACATAGGTACAACAAACACACATTCCTCAAACATGAAGCAAAACACACATTAAAAAAAAAACATTAATTTGCAAGATAACAGATGTGGCTAGGTGCACACAGGTGACTGACTCCTGTGCCCAGAACCAGAAGAAATGTAGCCAGACAATGCGCACAGGTTAAATGTGACTCAATGAAATAATGTGCTAGAGCACTAGCTGTACTCCAGGGAGACATGTCTACATGCCCACAGGGTGGTGTGCTAGGTTTTTAAAAAAAATAAAACATGTTCTATTGGGTTCCACCTATTAATAAAGTTCCCAAAGACAATTCAGTTTGAGACTTGAACTATATATAAGGCTAACATAATTCATGTATGGTATGGGTGTCCAAAGCAGGTCCAGGAAGCCCTGCTCCATGCCAGAGTTTTAGTATCCATAATAAATAAAGAGATTATCCTGACAATATCAACTTATTTAAAACAAAAAAGAAGATTTAAAGGTAGGTCTATGCTTCACAAATACGTGGTTAAAGTAAAACACGTATCCCAGAATAGGCACACAGATTTCTTGTGCACTCAGATTTGACTGGGGAACAACCAAAGGACTGGAAATTGTGTGTGAGTAGAGTGGCTGTGTTTCTTGATGGGTATATTTGGGCCTGAGCTAGGTAGATGCATTCTGTAAGCAGACTGCTTCTTATAAGAAGAGTTTGCACATATGTACCAACCAGGGTTAGCCTTTGATAAATGGTTATGATATAATGAGTCAGCACACGCCTAGAATCTACTGGTTTAGCCAAGGCACATGGAGATTCTCTCTGTGCTTTTAAGCCTGCATTAGGTCTTTAAGGCTATGTCTAAGCTTGTTATGCTTGTGTATTGGATGCTATCTCTCAGCTTGTTTTGGCTGACATACTATGGCTGAGCCCAGAGAATTAGTCTATGTCAGAGCGCTTGAAGCTATGTTTAAGAGAATGATGATTGTAACTGGTCAATGATGGCTGTTCTCTGGGTCTATGATGGATTTTCTCCTGGTCTGTAATAGCTGATTTCCTGTTCTGTTCTGCTGGCTTTTTGTGATTCAGCACCTGGAACATCAATACATTAGTCTAGTGAACGTGGCTGATATCAAAAGCACAATATTTTTTTTAAAAACATATTTTATTGGTCAACTTGCATATATTGCGCAGAGCTCTGCACTCCAGAGCCATCTGCCAGAGCATACCAAGGACAAGCAGTAGAGCAAACGACTTTTTCTCCCCCCCCATGAACAACAATACAAAACATAGTAGCATTTGACGACATTGCCCTACACCCCCAACTCCCTCCGCCCACTCACCCCCCCAAAGGTCGCACTGGACCATACCTACTCTAATATACTTTTGTTGTTTTTCAATGTCATATACTGTAGGTTTTATTTTCATCAATTTCTGTGATTGTCACTTTTGTTAATGACACCACTGTCAAGGATTGTGTGACATCACTTTCTGTGAAATCACCTGAGTCAAAGGTCAAATGATGTCACTTTCTGTGAAGTCACTAAGGTCAAAGGGCATGGAATGTCTCGCTACCACTGGCATTTTGGTGAACTGACATCCATGTCTCTAAGCCCTTCATTGGGTTCTCCAACCCTGCTGGATGCCATCTTTAAAATATTTTTGATTCTTAGATGCATTCTAGGCATTTCTATGAGTTGTTATGAAAATAGGGGCACAGCGTGCCTGTGCAGCAGGTACACTGGCACGTGCGAAATACCAGCCAGTTTGGGCTGTCTGATCCTGATTGGGACCAGGGGACGATTATTATGCCCTTTCTAATCCCTAAGTGTTTTTTTTTCAACGATGTCAGTAACTCCAGTATTATCGACACAGCTCTTAAACTGTGTGCCATCTTATACCCTTGTTGAAAAAGATATACTCTCCCTTTTAAGTCTTAAATATTTTTAAACCTGGGAATAATGCCTGTAACTCTCTTTCTGAAGCTGCTCCTGTCGCTAAATTTGTTAATTGGTTTAATTAATGAGTGCTCTTTGGTGACATAAGAGAGGTGATCCTCACACATACATTCAATATTTTGACTATTACGGAGTCGTGGCTTAAAGAGGCCTCCAAATCACTATTAACGATTATATTCCAAAGGGATTCTCTCTCTTGAGGCATTTCTGCCCAGCCTCCATAGGAGAGTGTAACATAGCTGTACTTATTATTGTTTAATTCAAGGTATTTATTATTCAGAAATGTAATATCTGTGATGCAGAAATATTAATGGTATCCACTGAAATATGTACAACTGGCACTTTAGGTCTAATGCTTCTTTATCAACTAGTCATCAGCTGCCTCCTTTATGTTTGGTTTCTTGGACTCTATTACTGATTTTACCTCCAATCATGCTATATGCATTATCCTTGGTGATAATAATTTACAGCCTGAAACCTTGAAGGTCCTGTGGCCTTACAGCATCCTTCTGATTGGAAGGATGTGGTTTTCGATCACCTTGTGCATTCTCCCATACACAAGGCAGCCCACATGTTAGATGGTATTTGGGCCCTTCTTAAAGAATTACCATCTACATAGCAATCCCTCAAACATGGACAGACCAAACTTTGTGATTTTTAATTTGATCTAAATCATGCCATCTAGAAGATCACCACCTTATCCTTGAAGTTCAGCATTGTTCCCCCTTAACGTTTGAAGGTATAGTGGCTCACCAGCTTTCTTCCTTTATGGAACATTTAGGTTTGACAGATGATTCACATGTAGGTTTTAGGCCTAACAGAAGGTCTAACTATAGTATAGAGGCAGCTTTATTAGGTGTATGTGGCAATATTAAAAATTGCGCTTTATTGGGTGTTCTTGGCAATATTAAAAATGGCATCAGTTAACAACATGACCAGTGCACTAATAAAGCTTGACTTATCCACAGCCTTTGACAGCCTTTGACAGCCTTTGACACCACATTTGACATAATGGGCTTCAACGTCTGACCTACTATATTGCAATACTGCAGTTTTAAAGGCATTGCCCTAAACTGGTTGTTTCCTATTTGACAGAAAGGTCTCAAACGTTTATGATAATACTAATTTCACCTCTTCTTCTGTTAGTCTTGATCCTGAACTTCCTTACTTTCATCCATGATGACAATAAATGCATGCCCTACACAAATAAATGAAAATCAAATACTTCAACATGGTATTAAAACAGACCCCAAGAAGTATCCCTTACCATGAACTTTAGGTAATTATAAAAACATAGGAGCTTTACATTATTTTATGTAGAAAACTAGCATTTCCTGTCACTAATCCAGTCAGCGACCAAACCTTCACCAATTATAATATCTGCAATGGTTATCAAGTGTTTTGTAATACATTGGGCTTCCCTTTCAAGACATTAAAGATATTATGTTCCAAAATCATGTGTGTACTAAATAATAATGTATCCTTGCTTGCCTGCATATTTTGAGGTAAGCTGCCTCCTGGCCAAGTCTCTATTTTGGTATGCTTATGTATTCATTCAGCAATTTTGGATATTTTAAGGTGCCAACCTTCTCAAGTGCTTCTGTTTGCTTCTATTATGATCATACCACAGTTATCACAAGTGTTGGGATTTCTTGCATCAAGTATTTTACATTTGATACATTGACTACAATTCAAGAAATAGGGATCTACTGATTTGTGCCAGTCCTTTTCAAATATGGCATCAGGTTTGTATAGATTCAGCTACTACAAATTAGTGTAACCAGGGCTATCTTCCCAGTTAAATAAAGAACGCATCTACACAACCCAGCTGATCTTCAGCCTTAACAGTTCTTACCTAGGGGAGTTGTTAGCCAAGTAGCCAGGACTGTATTTCAAATATACAAATTTGAAAAACAAATTTTATGTCAAAAGGTTGTTATGGATGTCAAGGCCATACATCACAACAGATCCTCTAATTCACAGTTTATTTTTGAGACTAAAAGATACTTTGCCCATCCCATTCTGTATTGAGTTGGTTCAAATTGTAATTTTTGCATATGATCATCGAAAGTGTTAATAAAAATGTGATTCAAACCTAGACATTTGTACTGCATACTTCCTTCACCCAGGATCAATTACTTCCACCACCCCGCCAGTGTCCTACCATGACTCCCAGTGGCACATTTCCCTGGATTACTAGGAAAGGAGGATCTTGGCAGAGAGATTGGTTGATCAGTGAATGACATCAGTCGGTGGTGCTATACCACCATGCTGGTGTCCCTGCTCCAGCTGGTAAAAACAATGCCTGGTAAGCTATGTCCATAGCTGGGAAACCCTGCAAGTGGCCCAATACACTCATGCACATTGGCATGCCTTAATATTGCCTTCCATTGGATGAGTAAACACCACTATTAAAAAGTGTAATTCAGGGCATTCCCAAAACAGTATTATGCTTCTCTAAAAAGTTAATGAGTGGGATTTGTATGTTTTTGTGGGCATGTCGGTGATCAGATCTACCTTCCATAGGCTTTCCCTGAGCTTTGGACAGGGGAAGATTGTTGGTTCTACTAGGTCTAAGGACCACCACCATCTTGCCATCATCCTTGCACTTCATCAGGCCTTGTAAAAATCTGGTGATAAATACTCCCACTTGATCTTACCTGGTGTGGGTTTGCAGGCTGGTGTTAGTGGGACATGTGAGGATACTTAATTTTGTTTGACAGTGACCCTGCCTCTAGGGCTGCTTTGCATTCAATGGCTGGTGGCAGTACCATGACACAGAGGGGCATCCACCTGCCTCCTCCAGAGTTAAAAGAAAGGGTTAAATGTAGGCCTTTATTAAACCTGCAATGCAACTCTCAGCGGTCAAACAGTCATGCATGATGAATGATGAGCATATTTTAGGACTTAAAAGTTTGCAAACAAAGATTATTTTAACATGACTTTTAAGAAGAATCCCCCCCCCCCCCGTCAAGGACTGATTACACTCCTGTCATAATTCCCGACAGGTGTAACAGCAGCAAAGCATTCCTGCAGCATAATTTCCAAATCCTGAACAAGCCCAAACAAATTGCGCATTGACACTTCAGATTTATGTGGTAGATTTATAGGCCTGCCCAGCTCAATACCATGGAAAGCGACTTCACTCACTAGGAATGAAGAGGGCAATGTAGATTTTCCACTGCAGCATCCATCAGAAGTCCAGTTCCGACCTGGGCTGAGTCAGACTACAAAAAGCTGATTTATGGAAGATAGCTATGCTATCTATATACGAACAAGACTACTCAGCAGAAAGACACACATCTTATTGTTGTATTTAGATCTTCACAAAATAGACCTTATTTTGAAGCTACATTAAAATGTTTCCAATTAGACAAAGGAAAATATATTTGCAGAGATCTCATTTCATGCAATACAAAATATCTTGTTCGCAACAGGGGCAGTATGTGAGTGTAGATGATAACTCTACTGAAACTGAAGGGCAAAGAAGGGGGTGATGTGAGTAATAAGTGCTGCACATGTATGTGTGCTCTTTGTGGACTACTTGTAGCTCAGTGATGAAAAACACTCTGAATACCTAAATCCACTTGGAGGAACTCAGGACATGCATTCTCCCTCTACTGATTGCTCTTGGAAGCCTTTGCTCTGATCCAAGTGGACTTAAGCAGTAGGAGGCTGAGTAACAGAGAAAAGCTGCAATAGGTGTACAGTCTCAGCTTGAAGGTCCTAAGATGGGCTACATCAATCAATCAATTATACAGGTTTGTTAAAAATATGACTTTTTGGTTGGTTTTCACATTCCTGATGGATTACTGAAACCTAAAACAGTTTCTGATTGTTTACCATTGAATTGTCAGGTCAGAGAAGAGAGGGAGGGGCTTAAAGTGTCTATTGTCTTATTGTCCTCATCTTAGTCAATATTGAAATGCTAGAGCCAGTCCACTGTCATTCCTACTTGATGTCAACACCTGCCTCCGTTATTGTGGGACGTGAGGTGCCAGGGGGTACAAAGGACCACACCACTGATGCTTCATTATTAGAAGGTAAAGTCCAAGGAGATCTTGTGCCCTCTCTCTCACTTGATCAATTGCAGTTTGCGCTAAAAAATGCATACTTTGATACAGCCATAGCTCAAATATTTGGCTCTATTTCCGTTAAACACCAAAATAAATTGCTATGCAATTTTAACTTTCTTTTTGAATACTCAATGTAAACTTTCTCTGTGATACAAATGGGGGCAGACCCTACACTCACATGAGGAACGAAAAAACGAAGACAGACAAATTGATTCATCAATCTAAGCAAAAGTGTTAAGCATATCAGAGCAAAAATCCGTCAAAATCATTATTCATATAAATAAGCCTTTCTTATTCTTTACCATTCGCCAAAGGTATGAATACATGTCTTGAGTTTTTGATTTCACAAACAACGAATATTCTGGATATAAATCAGTTGCATGGCTATTAACCAATAAACTAATGCAGATCATTTCTGTTTGTCAAATCAACATCTAGCTAAAAAATGCAATTTAGTGTAAATTTACCCGTCCTCACCTAGTTGTTTGAACTGTGATTTACGCTTAACGATCTTTACCCTCAATCTGTTGTTCATAAACCCGAAAGTAAAACCTAATGCTAAACGGCTTCTCACGGCCGTGATATTGACATTTGGACAAAAGCTCTGATGCCCTTATCTTTGATATAGTTTCATTGGAATGTGAAGAGTTGTGTTAATAATTAGGGTGAGGAGAGCTACATTTCCCCACCAATAAAATATTTTAAGCAAAACGCGCCTCGTTTTTTCCAATAAGGTCTTGGCGCTTTAATGTGTCAGTGCAGAAGAATATTCCGAAAATTCACCATCTGCGCCGAGGCTTATGGCAGGGTCGCGGGCTCAGTTCAGCTATCAGATCACATCCCCACGACACGGGTGGCTGAGAGGGCAGGTTGGATGAGTACACAGCTAAACACCCTTCCAGCACATGTGCGGGACTGAGCATTATCTGGGAACTAATGTGCCTGGGAACCTGGAACGGGGGCCTGCCAAAAAGCAACAAACCTTTTTCGATACAGAATCACATGCTCCGAAAATATATCAGATTTTCCATCTGCTCTGTACTCCTTACTACATAATACACGTTGTTGACACAGGTTTTTTTACCGGATATTAATCATATTTTTTTATTTTTTTTTTAGGTCTATTCTAATTTTAACAGTTAATGAACATCTTTCAAAAGGGTTTTCCCTGAAACACATTCATCACAATCTATTGTATTCAATCTGGTTAATATGTACTAAAATGGATTCCTGTGGTAAATAACAATAAACATAGTAAGGAGTCGTGCTAATGTATGGCCATGAGGATACTTAATTTGACCCAATGCTTTACTTCATATAACACAATGCAAACATCCTTAAGCCAATATAAACCAAATAGTCGGCCATTTTTCCAACAATTTGCATCATGGTTGCTCCACTTTAGTGGAGCAGCCATGATGCAAAATACTAGTAGTCCAAAGCCACTCAAGGGATGATTTGCTCCGCCATGCATGGCTACGTAAAGAAATGTAACACAACGCAGTGACTTGCGCTGCATTACGTTACATTTAATTATGGCAGGCGTTCCATAGGTGCATTGGTGTTCCCATGCATCCACCCTTGGATTTCACGCCATCCCAGATTTACAAAGGTTTGTGAACCTGGGATTGCATGACATTGCTACGCCTCCCAGAGGACAGGTTAAGAAGTGAAAAATATATTTTTTTCATTGTTATTTCCTCTTTCCACGTGTGCTGCATTCTGCAGCACGCACAGAAAGAAGTAAATGCTTTGAGGGAGTGTTTTTCTGAATGTTACGTATGCACCCATGCATGCGGGTGCATGGGTGCCTGCATTGACATTAGGCTGCCTTAAGTGCGCCTGCACTATGAGACAGCAGCAGTGCTTAATATCCTTGTAGATATGGTGCATTTCTGCGCTTTCCCTTTAACGCAATGCACTGCAGCAAATTGCCTTGCTGCACGCATGAAAGACTAGTAAATCTGGCCCAGAGGGTTTTGAAGTGCCATCGGAATATTCTCCTTCATGGCAAGATTATAGAAATAGGAAATTAAAGGAAATGATGTTTTTTCTCAAGGGCAATTAAATATTTTCAGGCAAGTATCAAATATATTTCCACAATCTTTTTTTCTAGAAAGATGTCATTCCATTTCATTTGACAAATTCATATAAACGAGAACTTAATTTTAGGGTGATATGGTAATGCTACATAGAATATATCTCCTTTCTATTGGATGTGCTTAATGCAATAGCTGCGTTTTACTGTCTATTCATAGGCAGGCTATAGCACAGTGACTGATGTAAGAATATATTATTGATAAAGGTTTGATTCTTTGGTTCATGTTTAGAAGAGATTACATGAAATCATCTGTATATAGCTGGCTGAAAATGCTAATACTGGAACAGTCAATAAAAACTTTTCCCAGTATGCCTTGCTGGAGGTATAGAGAATTATAGAGTAGATTAATGACATCAGCAAGGTAACACGACTGTCAACTGAAGACAGACTGGTAAAGTGAAACCTGATGAACACTCACAGCAGAAGTACTTTCTCTAGAATCTCAATATCTGTGTTGATGCAAATTTTACTTTCTAACATAGGGATTACATTAATAATGTGCAAAGCTAACATTTAAGTAATACATATGTTAAATGCAAAATTTGTAGTAGGTAATTCTACTTACATGGTGCAGGCCTATAAATAATTCAAAGTGCTCATTTAAGGTAGCCTAACTGTCAATGCCATGTTAACCAAAAATAATGCATTAACATTTAAAGGCCTGTTTTTCATATTGAATAGTTTTTGCACTCAATGTTTACTCTTTGTTTTAGATGTTGTATTCTTCCAGAATCCTTCTGTTAGTTAGTGAATAGACACTTGTTTTGTATTGGACAACTGATGGCGAGTTCCCACTGTAAGAACTGTCTGGACCACAAAATATCAACAATGTAACTTTTCAAGGTCTAGGGCCTCATGTAGGTAGCATACAAGTTACCACTTCTTAAATACCGAACGTTACCGAATCGGTATTTAAGAAGTGGTAACTTGTATGTAGGTAATCCTTCGGAAAATATTACCGAATCGGTAAAATTCGGTAATTACCGAATCGGTATTTACCGATTCGGTAATGAGGCATACCTTCCCATTGATGGAAAGGTATGCCTCATTACCGAATCGGTAAATACCGATTCGGTAATGGGGGGAACACTTGCAAGGGTGGCAGGGTGTCACATTGACACCCTGTTGCACCCCTGATTCGGCCATGTGTGCACATGTGGCACACATACATGCCCTAAGGGCATGTATGTCTGCCACATTGCACACTTCTAAGCGCTATCACATGCGTTTACACAACCATACATTATTTACTACCAACTATTAGTTGGTGGTAAATACCGACTCAAAACATCACCCACACACTCCCCCTACATCTCAATTTTGTATTCGGAATTTACCGAATCGGTAAAATTACCGATTCAGTAATTTTACCGATTCGGTAAATTACCGAATTCAAAAATGATCCCCCTACATGCCAAAAGCCACAATACCGGTCGGTAACGGTATAATTACCGAAAATCGGCCGTTACCGACCGGTATTTGGCGACCTACATGAGGCCCTTAATGTCTGAAAGTCTATTGTGCCTGTAAGGGAGCACTGAGAGTTTGCCTATTCCCAGGAGTTTACTGAAATCCTATTGGAGGATGAAGAAGTCAATAGAAAATAATGTTGCAACATAGAATATTTTGTGTTTATATTAGTGCATGTTCCTGGAGTAGCAGCTAGATTCCAGTAATCCTTTCACAACTCTCTGACTAAAGACTAAAGTTTGAGTTGCTGATGCCTTTCTACATGAGAGATTAGTTTGCCTATTTCTCTGATAGGTGTTGATTTATGACTGAGTCTTTTAAATGACACTCCACTTTTGAGAGAAAAAAGATTAATGTCAAGAGGTCTGCTTCCTGGTACACTAAGAACTTGAATGATGAAAATATATTACCCAAACTGAATGGGCAATCCTAGAATCTTAACCTGTCCACAGGTAACCTGGAACACCTATATGCTGCAAGAATATTACATAAAAACATGTTTTTCAAACAAAACCCTCACCCATCAAAGCTCAAATTGAATAGGCTAAATGCCATCCTAAAATAGGATGAGATTGTTAATTTATGTACCAACCTTTCACCCCCCTATTTATGTCAAGGAACCTGAATTGAAATGAAAAGAACTCAGTTGTTTTTTTGTCTCCAAGTTCGAAACTATCAATGATTATCTATCCACTTCAGCTGAAAGTACGGTTTAGATCAGTCCCTGAAAATCTCTAAATAAATTGTCCTGTTTAAAGGTCATCTCTTATTTTGAATTGTCTCTTATTACTACAAATCTGAAGCCCTCTGGCCATTAGGATGATTCTATATATGTCCATCCCGCTAAGAACATGAGCTCTATGCTATTACCATACTGGACAAAGTTGATTAAACTTTCCATTTCCCGAGGGGGATTTCCTGACTGTTTAACACTTGGTCAAGTGGCTCCCCTTCTAAAAGAATTCTGCTGACCCAGGAGAATTTCTCCCATGTCTCTGGCCTGCCACTATTTGCCAGAATTGTGAAACGTTGTGTGACTAATCAAATAAAGCGTATTTCTTCAGGATAATAATCTGCTGGATGATGTACATACTGAAGCCCGTTTCTGCTATACCGGCTTTGTTTTTTCCAGCACCACTGCCTGCTGAATGACGGAGGGGAGAGGAGGGGAGCCAGGACTACCGCCCCCAGTCTCCTTTGCGGCCGCTGCCGCCAGCATCTTCATTTTGTGCCAGGAGGCACTTTAAAAGTGTTCACGGACTCCCGCACCGTGGGAAGCCTGTTTCTGCTATACCGGCTTTGTTTTTTCCACCGCCACTGCCTGCTGACTGACGGAGGGGAGAGGAGGGGAGCCAGGACTACCGCCCCCAGTCTCCTTTGCAGCCGCTGCTGCCAGCATCTTCATTTCGTGCCAGGAGGCGCTTTAAAAGTGTTCACGGGCTCCCGCACCACGGGAAGCCCGTTTCTGCTATACCGGCTTTGTTTTTTCCACTGCCTGCTGACTGACGGAGGGGAGAGGAGGGGAGCCAGGACTACCGCCCCCAGTCTCCTTTGCGGCTGCTGCCGTCAGCATCTTCATTTCGCGCCAGGAGGCGCTTTAAAAGTGTTCACGGGCTCCCGCACCGCTGGACGAGTGCGGGCGTTGCCCGGGCGAAGTCCGGGCCAAGGACGGGCCCGTCTGTGCCTGTCAGGGGTCAGAAGAGGCCGGGCTGGGCCACCCCCCTGACATTGCACAATCGGTGCAAGCTGACTAGTTGGTTACGAAACTTAGTATTAGTGCTGCCTTTCTTCTCCTACTTTTGTTCCTTGTGTTCCTTGTTTGATTCTCCTTGTGTTCCTTGTGTCAAGTCAGGAGAAAATGAGTAAGAATAAGCGTAAAGGGGGTGCAGGGTCAGGAGTAGTGGGAATCTTGGACACGTTTCTTTCCCGGGCTGAATCCGCACTAATTCACGAGATTCAACTTACAGAACGCAGACTCTCGCTAGGACGCCCACGTCCCAACACAGTATCAACACTATCCCCGCACCCGAGCTTAACGCAACAGCTGACTTTACCTCCCAAATAAGCCATGCATCTCGAGTGCACTTGCAGCCTGGGCAGCCTATTGTAAATAGTTTGGACAGCACTTCATCTACACCGCAAGCCTCCCCAGCCAAGGTACTTACTAGGTGGCAAAAGTCCACTCTGGCTTCTGGTGGCGAACCCTTACAAAAAAAGAGGAAAGCACGTGGCATAGCCAAGTCTAATTACCAGGCTTCCAAACTGGTGAAATGTAAGCCCCGCCATAACAGGAAGTGTGGGAGGCTTGAAACTTGCACCTATACCCCCAAACCCGGGTGCTGGTCACACTAATATTATTTCTATTGAGGAACAGCTATCCCGCAATTCTCAGGCCGATTTTTTTAAACCGGGTCGAAGAGAAGTTGTTAGCGTTGATTTGCCCCTTGTTAGCGAAACTGGCAGCAATAGACACGAGACTAGCTAAGATCGAACAGCACATTTGTAATGTCCCCCAACCTCTTTGTGGGATTCGTCTGGAAGAATTAGTCAATACCCAACAGGAGAATAGATCTGACAATAGACCACATTCAAACCCAGCACTATGTCCTCCCACCACCATGGTAGCCCCTCCAACGATCAACCCCCTGGCAAATCCCACACCAAGTGGTACATCGGCTCATACGGTAGGGCCACGGAGCCCTCGGGCTCCACCGCAAAGTATGGGTGGGGCCATGAACACATATATGTCCCTCCATCTTCCACCCGAAGCTACACCCTATGCAATAGTATTGGCCTATGTCCCAGCACTCCCAACTAATGTCCAGGAACACTGGTCTTCTCTTAAGAATAAGGCCTTACACTTGTTGAGCAATAGGACTGGAGTTGGGACCCATCTTTTTTCAGAATTTAAGATGGTTCAAAGGATATCTTGTATTGGTAAATCTCACAAGGTTTTTAGTGGTGACTGCGTAGTTTTAAGTTTCAGGTCCCCACGTCTGGTCCAGTTAATATTGGATAGGGCAGGGTCTGGCCGCTTGAGTTAGGGAGACATTAATATACTCCCGCTGGGCTTTTTTTATCAAACATGTGTAAATCAGGGTGGGGGAGTAATAAGGGAACCTGATAATAACTTGGGACCCTACAACTACGCGGTCCCTACTTTTAATAGATTTGAAGCCCTTAGCTCACTGGAGGATATCGATTAACTTGAATCCGACCCCAGTTCCTCCAGTTTTCAGGCACAGGTCCAAAGGGAGTTTGGTGTGGTCAATTCTGAAGCAGATGTTCATGACTTAGGGGTTCCACTATCACTAAAGTTAATTACTAATAAGGGAGCTGTTAATGTGGGTGATAATATTGCGGGTGAAGTTAGGGACAATAAGCTTACTCAGACCAATGTTCTTCCACATGAGGGATACACGGGTCATGCTCACGTACCTAACGAACAGTTTTCATTGCATAGCATAAACCTGAGCTCCTTAAAACCGAATTTAGTATTAGCCTCCTGGAATATTGCAGGGCTAATGTCTAAAATACATACTGGTTTTACCGCAGAAAGCAATACTGAAACAGGCCTCCTCAAATCAGGGGCTATGCACTGTCTTTTATCGACAAAAGAAGACATCTGCCTCTCAATCGTATTTGACCTCTCTGCGCCATTTAACACAGGTATGAGATTTACATTGCTATCCTAAAAATTCATGGGCTTCAATGTTTTAGTTCTTGACTGGTTCAAGTCTCTGCTAGCAAATCAATCCCAAGGTATGAGAATGTACAACTCATTTTCCAATCCCATGGCTCTATCACAGTGTGCCCCACAGGGGTCTGTGCTAGTTCCAGCTCTCATCAATCATTACTCGGAACCATTTGGTGAAATCGTCAGACAGTCTGGGTTGTGTTCCCATCAGTGTGAGGATAACATTTACTTCTACCTGCAGGTCACCTCGCATGATGGTATTATACTTTCTGTTTAGAAACTTGACAATATTCAAACCTGGATGGCTGCTCATCATTTTAAATTCAATGCCAATAAACTGGGCTGCTTCTTATCACTTCTCAAATTGTCTGCTTCCAGATTCACGACTGTCTTGACTCTTGTCTGTTATGAATGCTCTTTATGCTTCACAGATAATGTCAAATCTCTTGTTTCATTTGGGAATCGTATCTCAAGCTTCTTACAAATATCAATACCATTGCTTGTAGGGCAAATGAGCAACTTTGAATAATTCATTGTGTAAAACCCTTAATTAACTGAGCATGATCTCAAAGATATGACCAGAGCACGGGTACTCTTTAAGCTTGACTATGACAACAACCTCCTGATCATATTCCTATAATTCATCTTACCGTTTTAAAGGACTAATTGCTTGCAACATCTCATTTTATATTTGGGATTGGATGTTCTGAACAGATCATCTGTATACTGCACATCTTCTGCTGGTTCCCTGTTTATAGAAGGGCAAGATATAAACTATCATACTTAATTAATAAAATCCTAAGTTCTGGCCACTATCTCTACTTGGATCAGAAGTTAAACACTAGAGGGGTCACTGCTTTCTCTGAAAGTCAAAATTGCTGAAAATCTCTGTGTTTACAAAAAAACTTAGCCTGAATAAAAAAATTCGGGATGTGTCCTTAGAGCATGGAATGCTGTTCCACTTCCCATACATACTATATTGTTAACCCCATCTTTTAAATGAGCACTTAAATTATTTCTACTTGATCAGTACTTCCCGCTACATCTTGAATCCCTAACCTAATCTAGTCCTTCTGCACCTTCAAACCCTTAAAAGATATGGAGGTATTAGCTATTTGGTTAATTCTGCAATTTTATTTGCTCCAAAAGCATGTGTTGGCTCATCTTTGTAATGGATATATGGACATGCATATCTTTTATGGTCACTTGTTTCCATGCATATACCATCAGTCTTATGAGTTCCCACTGTGGCTATTTTGTTACAACCACTTATGTTTACTGGCCATTGTGTTTTGTATTATCTATGTTACTGTTTTATTTCCTTTATGCTAGGGGCTTTGATGAACCAGGGCCTTGTAAGTATTATAGAAAAACACTAAATAAAAAAATATGTACAGACCTGCTACTATGCACATCACTGTTGTTTGAAGGATTTCAAATGTCAATGAACACAAATGTAAAACAGAAAATAGGCTAGTACTTCAAGTGATGATTATCAAAATCATGATCATTTTATTGTATTTTCTGGAACAGATATTGTGTATTCTCCTTGATTTTAGACATAGGGCCTAGCAATCTGATTTATAAGTCATCAATTGTGTTAAACATCTTTAAGATAAGCGATGAAGGATCATGCTGTTTTGCTACTGAGTATTTGTTGCCCACAGAAAAAGAACATAGTAAAGAAAGCTGCTTTCAAACATACCTGTAGAGCTGTAGATGATATTAGCTCCCACACAATTGGCTCTAATATGTATAAAAATATGCAACATAGTAAACAATTTTTTTCAATTGATTTCAATTGATTGCCATCCAAAGATTTTTTAGAATTAAATAAAAAGTGTGTTGTCAATAATTCACAAGCGTTCAGGCCATTCCTGCATATCTTTTCTACTTCCTTCTATGTGTTAAAACACTCACATGTTGTGGCAAAACATCTCACTTTGAGGCCTGAAAAGTCCCAACAAGGGCTTAGAGATCAATAGCCGCCCTAAAGTTCCACTATAGTTACAAGTTTATTTTTATCTGCATAGTTAATAAAAACTGTTGCAATGTGAAAACATCAAGTTAAAACGATTCTGCATATGATATTAAAAAATGTTTCATAATTTACATCTTATTGAAACCAGTATTGCGACTGAATAGACATTCTCCTGACCAAGCTATTTTTGGTCCAGCACATGCTGTTAGAGGTCGAGGGCACTTAATTAGAGTCCACTACATCACCACCACGTTTTATGCAAGAGTTCTATGAAAGTGCTGCTAAGTGCCAAAAGTGCTTGAGTTTTTTGATAAAGTGTATTCGTGCCGGGCCCAGTGTGAATAAGTGGAAATCTGCCCTCTTTGAGCCCCCATGATAGAATTGCAGTTTTACTCGGATACTATCCAGAGATTGTGTTATTGGTATAATGCTGCCATTTTCTTTTCCACCAACTTTGGGAATTTCACCAGGCAGCAGTTCAACTGTGGGTCATTAGGTGCATAGCAGGCCAGCACTGCTTGTCTTCTAGAGCATACCCCTCGCTGATTCAAGTGGTGTTTTAGCAGTTGTTTTTGTTCTTCCTACAGTTCTTTACATGTACATAACAGGTGCAGCAGATCTTCTGGCGCTATAGGTTTTGGTGTTCACAGCATAGCTCTTTTGTCACTCAATGGTTTCGCTTTAATATAAAGCTCTAGTCTCAACTGCAAATTACTGTTGACTTAACACACCTAGCCACTTCATTTTGTGCACCAAATTCATCTTAATCCACAAAGAAATTTAAGGCCGCAATTACAAAGAAAGCGAACAATCTGGTCTAGTTGGGCTACTCCTCCTAGGTTTGAAACAATTTACCAACTTTCTTGAAATGAATAAAGGATTCCAGAAGTATTCACAATTACCTGCACAGGATAACCCTCTTCTTGTTTCTCCAAAGCAAAAATATTTTTCCCACTCAAGAAACTTCTCTAATATCTTCAAGTTTTCACGGGGTGTTTTCCTCCTACCCAGCTTGGAACCTGTCTTTCGCGATTGGTAGGAGTACATATGAAGCTGTTTTGACAGTGGGAAATTACTTAGTAAAAGTTTGTGAATGTGCATATACTTGCAAACATACCTTATAAGATCTGGCTGATTGCTGCTGTTCAAATATAACCTTATTCTCAGATAAGGGCCCAATTCACAAATTAATTTGATATATGTGTGTGTGTGTATATACATATATATATTCACTGAAAAAACCATAGGTTTCACACACGTTATAATTAGGAATTAGCATTTAAAAAACCTTGCAAATTCACTTAAAAAACCATAGGTTTCACACATGTTATAGTTAGGTGGACATTTCACTCGCAAAAAAACAATGAAATTCCCCCGTTATAGTTAGTTCAGATAACTATAACTCGCGCGACCGCAATCCACTGCTGATGACGTCACATATTACATCACTCATGACATGGTCAGTGGCATCACTCATGACATCACTGATGACATCATCCTTTTGATAGAGTGGCGGTCGCGCGAGTTATAGTTATCTGAACTAGCTATAACGGGGGAATTTCATTGGTTTTTTCGAGTGAAATGTCCACCTAACTATAACATGTGTGAAACCTATGGTTTTTTAAGTGAATTTGCAAGTTTTTTTAAATGCTAATTCCTAACTATAACGTGTGTGAAACCTATGGTTTTTTCAGTGAATTTGTACGGTTTTTTAAATACTAAGTTATGTATTTATTATTATATTTTTTATATATTTATTTTACAATAAACTACGTATTAAACATTTTTTTTGGGGGGGGGGGTTTCACCGTGCGTGCACGGTGCGCGCATGGTGCGCGCACAACGCGATTTAAAAAAAAAAAATTAAAATGTTTTTTTCTGCCTTCGGGGTCCTTCAGGGACCCCCTGACAAAGGCTAGGGTGTCAGGAACTCTCTACCCTGCCCCCTTTTCACGTTCGCCACCTTCCTTTTTCACTCTCGCACTCAAAACAAACAAAATGGCGGCCGACACTTCCTGATTTCGACCGATTCGAACGTTGACTGACATGTAACCACCAATCAGAATTACGCTCGCGCACGTTAGGGTGCGCGCACGGTGCGCGGGCTATAGATATTTATGTACTTTAACTGCAATTTTCTCAGGAACTACTGAACAGATTGACTCCATATATGCAAAAGGCACATCCCTGACCTGAGGACTACCTCTTTGCTAAATTTCAAGTAATTCTGTTCAGCCGTTTGGGCTGTATCTTCGACTAAAGGTCCTTTGGGAAAATGCATGGGGAAAACGCGTTTTGGGACCCCCCTTTTTTCTCGGCCCCCGCTTGACGAATCCCCCAAGACTTTCAGGGTAGGAGCTGAGCGGAGCGCCCCATTAGTTTTTAAAATTTCGCGAGGATTCGTCAACCGGCGCCAAAGTTATTCAAAATAGAATTTTGAGATTTCCTATGGAAACATGGTCCTAACTATAACTATCTACTGGCGACCGCCAGTAGATAATATATATATACACACACACACACACACACACACATACACACACACACACAACACACACACACACACACACACGCACACACACCTCCCCACACACACACACACACACACACACACACACACACACACACACACACACACACACACTGACACACATATATTACTTCTCACAAAAGAATAACTAGCAGAGGCACACATTCATTTACTCCTGCATGATTGTATGCAATGACGAAGTGCAAATATGCAGTAACTAACTGGCATAAAAAGGGTTTGTAGGAGGTGAAAGAAGGCGAGCTTTGCCTTGTGAGCTTGTGAATGCCTCAACATGCTTTAGTTTGTGGGCATTTACCAAATTCCTCTTTGGACCTTCATTCCATGAAAATTGCCATAACTTTGCTTCAGGGTGTCAAAGTTGTGAAATAGTATGAAATACCTCAAAACAACATAGAAAAACAATTTCTCACTGGGAAAAAATAATGTGTAAATTGTATAGCAGGGCTGCCTTTTCCCAATGGTATCATGAACATGTCACATGACTTTCTATGCAGAACATATAGAAAGCTGCAAATAGAGGAGGATAGCTTCAACAGATACATTCCGGCAGATGGCCAGGTACACTTTATAAATACTGGATTCCAGTTTAACTAAAAAGTCAAGCACACTAGCAAACACGATTCTTGAGGATACCTTCAAGAGTGAGATCTGGCATTTTACACATGGACCAGAGATATGTCTGTTTGACCCATTGATTTAAACAAAATGGAGAATACCCATACTTACTGAATAGGTGCCTTTGCAAGACAATGTACGATATACAACTAACACATACATCGGTGCAGCCCCTCACAGCTTCCAATTTTACATTAACTAATCACCACTCGGGTGTAGTAGGTTTGAGTTTTAGACTTATGTAAATCAATCCATAAGTCATTTAAATTGGCATAGTATGCAAATGCAGTTAGCTGTCCGGATAAGACAATAGGGGTTTGATCCAGCAAAACAAGATCATCTATGTGTATGATTAATGATATAGGAAGCATAAAGAGTAGTAGTAGAACTGATCTAACCATGTTTAGATGGTCAGGTGGGTCCGAGGTGTATAAAGAAACTAGCAGGGGTACCAAAAGACATTTCTGTTTCAGTCCATTACAGACACCAATCTTGGCTTTGAATTAAGTTTTGTACCATACCCTTATACAATTTCGGGGAACAAAGTAATAAGGGCAATCAGTATGTTGTTGGAATAGTAACAGAGCTTAGTTTTTTTCTAAAATATAGCATGAGATTGACAGTGTGAAATGTACCGTAGTCAACAAAAGCAACATAAGCTCTCTGTATTTCCAACACTCCATACTTCTCCATTATCAGCCATAAGGCTACGACTAAGATCAGCAGTGTTCCAGTAAGAGCGGAACTCAAAAATATCTTTTGATGATGCACAGTCTTCCAGGTATAGTAACAATTTACTTGATACTTCACGAAGTGCTATCAATGATAGTTTGCAGGATCCATTCTGATGCCATTAAAAAAATATATATTTTAGTATCAAACTGCTGGGCCGAAAATCACGTATATCAGTCTTATAATAGCAATATGTAAACAAAGATTTAAATATAGTTGTCCAGGGAAATGGATACGAAAATTGGGATTCCACCTGGCCCCTGTGCTCAAGAGGACGTGGTGAGGTTTATTATGCACTCAGTTTAGGACATAGTAATGAATAGATAGATCATCTTTATTACATACAGTTGAAGCTCGTTCATCAGAAATGCTGGAGTCATATTAGATATCTACACCTGATAAATGTCAGTTTGCCTTTTCTACCTTGGTGGCTTGGTCTTTGTGTACTATAAAACTTACCACAGCTGATGAAATTAAAAAAAACCTCTAAGGTTCAATTGAAATATTGAATCCGAATTTGTACATTTCTCGATGATCATAAGAATGAATCCAGTTAGTTGGACTGCTTTAGTGGGTGAAATGCAATTCTGTCTTAGGGCTAAATTAGAATATGGATTTATGTTAATTTTAGAATGGACTGCTTGGTGGAAATAATTAGCTATTCTCAAAACAGACAGCTGTTGCTCATTATATGGGGGTCAACTACAAGATAGACGATATGTTATTTATTTTGCCCTTTTCTCTACTATTATAGAAAGGTATTATTAAAAACCTTTGTATGCTAAGAGGTACTTATGCATTGGTTACATGCACTTGAAAATGTAAACATATGTTTGAGACTTCTTAGATTTTTTAATCAATTTCTAACTGTGTCATGATTTATTATATATTGCATTGTTCCTAGTTATTGTATAGTTCTTATGTTAATAATATATTTTGAAATCATTGGAATGATTATTGGAAATGTTGAACTCACTCTGTCCATAGACTTTGGTGATACATAGATAAAACACAAAGTAAATAAAATAAAACGCTGTAGCACCTGGTGGACCTCATTATTATCCTCCTAGATGGGATAATCACCTAAGGCAATTTTAGAAAGTGAGTAAAGTACTCCGAAATGCGGATTTAACTATTAAGTCCTGTTAGTGGGACATTGTACAAGGTTCTAGTGATTAACTCATCCTCCAAGTTTGTGCACATCACACACCAACTCGCCATGTTAAGCCACAGCACCATATGCGAGTTTACTGTCCACAAGGACTCCTACATTTTTTACATTCTTAGCCAGTATTGGCAGAGATCCTAGCTCTTGAGACACCAGGCAGGGGACCAAAGGGTGGTTTCTTTGCCAAAAAGGATGGCCTCCCTTTTTCCTGAGTCTAGTTTAGGACAGTTCATGCTCATCCATCAATGAAAAACCTATGTGCTACTATTTATTGTTCTTACCTCTTTCTTCTAAACAAAACATGCTTGGTTATCAAATAAACTGCATATGGGGGGGTCCTAATGAGGACATACCATGGATCACTTTGCCAATTCCATAAGACTAACTTTTTGGAAGAGACTCGTTGTCTGCACCACTAGGATTAGATCCTTTTAAAATCCCCGCACATGACGATCGAGTCGGGCCATGTGCTAAGTACACTCAATATGCGGTTAAACAGAGAGGGTGTGGAAATATGGATTTTTCTGGTCAGTTATGTCCCCTATCTTGGACCCCAACGGTTCTATATGCATGTTACAAGTACATGTATGTTCCCTCCCGTTCCAGTTCTGAAGACGCAAACACATGTGCGTCCACCGTCAACATGTCCTCTGTCAGGTCCGCCATGAATGGGCTGGATATTCGATCCCTAAGTATGAAAGGCCACCGACTTTATATGGCTCAGTTACTCCATTTTGCAGTTCAGGCGAGTAGGCCCCGATTCTGCCATCAAGCTTTTCCTTGCTCTCTGCCTCTGACAGCTTCAGCTTGAGCTCGCATCTGTGTCCATGAACTTTGTTCTACTCCCTGTGCGGCTGACGGTGCCTGCCTCGGCCGGTTTTGCCTGCCTGCCAAAGAAAAAACTGTATTTCACCTTCGAGTTATCTGCTTTGCTCCTCAGCCGATGCATTCTTGTCTAGTAGTTTAGGTAAACATTTCCTTCCGCTACCAAGCAAAGGGCCCGGCCTCTCTGTCCTCATGCAAGTAATTCATAGCCCTGTTACCATGGGAGGTTTCTGCCCCTTGCATCTCATATAGACACTTGGACGCTTGTACACGCACTCACAGTCAGTATAGAATAGATTCTGTCCGAGAGTCCTTCTTTTGTGGATAACATAGTTCTTTAAACATAGGATGTTAGATATGATTTGGGATTAGGTTGACTTGACCCCCCAGACTTCTTGTCTCCACATGTAGAGCTAAATGTCAAGTCCCCTTCACCCCCTAGTTGCACGTCAATCACACGTCATGCTGCTGCGCGCGCATCTATGCCAAGTATAATCTTATAGATCCACCTATATATGACGTCATAACCAATTATGTTCCTTTTTACTCCTCATTACGCCCATTTTCGGTTACGCATGTGAATTGTCATTCTTCTTATCAATTGTTACGCCTTCTGCATTCGTTTCATTGTAATGTACATTCTATAAAAATGATTGTCTGTCAATAAAATATTGTACTTCACTTCCTGAACCCCCGTGGTGACGGAACCTGAAGGCCGCGACTCGAGTCGGCCATTTTTGGAATAAAGCCCATTCCGAAACCTCTTATACCACGGATTCTGCCTCTTATTTTACTGAGCTATGTTTTTTCCTAGATTCCGTATTAAATTCAGTCCCGGTAATTAAATTATTTACCACATGATTGGCGCCCGAATAGGGACACTTTCTCATCTCACGCGCCGGTGGTGCGTTGCAGGCCCGGTCTCCTGCCACAGCTGGACGGACCATAACGCGTACCAGCAGGATTTCCTGTAACTCCCTCCGGTCAAGCGGGGGCGACTGAGGCTGCGATCAACCCAGACGAGGCGGTGAGAAGTGCGAAGTATCCCGACCAGAGCCTAGCTGAGAGAGCAAGATCCGAGGTATACAGAGGCCCACCAGTTCCCGAAGTCCGAAGTCGAGTCCAGTTTCCGACGAGTCGAGTCGAGTCCAGTCCGGTTCAAGTTCAGTTCAGTTTCCGAGGCCTTCCGTTCCGAGCTACCCGGTGAGTACCATTGCTGGGGAGGCGTTCTGACGTGCACATAGGTTGTGCCGGTCAAGACGGATTTGGGTACACAAATCCAGTCTGCACTGTTTCAGCAGTGTATATGTACTGTTTAGCAGTATATCAAGTATTCCGAAGTATCTAGTTTTTGTCAAGAATTATGCTTGGTGATTTAGTTGTGCAGACGATCACCATTGTTGTTTCATTCAAAGGTTAAATATTTAATGTGTTAAAACGTAATGTGTTAGACAACGTCCTGCATATTGTGGTATGAATGACTGTTTATTATTGTGCTTTTTGTATTAAATGTGTTCAAGACTAAGTATCAGATCAGTGTGAGTTCAAGATTAAGTATCAGATCAGTTGTCAATATGCCGCTCTTTTCGAAACTAAGACAGATCACTACTAGGAAAGGGGTACTTGAAGAAGCCGTTCCTATTCCTCCTAGGGACACTCCAGGGCACTTCATGTATCACAAACATGGCTTAGACGCCATATTATTTCTTGATTTATGGGTGAACTACACCAAAGAATTACCAGAAAGCCAGAGGTGGCCCGTAGCTGGGACCTGGGATGCAGAGTGTATTATGAAAGTAGAAGAAGAGTTGTGGAAGAGGAAAGCTAGACAGTCACAGAAAGACGCTGTTGAGTTATGGTGTAAAGAATCGCATAGACGTACCGAAAAAGCGCTAAGACAGGAAGAGAGAAATAAAGAAAATGCAAATACAATCCGAGAAAATTTGTTGATTGAAGAGGGTACACGAGTAAAAACAGAACAAGCCGATAGACAAAGAAATGCCCTTATGAAAGGTATGTATCCCCTACTGGCCGAAGGATTACCTAAGGCTGCTACGGAGATACCAAAAGACTTGCCACCCCCATTGTTTCCAATAAAAGTACATCCTAAAGGGCATCCCAGAACCGCAGAAGATGTTTTTCTTTCCTCATATTTAGATGACGCAGCTCCCGAGTATGTTAACCCCGCACCACATAGACCGTCCGCTGGGGGGGTTCAACGTCAAGATCAGGTGTCTGTATCTGTGCAACAACAAACTCCGGCACAAGCTTCGGCAAGCACATCTGTCTCCGCATCTGTTCCCGCAGCCGACCCTACAGTTGTGTCCACACCTGTAGTTGCTGTAGCACGTTCAACAAATCCTTTTGCGCCCAGTACCCCAGAGGGGGCTACCGGAGGTGCTACTAGCGGTTATTCTACACCACCCCGAATAAGTAAACTTACTTTTCAAGAACAAGTACATTCTCGTACACCCAAACTTATAAATACCCGCATGCTTAAGGACCTTTTAGTAGATTGTAGATATGACCCAGTGCCCGGCAAAGAGGACGAAATGGTTCTGGCATCATTACGTATCAGAAGAGCTGCAGGGTTTTTAGGGAAGTTACCAGGAATGACTATGCATCTGGATAACATATATCATTTTGTCCAAACAGGGAAAGACCCTGAATGCATTAACAGAGCTATGGAATATCAGAAAGTGGAGATACAGGGGGAATTGTTACGTTTTCTTGTAAATTGTGTGATCAGAAATCAAGACCGACCGGGGGTAAACACGGAAGTAATGCAAACTCTTACAAGATGGAGCCAGAATATATCAGACGGAAGACATGATAAACAAGGAAGTATAGTAGCAATGTGCCGGAAAATCAAGAAAGAAATAGAACAGATACATGAAGAAAGATTGGAGGTAGACGAGTTTGAGCAAAACGAGGGAGGGGAACCAGAAGTTCCCGCAAGACAGCCGGACACCGTAGCCTATGTAGGTAGAGGAAGGTCCTGTAATAATACTAGATGTTTTTCTGATCCGATACACCCGATATGTCCAGATAATAACAGAACTTATCCGACACCTATAATAAATATGAGGTCTCCCGAACATTCGTTCCAAGCCGTTGACAAAGTACTTCGAGAACGAAGAGGTTATCACCTACTCGATTCAATGGATGAACAAGAATTAGCTAGGTCAGCCGTTCACTGGATTGACAGCCCCGGAAAATATGGTGATGACACAGTAGCACACACGTTTTTGAACCTCAGCCCAGATGAACAGCGTTTGGCTGGGATTTATATGATTCAGCAACTTCTAATCTTATATAAGCACCAACATTCTGATCCTGGTCCCTTACCTGATATATATTGACTGAACTACTCACGAATAGGTGGAGAGGTTCAGGTAATAAGTTAATTAAAGAAATACTAGTATCAAGAAAACAGTACATTCTTTTTGTAAGCTCAGACCCTTTCTCACTGCCCAACAAGGAAAGAACGCCGTATTACATGGATAGACAGAATCCTTTACGAGAAGTGCACCCAATAAAAGGCGAGGACAACCAATTTCACCGTGTCTTTGTATATACACCCATATCTAAAATGGAACTGTTAGAAATGAAAAAGGTGGTACCCAGTCATGACAAGGACCCAGCGGGTTTTCACCGAGAAATTAAAGATATGTTATTGATGGGAGAGTATACCTATCCTGAGATTATGACGATATTAAAGGTGCTAATGCCTGCTGGCATTTATGAAAAACTTAAGGAAAAAGAGTGGGAAGTGGGTGACCAAAAGATAGACTGGACAGCATTAGAAACCGAAGAAAGAGGCCGAACTGCAGGTTCAGGGCTCGGGGATAAAGTTAAAGCATTACCAGGTTTACTAGTACAGGTACTGCCACGTTTATTAACTACGAAAAAGGAAGATTGGGGTGCAATCTCAGCCTGTAAACAAAAACAAGATGAAGACACTAGTGATTTCTATGCCCGATTTGAAAAATGTTTTGGTATAAATAGTGGTATAAAAGCAAATAGTGAGTCATATCCACATTTATTTGTGACAAAATTAGTAGAAAATTCCTTGCCTCAAGTGAAGAATAGAGTATTGAAATTCGAGAGTACATGGCAAGGTAACACTCCATCACAAATGTTACAAATGTTACAGTATCATCACAATAGAATTAGAGATGAACAAGAACACGAACAGAGACGTATGAAGGACACTAAAATGAAAATGCTAGTTTCCCAGACAGTTCCAGCGGATGGTCACAAAAAGGGTGTGACACATTCCGGAGATTCAGCAGTTCCTGTAAAGGGAACATGCAATTACTGTAAACAACTAGGTCATTATGTACACGATTGTCCAGTTCTGAAACGTAATATAGCTGTAGGTATTGCCAAAGAAAGACCACGACCACTCAGACAGGACCAGAATGAACAAGGAGCTCTGCAACATGCGCAGTCCATGCCAGCTCCGCAGCAGTCCATGCCAGCCTCACAACAGTCCATACAGTTTGTGCCAGCTGCACCGGCGCTGCCTGTTGCTGCCACACAAACAACAACACGACAAATGTATCAGACCGCACAGTATGAATATCCTGAGTATCAACGTTACGCATGAACAAGCCTAGAGAGGGAAGTTGACTTACCCCTTATTGAGATCCCAGTAGATCAAGAAGGACCTTATGTGCACAGTGAATTATTAGGTCAAGACAGAAAATTTTTACTTGATACGGGGGCAAGTCGAACAACAATAAAACGTAGTGAAGTTCCAGGGGCACCCCTCTCAGGCTCTCAAAATGTTTCCCTTGGTTTTTCAGGAAAACCTATTGTTAATGAAGTATCACAGCCACTTCCACTTACGATTGGTCCCTTGACACGAACTACAGATTTATTGCTTACCAAATCATGCCCAGAAAACTTGTTAGGTATAAAGACATTGAAAGCTCTAGGAGCGATTATATGTTGTTCTCCGGAAGGAGTAAGATTGTTTTTACGTGATTTCAAAGGTCACTATGTGTCCAGAGACATGGATCCCCGACTGCAGACTTTACCTGCACATCTATGGGCACAAGGCCCTACTGATGTTGGTTGCATGAATATTACACCATATCGAGTCACACTGAAAGCAGGAGTGGTACTACCACGAATGCGACAATACAAGTTACCACCAGATGCTGTAGTGGCTTTACTGCAAATCATTGACGAGCTTATTGCCCAAGGAGTAGTTGTGGAAACAGACTCCAATGTATGTAATTCACCGATAATTCCGATTCTTAAACGAACAGATCCAAAGGCCCCGCCAGTATATCGATTGGTTATTGATCTGCGCGAATTAAACAAATGCATTGTGCCACAATTTCCTGTGGTCCCAGATATCTCGTCATTATTGACAGCTATTGATTCCGAAGCAACATTCTTTACTGTAATTGATCTCAAGAATGCCTTTTTCAGCGTCCCAATAGATCCGGAAAGCCAATATTTGTTCGGATTTAGTTTAAATGGACGTAGCTTTAAATTCTCACGCGCACCTCAAGGATTTACAGAAAGCCCCAGCATCTATAGCCAAGCACTGAAACGAGAACTCGACAGTATCCACATGCCAGTTAACACTGCTCTGCTTCAATATGTCGATGATCTGCTGATCACCGCGAGAAGCGAACCCGAATGTGAGAAAGCATCACTGACAGTTTTACAATTTCTAGCCGAAAAGGGGCACAAGGTGTCCCCTTCTAAGCTGCAATTCTGTGTCCAGCGAGTTGTTTATCTTGGACACTCGCTGTCCAAGGAGGGAAGGCAGCTTACACCCGACCGCATTCAGTTAATAGCTAACATGCCAATACCCAAGACACAAAAGGAGGTACGGGCTTTCATAGGCCTCACTTCATATTGTAGGCAGTGGATCCCTCAGTATGCATTTCTAGCAAAACCACTCATTCAGTTGACAACACAGGAGGCAGCCACATCGACTGTTCTCCCTTGGACTCAGGAACATACACAAGCTTTTGAAAGCCTAAAGAAAGCTTTATGTCAAGCACCTGTTTTAGCAACGCCATGTTACAGAAAACAGTTTACACTCTTTGTTACAGAACGCGAAGGTACTGCCTTGTCAGTACTCACACAGGAACAAGCAGGAGCACACAAACCATGTGCTTATTTTTCTAGTACATTAGATCCCGTAGCTCAGGCTTTGCCTGCATGCCTAAAATCAGTAGCAGCGACAGCTTTAGCAATAAGACAGAGCGACGCCATAGTGTTAGGACATCCATTGACAGTTCAAGTACCACATGCAGTAGAGGTTCTTGTAAATAGAACGCAAACACAACACTTGACTATTGCGCGACTCACTGGGTACGAACTGACATTGTTTCAGCCACATATAGAAATCAGACGTTGTAACACATTGAATCCTGCCACACTTTTACCTGTAATCGGAACAGACCCATTAGCCCATGACTGTATTGAAGTTATTACAATAACGACGAAACCTAGACAAGACTTAACCGATGTTCCATTGTCAGACCCAGACCTGACATTGTATGTAGATGGTTCATGTATGAGAACAAGTACAGGAGAGTTAGTGGCTGCTTACGCAGTCACAACAGACACTGAAATAATTGAAACTGATCGCATAAATACCTTGTCAGCTCAAGCCGCAGAGCTTATCGCTCTGACACAAGCCTGTATTCAAGCCACAAATAAAAAAGTCAACATATACACTGATTCACGTTATGCATTCGGAGTTGTACATGACTTCGGCGTGCTGTGGCGAGAGAGAGGTTATTTAACCTCCCACGGTGCCCACATTCAGCACGGACCCCTCATTCATGCCTTATTAGATGCAATACATCTACCCACTGCAATATCAATTATGAAATGTAAGGCTCATACGAAAGTTACTGATATCATTTCTCAAGGCAATGATCTAGCCGACAGAACAGCTAAACAGACTGCTCAAACTCAAACCTCCGACATGACAAAGCCAATAGTTCCGACACCAACATATTGTATGACGGTTAAGGATCCCGCACTTGACATAATTGACATACAGACACATGCTACAGCAGACGAAATAAAGAAATGGACTGAACTAGGAGGGATCCAAACAGACCAGGGATGGATGACGAAGGAGAAAAGTGTATGGTTCCTTCCTGACTCTATGGTCCAAGCTATCATAACTACAATTCACAGTCCGGCACATTTAGGGGAGAAAGCTATGCTAGACAGCATCCAACACATTTGGTTCAACAAACATTTACGGGCAGCTGCTAAGCAAAAAGTCCGTACCTGTATGATATGTTGTCAGTTTAACCCAGGTAAAAGCATCCCCGTAGAGCAGGGTGGATTTCAGCCTCCTGATCACCCTTTTGAAGTCCTCCAGATGGATTATATCCAGATGGAACGATGTCGAGGATTCAAATATGTTCTCGTAGTTGTCTGTGCTCTTTCCCGATGGACTGAAGCATACCCAGTATCAGATTACACTGCCCCGACTACTGCCAAGCAGCTAGTTCGAGAATTCTTCCCACGATACGGTTTACCACGTGTTGTCTATTCAGATAACGGCCAGCCGTTCTCATCCGAACTGATGAAACATGTTTCACTTTTGCTAGGATACCAATGGAAGTTTCATTGTGTCCGACACCCCGAGGCAGCAGGTCTCGTGGAACGACATAATCAAACTTTGAAAATCAGATTGTCCAAAATATGCAGAGAGAAAGGTGTCGACTGGGTAGTAGCATTACCAGTTGCACTCTTTTACATGAGAATGGTAGCACACTCTCGAACAGGGCTATCCCCTTATGAGGTGATCTTTGGAAGACCACCAAATATGTGGGGGACGCCTATACCCCGTAAAATAACTGATGTTGACTGTAATATGCTGACGGATTACCTGGCTTCCTTGATGTCTGCACTACAATCTTGTCGTTCACAGGTAGCTGCAGCCTTTCCCGACAACACTGAGGTGAAACCCCTTGACGTAGTTCCGGGGGACCTCGTTCTTGTGAGGAATTTCGACCGAAAGACTCAGCTGGAGCCCAGGTGGAAATCACCCAAATTGGTCCTGCTCACCACAAGGACAGCCGTGAAGATCGAAGGCAGAAAAGGATGGGTGCATTCAAGTCATATCAAGAAATTTCATGGACTTCCTTCGGATGTGAATAGCCCACCTCGTGTGTCTTCACCCATTGACTCAAAACTACCTTTGGCTGAGGCCAACAGTCAGGAACTTTATAAACTGAAACTCAGGCCTAAACCGTCGGACGATTTGATTGTTTAAGTCCTCTCCAAGGTGAAGCGGTTGAATCTGTCTCCGACATGTATCCCTTAGACCTGAATCATGGAAAATCGCGAAAAATGTTGAAACGACATGCGTATTGTAAATCACTGCGTAGCCACTGTATAGTGACGTTATTAATTTTGTTTTTCTTGAGTTTTATAATAATCACTGCAAGTATATTGTTGCATATATATTATCCTATATCTAAACATGTTTTCAATATAACTGATGAACATTCTTTTAGTGACCTACCCCCGCATGAATTGTCCTACAGACTTGCGCTGCGCAATAACACTTTCATTAGTATGTTACATCATTCCCATCAGACTAGTAATGCTACTAATTGTTGGGTGTGTGGCCGACTCCCTCCCTATCAGAATTATAAAGGAGTCCTGCCTTTCTTTCCACATCCGTTTACACATAATGGCTCCTGTGGAGCATGGTTTAGTTTAATGAATTCCATAGACTCAGACTCAGCAGTTTATCAAGACCATTGGGTATGGGGAGATCTGAACCTAGTTTTACTCAAAGTCTGTTACCCTGACAAGGAGGGTCACCCCAAAAGAACAGGAACTGATCTAGAAAATGAAGTATATGGATTAGGTAATTTTACACCCAATCTCATGATTCTAAATGTCGAATCCGAAGTTGAACTTGTTTTGCCCACCATGTCAGTATTCCCAGCGAAAGGTGAATTGTGTGTAAGAAAATTTGGTTCCATACATATGGGCCATAGTAAATGCACTACTATAGTAGAATTCAGTGATCAAGGCAAATCTTCATTTAGAGCTTCTCGCCACTCCTACTTTATATGTGGTCAGACTGCATATATGCGTCTACCTCTAGATTGGGATGGTACCTGCTACATTGCATTCCTTTTGCCACCTGTTTTCCTAGCTCCTCCTGATTATTACAGAAATACCAGAAAATTCGCCATCTGTATATAAAGCTATAACTCGCCTTCATAAGATTGTAAGCCAGATACACCAGAATCCAGGCACTTGGACTTGGTCCGGGTGGTTTTGGAGTGTGATATCAGCCTGGGGATGGAGAGTTCTATCCTTCCTAGGTATTGGCCTTCTTATACTATTCAGTTGCTGCTTATGCCTGCAATGTGGACCAGCGATTTGTGGCCTGTGTGCCACATCGTGTATTCCACATCAAGGTTTTCACTCACGATCCCGGAAAAAGAAAGAAGAAGAAATGATGCTATATGAACAGATCAATGGATTAATGAGGATTGATATCTCTTGACGGGCAAGTAGGGGACAAGGAGGGAATGTGGAAATATGGATTTTTCTGGTCAGTTATGTCCCCTATCTTGGACCCCAACGGTTCTATATGCATGTTACAAGTACATGTATGTTCCCTCCCGTTCCAGTTCTGAAGACGCAAACACATGTGCGTCCACCGTCAACATGTCCTCTGTCAGGTCCGCCATGAATGGGCTGGATATTCGATCCCTAAGTATGAAAGGCCACCGACTTTATATGGCTCAGTTACTCCATTTTGCAGTTCAGGCGAGTAGGCCCCGATTCTGCCATCAAGCTTTTCCTTGCTCTCTGCCTCTGACAGCTTCAGCTTGAGCTCGCATCTGTGTCCATGAACTTTGTTCTACTCCCTGTGCGGCTGACGGTGCTTGCCTCGGCCGGTTTTGCCTGCCTGCCAAAGAAAAAACTGTATTTCACCTTCGAGTTATCTGCTTTGCTCCTCAGCCGATGCATTCTTGTCTAGTAGTTTAGGTAAACATTTCCTTCCGCTACCAAGCAAAGGGCCCGGCCTCTCTGTCCTCATGCAAGTAATTCATAGCCCTGTTACCATGGGAGGTTTCTGCCCCTTGCATCTCATATAGACACTTGGACGCTTGTACACGCACGCACAGTCAGTATAGAATAGATTCTGTCCGAGAGTCCTTCTTTTGTGGATAACATAGTTCTTTAAACATAGGATGTTAGATATGATTTGGGATTAGGTTGACTTGACCCCCCAGACTTCTTGTCTCCACATGTAGAGCTAAATGTCAAGTCCCCTTCACCCCCTAGTTGCACGTCAATCACACGTCATGCTGCTGCGCGCGCATCTATGCCAAGTATAATCTTATAGATCCACCTATATATGACGTCATAACCAATTATGTTCCTTTTTACTCCTCATTACGCCCATTTTCGGTTACGCATGTGAATTGTCATTCTTCTTATCAATTGTTACGCCTTCTGCATTCGTTTCATTGTAATGTACATTCTATAAAAATGATTGTCTGTCAATAAAATATTGTACTTCACTTCCTGAACCCCCGTGGTGACGGAACCTGAAGGCCGCGACTCGAGTCGGCCATTTTTGGAATAAAGCCCATTCCGAAACCTCTTATACCACGGATTCTGCCTCTTATTTTACTGAGCTATGTTTTTTCCTAGATTCCGTATTAAATTCAGTCCCGGTAATTAAATTATTTACCACAAGGGGTAATTTGAGTTTGAAGAATAAACCAGACAGACCGTTATTAGAATACTGTTGTTACCTATGCAATTAGCCATCCCTGAGATCTGTCAAGTTTGACCCAGTGAGCAGACCATTCTCTTTTAGTAGAGAGTAGGGCTACCCCCCTCTTCAGAGCATCAATCCCAGTTCTGTCCAGGGTATGATAGCCTAAACCGCTAAGCTTGGACAATTCCCCAATGGTGAGATGGGTTTTCTGAATACAGACAAGTTGAGGTTTAAGCGTATTGAGTACTTTCCTCATATATCTGTCTTTTACATTTGATCACTTACCATTGATGTTACAACTGAGAATCTGTAACCCCTGGTTGCAACCACTAGTAACCACAAATAATGTTATCCATTGTTAGATTCAGAGAAATTCCTATGCACAGAATGATGGTTTGACTCCATTACCACTCATACTATTCTTCCTCTTTTTACCAATATTAACCGGAGTGCTCCCCGAAACCATAGAAACCCTATGCAAAACCAACTACAGACCATCCCATCCCTCACCCTCCCCATAAGATCCCTCCACCGATCCCACCCCCTGCCCACCCAGTCACCCATACTCTACTCGATCGAGAAGGGCTTTGTTTTAGCCCCAAATGTTTAGTTGGTGACCCTGCTAAAACCTGCTAAAACCTAGCCCTCACTCGCCTCCGAGGGTAAACCAGAAAACGCAAATAACAACAGAAATACTCCCATACAAAGCAAAATGAAAAAAGAGGCAAGAGAGCAGGGCAAACATAGATGTGGATAGAAAGAGAGAAAGGGAGAGATGACAGAAAAAGAGGAAAAGAAGAAAGAAAAGTCATAAAAAGCTAGAGGATTACTCAGGACCACGGAGACCCCATGTAACATTCAGAAAACAATACCAATCAAAAATTGATATAGAATATTTTTCTCTAATCCCTGATCAAGTACCAGACTCCAGGCTGCAAGGCAGCTATCCTTTAGAATCTCCCCACAGAGTCTCCCCAAGATTTCAGGAAGTCCTGAGCCTTCTCTTGGCAGTAAATGATTTGGCTCTTATAGATAATCCTCAAGTTAACAGGTACCAGCAAAGCTACCGTACCCCCAAGCTTCATAAAAGATGGTATTATCTCCCACAGTCGCCATCTGTGCTCCACTGTCTCACGATGGAAGTTGAAGGTTACAAAGAAATCTACTCCACAAACTTTGACTGGTTTATTTGGGCAGCCAAGCTGGAAGATAAGATGCTGGAACATAAAGTTTCCTATGTGAATCAGAATAACCCTCAGGTGTTTAGCAGCACAGCCTTGTTTGGGTTTATGGAAGGGGAACCTGTGGGCACGCTGTACTTGGCAGTCTATATCCCAGTCACAAAGTTGTGGAAAGGCCTGTTAAAACAGATGGACAATGTATCTTCTGGGGTCATCCCCCTTATTCGCCTCTGGTTTACCCAGCATCTATTGGTACCTATTCACAAAGAATTTTGGAGTAATTTTGCTTATATGAGACTTTATATTATGTGGAAAACATATAGAATTATAAGCTTCATTTTAGCGATTAAATGTATTGCTACAAAAAACGTGCACCCACTCCCCACTCCACTGGCCACGCTTTTTAACTGGTCATGTTTTGTCGACGTCGTACTCGGTAGGCACTGCGCTGTGTGCGATGTACAATTACACAAAAGGTTTTTATTCTTTGATTCATGCTTAGAAGAGCTTACATGCAATAATCTGGATTCATCTGACTCTTTGAACATGCTAATGTTTGCAACTGTCAAGAAATAAGTTTGCACAGCTTGCCTCACTGTAATTAGAGAGCGGATCAATTGAGGCAGTCCCTGTTTCCCTTAGCAAAGCTCGTTATCTTCCAATCCCAGGAGAAGCAAAACAAGATGAATAACTGCTGGAGAGATACTAAGCAAAGGGAAACTGATAACTGCTCACAGGAGAAGCAAACTCTCCAAATACTAGATATGTGTCCAGCACTTGGTGGATCTGAACAAAAGCGTGCGGCGGCAGCTTACACAATAACACTCTCAGCTTTATATCCAATGACAACGATACCCAAGAGAGCCTCTGAGCATGCCAGCTTATCACACAAAGCAGAAATGTACCCCATCTGATTCAATAAAAGGCATAATTTTATTGTGTGACAAAAATGTCAGTTTTTCCTGAATTATGGATATTTTACTTGATGAAAAAAAGGTGTTATGTACTTGATTTTTTGAATAACTCACAGCATCTTTACAATGTGTTCTATAAGTGATTAACACGCAGATCATATATGTAAAAAAAAAATCAGAAAACACCATTCTGTTCTGCTTTGGAATATTTCTTGAAGGAAGATGGGAAAAGTGCCTTCTCAAGTAGAGTTGATTTAAAGATATATGCACAGCTGAATGTAGTCTCAAGTTTTGAAATAAACAATGCACTAAGCTATATAATTTGAAAATGATAGAGATTGTACCTGGCTATTACCAACGATAATGTCTTTCTGTGTCCCATCTGCTTAATATTCCAGATGAGATGAGATTTTATTTGCTAGAACTTAGTCCACTAACTAACCTGTTATTCTTGATACAGTATGAACCAAGAATCTCACCAAACCTCTGTTCAACAAGAAGCTACTCCAGAAATTCAACCTGCAAACAGGTGGGGGAGGTTTCTACGAAAAAGAGAAGCATTGCGACCAAAGAGGCTTGAGACTGTCTTGATGAAGGCTCTCCATGAAGATGGTCTTTCTCTAGGAGTGCAATTGTTCGACCATTTAGGATTAGCACTGTTGATACGCTCTTACAGGCAGATTACCTTTACCCGCACTAAAAACAAATTGACTTTGTTAAGATTTTTGTCACAAGTCAAACACTTTATGAATGTAACATACACATTAGCTATATTTTACCTTTAGAATACAAGACCTAGGGCCAGATGTATCAAGTGTTTTACTGTTTGCAAATCGGTCGATTTGCAGAATCGGCCCGTTTGCGAATGGTAAAAAGCCTTTTGGGATGTATCATCCCAAAAGGCATTCGTAAAATAGGGAATCACAATTTTTGCGAATAACTATTTTGCAAATGCATTCCCTAAATGCAATGCAGGAAGCAGCAAAAAATTGCTACCTGGCTTTAAGGCATTTTGCGATGCAGCACGCGCAACCAAATTCGTTTTATTTATTTAAATGTGTACTTACCTCCGTTCATCCATATTCCAGTGTTTACATTTCCCCACCCTGCCCCTCCCCCACCCCGCCTCACTGCCCCACCGAACTCCCTCCACGGACCGCTACTGATAATTAATAGTTCAAACAATGTAGTTATGCTCTGTTATCTCATTTAAAAATACAGTCAAAAACATCCTGTGTTATATTCTCAGTTAATAGGAGGCAAAGAGCACCTTGTTGGGATGTTGGAAGGTTAAGCAAAGTCTGACTTTCCTGCACAGCAATACAACAACCATGACAAAAATCCCTGTTCGCAGTAGGGGGTACACAAGTTAAGTGTGTGATTGTGTTGTACATATCCAGGCTGGCGCTGTAGCTTGACAGTCATCTCAAAAACACGCAGAGATAGCCAAAGGATAAAAGTGCCCAGCAAAAGGACAATGCTGGCACTGCTGAGCTAACAGATCTGAGGCTGATTTATTTTCTTTTTTGGCTTTTGGTGGCACTGCTAACTTGGTGCCTCTCCCACTTCTGGTCATGAGATAATTGTGTGTGTCTAATGACAGTGTTTATCTGCCCTTTTCTTTTCTTCCTGTAGGTCTTTGTTTACATGGTGTTATGTGCCCGGGTTAGGCCCAAGTAACGAAGCTGCACATTTCTTACAATGTTCTAATTTTGCACAATAACATTTCTGCTGTGATCTTTTGCACATATTCACATGCGTGACAATATTGGATTAGTTGCTGTGAAACTACCTCTGTTTACATATCCAGCTTCGCATATCATTATCACGATGCCTCGAACACCATACACAAAGCCTTTTTACGTGCAATGTACAACTGTCATTGTTTCTTAATTCACGGGGCGACAAGGCTATCTACATATCCATAACATTGATAATCTATACGTACATCACAAGGATGCTTTCTATTTTAAATAATGATCATCCCAAAATATTAGCAGAGGAGCCACTTCAGCTGAAACCCAGGGTCCCTGCATGCTGAGACTTCACCACGCAGCGATTTAACATCTCCTTGAGGGGGTGTCCAGTCCGTGACCAAGACGGGCTTCCACATTCTCTCCCACAAGGTAATGGGGTTGGATCGTCCATTGGGGGGATTCTTGGTTTCACACCTACAGACACTCTAGGTATACACAGAGTAGGGTTCGCACAATAGGAGTACACCTCATTACTATCTTGTTTATATGCCTGCATATATACACAGTTTTAGCACCATTGTAGAACTGTATTTACTAATAAAAATGGCACTAGCAGATTTAGGTAAAGCTGCTTAGTTTGTTAACCAGAATGACATATGCAACTAACTCATTAAAATAGAGGCAATGGTATGAAATAGTTCCCCCACTCCGGTCTCAGTATGTTTGTTTCTGGCCCAGGGAAGACCTGGCTTGGAAGTTCGGGATGGACTGTTCCTACGTGGAACAGGGTCAAGACGGATTTTCATATGGCTGGGTCTGAACTGGGGTGGCAAAGTGATTTAAAGAACGATGATGGATTTAACCCAGATCTAATAGTGACTGGGGGTGAGTGTCTGAAAAGTTTCAGCGCTCCGTCCATCATGTCCTTGTGTTTGCTTTGTTCACCCTAAGTTGGCAGGTTATTCCCAGATGTAGGTACCTTGCTCACTTTGCCACTGGATTCAAGCTAGCCTGGCTGATGAGGGGTGTTACCCCAAAGCCGGTACCAAGATGCTTGTTTCCAGTCCAGGGAAGACCTGGCTTGGCAGTTCAGGCTGGACTGTTCCCATGAGGCACAGGGTCAAGACTGATTTGTATATGGCTTGGTCTGAACTGGGGTGGCGTAATGAGCTAAAGAAGGATGATAGATTGAAACCGGATTTAATAGTGACTGGGGGTGAGTGTCTGAAATGTTTCCGTGCTCTGGCCATCATCTCCTTGTGTTTGCTATGAGATAGTTAACACGAAGGGCAGAATTACTAATATTTTACGTAACACAGTGCAGGAACCAAAATAGATGCACTTCATTATGTAAGATGGAGAGATCAGGACAGCCCCTTAAGTACTAGGCAATGCCATTGCTGCTCTCTTCTCAACACTGGCGCACTTCTGGGTGGCTTAGGATAGTGTTCCAGTACATCATACTAGGTCAGACATGCTATAAAAGTTTTTCCACATTTGTGTGCACTTTAGAGTACACCTCACATAAAAAGTATGCAAAGTATGGAGAAAAAAAACCTTTCTCCAGTTATGCACCTGCCTCAATGAGTCATAATATTTTTGGTGCAAACCTGTATCTACCATTGTTAGTAGATAGGAATTTGTATAAAAACACTAGATGATAGCATGGGAACGCACATCAATGGAGCACCTCCTTGATGCAAAGTAACATAAAAGAGTGCAAACTGCTATTTGTGTTACAATTAGACAACTTTCCAGTGCAAAAAATGTTGTGTTCTGGAAAGTTAACAGTTGAGGAAGACATTGCGCTGATTTGCATCACTTATTTGACTTTGTACTTGCACAAAGTATTGTCAAATCAGTTCCTAAGTGACCCTAACTAGTGCTTAAATTCAACCACAGATTCTTGTTCGAAGATTGCTATTTTGAATAATGCAGGTTTCTTGTTGTGTGTTGTTTGAAAGTACTTAAATATAATGTGGCCGATTCATAGATCTAGCTCTATTAATATTTTGCAGTTTCCGACCCCAGAGATCCTCAATCACAGATGAGACCTGTGGTTATGGAGAATGCCATACAATACAGACCCTTCAATACAGACACTGAGTCAGAGTTGTAAAGTAATGTCATATTCCACCGGTCACATGTTTCCTACATAGTGGGCACAGTGGAGTCTGGGAGGTGTCGGTACCAGATTCCATTGCTTCTGCCTGTGAATAAGATTTGCTGTTGTCCCATCACGCAATATTGGTGCAGAAGAAGTGTACCATGCTAACTGCTGCCACAGCAAAATAGGTGCTATAAGTAATGTGTCCCCTTTTGAGAGGTACAGCCGGTAGAACTTCCAGCCAGTCCTTGAGCTTAGTGCTCAGGCTCAACATGGAGCGCAGGAGGACAAGGAGGACTTTTGCACCGCGGAGGAGGATCCCATCAAAGAGAAGGATGACCAACGAAAGCCTCATCCCTGCAACTCATCTCTACAGGAAACCTGCTGTGGATCGGCAATGCAGGGTGAAGGCAATGCCATGTTTTCTAAGTGATCCTTGATATCTGCATGGACCTTACACATCCATGAGGGTGAGCATCCCCTTAGGGAACTTACATTTCGGTTTTACCATGGTTATTAATGGTGGGATCATCTCCCACTTTCCATGAGGTTGGGGAGAGAGCAAAGAGCATCATACACATTTCTTATTTAAAAAAATCTGTTTTTCTTCTTAACATCCTGTCTATCCACAGACAATATAGTGACACTTATCAAAGCAGGAGCTGCACCGTACAATTACAGCACTATAACATAACAATTAATTGTCTCGTAAGGCACCTTTAAGCAACTGTCAGCTCAATCTAATTTGCTCTTACTACACAAGGTACAAGCATGAACATAATGTGTATTCTTTTTATTTTTTTCATTTTGTTTACCATGATGTACACGGTCATTAAATCTTCATGCTTTTTGTGTGCGATAAATAGCTTTAGTTTTCATTTTGTGTATTATCGTTCAGCATTTTTGTCGTCATATATTTTTCATTTTAGTTTTCGATCCCCAATTCATTGTGTTTTCTCTTTTTGGCGGCTATTTTTGCGTTCTTCCCCCTTGCACAAACAATTCACAGATTTTTTAAACATTGTCTATAATGTTGATTCTTGTTCCTACACTAAGATTCTTTTATTCGCTATATTTTATTGATCTATTTGATTATAAACAGCTGCTTTTAGGAGGCAAAAAGCCAGTTCTTATATGCGAGTGGCGAAAAGTGTTTGCTTCTCATACCGAGAACAAGTAATTCTATTCTTTTAATTAATTGCAAGATCAAGTTTGACTAACTTGGAACATAAGCCAGTCAATCATCCCAGGTAATTGAAAAACGACTTCCCATAAATAGACACCCCAGGCACAAGTACTATAAAATTGTTGTTTGCTCTCAAATAAACGTAATATAATATGCACCTTTTGGAAAATTGACAGCAGCTTCAGGTAGGTCAATGCCCCTGGTCATCAGATCCTAATATTAGACTGCAGTTGTTTTTTAAGGCAGGCTGCTTGTGCTGCCTGCAACAAGGACACCACCTTTCATTCATCTGAAGGTCCACTGGACTCTGAACAGACTTTCTCACATATTTTCCATGCCCTGGTTTACCATGCTTGTCATGGTGGTCTTGGCAGGGAAAACAAGCAATGCCCCCATATACAGGGAGGAGGCTCTCTGTGTATCAGTGCCATTCATCTTTTGTTTGTGCAAAAACACTCCCTCTTTGGGAGTTTGTTGCTCAGCGTTCATAGCTGGTGAGCATGCTGCTCGAGCTGTGTCTGTAGGATAGTATTGATCAGAAATATAGTGCCTGCGCGGCTGTTCAACTAAATGTAGGGCAGGTAATCTGCTGCGTCCACCTCCGTGGCCTCAACCTCCCTGGCGATCTCAGCCGACTGCATAAAATGGTCTAAATGACTTGCACTCAGAAGATCATGTCAAGTTTAGTAGAACATCAGCACTGCCAGAAATTGCCATTGCCCCACCCAGCCAAACGTATGTTTTCAATGCTCTGTTTAGAGGTGGTGAACAGTAGGGCTTCTAGTGATGGTGCCACAGCTAGCTGCACCAGTGGAAACCATCGGCCTGGACCAGCAGTTTATAGTGACCTTCTCCTAGTCCTATTTAGAAGATCATCACTGGTTTTCCCTAGCTGAGCCTGCCTTATGAGGCATGGCAAACTCGTTCACGGAATACAATTAATAAGCCTTGTGTGTATCATAGGCATTAAGTTTTTCTTTTTTCTGAAAAAATTACTCTTTGTGGATCTCCCTCTGGAAAACAAAAACAAATGGAAACAGCCAAAAAATAACATGGCAGCCCACAAAAGTTCATCAGCCATAGTGGAAGATGTACTTTCATCAATGAGATTCAAGCCAGGCAGGAGGGGATCTCTAAATATGGTTGGCAGTACTCCAACAGAGGAGTGGAGGTGAGGGTCTCTGTTAATCTGGCGTGTCACCTTCCAAAGTATAAATGACCATCAGTGTTCATAATGACTGACTTTCAAACTACCCATCTTATCTAGTGGCAATCTGTGCTGCACTTGTAGTGCAAAGGTTTTTAATTGTGGGAGTATGAAGGTGTTTGTAAATGGGTTTAGGTGGGATTTTGTAGGCCTTTCCCACTAGGATAAGCAGCATAACCTGTGGACCTGGGGTTGCTTCATCAGCAGCCACAATAATTGTAAAAAGGCAACCATAGCAGTTCTAGCCTCTTCTCTATTTAGAACAATAAAATGAGAAAAAGAAATTGTTGTAGGTAATATGATTGTAGGTGCCTCGCATCATCCAGGGTCTATTGAAGTTGTTCATATGGAATGCACCAACAATTAATTCTTTTAAGAAGAAGGGTCGACTTTTGTTGCATGTTGGCGGGACAGGCATGCATGCCTACAGACTAGACCCCCAAAACCATAGTGAATATTTAGGACACTATATGTCAGAATAGCTAACCAGTCGTTGGTAAGGTGGATTTCTTCTGCTAGTGGCTTGTTTGAAGGGGCAGGAATAATGTCAGCGCAGTGATCTCAGAAAGCATTCTGAAATTCTTAGCGCAACTTCACAAAAGACATAGTCCGCCATTTAACCTTTGACTTTGAATGCACAGGAATTTTGTTTAGACAAAGACACATTTTAAATGCATTTATTTGGGGGCTGCCTCTGCACCCCAGCACTGCTAGGTCCAACGCCTATGGCCTTTGCTTAATTGAATGACATTAAGACTAGATTCTACAGCTTTGCTCAGTTTACTATTGGGGTTGGGCCAACTGACTGTTTTCATGTTCAAACACCTTAAAAAACATGCCCATGAAAAATATGTAAGACTTACAAAATGTCTTAGTCCATCAGCATTCAAATGATCGTTGTATTTATTATTAATAGTTTATTAACTGTATTTGTACTAGAGACCTCAGGCAACCTAGAAGTTTCTCCCCAAAAAAATAAGATATAGAAGATAGAAGGATAATAACATTATTAGATTCAAATAGCGTGAGGTAGTTTCAAAGTCTGACTACATATGGATGCAGAATCTAAGGCCTGGCAGAGATTTCTTGAAATTAAAAAAGTTCTTTTTAGTGTGGAGGAATTTAAGAAGCAAGTTAAAAAAAGTTGCGCCTTGACCATGAAATGATATGCCACCAAAGAGTTTATATCTTGAAAAGAAGACGGGTTTAAGCAATTGACCTTAACTGACTGGTTGATTTAGAAGTGGGTAGCAATTTAGTGAGGTAGGATGCAACTGGACCACGAAGGGCCTCTAACACAAAGCATAAGGACCTGAGCTTAATCCTTTCATCGGCCAGGAAGAAGTGATCCACCAAGTCAACCATACCATAATGTAGAGTAAAACATATTTTTTCAAGATCTGCATGCACATCATTCATTTTACGTTGCAGTACTCTTCTCAGCACAAATGATTTCTGCTCACCATGTCATCCTTGCTTACTCGATGTTTGTCCTCACTGATACATGCAGAAAATATTCATGAACATGCTGATAGTATTGTCTAGTCCAGACACATGTGTGACGTTGATTAGGGTCAACATGCCCTGTAGTACTGTATGCAGGGCGCGTGTTTGTGTATGTTGTGCTTGTTTTGAGGTTGCAATTCCCCAAATATATTTTTCTGGAAGCTGTAGGGAACAATGCATATTCGACTAAACCTTGCCTTCTAATTTTGGTGCACTCCAGATATCTGTAGTCACTCTCTTAAATGATGACACTCTTTCATATGGACCCTAAAAAGTGCAAAGCAACATTGAGTTTTAGTACCACGTCATGGACGCCGTGTAGACACTGGTCATAACTTGGAGTAGCCATTGAGTTATTGGATAGACCACATGATGCTCAATGAGGTCATTCATCTTTTAATCATCTGACTCATTGGCCTCCTCAGGTTCCACAGTTTGCTGCTTCATTTGAAGATTCAAGCAGACAATGGTATCATTAGTTTGGTCTTTAAGTGTTTTTCTCCTGTTACTAATCGTCTTGAGGTGCCAGTAACTAATATCGTTCTGGATTATTAAAAGACCATACTAATAGATGCTATTTATCACATAACAGCAATAGCATTCCAACATAGGCTGCCATATATTGATCAAACTATCCAAAAATATCAAACATTGTAGCAGCACTTGTTACTGTATACAAATAGCCCGAGCTTATAAACTCATTTAAGACAATTAATGGCAGAAGCACATTTTTAATGGCTCACATAATTTGAGGCATTTTTTCAACTCAGTTTATAGTTTTTTTGATCAATATTTGAGTTTGCCTCAATAACATTTGTAGTATTTTTAGGAATTTCATGCAAATGTAATCAAATTTGTTGATTTTACTGAAGGAGTTTTAATTAAATAATGCAGTTTTCCAGCTCCCCTGAAATGATGCATGACTAATGTGAGTCGGAAGCCACTATTTTGAGGTCAAAATAGCGCCCCACACAAATATCAAATCCAAAAATAGCCTACTAATATATCATTAAGGTGAGTGAGTAGAGGTGGATTTAAGAATAGTAAACCTATAATTGATCATATATTAGATTCAAACATCAAATTGTTTGATAAAGCTCTATTCATAAATGAAGTAGATACATTTCATTATGGAAAGAAACAAAAACATGATTTATGGTTATGCTTCTATTTTTTAGTGTTCTTTTTTGTGCTTCTGCGTCACATACATGCACATACATTTCTAACGTGCTTGACCTGTCAAGTCAGATTAGTAGTTTCGCTCTGCCCAGATGTGGAAGGACATTAATGACATTACTTTCTTAGTCCCCCGTTAAGAGTAGTGAAAAGTATGTGATTCTGTGGTGCTAGCATTTTCCACATAGTGTGGATTTGCTAGATTTGACACATAATCCACTATCTGCTGCACAAATTGCAGGTGTCAACATAAAAAAATTAAATTGAAATTGATCAAAAGTTACTAAAATAAAAGCTCCACAATTGGTGGTGCACAGAGATAAACCATTTTCCAGGGTTAATGAGGCACCTTTGATTCCTGGTTGCTGTATTCAGCTGTTAAACGGGTACTTTCAAGGTGAAACATTTGCCCAGACAGTATTAATGTGTATTAAATTGACAAAATTGCAAAACATTGCAGTTGCACATTTTGACACGGTATGCCACATAACTTTCTTTTTTGTGTTGCATAATTTATTTGACCTCGCCACATAATTTAGTCCCTAGTTCCCATATAATTGTAATGGCCTTGGGTATATTTGAATATCGTTCAGTCTTATATTGTCCAATGTTTTTATTATCACCTAATGCATGGCTACTCACTATTTTGTATAGTCACACTTGACCATTCCTTTCATACACATTGCATGTAATTTATGTAAATGGTGATACCAAAGTCTTGAACAAAATGATCTCACTGCGGGCATCTGAGTTCATTGGTTCCAAATACCATTAATATTACCGTTCAATGCTAAGTCTCAATGACATTGTACATGGAGTGTTAGGAGGGAGAGACTGAGAACATATTAATATGACAAAGACGAATTCGGAAGCATTTGCTCCCTGGCTAGAAGGCTTTGCAACTTGAGAACAAATGTATTTTTCAACATGTCTGATGACACATTTTAATTAAATTTCATCTCCACTTCAACTCCCTCCCTAATCCTGGAATGACAGCTGATAAGTGCTCACTTAGGGCCGTAGATCTGCTTGGAGGTTTAAAGTTGGAATCATAGTCATGCAGATGAAAGACATATTTTCTTGGATTCTTAATTAATCCTTTGCGATACTCAAGTGAAGAACATATTTTACTGGCTGTCATTCGCACCATGAACACAAATATGAACAAGTGATAGAAGGATGGTGCGGGCATGCTATGCTAAAACAGTGTTTCATAAATTCGAATTTCCATGCTAAACACACTTGGGTATTCTTTTATTTTATTTTTGTACTTGCGCAATTAATACTGCCCAGTTTTACCCTTCATCAAAAGAAATGGGTTAATGAAGTTCTGAATATATTTCTTAATCGTAGTTTAAAGACTAAAGATATTTGTGCACTTTCAGCTCCCCTAATATAAGGTGTATGTAAGGCATGTTATGTTTAAACGTGAGGGTTAACCCAACTTTTATGATAAACATATCTATTTTACAAATGATACACTTCAGAACTGATGAAAATAAATATTCATGTAGATTGATATTTTGAACTTGCAGCTACGTTCTGATGAGCCATTACACAGTCACCAAATGGGTGGCAATAATTACAGAATGCCTGTAATTCCCTATTTGAACAAAAACAGGAGTTTGTACCAAAATCAGGATTAGAACTGTTGTGGTAATTATGCACCTTTTTGAAACACAAATGTTACCAGGTGTTAGAACCGGCGGTCTCTAGTTGGCAGAGGTATACACTTCTGACAAATAGGGACCTACCAACTCTAGTCAGGGCAAGGGGATTACACACTCAGATAACCCCTGCTACCCCCTTGGTAGCTTGGCAGAGCAGACAGGCTTATCCCAGAGGCAGTGTGTTAAGCATTTATGACCACATACAGTAATAAAGTGAATACACTACAAATGGACACAACACAGGAGTTATTATAAAAATAGTATTTTTATATAAGGCTTAGCACAAGACCAAATAACGACAAAAATATACCACAATCTTAATAAATACTCTTTGGAAGGAAAACTAATAGTTCAGGTAAAGTTTCTTCTTAGGAAATAGTTCTTTAGCAACAAAAGTAAGTATTCTTCTTAAAACACAGTTCTTGGCAACAATGTGACCCCCACTGGAGTCACACGACGTCGAGCTTACGATATTCCCAAGGTTCGGCGTCGACCGCGAGGAGCGCTACGTCGAGCCTGGAGTCGCAACAGAACCCCCAAACACAGTACCTTTGGAAATGAAGAAAACGATGATCCACGGCATCGAGATGTCGGCGTCGAGGTCAGCGTCGATCATGCCTCAGATTCGGCTCGATCCGCAGCGGGGTCGAGGGGTGTCGGGCCGGAGCAGCGCTCACGGCATCGAGAAGGGCGTCGAGTCGATGCGATCAGCAGCGGCGTCGAGACGGGGTCGCTTAGAGCTGGAGCCGATACTCACTACTCAGCGGCGTCGATACCGGCGTCAAGACGGGGTCGCTTGGAGCTGGAGCCGATACTCACTACTCCTGGCGTCGCTACTGGCGTTGATCGGGCCCGGCGGCCGGCGTCGAAGGCTCGGAACACTGGAGCCGTTACTCACGATGTCGAGCTGGATTCAGCGGCGTCGGTGACGTGGAGACTGCAGATTTCCCCTGTGCACTGGAAATAACACTTTCCAGCAGAGGGTGAAGTCCTTTAGCCCTGTGACTTCAACAGGAGGCTGGCACTCTTCCAGCCCTTGGAGATTTTCTAGCAAGCTTTTGAGAGTACACACCAAGTTCCTCTCTCCTTGTTCCTTGGCAAAAATAAAGAAGCAGCTTCAGGTTCCCCCCAGCAAACAGCACACTGGCAGAAGGGGAGGCAAGTCCTTAGATCAGCAGGCTTCTTGTCCTTGGTAGAGGTTTCCTTGTCAGAAGTGATCTGAGTTCTTGGTTCAGGGGTCCTTCTCTTATACCCCTTTTCTCCTTTGTTCCCTTTGTCCAAGCAGGGAAATTCCCCCCATCTCAGGTTCGTTGTGGGTGTTGCCAGGCAGAGGCACCTGGCCTATTCACTGAGCAGGGCAGAGTCCTCAGCCGCCCAGCAGGAGGCGGAGCCAGTATTGTCACTGGCAGGAGCAGGGCTATCAGTCGCCCAGCAGGAGGTGGAGCCAGCATTGTGTCAGGCAGGGCAGGCTACTCTTCCCTCACTCTATGTGTAAATGCCTCATTCACCCCACACTGACTCATTCAGACCTCTGGAGCCACCCAACCCCTGACACACACACCAAACCAGCAGAGACCGGTGGATAGTTGGACAAGAAAATAGCCACTTTCTAAAAGGGCTATTTTCAAACATAGAATTTAAAAACCATTCATCCTAAAGGGTGTGTTATTAAATTCTGAGTTCAGGGATACTAAACTCGACCTGCTACCATGCTCCCTGAGTCAGATAGATTATAATGGAGTTAATAATCCATCTGCCCATTCTGGCCTATGGGAGGCAGGTAGCCCTTCAATAGTGAAAAACGAAAATGGCTGTAATTCACTATTAGGTCATGCCACACACATCAGGGCATGACCTACCTTTTACCAACAATGCACCCTGCCCTAGGGCCTACCATAGAGGTGTCTGAAATGTGGCAAAGTGAAGGTTTAGAGACTGGCAAGTAGGTTTCCTTGCCAAGTCGTCATGGCAGTCATGGACTGCACGCAGGCGCTGCGGTGGCAGGCCTGAGACACATTTTACACGCTGCTTCTGTGGGTGGCACAGCCAGTGCTGCAAGCCCACCAGCAGCAGTTAACTTACACGCCCTTGGCACACGCAGTGCACTAGACTAGGGTCTGAACAGTAAGTCAACCAAGCCAATCATGGTAACACCAATCAATGTAACAATTTAACATAGGGAGCACTTGCACTGTGGCACTGATCAGCAGTGGCACAGTGCCCAAAGCAATAAACCAGCAAAAACATTGTGAACAGAGGAGGCAAACAGAAAAAAATGGAGGAGAGACTCATGCCAATGATGCCAGGTCTAACACGTGTCCCCTCCAGCTGAAATGTGGGGAGAACTACCCTTCACCCAGGGAGTCCTCATCACTAAGGCGGAAAAATCTGGACAGACCATCAGCATTGGCGTGATCTGTACCAGGGCGGTGTTCCACCGTAAAGTCCATCCCCTGTAGGGAAATGGACCACCTCAACAGCTTTGGGTTCTCACCCCTCATCTGCATTAACCATCTGAGGGGCCTGTGGTCTGTCTGAACCCGGAAGTGAGTCCCAAACAGGTAGGGTCTTAGCTTCTTCAGCGCCCAGACCACAGCAAATGCCTCACGCTCTATCGCACTCCACCTTTGTTCCCTGGGAAGTAACTTCCAGCTGATGAAGGCTACAGGTAAGTCTTGGCCCTCCTCATTCATCTGTGCTAGAACAGCCCCCACACCATGCTCTGAAGCATCTGTCTGGACAATGAACTCTTTTGAAAAGTCGGGTGCCTGGAGGACCGGTGCTGTACACATTGCAGTTTTCAGGGTGTCAAAGGCGTTCTGACAGGCGTCAGTCCAGATCACAAGTCTCGGCTGCTTCCTGGAAGTCAGCGAGGTCAAGGGGTGCACAATGTTGCCATACCCCTTGACAAACCTCCTGTAGTAACCCGTGAGACCCAAGAAGGCTCTCACCTGAGTCTGGGTTTTGGGCGGTTCCCAAGCCAGGATGGTATCTATCTTGGGTTGCAGGGGGGCCACCTTGCCGCTCCCTACTTGGTGCCCCAAGTACACCACTGAACCCTGCCCAATCTGGCACTTACTAGCCTTAATTGTGAGGCCTGCTCTGCGCAGGGCCAACAACACTTCCTGGCGGTGGCGCAAGTGTTCCTCCCAGCTGGCGCTGAACACTGCTATATCGTCCAGGTAGGCGGCTTTGAAATCCTCCAGCCCGGCCAATACCTGCTTAACCAACCTCTGGAGTGTGGCAGGGGCATTCTTCATCCCAAAGGGCATCACACGGAACTGGTAGTGCCCATCTGGTGTGGAGAATGCAGACCTCTCTTTTGCCCCATTAGTCAAGGCGATCTGCCAGTACCCAGACGTTAGATCAAACGTACTAAGGTACCGGGCAGCCCCCAACCGATCGATGAGCTCATCAGCTCTGGGGATGGGGTGCGCGTCAGTCTTGGTGACCGAATAAGCCCTCGGTAATCCACACAGAACCGAAGTTCTGGTGAAGCACCAGGCGCTGCAGCCTTTGGGACCAAGACCACTGGGCTGGCCCAAGGACTGCTAGAGGACTCAACCACCCCTAAGGCAAACATCTTGGAGACCTCCTCCTTGATATATGCTCTGACCTTTTCAGTCACCCTGTAGGCCTTGTGCCTCACAGGAGTGCTGTCCCCAGTGTCCACATCATGGACACACCACTGAGTGACACCAGGGATTAAGGAGAACAGATCAGGGAATTGTACCAACAGATGGCGACAATCTTGCTGCTGCTCAGGGGTCAGTGTGTCAGAGAGGACAACACCATCCACTGACCTATCTTGCTCCTTTGCACACAGGAGGTCAGGAAGAGGCTCACTCTCCTCCTCCATTCCAGCATCTGTGGCTAGGAGCATGCCCACTTCGGACCTTTCTAAGTGGGGCTTTAACCGGTTGACATGCAGGACCCGCAAGGGGTTCCTGGGAGACTTCAAGTCCACCAAGTAGGTGACATCGCTCTTTTTCTCCACAACCTCAAATGGTCCAGTCCACCTGTCCTTGAGCGCACAAGGTTCCACAGGGGCCATGACCCAGACTTTCTGACCAGGTTGAAGCTCAACCAGAGTGGCATTCTGATCGTACCACCGCTTCATCTCTTCCTGGCTGGCCTCCAGATTTGCCTGAGCAAGATCTCTGAAGCGCCGAGTCTGGTTCCTAAAGGCCAGCATGTAACTATATACATCCTGGGGAGGTTTGCTGGGAGATTGCTCCCAGCCTTCTTTAACCAGACTCAAAGGTCCTCTTACCGGGTGACCATACAAAAGCTCAAATGGGCTGAACCCTAGAGACTTCTGTGGCACCTCACGGTAAGCAAACAGCAGGCATGGCAAGAGGACATCCCATTTACACCTCATTGGTTCTTCAAGACCCATGATCATGCCTTTTAGGGTCCGGTTGAATCTCTCAACCAGCCCATTACCTTGAGGGTGGTAAGGAGTGGTAAACTTGTAGGTTACCCCACAATCCTTCCACAGAGACTTCATATAATTCGAAATGAAGTTGGTGCCCCGGTCTGACACCACCTCTCTGGGGAACCCCATGCGGGAGAAAACACCCATCAGTGCCCGTCCCACCACGGGGGCCGTCACTGTGCGGAGAGGAATGGCTTCCGGGTACCGGGTGGCATGGTCCAACAAGACCAGGATAAACCTGTTGCCCATGGCTGTCTTGGGGTCCAGTGGCCCCACAATGTCAATCCCCACTCGCTCAAAGGGGGTACTGACGACGGGAAAAGGTTGGAGGGGAGCCTTCTGCTTCCGCCCACTTTTCCCACTTGCCTGGCAAGTTTGACAGGTCCTACAATGGATATCTGAATCCCTTCTCATCTGGGGCCAGTAAAAATGGGTGACAAGCCTGTCATAGGTCTTGTCCTGCCCCAGATGTCCAGCTAACGGAACGTCATGAGCCAACCCCAGTAGGAAGGCTCTGAAGCGCTGGGGTACCACCAGCACACGGGCTGACCCAGGCTCAGCAGCCTTAGGCTCGCTATACAGGAGGTCGTTCTCCCAGTAGATCCAATGTGATCCTGACTGATCACCTGTCGTTTGGGCTGAGGCCTGCTGCCTCATACCCACAAGAGAAGGGCACACTTTCTGCTCAGCACAAAATTCCTCCCTGGAGGGGCCACCATCCTGCTGCCAATGGGTCAGCTCGGGCAGGTCTCCCAGTTCGGCCACTTGTTCTCCTGTCGGTTCCAGGGCATCCCCCTCAGGGTCTGCTCCCTCCTGGACCGCGGGAACGATGGGGGACGGTTTCCCGCGCCCCCTGCCTCTTCTCTTCACGGTTGGGACCTGGGCCATACTTTCAGGCTCCAGGGCCCCATCAACACCCTTACTTACTGACATGGACCGGGTGGTCGCACACACCCACTCAGGCAGACCCAACATTTCCAGATGCGATTTTCTCTCCACCTTAGCCCAAGGGGAGTCCTCCAAATCATTGCCCAGGAGACAATCAACAGGCATGGCGGGCCTCACAGCAACCTGAAGAATACCTGAGACCCCCCCACTCAAAAGGAACTTGAGCTACCTCACACTGACTCTGTGAGTTGTCAGCAGCTACAACGGGGTAGAATGCATGAGGGACCACCTGCTCTCTGGACACCAAGTGACACTTGACAGCTGTCACACTTGCTCCGGTGTCTCTGAGAGCTTCCACCCTATGGCCATTAATGGTCACCCACTGCCTATATTTCTTAGTGTTACTAGGCAGAGGATTTGGAGGGACCATTTCCACGTCTCCTAAAGAGACCAGGGACATTTCTGTGGGACCCCACCCACCGGGGGCACCCATCTCATTCCCTCCCAGGGCTACACTCGCTACCTGACGGGGAAGTGCACGCGACGGTGCATTTGAATCCTTCATGGGACACTGGGGATCATAATAATGGTGTCCCACCTGCTTACAAACATAGCAGGTCATGGGGCCCCTTGGAACAGGTTTACCTGTCGGGGCCTCTGGCTTCTTTCCAGGGGGAGGCTGGGAACCCTTCCCTTGGTTCCCTTGGGGATTACTTTGGGGCCCTTTCTGGAACTCCCTCTGTTTACCCCTGTCCCCCCACTCTTCTGCTGGGGACCCTGCCCACCTTTGGCTGAGTCTCCCACTGGACCCTTGTGGACCCTGGTACTGACCCAGCGGTCCGCCTCCTCAGCAAGTTTTCTAGGGTTAGATATCTTGCTATCAACAAGGTGCTGGCGTAGCTCTGGAAAACAGTTATTAGACAAGTGCTCCCAAGCAAACAAATCATAAAGAGCATCATAACTGTCAACCTTGCTACCCTTTACCCAACCATCCATGGCTCTGCAAAAAAAAGACACATATTCAACCCACGTAGTACCAGGCAACTTCTTACATTCTCTAAAGGTTTGTCTGTACTTTTCTGGGGTTAAGCCATATCTCAGCATTAAAGCATTTTTCATATGAGTATAAGACGCCCTTTCCTCTTCAGGCATGCTCAACAAGGTATCTCTCCCTTCATTTGTAAAGCGGCTCCACAACCCCGTTCCCCAATCTTTCTCAGGGACCCGGTGGGCCAACAATGCTACCTCATACGCTTTAAACCATTGGCTAATATCTTCATTCTTACTGTAATCTTTGATCACATCTTTAGGAAAATAAAACCTACTTTCTGCAGGCATAGATGGAGCGCTGCCACCAGAGGGATTCAACTCTAAACTCTTAGTTTTAAGCTCCATCTCCCTCACCATCTTCTCACGTTCAAACGCTAATTTCTCTCTCTCAAAATCTAATCTTTTGCTCTCCATTTCAGCTTCTCTCTTGCTTCTTGCATTCTCTAATTCCAACTGCCCTCCTAATTTAAGTTTTGCCATTTCTAACTGGTGTCCCCTCTCCCTCTCCCTGTCTTCCAACTCTTCAGGAGAAAGGCCCTTAGAGGAAACACTACTGCCGGGAGATGACACTGGCCCACCTGTGGGCTCTTCCACTTCCTCTTCCTCCTCTTCTTCCTCCTCCGGTACCACCACCGGATCAGAGGGATTTCTGGCCTCTAGCCAGGCTTTCAGTGTTTTGAGGAAGTCGTCTCTCACTCTGAGACCTGTGGTAGGAACTTTAAACCGCTTGCAAAATTGCTCTAGCTCCTTTTTCTTGTACTTATTGATCAATTTTTTATCAAATTCCCCCACAACACTCTCAGCAGGTGCAGCAGCTCCGGCATCCTCCATGGTCAAAACTGGCAGTGTTTAAAAAATAAGTTCCAGGAAAGCGGAGAACAAAAAAAATAGAATATCCTACCAAACAGACTGTGGCTGTGTTATGGTCTGCTTTCACTATGTAGCGTACACTAATCACTGTACATGAGTCATAAATGCAAAGTTCAATCCTCACCGCTGACCACCAATGTTAGAACCGGCGGTCTCTAGTTGGCAGAGGTATACACTTCTGACAAATAGGGACCTACCAACTCTAGTCAGGGCAAGGGGATTACACACTCAGATAACCCCTGCTACCCCCTTGGTAGCTTGGCAGAGCAGACAGGCTTATCCCAGAGGCAGTGTGTTAAGCATTTATGACCACATACAGCAATAAAGTGAATACACTACAAATGGACACAACACAGGAGTTATTATAAAAATAGTATTTTTATATAAGGCTTAGCACAAGACCAAATAACGACAAAAATATACCACAATCTTAATAAATACTCTTTGGAAGGAAAACTAATAGTTCAGGTAAAGTTTCTTCTTAGGAAATAGTTCTTTAGCAACAAAAGTAAGTATTCTTCTTAAAACACAGTTCTTGGCAACAATGTGACCCCCACTGGAGTCACACGACGTCGAGCTTACGATATTCCCAAGGTTCGGCGTCGACCGCGAGGAGCGCTACGTCGAGCCTGGATTCGCAACAGAACCCCCAAACACAGTACCTTTGGAAATGAAGAAAACGATGATCCACGGCGTCGAGATGTCGGCGTCGAGGTCGGCGTCGATCGTGCCTCGGATTCGGGTCGATCCGCAGCGGCGTCGAGGGGTGTCGGGCCGGAGCAGCTCTCACGGCGTCGAGAAGGGCGTCGAGTCGATGCGATCAGCAGCGGCGTCGAGACGGGGTCGCTTAGAGCTGGAGCCGATACTCACTACTCAGCGACGTCGATACCGGCGTCAAGACGGGGTCGCTTGGAGCTGGAGCCGATACTCACTACTCCTGGCGTCGCTACTGGCGTCGATCGGGCCCGGCGGCCGGCGTCGAAGGCTCGGAACACTGGAGCCGTTACTCACGATGTCGAGCTGGATTCGGCAGCGTCGGCGACGTCGAGACTGCAGATTTCCCCTGTGCACTGGAAATAACACTTTCCAGCAGAGGGTGAAGTCCTTTGGCCCTGTGACTTCAACAGGAGGCTGGCACTCTTCCAGCCCTTGGAGATTTTCTAGCAAGCTTTTGAGAGTACACACCAAGTTCCTCTCTCCTTGTTCCTTGGCAAAAATAAAGAAGCAGCTTCAGGTTCCCCCCAGCAAACAGCACACTGGCAGAAGGGGAGGCAAGTCCTTAGATCAGCAGGCTTCTTGTCCTTGGTAGAGGTTTCCTTGTCAGAAGTGATCTGAGTTCTTGGTTCAGGGGTCCTTCTCTTATACCCCTTTTCTCCTTTGTTCCCTTTGTCCAAGCAGGGAAATTCCCCCCATCTCAGGTTCGTTGTGGGTGTTGCCAGGCAGAGGCACCTGGCCTATTCACTGAGCAGGGCAGAGTCCTCAGCCGCCCAGCAGGAGGCGGAGCCAGTATTGTCACTGGCAGGAGCAGGGCTATCAGTCGCCCAGCAGGAGGTGGAGCCAGCATTGTGTCAGGCAGGGCAGGCTACTCTTCCCTCACTCTATGTGTAAATGCCTCATTCACCCCACACTGACTCATTCAGACCTCTGGAACCACCCAGCCCCTGACACACACACCAAACCAGCAGAGACCGGTGGATAGTTGAACAAGAAAATAGCCACTTTCTAAAAGGGCTATTTTCAAACATAGAATTTAAAAACCATCCATCCTAAAGGGTGTGTTATTAAATTCTGAGTTCAGGGATACTAAACTCGACCTGCTACCATGCTCCCTGAGTCAGATAGATTATAATGGAGTTAATAATCCGTCTGCCCATTCTGGCCTATGGGAGGCAGGTAGCCCTTCAATAGTGAAAAACGAAAATGGCTGTAATTAACTATTAGGTCATGCCACACACATCAGGGCATGACCTACCTTTTACCAACAATGCACCCTGCCCTAGGGCCTACCATAGAGGTGTCTGAAATGTGGTAAAGTGAAGGTTTAGAGACTGGCAAGTAGGTTCCCTTGCCAAGTCGTCATGGCAGTCAGGGACTGCACGCAGGCGCTGCGGTGGCAGGCCTGAGACACATTTTACACGCTGCTTCTGTGGGTGGCACAACCAGTGCTGCAAGCCCACCAGCAGCAGTTAACTTACACGCCCTTGGCACACGCAGTGCACTAGACTAGGGTCTGAACAGTAAGTCAACCAAGCCAATCATGGTAACACCAATCAATGTAACAATTTAACATAGGGAGCACTTGCACTGTGGCACTGATCAGCAGTGGCACAGTGCCCAAAGCAATAAACCAGCAAAAACATCGTGAACAGAGGAGGCAAACAGAAAAAATGGAGGAGAGACTCATGCCAATGATGCCAGGTCTAACACCAGGTAAAACTTGCTGGAATATGTACAGGGAACATATGATATTCTGGGCCAAATGTACTTTGCTGCATTAGTAGAACAGTGCTATATCTACTAAACTATAAGGCTGTTTCTCTCCCCCCCCCCCGTGCGTTGGGTCACTTTTGCCTATGGTGAGCCATACACAAACCCTTGCACCACAGTGCACTTAACTGTCCCTTTTACTTTCATTCCTCCCCTCCCAGGAATATCCTACCCACCAAAATTGTTACAACAGGACATCCATTTAAATTATTGTCAGTTAAGGATTACGTTCAGAGATTTTCACAAAAAAGTAAAACAATCTGTTCAAATAGTATTTAGAGGCAGACATACTCATGAGGTTTATTACTACATTAACTCTTTTCTTTAAAAACCTTTAATTCTTTAAATTTAAAAATAATCTACAGTTTTCACACGATCTTGCATTTTAGACTTGTGTCAACTAAAAAGTCAATGGAGCTGACAGCATGAAAAAGAACTAAAATTGAAATGTTCTGCTGAAGTTAAAGAAAGCTATAAAAACTTTAAGGTGGCAAAGCAATCTTCAGTTTTCTTAACAACTAATAAATGCCCCAAATCTGTCAAGGGAGCTTTTCAAAATTGTTACTGAATTTCAACAACCAGAATTTGGAAAAAAATCTAAATAACTACCTCTACTCAACTTTTTGAAAACCACTGAACAATACAAACATTTAAATAATATTGAGTCAGATACTATTATAAAACATTCATGTGTTTACGTCCCTCCATCCACGGAAATTTCTCACATTATTTTAGAAAAGTTTTAGCCTTTTTCTGTGTCTCTCCTCATTTAGGCAATTTAAAAAACTCCCCTTACAGGGTCCCTAAACCACATATGACCTGACAAACTCATGCTAAAATGTGTGCAGCCGCGGCCCGTGGAGGGAGTTCCGTGGGGCAGAGAGGCGAGCCAGGGGAGGGGCAGGGTGGGGGGTACTAAAAACCGGAATATGGATAATTGGAGGTAAGTAAACAATTAAATAAATAAAACAAATTTCTTAGCACGCGCTGCATTGCATTATGCGATGCAGCGCGCGCTACGAAATTAGTTTTCTTTATTTATTTGTTTACTTACCTCCAATTATCCATATTCCGGTTTTTAGTACCCCCCAACCAGCCCCTCCCCCGCCCCGCCTCTCTGCCCGACGGAACTCCCTCCACGGGCCGCGACTGAATGTGTGTTGTTCTGGAAGAAACTGATTCTGTACATTTTTAACTGTTCCTTCAAAACAAGGTTAGTGCCTAGATATTGCAGTGAGCAGCGGTCAAAAGCCTTCCTTTGATCATACAGATCCTAATAATTTCAAACAAATATCACTTCTTCCAAACCTTATCAAAATGTATAGAAACACTGTTTTTCTTGCATCAACAAGATTACAGGGAAAACAATAATCTCGATTCTCAGCAGGTGGGGTTTCATACCAGCAGAAGCACAGAACCTGTGGTGGGTTTAGTCCTGGATGATTTGCAAAGACTGAAAGATGCCAGAGCTTGTTCTCTTAGAGCTCTCAGCAGCATTCATTACAATTAGCTATGACAATAGTTGTGTTATAACCATAACAAGTGTCATAACTACATAGTGTTAATAACTACATTCTTGCCACTAGTTTGACAGAACTCATAATCAATGGCATAGTTCTCTCGGTTTAAATCTTTCCTGTTCGACTGTGAAAAAGTGATATCTCTTCCAACATTCACGTGCCAAATTAGAAGAATTTGCATCCTGCAGGGATCCATTTTGTTCCCCTATTCTTTGAGATACATATATGCTCACTTTAGCACATATACTGCACCAGTTAGGAGCAAAATGTGTTTGTGGATGCTAATGATGCACAATTCATTTTTGCTTGATAGGCTCATGGTCACTTGGAGGTGGATGTGAGCAATATATATAAAACATTATCCCACTAAAATGGAGTTGCTCCTGACATAATGAAAGAAAAATAGATTACTTTATTTGGTCAGCATTCATGGGCCCCTTCCTTTCTCCTCTGCTAGTGTGCGTGATCTAGGCATAAATAGTGATCCTAGCAAGGGATCCATGGCCAAGGTTGCGAAATCACTTAAACTTGTTTCTTTCCATTGAGAATACTTCATACTGCTCCACCTTTTCTATAGGAAGATGTTAGAATTCCGGTGGTCATTGAAATGATTCAATCTAGAATTGATTATGGAAATGCCATCTTTGTATCCTCCACTAAGAAACTCATTTTCCTAGTCCAATTGATAGAAAAATACTGTCATGCACCTTCTAAGTGTCTCAAGAAATATGAGACTTTTTTAGGAACCTTCATTGGTTACCTGTCAAGATAATTTTTAGGCAATTACAATTATCCATAGAGCAACCTATACAAAACCCCAAGAGTACCTGGATAAAAAATTCACTTGGCATAGCCTGACCAGATATTTGTATTCAGACCCAAAACGTTCCTGTTCAGCTACCAAGATCTTGAACAACTACATTCAGGGAGAGAGCTTTTTCCACTGCTGCTGCCAGAACCTGGAATGTATTTTCTTTTACTCTTCAAAGTTAATCCTCTCTGACCATCTTTAGAAAATCCCTTAATGCTTTCTATTTCAACTGATAATGCCTAATTAGTACATTGCCTCAGTTGTGACAGTTATTTAGCACCCAGAAACCTCTAGGGTACAATGCACTCTAGGGATACCCTAACCATAATCCTGACCATGCCTCTTGGTGCACCTGTCTGGTACACCAAGATCTCCTCCTTTTGGAGGGTAGTTTGTAATCCTTCAAGTTCACTCTTTCATAGCTACCTCCCCAATTTAGTTTATCCAACAATTAGTCGAAATATTTTTGCAGTTTTGCCAGCAAGAGACACATTAATCCCATCAGCGCATAGAAGCATTTTGGCAGCAAGACCTTTGCTAATGCAACTCTGTTTTCTGGGAGCATGATCTAGGGTTCTCCCTTTTCAGGACTCTACTCATAGTATACTGGATCATATTATATGCCTCATGAGTAATTTATGTACCTAGAAGCATATTGTAGCCGATATTTCTAAATCATATAAAAGAAAGTAGAGCTTGCATGTTCCTCCCCACTATGCCTCTAAAGAGAAACAACATTTGGAACCATTAAATCACTCTAAAACCCCCCTGGTCTTCTAGTGGCACTGGGATGGAGCTCACATGGTATGTTAAATAAATCAAACTTTGAAACTACATGTATATATGCCCTTATTCAAATCTTTGAGTCTGCTAATTTCTATCAAAGACTTCTGACTAGTGACGCAATAGCCAAAGCAAATAAAAACTGTGAGAGTGGACATACTTGGTGGATTCTCCTCTCCAAAAGCCTATTCGCTGATATGAACCTGCCCATTTTAACTTATGCTGTGGGCACCGGATAAAAAAGTTAACCCAGCCGATAACAGAAGGAAGTTGTGTGCTGTAATATCTCCATCATCTCGGACATTATGCTTCCTTGGCACAACTTTGTTGGAGCATAGATGATGTTGCAAGATAGCTCCACTTGGGGGTGGTAGCAGCTTGCTCTGGGTTATCAGAGGCAGGCTGCCCAAGTTCTCAGTATATGCAGGCATGCCATATACATCATAATATGATATTTCAATGCACAGATCCATCGACCATCTTTCCATGTTGGTATTAGCTCTCAACACAAGAGATAATTCCAAGAGGTCTGCCATGTTCTCACTGCCATGATTCTAACCCAAACAAAGGTGGCCAGCATGCTTCATGTAACAGGTTTTCACTTTCCTATTCCTTTCGACACAAGGTCAAAGACCTCAAAATCATAACTACACTGTGTTGCAAAAATGTACTAAGTAACTTTGGTGAGTTTATCAAGCCTTTCCGATATTTTGATGCCTTCGAGTCCAAGTTTAATAAGGTCTTTGTCAGTTCTGCCTTGCTGTCAGTGTGGTTCTTTGCTTGCTCTTACTTTGAGCATCTTCTATCCCAGATGTACCCTTATTCTGGAGCTTGTGATGCAGGGGCACTGCCTCGTACAATCAGTGGGTATCTGACGTGAGTTGAAGGGAGACCGCTAGAAGTTGGAGGAAGATCTCCATGAGGAAGATAATCAGCTGGGTAGTAGCCTGGAAGCCCTTCCGCAATCGTTAGAAGTGAGCAAACGGTACAATGTGGCTTTGAAACAGCTGCAATGCCATGATTATAAAAGCTATTTAAGCCAGGTGCATGAGGAGGAGGGACGATCAGGATGGCTCCTTGCCTGATTGGCACGGGCAGATAGTAGGGGTGCTCCTATCACTCACCTGGTGTTGTTGGGGGAAACGGTAGTTTTCCTGCCAAAATGTATAAATAAGGCATTCAGGTCTTACTAAGTGTCCCTCCATCGATTGCCAGAGCTAGAACTTCCACTGGCATTGGATTCCTTTTTAGAGGGACTTTTACTCTAGACCCTCCCACGGGAGAAGCAAGAATGATTAGGTGTTGCAGTATCAGATGTGAAGGTGAATGGATATATAAAAGACATAGCAAAAGGCAAGACGCCTGGTGCAGATGAGGCCCCCATTGAGTTTTATAAGGAAATTGCATGCAATCTGGTGCCTAATTGGCAGAAATGCATGCTGAGGCCTTTGAAAAGGGTATCCTCCCTGTAACCACAAGGGAGGCACTAGTAGTGCCCATGCCTAAGTCTGCATCGTGGGAGGTGCCTGACTATAAGATTCTCAGTAAGGTATTAGCATTGTGACTGCTACCCCATATGCAGGTCGGATTCATGGGGATAAAAATGGATTTACACCGACCCACAGCACCTCTGACAACCTGCAAAGACTTTATTCAATTCTGTATGCCCAAGTTCTACCATCTGACTCGACTGCAGTAATTGTGTCAGATGATCTTGAGAAGGCCTTTGGCACAGTGCGCCGGGAGTTTCTGAAATCCACTATGTATCATGTGAGCCTCGGTGCAAATTGGGTGAGATGGGTCAGGCTGTTCTTCACTCACTCAATGGCTAGGGTTAAAACAGGGCAAAAGATCTTGGAGGCTTAAGAAGTGTTCAGGGAAACTAGCAGGCCTGCCCCCTGTTGACCCTCTTATTTGCTCTAGCTTTAGAGACATTGGTGAAAAGGTTCCAAACTGATGGAAGGGATTGAGGAGTTAGACAGGATGGCTCTGTCCATGTTATTTGTTTATTCATGGATGATCTCCTTGTCTACCTTTGGGATGGTGGAACAGATATTCCTGAGGCTTTACGACTAGTGGAGAAGTTTGAAGAGTGCTTGGGTCTCCAGGTAAATAAGAGTAAGATATGTGCGTTTCCGGTGATCGCAGGTTTGGGTCACCCTGTTTCTCTTCAACCTGATATACTCTGGGCTCCAAGAACCTTTAAATATTTGAGCATCCAGGTCTTCCATGATCTGGATGACTTGTGTGAACAGAATCTGGATGGGGGCATTTGGTCACTGAAGTCCTGTGTGTCTTTTTAGCTCACAGTAAAGCTACCAACCATGGCGCATATTGCACTTACCAAAATGATCATGCTCTTGAACTGCTCTACTTTTTTGTAAATCTCCTGCTGAAAATCCAGTTTTTCTGGCTCCGTGATGCACTACTTCATAAATTGATTTGGGATGGTGGGCACTGGAGGGTTGCATTAGCTACCCTCCGTTGCCACCCACTTGAGGGTGGCCTAGGAGTACCAAACTTTGAATTACACTTTCTTGCACTTTCTTGCAGCTCAGCTTCAGTGGATCATGAGATGGCTTGATGTTGTGGGCTATGAAGAACTAGGTCTGTTAAGCAATGAACTCAACCAGGGAAGCCTGCTGACACAGCTGTTATGTCTGGCATTCTGGATTCCCCACCTGAGTATCCTTTTGTTTACTGCCCTGAATTGCTGAAAACGTGAGGTGCAACATACCAGTATGGTGGTGTCCCCTTGAGCTCCCATTTTTGGGCGATCCATTGACTTTCTTTAGTTTAAGACAGATGGACCCCTGGATGGAGGCAGGGATGGTGAGAACTGTTTTCAAACTAATGTTTCAATTCCCTTTGGAGTACTGGTGGAGCAATCAGGCCTGCCACTATGACAGCTCATTACTTATGAAGCCTTTACTTGTGCCATTGGAGATTTGTTGGGTGATGCGGGAGTGAAACTTCTAACACATGCAGTCCTTCAGTTACTTTTGACTATGGGATCAGGACCCCATCTGGTGTGGTGGTTCTCTAGGGCCCTAAATGGACTGGCAATTAATCCTTTGGACACTCTCTGATCTTGTTTGTCTGCTGATTTGGGAAGGGACATAATAAATGCCCCTCCTCCCTTCCCTTCCCTCAATGGATAACAACCTTCTTACAGCGCGGGGATGTCCTTGGGTCACCAGGCGCTATACAAATCGCTAAATAAATAAATAAATAAATACATGACAGACACTGAATAAGCAAGGGTGCTTGATTATTCACAGAAGGTTTCACGCAACACACATCTTAAATACATAAAATTTAATTACACCCATAGGTCATATCTCACTCCTCACAGGATCCAGAAAAATTATGGTGGGGAGCCTAGAGGTGGCCCTCACTGCGCAACACAAGATTCTAATTTTGGACATATGACCTAGGGTTGTCCTGGGCTTGCAGGGTTCTGGGGGAGGTAATTTTGCATCTTATTAAGACTCTGTCTAGGTCCCACTAAGTCACCTGCTGTATGTTTACTGGGTCTCTTCTGTAGGCCGGGCTCCAAGAAGGTGGGGAGCAGATTTGTGGATTTGGCTCTGGCTTTGGCCAAGCGACATGCGTCCATGGCCTGGAAATCACCGAGGGGACCTAGCGTAGAGACATGGCTGTCTGACGTTGATTGCTGGGCACGGGCTGAGTAAAGGGCACTTCAGAGTTAGGAAGCTAGGGGTGTTCATTGAAAACCTATTGCACATCTGTGTAGGGAAGTATTTGATGAATGGGAGTCCCCTAGAGATGGGGCTAGAGTTGATATTGAGGAGGGGTAGACTGTGGGGTGGAGTCCTGGTGGGTGGTGCTTGGATACCGGTGCTGTAATATATAGAATGGACTGCCCTCCTTAATCAATCAATCAGTGACACTTATAGAGCGCGCTACATACCCGTAGGGTCTCAAGGCGCTGGGGAGGGGTGGTGCCGCTACTGCTCGAACAGCCAGGTCTTCAGCTTCTTCCTGAAGGAGAGGTGGTCTTGGGTCAGGCGCAGGTCGGACGGGAGGGAGTTCCAGGTCTTGGCGGCCAGGTAGGAGAAGGATCTTCCTCCTGTAGTCGCTCTTCGGATGCGGGGGACAGCGGCGAGGGCGTGGTTAGCTGATCGGAGGTGGCGTTTGGGAGCGTAGAAGTTGACTCGGCTGTTGAGGTAGCTCGGGCCTTGGTCGTGTAGGGCTTTGTGTGCGTGGGTGAGGAGGCGGAATGTGATTCTCTTGTTGACGGGGAGCCAGTGAAGGCCTCTCAGATGTCCGGAGATGTGGCTGGATCGTGGGATGTCGAGGATGAGTCTGGCTGAGGCGTTTTGGATCCGCTGGAGTCTCTTCTGGAGCTTGGCGGTGGTCCCGGCGTAGAGGGCGTTGCCGTAGTCCAGTCGGCTGGTGACGAGGGCCTGGGTGACGGTCTTCCTGGTCTCTGTGGGGATCCACCAGAAGATCTTCCGTAGCATGCGTAGGATGTTGAAGCACGCCGAGGAGACGCTGTTGACTTGTCTGGTCATGGAGAGGGAGGAGTCCAGGATGAAGCCCAGGTTTCGTGCATGGGGCCCCACCCCCTCAATCCCCCAGTTTTGATGCAATTTATGTTGTTCTTGTATTCTGTAATAAACCTTACACAGGCATGGAGACAGTTGTTTTTATTACACACAGTTATTGTTTATGTTTTAAATGTTTATTATTATTATTATTATTATTATCCTATGGCATTTAGTGCTCCTTAAAGAGAAAGCATAACCCCATCCTTGGTAGGTGTTTGATTAGCTCCTGCAGTTACAGTGTGGAAAAATAATTGTAAATCTAAGAAACTGATTCAGTGTATATTTAGCACTAAATAAACCAATAAACAAAAGTTGTTACATAAAAACCTATTGTGGACCATTTCTTCTGGCAAATGTAACTTTTTCCTCCAGTTAATGACCCTTTTCCACAGACACCCTCCCATAACACTTTAGGTACACCTCTTGTTGAGTATAATGGCTACTGGAAGGTGTCACCTTGGGCAGGCAAGCTCAAATCTAATGGATATCTCATTGCACGCAGCTATGCATATATACAGGCCTTATGTCTACAGAGTGTAGGCTCATTTCAACTGTGAGTCATGAGCTACAGTTCTGCCAATGAAGTCTCCCTCTGAGTACCTATATTTACTCTTGGAACCCAATAATAAGTAGTAACTTCTGGTGTGAGAGCAATGAGGTTCTGAATAAAGCAAGTATATCTTCACTTTGGGTGCTTATTTTCCCACTCATCACCTAGTCCAGCCCTCTTTATAACCTCCTTTGCTGCCATTCCCATATTGGAATGGCCCACATCTGCTGTAGGTTTCTGTTCTATGCATCATAGGGCTCTCCATAAAAGACAGAAGAGGCAGAGGCATCGATCTATAGACAATTTCTAAATTGCGATTTGCTGGAGTATGTAAAGTAGCATTACTTTATGCTCTGCAAAATAGTTTCTGTGAATAGGCCCCTAGTGTGCAGGTAGACTTAGACGGCTTGTAGTTGCATTTATATTAAGAATATAATTTGGAATATGCAATAGAAAGCATTCAGTACCTTTGACTTTTGCCTTGAGTACTGTTTTCATCTGAATTCAGGTTTTTATCTATAATGACAATTTCCTTTTAAACTATGCAAACTCCAAGAGAAGGAGAGAAACATCACCTAGTAATTATGCCAACTGAGTGCCCCCGGCTACCATCAATTTAGCATGACCATCTGAGTTACCAAGATTAAATGTGACTTTAACCCGTTTCTAGACAGACATCTATTTTTATTCTAATATGCATGCTTATAAGCAAAATATGCATCGCGGAGGTTAAGGAAGAAAACATCTGTGCAAATGGTGTGCCATTTGTTCATATGCATAAGAATGCAAACATCTGGCAGCTCCAAAACTCGGCATCCCTATGGACTCCAATTAGCTGAAGCCATGCAGTTATATGAAAACTAGTTCAATAACTTAGGAATTGTAAACACATTTCCATAAAATGAAATCGTGAATATATGTTTAACTTCCAGCTGATACGAAAAATACATTTTGGAAACAGGTGCATTACTTTTTCGAGACAGGAGTGTGTGTAGCATGACCACATAATACTGTGTACTTGTTATCTTGTTTGGAAAGCTTCCCTTTCGGCCTAAAGTATCAGTGGATAGGCCTCAAATCAATAGGTGCAAAGTGTACACCAACTGCTGCGCCTGGTATTTTACTATACAGCACAATTGATGCACTAATTAGCTACATCACAAAATGGGGATATTCTCGCAGAATGCTGAGAATCTTCTGCCTCAAGAGTGGGAGGCATTTGGTGACTCAATGCAAGTTCGACAAATGTGGGGATGCAAGACTGCAAGGTGCAATTGGATGCTATAAAAATGTACTTGTTGATGGAGAGGAATTGGGGTACCATGCAATTGTTCCCTTGCGAGGTCGACCATCACAATTCCAAAAGGGGAAACTGTACCACAGGGATATCTTACCCCTTTGGGATACCTTCCCCTTTGCAAAGCAGTTACCAGCTGAACTCCGTTGTAAACCATTGACACTACAGCAGCATAACTTTGGCTCCACTATTTTATGTTTTGATCATACCATATGTACGTGCACATGGTTTCATGCATTTGTGTGATTTATTATCATTAATGTAATGTAGTGCGCTTGAACAGATATAGAAAAGTGCATTTGCTGTACAATCGTCATATTTATATGAGTGTGCATACTAATGTTTTCCTTACAGTATCAGCAGATTGCAGTTCTCATATATATCTGCACTTGTGTGGTTTGAATAGTATAGTTGATTCTTTTATAATCGTATACTCATTTGAATAGTTTTCTGCATTTATTTTATAACTGTTTATGTGTCTATAATCATGTATTAAAATGTATATTAAGATGCTTGCCAAAGACCTTAGCATTTGAATTTTATGTTTAAACTTCAACTTGAACGTTTGTCGCGTTGCAATGTTTTTGTCTTCTCTGCAGATGCAATAGTTTGATCTCATGGATAGGGAAAGGCACATTGGTGTATGAGAGATAGTGAGGCTTGGGAGGAGTACATTTGGTAAGGATGAGAGGTGCAAATGAACAAAGGGATTACTACAGTCTGTGCTGAATTGGGAGACAGGAGGAAGCCAAGGATGTTCTGATGTGCGTGTCAAAGGAAAGAAGTTTCAAGTGTAGTTGCCAAGTTTTATGGTGTGAAGGTGGAAGTAATGAGACACGTGATACGGGATTCTCGAATGTATTTTGTGGGTTTAGTTGGTGAACACACTTCAGCTTGCGTCAGATTTTCCTTAAGACTCAGAGGGGTACAGACCCCTTTGCCTTTTTTCTATGTTGCGTGGCTTTATGCCATGCAATACTACTGATTTTGGAGAACTTCTACAAACGTCTCTACAATGGTGACACCTTCCTACTTTACTGGATCTAATTAGGGTTTCCCTAATTAGTGCTACCTAGAGTATGCTCAGTTTTTTGTAACTTTGAGTTACTTATGCCTAGGCAAGAGGAACGCAAATCATATTCTTTTCATCAAATCTTGTTCCTCAATTTCTGCATTGCCATTACTGAATTTCTCAAATAATTCCTGTTGCTGAGACTTAACTATGTTAGATTATTTGGTCCGCCAGTAGTGATTCTGTAGAATTTGACACAAAATCAATAAACTTTATTCGGCCACCAATGTAGCCTTAAAAGTGCAAGCACGATAAAATATCTTGTTAAAACCAACCATTCAGCACATATCAATTCATAGTAAAATCGAATTGCAAATAACAGCATCTTAGTAAAAGACACATGTCTATTCAGAATAATAAAGCAATATGAAACATTATAAAAAAAGCTGAATTAATTAGCATACATGGTGGCCCTCGAGTGAACTTCAGCATGCAAGAATGGACAGAAACATGTTTCCACATCTGGAAAGTCCATTAGATATTCATACGCTAACCTGAACTGTCTATAATTTCTGGCATTTAATATGGGGATCAGATACTGCTTAGTAAATCTAATGTAATAACCACAAAAGAAAATAAAGTGCAGCATAGATTGACCACAGTGATCATTACCAGGCACGGAGAAAATAGCCCTAAACTGAAATAATAGAGCTTGATCCCATCTTCCACCAACATCCCACATATAACTAGTAAGGGGCTTCTCAGGGTGCAATCCTAGATAGCTTACGTCCGTGGGCTAGTGGGATTCTGCCTCAAACCTATGGTCTTGTGCCTCTGCCAGTAGGAGGGCTTGAATTTGCTTTGCTTTGTCTCAGATAAAATATGTAGTGTGGTGTTAAAGAAGGCATGGCATAAGCCAATTTCCTCAAATGCTTTCTTTACGTAAGCCAGCCAGGGTATGGATAAGGCTGTATCGCATGCTAGGGAGGCAATTGGGTCCCTTGTGAGGGTGGCTTCCTCCATTTTCCATATGGACAGGCAAAGCAGAGGCAGGCGGATGCGAAGTCCATCAGTCATATATCCTAAACCCAGTCTTTGTGGCAAATAAAATGTGGGGTGAAGACACAGTATCTTCCTACAAAAATGTGTTCCTCCTGTTTGGATAGCTGTACAGTTGCCTATACCCCAAATGTCCACCCACTAAGAAGCCACTATGACACCCTGGGAGCTGTATATCTTGATCAGTGGAGCCAAAGGCCTACCTTCGGATGGTTTAGAGAGAGTGAGTAGTGATCCAACTGCCTGCAATAGTTTCTACCTAGGCTCTGCTATGTTTGGGGCCCAAGAGCCTGTTGTGCTAAAAGTAACTCAGAGATATGAAAAAGTGCGAATGCTTTAAATACGATTAGTGCCTTCTGAGATGCCAGTCAGGTGTGACGCTTTGGGCAGCAAACCATTCTGAAAGTCTTACTAAAGTTTGTTAAAAGTTCAAGACTACCCATAAAATGTGCAAAATCACAAACTAAAAGGTGCAGGGCTTTTGGCGTACAAGATATTAAAACTGCGTTGTCCGCATACATCAATACTGTTAAGTGGACTCTTTTTACCATGCCTGTGTGATACAGAATGCCTTGGTGCAGGTGTAAGATTGGTTATATACAGAATGAATAGCTAGGGTGCAAGAGAGCACCCCTAATGGCCCTCCCCCGTTTGAGATCTATTTCATTTGACAGTTCCCTATTGAGGCCAAATCTAACCCTGGCTTTCGTGTTAACATTCAAGGTTGCTAGCAAGTGCACCAATGTTGTGTCCAGGCCCACAGCAAATAGGACTTGCCACAGCCTCGACCGAAGGCCATGGACAAGTCCATAAAGGCAAGATAAATTGGGGACTGTTTTGCCACTGTCTATTTTCCTGAAATTAGACTTAGATTGAAGCACTGCTCAATTATGCCTACCTGTCTTCTAAAACCACATTGACAAGGATTTAGGATTTTATTATCTTCTGCCTATTCTAGCACCACATTGTATATAACCCTACCCAACATCTTTGCAAGAATATCGATTAGGTACACTGGCCGATAGCACCCTGGCAGGGACCAAACACCCTTCTTAAATATAGGGACAATAGTTGAAGAAGCCCACGAGATTGGTATATTAAAGTGGGTCAGTCTAGTGAAAACATTTGTCAGCAATGGGGCCCAAAGATCAGAATTATATTGAATTAAATTGATCGGAACCCCGTCCGGACCGGGGGACTTGCCACTAACGCTGTACTGTATTGTGACTTCCTGGAAGGTTGCCTGCAAAGCCAAGCTCGAAGCATCCGGAGTTGGTAAATCAGCACCTGCACCTTCGTACTTCTGGGAAAAAATAAGCACCCAGGTTGCACCATCAATGTGGCAGCTGGTTTGGGAGACATGTCTGTTGATGGGCCTCACTTTTGCCGCTTGACCCCAGAAAAACTTGCTTTTTTGGTACTAGCTGTGCTGGCTAATATGTCCCACTGGTTGGTGATCACTTCCTTCAAATTTTTAGCGGTCACTAATATATAGAGCTTGCGGAGGGTTGCTAGTGCTGTTGGGGGCCTTCCGTAATGCTCGTTTTGCTACCGAGCATTCGCGGTCGAACCAATGCCTCTCAACCCACACTGACTTAAGATGGAATTTCTTGCGCCCCTGATAAAAAGCTTTAAAAAAGGCCACAATCCTCCCACTCTCTACATCTTCAGCCAAACAAATCAAGACATGGTCCATGTTCCTAGTTACAACTCCTCCAAGTGCCAAAAGTGGATCTGAGAGCCACCAGACCAAACTGAGGACATTGGTGGATGCCTTCACTTTGCAAAGCCTAGTGCCTGCTGGAGGTACCTCACAGAGTGGTAGGGTCAGAGTTGTTAGGGGATTGTGATCATTTAGTTCAGAATTTATAATTGTGCTGTAAACCAGTGCATCTCGGAGTTTACGGGCTATGAAGCTGTAATCAATAATGCATTAGACCCACCCCGAAACGTGGGCAGCCTCTAGTCACTTGTGCCAGCCATATCTCGTACATTATGCAAGTCAGCCACTGCCAGGAAACCCCTCAGCTCCCTCCCTCTCTGATCAGACTCTCCACAGACTCTTGACCCCCCTCAGCTTCGCCCAGAATTAGCAGTTTTGTGCTAAAAATCTCCTGCCAGACACAACTGCTATTGGCGGCCCTTACTTGATGCATTCTCCACCACGGAGGTAATAAACTCAAGGAGAATGGGAAACCTTGGGTTAGGGGTCTTGCAAAATCTTTATTAAAAACATTTATGAAATGTTAAGTCACAGACAACTTGAAAATGACAGCTTGAAAATCAGAGCTAGAAGTATCTATTGCCTCTGCGTCGTCACCCTCCGACAACTGAATCCACACTCTCAACCCAACAGGCGGGGTACCCAGATGGGTTAGGGAAGCAGGCACACTTAAACACTGGAACCCATCACAGGCAATAGTATTGAGATTCAGTGTTTCCTGGAATAAAATAATTTCTAAGTTTTTCACTAGTGCCTGCAAGGTTGGGAGGTTTATCTTGGTACGAATACCGGCGATGTTCCAGCTCATTATTCTCAAAGAAAGTCCTTTTATAGCAGGGACTGGGTGGCTTGAATTCTTACTTGCATACCCACAATCAGACATCGGGGCAGGTGAGTCAATAAAATCCCTGCTTGAAACAAACAAGGCTGGTTCAGCTACCCAATCAGATGCAGGACAGTTCCTCGCTGGGGACTTGGATACAAACAGTCAATAAATTTCATTCAGGCCAGAGAGCGAGTTGGAAGAGTATACACATGGTGGCTGAATGGATGTTTTTTAGTAATAACCCAAGGCAGGGGATTAGTGAACTCTCCTCATGGGACCTTAGTGGCCTTCTCAATGTCGGCGGACGATGAAAATTTCCTACCAAGCAGTCTCCCTGAATAGTCTTTGGCTAGCAGTCTCCCTGAATAGTCTTTGGCAAGGCGGCCAATCCTACGCCCTGTTAGAATCCCATTTCTCAGCTGGGGGAAAGTTTTTATGAACACCAAGCCAGTATGTAACTTTATTATGAGCCTGTTCCTCAGTCACTAGTTTGGTTGATTTTAAAGGAGGAACACCCGTCGGTACCAACACATTCGAACACGCCTCAGGAGAGAGATTTAGTATTGTGGTACTGAGAACTGTGAGAAGTTGGCCTGGTATATGCTGTCCACTAGTTATAGTGGGCACCTTGTACCAGTCCAAACAACCCGTATTGATGATATGTTTAAAGACAACCTTTATTGAAAGATATCCTAGTGGTAGCTATGGAGAGCAGCCTTCGGGCTATGTCTTGAAGGAGTGTACAGCAGCTTGGTTTACCAGATTATAACCTCTTGGATTACTAAATGAAAGGAGAACCACACAAGGTATATATAAAATATATGTATTTATTTCAAAAACACTCACTACTAATCTCTTTATGAGATTAGAGTCCAAGATACACAATATTACAGTTCTAAAATGACAGTAAATAGCACAATATACAATGGGCCCTACGGGCGGACTAAACCATATACTAAGAAAGTGGTATAAGAACCACGACTTGACTGGACACAGTGCCTAGAGCATGTAGAATCACTGGGACCCCAAGGAACCACCCAAGGTAGTGACACAGGAGACCCACGGGGGATGCGTGCAGTGTGAGAACACAGGCGCGAGCCCCGTACTATTCTATGGGAAAGTCGCAGTTGGAATTTTAGAAGTTAAGGACACTTAGGAGAGGACTTTGAGCAAACCCCTTTAGACTTAAGGGGTTCTAGGGCCAGCACTCACAGGTGCACCAGAGTACTCGAGTTACCTCACCCAAGGAAGCCAGGTACATAGGTGTCAAATGGTGTCGGGAATCATCATTGATTTCAATGGCGACCTGCTGCAAAGTGCTGCTGCTGGGAAGGAGAAAAGTGTCTGGTGTGATCCAAGGCTGGATCGAAGATCAGAAGAACCTGAAAGCAGAGGGGACAGAGTCTGGGTCACTTGCCAGTGACCAGGGTGACAATAGACGAATGCACACCGATGTTGGGTGATTCAGGTGCGAAGAGGTGAAGCTTGACTCTACAGCCACAAGGACCAGGAGATGTCGACGATGACCAGGAGCTGGTTTCAAGCTGTCCCACAAAGGATGTCGAGTACTGCGGTGTCGGCGCTCAGATTGAACACAACAAGCCTTGGCAACAGCAACCCATGCAGGAAGGGAAAAGATGCTTTGGTGCGGACCAGCAAGGTCCTGGGGACTCCCCAAACAATGGAGAGTCAGGGCACATCTGGAGCAACCAGGTAAGCTCAATTAGAAGTAAAGTTGCCTTCACAGGGACCCACCAGTCGATGGACTAGGGATCACAAAGGGACATCGAGAGAAAACACAAAGGGCCAGCTCACGCAACACTCATGGAGTGTAGGTGGGTGATCTTCAGTGCAAATGCTGCTCGGGTCAGGGCTATAAGTAACTTAAAGCTCAGCTGCAGGAGTTGTTGGAAAGCTGATGCTTCTGCAAAGTGGAGCAGTGTCCAGGGGTTCAGGTTGCACGGTCGCCACGAGGGATACGGGCCTCAGACTTGCTGGGTGCACTGATCAACCTCTAAGATTACGGAAACCCACCTCCTGTGTTGCAAAATTCTTCAGAGTCTGGCGGGAGCTTCGGAGCTGCAAACCGGTCAGATGCGTCTTTGGTGCCTGCCTTGCAGGGGAGTAACTCCTTTACTCCAAGGGAGATTCTTCAGTCATCTAGTTCAATGTAGATCATCAATGTTCCAGGATTCAGTATCAGAGTTTCGTCCAGGTGTAATCTAAAGTCCTGTAGCCAGGGATTCCTATCTTATACCCAAGGAAGGGGTGGGACAAACTCTAGGGACCCACCTATGGGAGTGTCAGGAAAAAGGGATGGCTACACCCATTTCCTTTGTCCAGTTTCATGCCAGAGCAGGGGCTGGAAGCCCCTGCAACCGGTTTGAGCTGGACTATGAACAGGGACACCAAATGTGCCTCCAGTGTTAAACTTCAAAGCACTCTTGGAGTGCACCCAGCCCCAATACACTAAAGCCTGTCTGAGAGGTGGTGACACCTCCCTGTGACAGGAAACCTATTGTCCAGGCCTCCCCTACCGGAGTTTCTTCCAGCAGCAGGAGGGCAGACTCGTATCTGTGTCTGGCAGCATCCATTTTGTGAGGCCAGGGTTCTGTTTGCTGGTACCGAGTATAAAGGTACTGTCATGTCTCTCCCTCTAGAAGGGTGGGATCATACTCCCACACCAGTTACTGGTGTGGGGGTATGATTCCAAGGTGTTTGACACCAAACATGACATGTTTCCGTGCAGCCATCCTAAAGTTAGCATTTACCGTTTGGTTATAATGCACTTAAGAGTATATGGTTTGGCTGCATCACAAACAACCCCGCAATAAAGGTTCCAAAGGCTGCAGAGGGGCTCTGCTCATGCATGGGCACCCTCTCACATAAAACCCAGCACCCTGCCATCAGGATTAGTAAGGCCTACCATAGGGGTGACCGATAGGTTTATATGTGCAGTTATATAGAGAGATATAGTGAACCTATATCTCAGTAAGGGGTGCGTGCACCACCTTACCCAGGCTGCACTAGCAGTCCTGTGGTGTCATTTTGGAAGGCTTCCCAGGGGTGGCATAATACATGCTGCAGCCCCTGGTAGGCCTCTGGGGTAGCTATGCCCTGGGTACACAGTATACCATATACTAGGGACTTATAAGGGTAACCAGAATCCATTCTGGAGTGTACCTAAGGTACTGGTAATCAATTTAGCGAGGAAGCAGCAAGGCTGGGGTCCTGGTTAGCAGAGCCCCAGCCAGACTAAAGTCGAAAAACAGTGAAAGATCAGCAAAAAGTGGGGGTAACCATAAGAAGCAGATCCTACTCTCCTACAGGAACAGTATCTATGTTACTATTTGATTCCACCACTGTGTCTGGGCACCTCTGTGTACCTACTATTAATAGTGAAGAGGCCTGACTTCCCATACCGTGGGCCACTCCACCCCTTGCTGCCTCAGCAGTCATCGTACCATCACCAATGTTCCTTTCTGCCTCATCATGTGTTGGTATCCTCTCATTCCACAGCAAGGTGACTACCATAGTGACTTCTGCCGTCACTGCCCCATGAGGCTTGCATTGGCAGGCATGCCTGGGTTCACCTGGATTGGGAGCATACTGCTCGCATGCAGACATTCAGCCTCTGGGTAGGTTGATCATTTTGACTTCCATGGCAGTCAGACTTTCCTTATATGGTTTAATATACTCTTGCAGTATTTGAACACATTTCCCGTAAATTTCATCAAGGTTGAAAGTTTCCTCCCTGCCCCGGTCTTCACCTTGCCCTCCTTTGAGTTTGGCTGTTGGAGTGATCAAAGCATTTAGGTATTAGGCCACTTGTGTTTGGCAGCGGGTTCTGAGGGGCAGTTAACAGTGTCAGCATTCGGGGATGCCAAGTAAACACAAGGGTTACTTTCTACCATAACCCCATTTACAACTCCTGTGGGGCTGTGAATAGGTGCCCTGTCATCCTTTACTGGACAATCCTTCTCCAATACAAGGAGTGCCTCCCATGACTTGCTGCTACTGGCTGGCATTTCCCCACAATGCTACCCTGGACCCTGTATGCCATCCGTGGCTTCCATGGACAGTCTTCTTTTGTTCGGAGGCATTTCAATTGAAATTACACCTATGGCCCTCTCCAGCATAGGATCTTTTTTGTGGGCCTATATGGAAGCAGGGTTTTCCCTGTAGCCTTGCGCTTACCATGGTGTCCTGTATTCCGAGTACTGATCTTAGCTGTTCAGATGTCATGGGGAGGCCCAGCACAGCCTCCTCCGGTCTCTGACGGGCGCAGACGGGCCCACACTTGGCCCGGTCTTAGCCCGGGCATGTCCCACTCAGCAGGAAGTGGGAATGTGCTTTATAGTTCCAACAATGCCCAGACGCTGCTGTTACCTGCAAGGGCCGCCTCTAGGCCCAAAGGATGCTGTGTAGATTAATGTACATCAGCTTGGCTTTGAATTTGTAATACATCTATACTTAATCTCATTGATCGACTTTTGGATCCTCACAGTGAGGCCAAATTGGTTACACTGTAAATTGGACCTGGAGGATGTTACCTGCCTTTTATTCCTTAGGCTCCTATAAAGGTCAATTGCAGGGAAACATTGGACAACGACTCACTGCTCTAGCAACACAAACCATTATGATTTGTATGTCACAGTATTGAGGTCAAGGTCTACATTTGCACATAAATCAATACGCAAGTCACTTACCAACATATCATCAAAGTAAGCATACATAGGGAAGTATACATTTGCTATTTTTATCCCTGTAAGTACTTACATTGACTCTATATTGGTATCAATCTTATAGAGCAGATAGAAGTGCTAGTTAGTATTTAAAGTTTGATATTATGAACACCTTATATCGACTCTCATATAAAAGTGGGATTCCTCTTTAAGCTCTCACCTATTTGTGACTTAGAATAGTTAAAAATAGCCCTTTTATAAGGTTGCAAGATTTTTCCAAAATTGCCTTTTTACATTACATAAAGTTGTTTTGTGGCTGTATGCTATGTGATTCTGTAAATTAGAGGCTTCACAACCTCAAAATACCTTTATACATTTTATGAACCTTGATGAAAAAGACCAAATGCACTTTGATATTGCTGTCTAGGAGGGTATCTTCTACCAAGGGTGTCAGAACACACAAGATCATTAACCTGGGCATCCCAATAAGCAGAGTCCCTGAAACTAAAGACAAAACGTCTTTGACTCTACCCTAAAAGACAGGTCAAAATGTGCTCTCCCACTCTTAAGCAATAATGTGCATCCATACAAAAAAAATAAAGTACCTTCAGTTGGACTGAAAGAAAAAACAGATCTTCCACTTCCTTAGAATATCCCTCTGTCAACTTCCATTTGGAATATGTCAAGGTCCCCATGTCTTCTTTGCACCTAAACTTGATACATTATACTGTTGGTAATAAATGTTGAAATCTGCAATTTTCTTTCTTTGGTTTTGCTCTGTAGGTCCAAAAAAGCACCACATCAGAATCACACCAGCATTCTCCAGATAAGACTATGTCAGTGACCTCTACCTGAGCAGAAACAATTTCCCCCTCTAATGGCTGTAGTGGATCCAGATCTCACTGACCTGTATGCTGCATTTAAAGGATTACACTGCCTCAAAGTAGTTGCATGGATTCAAGGCATTCTGTATCACACAGGCAGCAGTCAATGACATTGTTGTCTTTTCCTTCAAAAGTAGCTCAGAAACAAACAATCAACGAGAAATCTCAGACTCCAAAACACACTAATTAACATCCATGGGTTCTAAAAATGTTTAGAAATAACTTGCTACTGTCTCCATGTAGAGTATAAAGCCTACATAGACAGTCAAATTCTGAATCATCATTCCATGCCAAATGAGGAACCTGACAGACCATCTTGCTTTTTCGATAGCAATAAATGCTGGCTCTTCCATGAAACCCTCTGAACCTTACAAAGAACCATCATACATGAACTAGCACTATAAGTGTGTGCATGAAACTTTATGGGCATAACTTAACATATCATATCTACCTTCACACAGATGCCTAAAAGTGAGAAAGCTATACACAAGTTAGTTCCCATCGGACACTGTTGTGAAAGATGGATAGAAAATATGCACACCTCACATCTAGATGGAAATTATTATTGAGATGCTTTCTAATTTAGCCACCTGAATAAATATAGCATCTTGGCAGGTACTGTACCGTGATTTGTTAAATTAATACTTTTTTCATATGTTACATCAGAAGGACAAAACCAACACTCTTAATTAATATCCACAGGATATGGAAGGTTCAGAAGGATGTTCCTGCCATTTTCTTAAAGACTATCAAGGTCTGGAACACCATATCATTCTGAATAAGGAGAGTGACAGACCAAAGGACCAACTTGCATTCCAGAAACTAATACAGCCTGGTTGCACCCATGCTGGTCTATGCCATACCCCATACCATCACATACAAACTGAGAACAAAAGGATATGTTTGAAAAAGAAACTGCATTCCTTGCCTGTTCATATATTTATTTATGCTACCTATTCAGAAATGCAAAAATGTGAGATCCTCTCAGAAACTGAAGAGACTTCAGAAATAAAATGTTCCGAATACGTGTCACATGTAGGCAAACACTGTATTGTGATTCATTTTAAACTAGCCTCATGAATACATGTAGCTTCTTGCCAGACACTGTAATATGATTTGTTCAATTAACAACTTTCACATGTTACATTACATGAGCACACTGAACTGGTGTCCATCACATATCACATACTGTACTGTGAGTGAGGTTTTGACGTTTTTAGGTCTCACTTATAGACAATCGTAGCTGTCTTTTGGCAACTGATCTAATGCATGAAATATAAACCTAAAGTTCTTCCTGTTGCTCTATGACTTTCTTGTCCCAGTTCCCTTCTCCTTATTCAAAGGCTTTCCTTCCTATTCTTGTGTTTATATGAGATGCATCCTTCCACTGTTGACATCAGGACTGTACATTGCAGCACACAATGGTCTACTTTTTCTCCTTCTCAATATCTACCCATGCTCCCCCTTGTAGAAAAGAACCCTTTTTGGATGGTCACCCCACCCACTTTTTATCTCTGTATCTTGTGGTAATAGATCTGAAAATGCACTGGGACCTGCTAACCAGGCCCCAGTGCTCTTTCCCTCAAAGGTAATGTGAATTGGTACACCCAATTGGGAAGATACTTTAACCCCTCCCTAGTATATGGTACCAATGGTACTCGGGGCCAGTTTGTTAAAGGGGTCACTAGTGCTTCAGCACTATTTGTGCCACCCAGAATTACCCGAGTAAAAGAAGTCAGAAGGTCTGCCATTACAGCGTGCACGAGCAGCTGCCCTGCTTGAGATCGACCCTGTAAACATCATGTGTGACAGGGTCACCTCACTGCCTTAATGTACGTAAGCCACCCCTAAGGTAATTCTCCCTCAGCCTAGGAGGCAGAGTGCATTATATTAATGGTGTGGACATGTATGTGCAAGCATACATGTCCCTCCAGTGATCTTTCCATTAAAGATCACTGTAAGTGAGCAGCTGTCCATAGGTTAACTTGGACTGGCTACCGGGCGTCATCTTGGTGTCTAAGTCTATATAAAAATGTACTTTATTTTTATAAATTGGTGTTGGATTTCTTTTGAGTCTTGTCAATTACTTATCATCTATGTTGGTACTCTAAAATGCTTAACTCATGTTCATCTAATTAAGCCTGACTGCGTTTTGCCACTCTACCAGGACAGAGCTAAGGATTACTAGTGCGAATCGAAGGTCAGCTATTGGGTATTGCATTAATATTGCATGGCAAGGCTCCCCAGCCATACCATATACTATTTCCACCTTGATACACCCCTCTATTCCCAGCCCGATTTCTTTTCTAAAGAATTATCTCAACCCACTGCACACTTGATCCTAGCTCACGTACTCTTCAAATGTGACTTGTGTTGTATCCTGAAACAGGTTCTTGAAATGGTTTTTAACAGCCGCGGTCGGTAGTAGGAGTACCTGCAGGGCGGTGACGTGGGGAGAGGGAGGGGCAGGGTGGGGGGTAGTAAACTGTGGATTACGGAGGTTTACAGGTAAATTAACATATAAATTAATAAAACGAATTTCGTTGCGTGCACTGCATCCCCAAATGCGATGCAGTGCACGCAACGAAATTCGTTTTATTAATTTATATGTTAACTTACCTGTAAACCTCCGTAATCCACAGTTTACTACCCCCCACCCTGCCCCTCCCCCTCCCCACGTCACCGCCCTGCAGGTACTCCTACTACCGACCACGGCTGGTTTTTAAACTATCTTAAGGTGACTCTCATGGATGTGCATGTGCATACATGAGTTTCAGCAATGATGGAAAGAAATCTGATGCCTCAAGAAAAAGGTTACGTGGTATAATGTTGGTTACATTAATTGCTCCCTAATTAATCTCAGTGCCTTAATAAAAGAGAAATGAATTAATAAATATTCATATATGTGTGTGTGTGTTGGTATGCTCACCTGTCTCTTCCCTTATGTAAACATAACCAGTTTTTTTCTGGGTATTTTTCATTCTAAAATTTTTCTCGGAATTCTTTTCCTCTGAGGTTTTACTGCAATCTAATCACTTCATCTAAGAAAAAGCATTCAAAATAGGTAGCAGCATGTGCACACACATTCACTGCATCCAATTTATTCTGATTTTTATTAAAGCAAAAAAGAAGAAAAAAATCTATTCCAAGACGGCCGCCACTCTTCACCTCACTCCTCTACAAGGTCTAAGGAAGAATACATGCAGCATTAAGTTGAAGTGACAAGATTGGATCCCTTCCCTGGCCTTCATGCAAGACACCAATGCTTCCTACATTAAGCACACTAAAATATGCACTCCAGCAAGAATATGACTTGTTACTACGCGAGTCAAAACATTACATGGCATTACAACGCGGTCGTTACAACGACCGCATTGTTACCATGCAATGCCATTACTACGCAATTCATTACATCGACTTGCAGTAGATGGCGCACTGACATTAGAAATATATGATTTACTATTCCAACTCCAGCCTACGCAACAATAGGGAAGGTGTTGGAATAGTAAACTATACTATTCCTAATGTTAGCGCGCCATCTACTGCAAGTCGATGTAATGACTTGCTTAGTAATGGCATTGCGTGCTAACAACGCGGCCGTTGTAACGACCGCATTGTAATGGCATCGTGGTGTAAGCACCGCAATGTAAAGGTCGTTTCCCCTCTAGCAACCATGGTGGCAAGCTCTGGCTTGCACCAAAACAGACTACGCAGTAGCAATCAGATGCACTTGCTTGCACTGAATAAAGACAAGGTCAACATACACTACGGAGTCAAACTAATGGCATTACACTCATAAACAAATATCCTTTATATACTTTATGATAGCATATATGTGTAAGAGAAATATTAGGGAAAGCATCAGATGCCTGTCGTTAAAAAAGTCATATGACCGAGCTCATCATCAGGCTAAAAGTAGGGTGTAGCTGTGTTATTTCTCATTTCCGAATTCATAATATCACTTTATTGCATTGATTACATTGTAATTCTGATTATCAAGGGCTTGTTTTCCGTTGTGGCTCTCACTGATTATTGTTCTAATAGGCACATTGATTATTTTCTTAGGGGGGAATTGTGCTCACGTCCTACTGTTTATAGGGCAGTTTCTTTAGAGAATAAACAAAATATTTAAATTCACATTTTAATGTGATTAATGAAATCATTTCATTATTAATTAATCACATTTAATCTGTGATCAAAAGTTTTCTTGTATTTTCTAATTTTGTAAAATGTATGTTGTTGAATAGACAGGGGCAGGCTTTGCAACCATCACATTTTCAGGAACCACAATGCTCCATTTTTATCCCGTTTAAGGGTAAACATTGCCTTTCTTGGGAAAGAGTTTCAGTCAAATGGTCTTTCAGCAATTTAGTCTTTTATTTGGTTTATTTTGTATAATAATTGATAATATATATGAGTGTATATATATATATATATATATATTTTATTATATATGTGTGTATGTGTATATATATACACACACACATGCACACACACACACACATATACATTATTATACTAAATAAACTAAATAAGTTGAAATAAGTAATTCAGCTTTGTAAATAACTTTCTGTGAGTGACTGTGTAGAGCTAACCCCCGATGATTGATCAAAACATGAAAATAAGTAGGGAAAAGAATCCCTTGTAGGCACGTTTACCTGTTTATACATTAATTACCCAAGCCTCCAAGGGTCTATTGGGTTTCCCACTTTTCCCTTTACTGGCTGTTCATTTACAGCCCTTGCTTCTTGCTCCTTGAACCTGCATCAGCATAAGTATAACTTCCAATAGGCAAGGTGAAACATGGCCTGTGCATTTTGTAATCAATTCTTGCTGGCCACCATTCTGCTGACCGACTGGCTCAACTCTTCTCACTGGTTTGATGGTTGCCTGCTGTTCACCTTGATCTCTAACAATGCAGTAACTGGCATTGCTTCACCACACACACATTCCCAATTTGGTATTGCTTCTAGTAGATTGTGTCAACAATATTACTAAGCCCTAACATGACAACTTAGCTTCTGAATTTGATCATTGTTCCCACCAAGAAATGGGTTTGCATTTTTCAAGCAGTTAATACTTCCTTTCCACTCATGCTCAGGACCAAAGTGAATTCTCGCTACCCAACTGAAATCTCTGAAACACACTTTCCAAATGAAATGCACTGGCTCTGATGTGATAGCATAGCACTTCCATTTGTCTTTCTATTCCCACGTATTTCAATCTTGTTCATGTTTAACATTTCATAACTTTCCACTTCTCAGGGGGGTCATGCACTCTGAACCCTCTCCCAACAATATGGTAGGACATTATAGAACTAAACTGATTACTGGAGTTCTTTCCTCATTTTTGATGGATCAGCAGTCCCTTCCTAATTTAAACTGCAATTGAAGTCTTTCTCTATTGAGCAGTTGTTAGACCTGTCAGCCTCAGGGTGGTATTCCACCAAACCTTTTGCCTTACTCCTCCATTTTTGCTGATCTTAATTTTGTTGGCCTAGGACTCTGTGCCCTATACCACTGCTGACCAGTGCTAAAGTGTGTGTGCTCCCTCCCTAAAACATGGCAACATTGGCTTTCATCCAATTGGCATGACATGTACCAAGGGCCTGTAAATTAAATGCTACTAGTGAACCTGCAGCCCAGCTTGTTCTACCCACTAAAGTAGCCTTTTAAACATGTCTCAAGCCTGCCATTGCAGCCTGTGAGTTCAATGTAAAACTGCCATTTCGACCTGGCAAGATAAACCTCTTGCAAGGCCTAAGCCCTCCTTTTTAATACATATATTAGTCTCTCCTAGGGTAGTCCCTACACAGCCCAAAGGGCAGGTTGCTGTGTATTTAAAACATGGGACATGTATTTTTAACTTTTACATGTCCTGGTAGTGAAAAAGTCTTACATTTGTTTTTCATAGGCCAGAGCGAAGATTTTATTACGCTGGAATCATCAGAATCATTTCAGTAAATAAGCAATACTCTTGTGATGAAATTACCAAAATGATTCCAGTGATTACGCAAGCTTGAGTAATTAATAGTAAATTAGGCTAAAAATCCTACCTCAGGAACAATTAACTAAGAGAGACAGCAGCTTCTGAGGTGGGCTGTTTATGTCTTGTAGCATTTAGTGTTATTTTCTTAAAACAAAATGCATCCCCAGGTCCATTTTCGACGAGAGAGTGGATTTTGCACTAAGAAAATCATGCTAAATGCTGGATTACACTTCTCACACAATTACACATAATTGCAAGTAATTTTGTGGTAATTACCAGGAATTACACTAGAGAGAATTGCATCAGTGAAGCCCACCCCTAGTTTTTTTTCTTCTGCAAGGAGACCTCTCCCATAGAATAACATTGAGTTACCTTATTACATTTAATTAGTGAAAACTTTCAATTGGGAGCAGGTATGAATATCGAGCTTGACGTCTCAAGAATTGTAAGTTAAAGCTCTCTTTAATGGTAATGTTTGATTTGAAGTCACAATTCTGAAAGTGCCACTTTTAGAAAGTTAACATTTTCTTGTCCTAACCATTGTGTGCCTGCAGCCTGTATCCTGGTCATATGATTAGGTGTCGCTGGCAGTTGGCCTTTGTGTATTGCACCCAGGCAGCGAAACAAAGGGGGTTGACTGGATGGGCTATCTGGATGAGGGTAAGGAGCTGTGACCTGCCACACTTACACATAAGAAAGGATAGGCATTAGCACACTCACAAATGGTTTGACACTAGTGTTTTGTGGCCTCTGACAAACTAGGGCCTAGGCAGGATGGCAGGAAATTCCAAGCTTCTCCTACTTCAAAGCTGGCACCAAGTATAAACATAGGACCCTCATACCCAACTCTTCAGTACACCTCTGGACCAGTGGAAGGCTCTGCTGCAAGAAGGACTGCTACTCTGATGCTCTACTACTCTGCTGCTTGAGTGGAAAGGACTGGACCAGTATATTGATCCTGGGACCGCCAGAGTTACTCCAAGGGCAAGGGTTCCTAATCAGAACCTCAGGGACAGAAAAGGCTCCAATCAAAAACCAGTACCTGGATTTTGCCTGCTGTGAGTCTTGCTCCCAAGGAGTGCCACCCCTGTCCTGGACCCTAGGAAGTGGGCCTGATGGGGCTCTGGTAGCCCAACTGTGTTCATAGAAGACCCGACCTAGCATGACATATCGCCTGCAGCTCCTTGGAACCGCTGCTGTGCAATGCACATTGGTGCAGGACCTTGCATAGCTGCCCTCAGCTCCTCTGAAACACTGGTGCATGACACATCTCGACCCCAGACCTCTCATTGCAGCCTGCAGCTCCTCCAAAATGTCACTGCATAATGCATTTTGACGCAGGACCGAGCATCATAGTTCTGCAGCTCATCGGAAGTGCTGCTGCATGACGCATCCACTACACGGGATCTTGCAATGCTCTGCAACCCGTATTTAAAGTACTTTGCTCAGTGGGCTTAACCTGGTCCCTGTACCACCCTTTTGCTTCATCATGGTCAGAATGAACTTGTGACTTTGTTCCAGCACTGGCATGTCCAGATAATCACAGTTAGCGCTTTGTGATTTTAGGCACTATTTTCACTTATATTTTTATATGTTCTCCTGGTTGGGTTTTTGTTGTTTTGGTCTCAAATCATTTATTAAAATATACTCTATCGTTCTAATGTGGTGTGGAATTTTGCTCCGAGTTGTGTTTTTACCTTGTTATTATTAGAAGTGATGCATAAATGCTTTACACCTTGCCTCTAAGTTAAACCTGACTGCTTTTGTGCCAAGCTACCAGACAGTTAAGCACAGGTTAATTTGGGATTGCTTGTTTCTTCACCCTGACAAGAATTGTGGTTTCTGCTTGAGTGGGGTTTCACCCCACTCAACCTGTAACCCAATTGCCTGCAGCAGTGATTTCTGCCTATCCTTTCCACTCTGTGCTTGCCTATCTATTGCATACCTATCCTCATGACATATTTGCCAGAAACAGTGACTCACTCATAAACTCGGTGATATTATATGTGTCCATTGCCTAAGTATCTCTATGAGAATGCAAGCTTCAAAATGCTGCAGACTCTTAAATTAACGTTGTCTAACACCCCTTGGGAGGTGGCCAGTAAGACCCAAAGCACCTTACCCTCACTACACAGGTACACACCCAAACTGTCCATGTCTATGTCCCATTTGCTGTCAAGTTTGAGATAAAATTTCCAATATCCACACTTTCAATAAACTTGGAATGGAGAAAAAATACTATGGGGATTCAAAGCCTTCTAATTGACAGAGCACATTCTAGCTTTACAAATTAAGAAATTCAAAGGCTATAATATTTCTTCTTAGTCCAATATTCAATTTTAACTTCCATACCGGGTACGTAATCTTCATGAATTGTGTGACCTCTAAAGCCTAATATCTGTTGCTTTAATAACTTGAGTTTATGCTAGTTTTTGCTGTTTTTCCATATTTCAGATGTTGCTGAATATCTTGCAGGAGAGGATTTGACAAGTTTCACAAATCATCTAGGTGGGGTAGATAGATTCTGTTAACCCTTATTCATTCCACTTATGATCATCCTTCATCCACCATGCCTCTACAGTACAGCCCCTATACACGAAAACATGGGCTAAAATCATGTTAGAAAAATGACGACTTATTGATTCTCCTTGATGTGGACGGGAAAGTATTATGACTTTGAAGATGCTTGCTAGTAATACTATGGAAGAAACCAATTTAAACCTACTTGGTTGCATTGTGCATTTGAGCATTTACCACAACCACTGACAAGAATGACAGAGTCTGGCTGTGGAAGAAGAAACTGAGTCCAAACTTCTTCTTATTAAGAATTCTTCATATCCCTACATGCTATCTGTTCACCTGGGAATGAAGTATATTTTTTCTGACAGAATACTTAACCCTAGCAACCTTAACCAAGGTTATATTCCTGTCCAATGTCTTTTTAGCCTTTAAAAATATATATAGATCTACCACTCATTCTCCAAAAAGAAAAATGTTTCCTGCAAAGCTAGAGGATGAGTTCATATATACTTTTTGTGGCACATGCAGGAGACTTAGTCTTACTGAACAGAATTCCCATTGGGCTGCTATGCATCTTGTCTGCTCTTTCTAGATATTTATGTATGAACTTAAACAAAACTAAGATTATGGTGTTCGGCAGAGGTCCATGTAAATCTTCTTTGCTTGTTAAGGGTTAAAGATTGAGTTGGGTATGGAATCTGATTCCCAGTGATATACTCCTTGTCATTAGCCCCCATGTGGGAATTTTAGTTGCAAAGCCTTGTAGTTTCAGATCTGAGATCTATAGACGTAAGGCTGTGTTATGATCTCCTATTCGCAGCATTTTTTAAAGGAGGTAATCGCTATGTTGAGATACAGCTTGGTGGCCAAAAAGTTAGATCACGTTTAATATTATAAATAAAGAAAAACTTTTAAATTGAGATGGTGTATTCCACAAGCGGTAATCCAGCACAAGTTGTATCATACATCAATAAGAAAACTAATGAATGACTGGATTACCTTTTTTTACTCATTGTTGCACTCAGATAAGGGTAAGACACTAAACTGGTTCTTTCCTGTGGAATGGGTTAAAGGCTGACATTATGGGGGAAGTGGTAAGTACCTCGAACATTTATGGATTGTCACTGCTTAAAAGACAATGGGACAGATAACCCTTTGGAAAAAAGCAACTTTAAAATGCATAAACATGCTTCATCACAAATTATTAAGCAGAACCCTTTGAGGACTGTCACAAACACATAATACTAAAGTCAGTACAACTCTGCTCTGTTTAACGCAAACCAGAATTACAGCATTCCCTTTGGAAAGCCATTGAAAATGTATACTAGGAAGACATGTATGCATTTCTTAATACAGTATGCCAATCCCCATGCTACATGAGAACACCTTCTGTAACCAATCACAATGCATGCACATTTTGTTTTATTTGTGTGTTCACTTTTTGCTATTTTTGTGCCCTTTGCCTTATTTACTAAACATTTTTAAAAAACATAATATCCAATCAGTAAATAATGAATTTTGATGGTGCTTGGCCATGTTTGGCGGGCACCAGGACTGCTCAAGTTCAATAAAATTTCTTTGAATGTCTTTATCTGTTATTAATCACTAATAATGTGAGCCACTTCTAGGTCTGGTTGCAAACAGCTTTAGTGCATGTTCTCAATTCTTTTGAAAAAGAACAAAACGAAGTATTGAGAGAGAGTGTGGACTTTGGGCCAACTCCCTTCATGAATTGGTTTTCCTGTGTTTTTCATGGTTTCTCAGTGCTTTAATGAGCTGTCAACCAAGGCTGATGCATTATCCCATTTGTGTTCATATTCGGTTTTGGTAATGTGGCGTCAAGCTGTCATTTTATGAGACTGCAAACACGACATGTTTATAGAAGTATTAATTTTGCTCATAGGACAACATTTCATTTGCTGATTTAAGGCTTTTTGTTTAGTAAGTATGTGATGCTTGAATGCCTTATTGCCTGTGCCTGCCGTAAAGACTCCGGGCTAGCCACTAGTGGTCCTTGCATATTTATTTGTTTTACTGTGCTGTCATGATAACATGTAGTTGAATTTATGGCTTTTTTTCATTCACAGATTAAATACATCTCTACACATGGGCTTTCTAAAGATACTTTCCATTTAATATTTTTGCTAAATATGCTTTTTACGTTAACAACTCACAACACATATATCATCTTCTGACTCCTTTTCACCACTCTCGTATATGAGGCTACAGATTAACTCCTGTAATGAAGTCTGTTCAGAAAAGGGACAACTTCTAATTTCAATATTTATATGGCACAGGATTTGCTTCTTTCATTTTACTATTGATAGAGTGGAAATTAATATTTGCATGTTACTCAAATGTAGGGGTGTATCATAATCACACGAAGAGCGCACCCACATATATTGCTTTCCTGTGTAAACATGAGCTTTAGAATTATGAATCTTGTTAATGTATCTAAGTGACATACTTTAGGTTAACTGACATGTAGTATGAGGGGACAACGTAGTAAATAAATCTAACTAGCAGAAAACGTTAACATGAAGAAATCGTGTTTTGGAGTTTCAACACTACTCTTGTACTGAATGTGTTTGATAATAATACTTTCTGCAATTTGCAAAAGTGTTAGTCGAATTTCAATATAGTTATGAAATTCCTAATGCTTAAGTGATACGTTCTTATGTTAGCCAAAAGCTGTAGACCTAAAATGCGAACGCCTGACAAACTCTCACTTTAGAATTAATGTTCTGAGTTTCATGTGCACTGTGAAAACTGTTCTTTCTCACGTTTTGCATTGCAGGTGGAAAAGCATTCTTTTAGGCAATGAATGTGTTTGTTTTAGCAGCTAGGCAAAGGAGAGCAGAAGTTACAATTACATGGCTTGAAGACGATAAGGGGAAAACTCGGTTTCACACGGGAGATGACACTGGAACCAAGGACGAATTGTTGCAAAGGATGAAAATGGGTAACACCATGGAAAAGTACGCTCATGACTGTACCCATTGTTGAGCAACTGTGAGAAGTGCATTATGGGAACTCTACCTGAGCTCAAAGGGAGATCTTTCTCTAGCGATATTGGCTTTATGATGCTTGATCCATCTCAACGGTGGAGAGACTTCTTAGGAAGACTCCACGACTGACACCTTTAATCCTGGCTCGAAATGCTTACTCATTAGTGTAGGGATGTCACCATTAGAGATAGAGTAGGGATAGATTTAAATGTTCTACATCCACCAACCCTCGTTGCAGGGAAATTCGGACTCTTGCTTCTTGATTGTCTGTATCTTTCTTCTCAAGATAATAGTCCTGTTCATGTTGCACTGTTTGAATTGGGTGCATAGGTTTTGGCTTTATGCTGTTTCCTTTGTATTATTATACCCTGGTGTTGAGGTGTGTCTATGTTCAATTATTTCTGAATTTGTAATAAATCTAACTAAACTTCAAAAATTGTCCTTTGGTTATTATGTATCAGGAAGCGGTATTTCTAAATTGACTCTGTATTAACGAATTGTCTCCCCTTCACACTTAAATGCTGCTTAAAAGATCCATCAGATTGTGTCTCTAGAAAAGGTCCCGAATTAATGGGCCCGTCCCTTTCACTTGGTAGCAGAGTAAGATGGTTTGCCTTAAATTGAGGGGAGACTCTAGAATTGGTTTAGCATGGGTGGAACTTAGAACCCCAAAAGCCCCAAATTAGAGCCCAACAAACGAGAACGGAAGGTGTAGGAATCCGGCGGAGACTGACGGAGTTTGACAGTGCGGCGAAAGGAAGAATGAGTATTAACAGGGTGTGTGTATAGGATGTTAGATTGTGGGAATGGTTATATGGTGTGATGTCTTTCAGAGTTAGAGTGAGAGTCGAGTGAATGTGGTTTCGGGTCTGACGTGGCCAGGGATTGAGATTTGAATTGTGGGCCCCAGAGTGGCCTAACACCCCAGGATATTTTAATGTGTAGAAGACACCATGATTTAGATTGTCTGACCGGAGAATTGAGGAGTTTTTGTGAGATATCAACGGCAGATCCACCTAAGATAGGGAACTTGGTGTGAATGGGACATATGTGAATCGTCTAGTGGACCTTGGGTACAGGGGTTAACTATACCAATTTGGGTGTTCCACGCTGTCCGAAGGTTACTGTGTGTGAATGCTCTTGAGTGGTTGAATTCTATCTATCCTTTAGAATGCCAGACCATTGCAGACTTAAGATGATTGTGTGAGTGAATGTGTATGGAGAAATTGTGAAGGAGGGTGAGTTGCTGCGTGGAGTGAGAGTGACATTGAATTGTGTTGTGCTGTGCTAAGTCGGTTGATGTAATGCCACACTGGGATTAGTTGGTGTATTGATATATTGAACCGATGCAACCTTTGCCCAGACCCACACAGTTTGATGCACTAGATGCGTGGATGCGTGCAGCTCATGCTAAGCATAGAGAGAAATATCAAGGGAGGATGAAGAAAACTATAAAGGCATACCAGGATGCATAGTGGGATGTGAGGCTTAAGAGGTGGAGAGTGGATACCATTGAGAGAGAGAGGTTATATCCAGTATTGGTGGGGGATGTAGAATCACAGGACAATTGGAGAATGGCAAATGGGAGTGACAGTAGTGATAATGAAGACAGCTTGTTGGATGAGTTGTTAGCTGGGCGTCCATCACCTTACACTTTACAACCAGGAGAAGGGGGACAAGGTACTGATGGCACCGATAAAGTGGGAGGTGTATCAGCTCCAGTGGCTCCTGATCCAGGGATTGTGGGAGTGATATCAGGAAGAACAGGGGGGCAGGAGTGTCCGTCTTGGGCGGTATAGAACAGAATGGTGCCAATTCTACTTCATGGTTCTGGGTAGAGAGGTGTGGCTCACTGGTTAGAGGCGGCAGACCCGTAAGCAGAGAATTGGCCAGGGACCAGGGTTCAATTCCCGACGCGGCAGGGTTGTGGACCAGGGTCAAAACGGACTCGATAATTCTCGCCTCGGTACCTACTCTAACCATGAACACACTCGGCAACTCTGGGCATTAAGCTTGCCTCATCTCTACAACGGCCCCCCACAGATGCTGGGGATGCCTGGTTTCACCTTGGAGATACCCAGAAAGGGACCATCTCACAGGGATAGCCAGGACGGGTTCCCCAGCAGTCTATAGCGCCGGGACACCTCCTCGTGAGGTAGCTGTTCGCGCTTTACAAATATCAGTATTATTATTATTATTATGGTTGCCGCCAGCTCTTAAAGTACCAGTTACCATTGGATCTGTCTTTTCTGTTTATGACTCAGGCCCAACAGGAAGATTTAGCCCGATACAAGCCACGCATGAGGAGGGGATCCCGTTAGTAGGAACAGAGAGTGCAAATAGGGGTTTTCAACCTATTGGGCTAATGGAATCCAGAACCCCTCTAGCAGCTACTGCCAACCCTTCCAGAGTACAGATTGGTTCCTGCCTTATAAGATTTATACCTATGTTAAGGTCCAGTTCGGATCTGTGAATATGGGAAACCTCTGTGATAGGACCGAGTGGTACGTCTTAGGAAGCGCAAGTCAGAGGACATCTGAGAACCAGCATATCTAAGACGTTGCAAACTTGGAGTCCTGGTTGACTGCAATGAAGGTGATGTTAGTGGATGTGGAAAGGATGAAAGTGGAAATAGATGAGATCATCAGTGGGATTTTAGCTCTGGACCGGATAGAGATCTATGAGCCAGATGAATTGTTATTTATGGCTAAGGACATCACCAGGAGGGCAACACAATCACATAAGCAGTTGTCAGATCTGGCTCAGAGGTATGAGGTAGATTCATTCCAAATGAAGGCATTACAGGAAAATCTCAGGCTTACTTACAGTGATCAAGAGATAGAAGAAAAGAGTGCCTGGATTGAAGGCGCACATATGAGAACTGGTAATAGGAATGAGGGTTTGGAGTATGCTGGATAAGTAGGAAGAGAGGTGGTGGAAGAAGAAGAGTGCAAGGAAGGTGACTGGAGAGACACCTCCTCAAGGAGGGGGAATGCTGGGCATAGAGGAATACATGTTGCGGGATGTGCCTAGTGGAGTGTATGTGCATGTTCCTTGGAGTCGGGGTGTTCTTGCAGCATTTACAAATGATTTCCCCAGATTACGAGGGAAACCTTCTGAGTGGTACAAGCAAGTTGATCGCTTTGTTAAGATCTCAAAAGTGTTTTGGATCGATTTAAACACATTGTTCTAAATTGTGGGTCCTAGTGATCTATGGTCTGCTTGTAAGATAGCTGTCGAGTTGCCTACTACTTAGGCAGAGAGGAATTCAATAACTCATGGTCCTTTGCTGTTGATCATGAAAAAGTATGATCAGGTGATCACGTGGTAGCAATCCAAAATAGCCCCACAGGACATCGATTGGGTCAAGATAGACCAAACGACTTAGGAACCTAAAGAGTCGGTACATGGTTATTACAAACAGCTTTTACAGGCCTTTAAGCAGTACAGTGGGTTAGATACCCTCGATCCCAAAGACATGGGAAAATTTGTGTCCAAGTTTGTGACTCGACTAAGGCCGTAGATCAGCCTCATGATCCAACAGCATCTAATTTGCTGGCAAAAGAAATCAGTGGACGGAATCCTATGGCGTGCCAGGTATTACAGTGATGAGGCGGATTCAAAATATAGAGGATGAAGGAGAAATTGATGCTATTCTGAATGTTTGATGCTCAGAAAGGAGTGCAGGTACAGGGGGTGATGGGAGCTGGAACTCGCAGCCAGGGGAACGCCCCAGGAGGTTGCAAGTTGGAGGGTCGACGGGTCAAGGAAGAAGGAGAGGTGTCCCTATTGATTCAAAGACAGGGATAGATGTCGTTACCCTGAAAAATCCACTGCATGGCTTTGTTGTCACAAGATTGGGCATTGGAAGCATGAGTGTCGCCTCAATCCCATGAACCAAGAACAGGGAGGGGAACTCATCCAGATGCTAGATGGGGTTAACCAGTTACAGACAGTGACCAGGCCAAGGTAATTTAATGCGGGAGGAAATCAGAACCAATGAGTGCAAGTGCCTCAGCCTCTGAGAATTACACAGGGCTATCAGATATACCAGCAAATGCCCTTGATGGAGTCTTTTGATGGACAAGATCCGGACCCATCCTTACGAAGGTGCCTGAGAGGGGAGAAAGACTGCAGACTTGGCGCAGTCTTTGAGGTAGACCAGACTGGACCCTACATAGAAGCAGGCGTGGATGGTCATCCCATTACTTTCTTGATTGATACTGGTACTACCCGTTCTACTGTGAGATGTGCAGTAGCCCTAAACCTACCCCTCTCAGGAAAGTCGATCCAAGTTCTATGAGTCTCTAATAAAAGGATGATAAACCCTCTGACCTAAGTGGTGCTGGTGAAAATCGGAACCTTTCAGGATCACTATCAGTTCGTGGTGTGTGATTCGAGCCCAGTGTGTTTCCATCTACTGCACACAAAAGGGAATTGAGTTGCAAACAAATGATGAGGACATTGCTTTTAAATTGGCTAACCAGAACCTTTGCACAACCATGTTTCCTTTATTGACAGTGGGAGACATGCCACTAGATCTCAGAGAGACTGTCTCGGAAGTGGTGTGGGACTTCTCAGGAGAGGAGATCGGACTGATTTGAGGAGTTGTGCCAGTCCGCATACAGATCAAGTCAAATGCAGAGTTTTCAAGAACACCTCAGGACAATCTGACTAACATAAACGGTGGCCCGGATTACACCCATAATTGAGTCATGATTGCGCAGGGCATCCTAAAAGAGATCATGGGAAGTCCGTGCAACTCTCCCATTATGGGCTTGCAGAAACCTAGCGGAACGTATTGCATTATCCAAGACCTCAGGAAAATTAACAGCATAGTGATTTCATGTTGTCCCGTGGTACCGAATCCATCTATGATACTATTCCAGATTCCTTATTAAGATGAATGCTCTAAAGTGATCGACCTCCACCAAGTGTTTTTCTCCATTCCATTGCACAAAGAAAGCCATTTTTTGATTTGCTTCCATTCTGGAAAACTGTGTCTTAACGTGGTGCTGTATTTCTCAAAGGTATACTGAAAGTCCATCTATTTTCAACCAGATCTTGAAAAAGAACCTTGAAAATCTGATTCTGCCTTGAAACTCACTACTGGTCCAATACATAGATGAACTTCTGATTGCGTCTAAGATGAATGATGCTTGCAGGGACAATACCACTGCCTTACTGAACCATCTGGTTGAGAATGGGGATAAGGTGTCTCCGAGTAAGCTTCAGTACTGTCTGAAGGAAGTACAGTACTTGAGCCATGAGATTGAAAAGGGCAAGGGGAAGGTGTCACCGGAGCAAGTAGAGGCAAACATGAAAATGAACTCGCCTAGCACCCAAAATGAGGTCAAAATATTTCTGGGAATTGTTGGCTACTGTCGACAGTGAATCCCCAAATTTTCACTGATGGTGAAACCTCTGCCGATGCTGACTCGCAAGGATGTGTGCGATCCAATGCCTTGGGATAATGAATGCCTACTCGCCTTCCTGGAGTTGAGAGAGTGCCTGTGTTGCGCGCTGTCTTTAGGAATGTCTGATTATAACAAAGCATTTTCGCTGTTCTGTCATGAAAGGGAAGGTTCTGCTCTATTTGGGCTCACACAGACACATGGAGATGCCTATAGACCATTGGCCTATTTCTCAGCTACTCTAGATCCTGTAGCTTCAGCATTACCTGGATGTCTCAAATCCATTGCTGCAACAGGTGTCAGTATTGAACAATGTGAGAGCATTGGGATGGGTCATTCTCGAGTGGAATAGCATACAGTGCAGTAGCATAGAGTGGAACGGGGTAGAGTGGAATATCCTAGAATGGAGTAGCGTACAGTGAAGTGGCAGTGCACTGGCATACAATGGAGTGGCCTAGACTGGAGTGGAGTATGGTGGAGCAGGATAGAGTGAAACAGCATGCTGTGGAATGGCGTAGTGTGGACAGGTGTAGAGTGGAATGACATATAGTGAAGTTGTGTACAATGGAGTGCCATACAGTGGAGTGGTGTAGAGTGGAATAGCGTAGACTGGAGTAGCGTACAGTGGAGTGGTGTACAGCGGAGTAGCATACACGAGAGTGGTGTCCAGTAGAGTGGGGTAGAAAGGAATAGCATAGAGTGGAGTTGCATACAGTGAAATTGGTGTAGTGTGGAGTACAGTGGAGTGGCATAGAGTGCAGTGGTGTATAGTGAAATAGCTTACAGTGGAGTGGCATACAGTGGAGTGGTGTACAATGGAATATTATAGACTGGAGTAGTATACAGTGGAAAAGAACAGATTGGAGTGGGGTAGAGTGGAGTGGCATAGAGTGGAATAGTGTAGAGTGGAGTAGAGTGGAGTGGCCTAGAGTTGAATAGTGTAGAGTGGAGAAGTGTACAGTGGAATGGCATACAGTGGAGTGCCGTACACTGGAGTGGGTTACAGGGCAGTGGCGCAGAGTGAAGTGGCTAATGGATGTACATGAAATTTGATAGGAATGTATGATATGGGGTCAGATTAATGCAAGACAATGATTTGTGCTTCTTGTGTTTGACCTAACTTACTAAATGATGAAGGGTCAAGTATGATGGCCTTGTGTTGCTTTGTAAATGTGATTTAGGTATTGCCTTACCTGTGCGAGACATTGAGTAACACAAGGTTAATGCAAAACAATAATACATCTGGGCCTTAGCAATATATTGCACCTCAATATACTGTGGCAACTTTGCGGTATACTGCGGTACATGCTGATGACAAAGGCAGAGTATAATTGGCTAAAGGCTGCCTTTACAAAAGGGATTTAAATATAGGTATGCATTAGATGTTATTATTGTTCTCAACCTGTTACCAGTTTATTAAATTGGTAACAGGTAGGGAAATGTATTTACATTTTCCTATTTATTTTTTTAAAAGGTTATGGAGTACGGCAGTGATATCTAGGAAGTACCATGTTTTTCAAGAATGTATCTTTTTCAAGACTAATTTTTAAGTTGTGCTGTAATGTCTCGATATTTCTGCAGTACTGTGTACACTTTTTGATGAAGAATTATATGTGTAAAAATGTAACAGTGTACAGTAGTACACTATAATTGTGCAATATAGTGTAATTACGATGTTTTTTTAAACCAATCTCCATATTTTATTTTAACTTGTTTTTTTAAGTACCGCTCTACCTGCGGCACTCTGTGAAAATTTCAAAAAACCTATAGAAACTATATGTAAATTTACCCTACCTATTATCACTTTAATTAAGAGGTAGTAAGCAAGCGAAAATTATAAAACCTAATACTTACCTAAATCTAAGCCTGAAAGTAGGCTTAAAACAACATGGCTGCCTTTAATTTTTGTAAAGGCAGTCATTAGCTAATCACATAATGACTTGCCGTAGGCATGTACCGCACTACACAGTAAACTTTAGCGAAACTACTGCAGTCACAGATATCATTAAGTTTAAATTCCTTATAACTTTAGAAATACTTACCCTACTTAACTCTACTACCCAAAAGGATCATCTGCACACCTCCATGTATGACCCTGCCAAATTCTAGAAACCTGTTCAGCTGTTTGACTGCTATGCATAAGTACAGAGTCTATTGGAAAATGCATTGGTGCCAAAATGTGTTTTAGGCCCCCTTTTTTCTTTGGTCCCATTTGACAAATCTATGTAAAATTTCCCATTTTAGAAATAGAAATAGGTCTCAAAGGTTTCATGGAGATTCATCCAGGGGTGCAAAGTTATTAGCGAGCAAAAATGTGAGGAAATCGTATCTCTGGAAATCTCAACTATAACTACAGAGTGGCTTCCACCACTCTGTAATATATATAATTCCTTTGCTATATCACGTTATCTGACAGCATTGCTGTCGGGTAGCACTGTCTTCTATGTGCTTAATTTTTTTTATCTGCATTTAGGCTTAGGACAAGCTTGGATTGACCAGCTTGACCACCGACACCATCCCTGGAACTACGCACTTTACCTTGCTCTACTCGCCTGTATAACTAACAACCTGAACACGTGCAAGGACTTACTGTATTACTTAGAGTGCTTTGTTTATCGGGCACCAACTGTGTTCTACTGGAACCTTGCTCTCATGTGAATTCTATTTATTATATTTTTTTATGTTGTTGTATTTTATATTGTGCTTTTATGGTTTTAACTTATAAAACCAAATAAAGAATATGATTGATTGATTAATTGACAGCATTGTTTATCACATGCATTCAGTATAATATGCATTTACAACATAAAATAATTTGTCTTATAATATTGGGGATTAGTATTTGTTGCTCCAATTGTGTCGTATGTTGTGCTTTTTCTATTTTATGGGCGGGTTTTTTGGAGCAGATTAATATTAAGTTGTTAATTTGTTTACCCTTACTTTTCAGCCTTCTCAGAGTGTAGAGTCAGCTCTTTGTTTTATTGCAAATCGACACTTGAGTGCTCTGTATCATGGGTCAGCTTGGTGCCTACACTTTCATCCCTTTTTACTTTTGTTCTTGAAACTGTATTTTTTGAGTCCAGAAAATACATTTATTTACACGTATTCACTTGCGCACGCTCCTGATTCACTTTTTTTGTTTTTGTACATGTGTGGCTTTTGAAACTTTTTTATTTGTTTTGTTTTTTGGTCTGCTGTGCTTGAGTCAGTCACGCAGTGTGTTGAAACGTACACTTTTCCCATATGGGTAGTCCATTAATGTTTTGTTTGGTGTGTTTGTGACTTGCCCAATTACATACTTGGGTTTTTGGTTTGTGCGGTTCACCATGAAAATTTGAGTTCCTTCATCTGTTTTCCACTGTGAGGAATCTAAACTTGGCTGCTGGGTGCATGAAAAACAAAACATGCATTTGCCTTTTGCTTAACCGAGCGCCTTAGAGCTTTTCTTCTCTTTATTGCTTTGTTTATAGAATTAGATTTACTTCGCATCTTTGCTTTCACCTACACTGTGACAACAAATAAACGGTCTGCTTAGCCGGAGAAGAGATAAGATAATATAAACCTGTGGAGATACAAACATTTAAAAGGTTAGGCACTAAAAGTCCACAATACTATTCTTACTGTTCACCTACTTACACGTTAAGAACAACACGAGTACACATGCTCCACATCTCTCAAGAGATTTATTTAAATGAGTACTGTGCTGAGCAGTCGTTTTAATGCAATATGAACATAATGCATGCAATGCATGCAGTTCAGCTTGCACCAGTTGCAAATGTGGCTTCAAATAAATATTAAACAAAACAAACGTGCATTTTGTTCTATTGAAACAGATCTGTTTTACATGTTGTTGTATTAGGGTGGAGCTGTTAACATGCCTTTCGGCGTCTTGATGTTTGAAATGAGGGCCATTTTTTTGCAAATTCTTTAATGGGACGGTATATACTTTGTTAGCCTGCCCGGATTAAAAACCTCCCCGTTGGAATGAAACAGCGGCCCTAATTGTCCCTTAATCTTCTAATTACAACAAATGTGTGTGGATTTGGAGCTGATGAAAACATCTCAAGTGGGCCATTCATCGACAGAGTAACAGAATGCCTGGCATCTCGACATCCCCTTACAGAGAGGTTCCACTCTGTCTAGACTGTGTCAAGATGGAAGTCTGACCCAGCCAGAGACCACTGCAGGGAGACAGGCTCAGCTATGTGCCGAGATTCTGGTGGTCTCGGGCTGCAGCTATACATACTCTGTGAAATGTAGCCACTGAGTGACACTGGCAGCTGCTTTAAATAATGCAAGGAGAAGAATGTGTTTGACACATGTAAAGTAATTAATGAGTACATTTCTCATCAGGCAGCTCCCACAGCAAAGGCAAATGGAGCAACCTATTGCATGAAACATGGATCTGTTGAATATTTCAGAAACCCTTCATCGCATTCATCCTGATAAAAATCGTAACGGGCTTGATATGGAAATTATGCGGTTAGACATCTGAGAATTGGACAAATCCAAGGAACTGTGTGGCCTTCTCTCACAAAGAAACTATAAAGATTCGTGTGCTGACTGAACTAACTCAACATTTGTATGACAACTCCCCCAGAGGGCATCAGCTTGGCAGACCAATTAATTCACAGAAGAGAGCTGTGTGTAGTTTCCAGGTCACACGTTTGAGGCCACAATCAAGTTGTTCATCTTTCTGAGGATGAGCAAATGAAAGTTGTGTAATAATCATCCGTTTTTTAGTGCCTTGAAATATTTCCATAAATGAGAAGCGCTTACTGTAGTTACCCGAGTATTCCCCTCTGTGCCTTTTTTCGGGTGTGCCAAAGTCAAATGACAATTACATAGTTCTGTTGTGCCCATTTGTGCTTCGATTCCTAAGCAAAAGTCTCAGAGGCCTTATGCCCTTTGGCAAGAGTATGGGCAATTTGGGAAGCGACCTATTGGTGGAGAAGTCACATTCCAAATGCCTTTCCCCTTCATAGACCAGTCAGTGTGAACATGCACATCCGTTTGCAAGTGGGAATGAGAAATTTGGCCCCAAATTAGTAAACACAGTTTTAAAATGATGGATTGTGCACAAAAACCCCAACAACCACCGAGTGTTTTTTGTGCCCATTGCATTGTATACCAATTTATATGAAAGTGTGCATTTGGATTTAAGGATCAATTATGAAACAGACAACTATTAGGAAAAACATTTGTTGCCTCTTAACCACCATTGGACTTTATTAAGTAACGCTGGGTACTTACCGATAATATTCATCACTTCCAGTCGTAGACCTCCCCATCACAGTCCTTATGTAAGTGAGTGACAGCTCCTACCTGCAGATATTCCCAAGCTGAAACTTTCCTGCTGCAGGCCACGCCCACATCCTGTGGAACAAAACCCCCGACCTTACCTCTGGACATCTTGTAAAACCAAGCACAAGGAGACGAACATAGGAGGGAGGGATGGGAACCAAGACTGTGACAGGGAGGTCTGCGACTCGGAGTAATGACTTCTACTGGTAAGTAACCGGGCCTTACCTCCTCGTCAGACACCCCATCACAGTCCTTATGTAAGTGAGCAGATACCCAAGCAAGAAATTGGCTTCAAAATCAGAGCAGCAGAACAGACTTTATTATAGTCAAGAAGCAGCAAAGTTATACCCCACACACAGACCACAACACTGCATCCCCAAAACTGGCAGACACAACACCACCCACTACCAGGCAATAATGTGACATAAGGGTGTGAGGAGAACTCCAAGTGGCAGCCCTGCAAATGTCCGCCATGGAAGCCCCCTGCAAACATGCCCAGGAAGCAGCCATATCCCGGGTATAGCGGCCCTGCACAGACAGAGACACTGGCAGCCCCCAGGACTCATAAGCCACCAAAATAGCCCACTTCAACCACCTACTGAGAATAGCAACAGAAAGCTTCAGACCCTGACCGGCCAAATCAAAAGTCACAAAGAGGGAATCCACTTTACAAAACGGGCAGGTACAATCCAGATACACTCCAAGGGCCCGATTGACATCCAAATGGTGTAGGAGAACCTCCTCCTCAGACGAGGATCTGCACACAACACAGGCAATACCAGTTCCTCTGAACAACGGAAAGAGAAGGAAATCTTAGGAACAATTGCAGGATTAGGCCTGAGAACCATCCAGTCCAGATAGCACCTCGAAAAAGGCTCAGACCATAGCAAAGAGCCCAACACCCCACACATCTGGCTGAGGTAATAGCCAACAGGAAAACCACCTTGATAGTCAGAAACCTCAGGGATACCACCTAAAGTGCTAAAACGGAGCAGATTGCAAAGCCATCAAGACCAACAGGAGATCCAACCCAGGAGTCAAGGACTTAATCACAGGTTTTTTAAGCAAACAACTCTGCAAGAACCTGGCCACAAAAGGCACTACTGCCTCACAGTCAGGACCCCAGAAAGCATGCACAGCCGCCCACCGAGCCCTCAGCAAGGAGACAGCCAAACTCAACTCAAAATCATCCTTCAGAAATTCCAAACTTTCACAAGATCCACAGTCGAGGCAGACCAGCCCCTGTCAGAACACCAGCCCTGACAAAAACCCCAAAGCCTGGCATAAGATTTCAGGGTAGACGGTTTACGACACTGCTCAATAAAGAGAGCTACCTCAGGAGAACAACCCAATGCCACCAGGTTTATCCTTTCAACAGCTAGCCTGTCAGCTGCAACCTGACCAGACACACCCGAGATAGCCCCAGAAACCTCAGTGAACAGGGGTCTATGGGATGCCTCCAGCATGACAACACCACCAACTGCAATAATAGAGGGAATCAAGGCCGCCTGCTTCAGACCGGCACAACCAGGATCACAGAGGCCCTGTCCAGCTTGATTTTCAGGAGCACCCTCTGAATCAAAGCAATCAGAGGAAATCAACCTAGTCCTCCAAGGAAAAGACAGAGCATCCACCTTCTAAACAGCCTCCGAGTGGCAAAGAGAGCAAAACCTCTCCCTTAATGCATTCTCCTAGGTCACAAACAAGTCCACCTACGGCACCTCAAACTTCTGCATGCCGACTGAAAACACCCTTGTGTTCAAACACATTTAGAACAGGGAGGGTAACAACCTGCTCAACCAATCTGCCTCTGAGTTTAACACCGCATGAAGATGAATCGCCCTCAGTGACAACAAATTCATCTCTGCCCGACTGGCAAATCTGCTGAGCTAACAAATTCAGCGAAGCCACTTTCGCACTCTCCTGATGGTTCACATAGCGCACCACCACAGTGTTGTCTGTCCACAACAGAACGTCCAGAAGCAGGACCCAAGGGAGAAAATGAATCGGGGCCTGCTGGATGGCCTTTAACTCCCTCCAGTTGGAAGACATCTGTGCCTCCTGGACCGACCAGATCCCCTGAACGGAATCCTTAGCCAACACAGTCCCCCAACCCAGTTCGCTGGCATCCATCGTCAGAACCAACCTGTGTCTCAAATTGTAAAGCGCTCTGATATCCTTCGTGATCAAGTTCGCACTATATAAAACTTTATAAATAAATTAATAAATAAAACCTGTCTTAGAGCACAAACAGAGAACCCCCCATGAGATTTCCCACATCCAACCACTAGGCCAACTCCTGAGAGATACCCGGACCACCCAGAATAAACTGGTCATAATCCTGAGACCCTGGACACCATAGGCAAAGTATGTGATTCACAAAGGTGTATAGGTGGAACCTGACCCACGGAAATATCATGACAGTTGCATGCCATTAACACCTGTACCCTCAACCACTGCCTTGCTGTGGAAGCGTGAGAGGCCAAAAGCGCTGTCAGTTCTTTCGTCTGAGTCACCCTATGAGGTTCGGAAAGGAACACCTTCCCCATCCTTGTGTAGAAAACCCCTCCAATGAATAACAGTTCCTGAATGGGAATGAAATGGGACTTCTCCAGGTTTAGTATCCACCGGAACCTCTGTACGAGACTGCAGACATCCTGAGTTTGAGATTGAGCCTTAGGGAGTAGAGGTGGCAGTCTACTCAAAGCTACTATCCCTGGCGTAAATATTACCTTCTCGGAATTTAAGAGTACTGATCAAGTAGAATTATGCATCTTTAGAATAGATGGCACATTCCAAGGCACCTGGACAGGAGCCCTAGTAAACAGACCACCCGGCCCTAAAAAAGACTTCACCCATAAACTGCTTGAGCTAATCGCCCCACATGTCTTGGCCACTGATCCCTTCCTTTTAATAGGAGATTTCAACTATCATGCAGAGATCCTATCTGACCCTGACACCAATCAGCTAATTACTGGAATGAGCACTTTGGGGTTAGTTCAAATGGTGAAAGGCCGAACCCATTCTGCTGGCCACACCCTCGATCTATTATTTACAAATTCTTAAGGTGTCACAGTTGAACCTTCATTTCCGTTATTATGGTCAGATCATGATTTATTGAAATTTCTTATTCCAGCTCACATTATTAAAACCAAGCATAGAAATTAATTAATATGGCAAAGGTCATGGCGGAAGGTCACCCCTATCTCCTTCTCAGGCTTTTTTTAGCCCTTCCTCTAATGATCAAGCTGAAAACATTGACCTGGCAGTAACCTCTTTTGTGGAAGATATAACACATGCCCTAAACAAAGTTACCCCTCTCACTAGAGTCAAAATTAAACCTAGAACCGCCCCCTGGTTCACTGAGCAATTGAAAATAGCAAAGCTCTCTTGTAGAGCAGCGGAACGGAAATGGAGAAAGAGCAAAAGCTCGACAAACCGCGAAAAATACAAATGTATCCATTGCAGCTACATGGAGAATATCAGAAAATCTAAAAAACTGTTCCTAATAAACCAAATTGAAAAAGCAGCTAACTCCAATAAGGAGCTCTATAAAGTCTTAAAAGAATTTACGTCGCCTCCAACGCAGACAGAGGCCCCAGTCTCACAGGATTGGACAGACTCTCTCTCCAAACTCTTTGATGATAAAATCATTGCAATTCATAGCTCCTTCCCATCCCATGAAGTTTCACTCAACTTGGGAACTGATTCCACCATTCTTACGGGCTCTCCCCCCATTCCGGATGAATTCTCTCAGTGCAACTCTGAGGAAGTGGCCAGTGCCATGTTAAAAATCAAATCTGGCTCACCTGTGGATCCTGTGCCACCGTGTTTTCTTCCAATTATTGCTCCAGTGCTTCTTGTCCGCCTCACAGACTTATTTAATAGCTCATTGTCACAAGCAGTGGTCCCAAAGATATGGAAGGCCGCCAGAGTCAGGCCCATACTAAAAAAACAAAACAGCAGATCCTAAACTTCCAATCAACTATCGCCCTATCTCGTTACTCCCCTTTTTTGGGAAGTTACTCGAGTCATTGGTTAATCGACAGCTCGTTTTCCATCTTGAGAGCACCTGCTTACTGGACCCTTCACAGTCTGGCTTTAGGGCCGCCCATAGCACCGAAACAGTGCTGATAGAGGTAACAGACAACATCAGGCTAGCATTAAATAGAGGACAATTATCCATTCTCATCCTGCTGGACCCATCAGCGGCTTTTGACACCATCTCTCACAGCATTTTAGAACAACGGCTCTGGGAGATTGGTGTCAGAGGGAAGGCCCTAAAATGGCTCAGGAGTTATTTAATAGATCGAGTTGCTGCTGTACAGGTTGGCGACACTGTTTTTGCAGTAGGCCAGTTAGGATGGGAGTGCCGCAGGGTTCCATTTTGAGCCAGACACTCTTTAATTTTTACGTAACTCCACTGGCCAGGGTGATTAGATCTTATGGGTTTGACGTAATGTCATATGCAGATGACACTCACATCCTGATCACCCTTGGCCCAGATCCAACAAACACTAAGTCACGTTTTAAAGATTGCATGACCCATATCAACAGGTGGATGAACAAAAATCATCTACAATTAAACGGGGGGAAAACTGAGATAATACTCTTCGGCAGGGCTCATGAACACTGGTCCAGTGACTGGTGGCCCCTAAATCTCGGCCCTTGTCCAACGCCCAGGCAGTCAGTCTGAAACTTAGGAATCCAAATTAACAATCAGTTATCAATGAAAAATCAGGTGAATTACATAATAGGTTCCTGTTTTGGCATTATGCGCAATTTGCGCAAGGTCTTCAAATGGATTCCGATGGAAGCCAGGAAACCACTAGTACAGGGACTGATTATCAGCCGTAAGGACTACGGAAATGCCTTACTGTCTTCAATAAATGAAGAACTTTTATCTAGACTGCAGGTCCTGCAGAACACCGCAGCCAGGTTTGTCCTGAACCTCCTGTCTGGTTCTCCTTCTGCTCCCAACCTGAGACTTCTTCATTGGCTTCCTGTCAGGAAGCGAACTCGTTTTAAGATCCTTTGCTTAACACATAAGAACATGTACTGCAGAGGCCTGAACTATTGGGCAAACAAGCTCAGTTGGTACCAGCCTTTGAGGACCCTGAGATCCAGCAATAAGTTTCTCCTTACTCCCATCAGAACCCGTACTATCAGAAATGGAGGAAGATCCTTCTCTTCTCTTGCACCCACTCTGTGGAACAAACTGCCTTTACACCTACGCACCATCACTGACCACAATTGTTTTCGTAGGGAACTAAAAACATGGCTGTTTGATAACTAACCAACTTTCTTTTCTTAGATGATTCTATTTGAGTTATCCGCTAGCGCCATGAGACTTACGGGTGATTTGTGCGCTTAATAAATGCCCCTGATTTGATTTGATTTGAGGGAAAGAAGAGGAAGTAATCAACCAGTCATCCAAGTATGGAAACACCTGGATCCCCTGTGCATGCAACAACCCCATGAAAGGAGCCAACACCTTGGTAAACACCCTAGGTGAAATCGAGAGATCAAAGAGCAATGCGTGAAACTGGAAATGTTCTCCGCCCACACTAAACCTCAGAAACTTCTGCGAGTCCCTGTGCACCTGCAAATGAAAATACGCATCCCTCAGATCCAGAGATGTGAGAAAGACCCCACGGACAGGAAGGGAGGAACCAACTGGAGCGTCACCATCTTGAAGGACCTGCGAGGAATGCACAAATTCAGTGCTTTTAAATCCAACACAGGACGGCAATCGTGACTGGGCTTTCTTATCAGAAAAAGGATAGAGTAAGCCCCCTTTCCCTGTTGTCACACAGGGGCCTTGACAATAATAGCCCCTTGCTCAACAGGTCCTGACTCCCAGTCAACAGAGCCTGACTCTTTACCCACAAACTTGGAACGGGGTAGCACAAAACAATTTCAAGGAAGGCTCCACAAATTATATATGATACCCCAGCCTGACAAGCTGCAGGACCCACTGATCCCTGACAAATTCTTCCCAGACCAACCAAAAGTTCCCGAGGCGACTCCCCACCAGGTCTCCCCCCATAGAAACGCAGGATAGTCACGATTTTGCTTGAATGGCAGCATCCAAACTTCCCTGATGGCCCCAGTACTTATAGAAGGAAGGGACACCCGGCCACGTCCCCTACTATGAAAGGGCTGAACGGCCATCTTAGACTGAAACGCTTGACCAAAAGCACTTCTATAGCCAGCAAACTTGCCCTTCAGTGGGGGGCAGACAGGAGCCAACAACTTCTTATCCTCCACAATATCCTACATCATAACCTCCAAGGGTTCCCCAAACAGAGGTATTCTTCTGTGCTGCCTCCGATTTCCAAGGCCTTAGCCACAACTGCCGCCTAGCCGCCACCGAGGCCCCCGCTGCTGCAGCTGAGGCACTAAGGGAATTAAAAGACAGGTCCAACAAGAAACACAACTATTGTTTCAACATAGTCAATGACTCAGAGGGATCTTCCTCCTGAAGCAACTGCTCTGAGATACTCTGACAGTCTTCCAGCAGTGACTGAACCAAATAACGGGTATACGCCGTAGATCTAACAGCCAGATTGGAAGTAATAAACGATCTCTTCAGAGCCCCTTCAACCCTCTTATCCCAATGATCTGAAGGCACTTCATCCTCCGACACCACAAGGCTCTGAGAAGCAAGGCCAGCCAACAGGGAATCAACCTTCACGACTGACTGGAACGCATCCAACATTTTGAAAGGAACCAAGGAAAAGCATGTTTGTCTAAATCCCTCCATTCCCTTTCCAGTATATTCCGGACTGACTTATTGATCTGTAGACATTCAGGGGCCTTTAGCTGATAATTGGGAAATAAATCTTCAGATTCTTCAACCACCGAGAGCATAGGAAACCCCAAATTGTTCTGCACATGCTGCAAAATACTGAGAAGGTCAGCTCCATGAATAAATCACCCTTTCACCTCCTCCTCTAAATCACAGTCCGGATCAGGAGTATCAGGGGCATCCAACTTTGTTTTTTTAGACCCCCCCGGGCTCCCTGGCCTGAAAGGCAACAGAAACTGCAGCCTCAATCATCCTCTGTACTTCAGCTAAGGAAGAAGCAGCTGGAGGCCCAGCCACCTCCTCCTCCTCCAAATGCTTACACTTCTCTGACCTCTTTCCAAAATCTATGACGAGTCAGAAGACAGATGAAGCACATCTTCCCATATATCATAACTAATTGGTCTGTAAACCTGCCCAATTAGAACCTAAACAATGGTTGCCAAGTCCCCCACTAACCAATGGCCATACAGCTGGAAATACCAATCCACTCTGCTGGCCAATCACAGTGCACACCCCACTCAGTTGTCATAGTGCTGAAAAAACTGCAGAATGAAAAAAATAAATCAGGGCCACCCACGACTAGTGCGGTTTACACACAGCCATGTGCATCCGGAAAAGGCCTCATCAAATGCCTGTAGCAGAAGAGGCCAGCCTCTCTACTTTGACCAAGCACCAACCATGACCCAGATGCCCTGGGCACACAATGCGTCAATGTGAATTGATCGGAGTCTACAGCCGTCCCGCTGTAGCAGGGACTCAAACCACACCTCCAATCTAAGGGAAGCACACCTCCTCTCTCTTGTCTCACAGCAGACGAGGCAAGCCCAAATCAGTAACCCACACCCACCATGCCCCAGGTGTGCCAGTCAGGCAACACAAATGCTCATGCCTCCACACAAGCCTGAGGAATCCTGACCTCCTAGTAACGAGGCACTGATGAGAACGGAGCAGAGCCTGCGGCTGTCCCATTACAGCAGGGACTTAAGCCCTGCCTCCCCTCCAACAAAAATAAGCTGCTAAAGCAAACCACAATCATACTTACCAGTAGTTCACCAACCGAGAATTCAACAGCCTGACCCAGTCGGAAAAGAAAAAAACAGGGTGTCTGGAGGTAAGGTTATGTTCAACAGGATCAAACCACTGAATCAATTCACTGTATCTTTTAAAAAAAAAAATCAAATTAGATTCAATATTAAGATTATGAAATGTACTAGTGTAACCTGATAAACAGCAAGTTGTTTTAGCATCGATCATACCGCATTCAAAATAGTTATCTTCAGGAATCTCTTGGCTGAGATAGCAGACCTGACAATGGTTCTTATTTGGGCCAGCTGTCACGCTCACTCCTAATTACTTAGTCCTTGAGAGACACAAACCCTATTCCAAACTAATAGTTTCGATTAGTATGGAATTAAGCAGCCTCATTACCTTTCTGCAACTGGTCAAAACAAAGAAGATAAGATTGCACACAGATTGAGAAACTCTTTGACCCTTGACATTGTTCTCAGGCTCCACCTGGCTGTGCCGCGTCTCCCGCCCCGCTGCTGCCACGAGTTCGTGTCACCAGGACCCTCCCTGGACATTTCCTTTGCCGTCCTCTGTTAAATATTTTTCTGCCATTTCTCTACTGTTCTGCTGTTCTTTCTCCCTAGCTCATTGCCTTTCTCTGCCCTTTTTTCTTAGCTCATTCCCACCCTCTTGCCTTTCCCGCCCTCTTTTCTTCCCACTCACCTTCCCGCCGCTGTGTCCCCTGTGGCCCCGCCCCCTCGCTCACCCATTCACCCACACACCTACCTCCCAGCTGCTCCTCCCTCCCACCTCCCCTTCTTAATGGCGTCTGCTGCGCGGCCACGGCGCTGGCGTGCCAAAGGCGCACCTAAGGCAAGCCCGTCTGCACCCGTCCGCGCCTGGACCGTGCCCAGCACCAGACCCCCTGGCCCCCGTGAGCGCCACGACACCCGACGCCGCTACGACGCCAACCTATTCCACAAACTCAACTCTGGCCGATCATCCACCTGCGTCCAGGCCACCCCGAAGCTCACCCATGGAGCCTTCTCCTGCCGCAGCTGCAGCTTCACCAGCCACGAACACCTGCTCGTCCTGCCCACCCCCACCAAGGCAGGTTGCAACCATCTCAGATGCATACTACTCAACACCCGCTCCATCCACAAGCACGCCGTTGAACTCTGGGACCAGCTCGAGTCATCCTCCCCGGACGTCGCCTTCCTGACGGAGACCTGGATGAACCCCTCATCGGCGCCCGACATCGCCATAGCCATCCCGGATGGCTACAAGATCACCCGCAGGGACTGCACCAATGGACCGGTAGGAGGATTCGCCATCGCCCACAGGAATACTCTCAGAATCTTGACCAGCACCGAAGACACCCTCAGCACTGCCGAACACCTGCACTTCCAGATCCACATCGATCCCAACACCACCCTCAGAGGAACCCTCATCTACAGACCCCCCGGACCCCAGCCACAGTTCAGCAACTCCATCACAGACATCGTCAGCTCGCACGCCTTGGCCTCCACAGACGACATCCTCCTTGGAGACTTGAACTTCTACCTCAAGAACGCCAACGACAGCAACTCAACCACCCTGCTCGACAACCTTGCCAACCTCGGAATCAAACAGCTTGTCACGACTCCCACCCACTCTGCCGGACACACGCTCAACCCCATCTTTTCTGCCAGCAACCAAGTCACCTACAGCCACACCACCGAACTCCACTGGGCCAACCACCGCTGCATCCACTTCTCCTTCAAGAAACACACCGTGCACAACCACCCTCAACGAATCCCACACTGCAGCTGGAACAAGGTCACCAAAGACCAGCTAATCACCACCCTTGCCCAAGACCCACCAACCGACCCCAGTGACACCGACACAGCGCCTTCAACCTCAGGCAATGGATCGATGACTGCGCCAACACTCTTGCCCCGATCAAGAAACCCTCAAACAGGCACACCGACAGAAGGGCCAGTTGGTTCACCACTGACCTCCAGGCATCCAAGCAGACCTGGCGGAGACTTGAGAAGAAGTGGCTCCACGAACTGACACCGGACAACCACGCTGCCCTCAAGAACGCCAGCCGCAAGCACCACCAACTCATTCAAACCGCCAAAAGGACCTTCTTCAAGGAACGCATCAACAACAACACATGCAACAGCAAATAGCTCTTCAACATTGTGAAGGAATTCGCCAACCCCAGCTCCAGCTCCAACGACATGCCGCCATCACAAGACCTCTGCGACTCACTAGTCACCTTCTTCCACCGCAAGATTGCAGACATCCATGACAGCTTCAACACCCAGACCCCCCCAACAGCCGCCGACACCCCAAACTCAACACCCCCCAGTCACACCAGCCTTCTGCTCTCCTGGAACCACGTGAATGACGACAACACCATCAAAAGAATGAACACCATCCGCTCTGGCTCGCCATCTGACCCCTGCCCCCACCACATCTTCAACAAAGCAAGATCCATCATAGCACCCCATCTCCGGAAGATCCTCAACAGCTCCTTCGAAACCGCCACCTTCCCAGAGAGCTGGAAACACGCTGAGATCAACGCCCTACTCAAGAAACCTAAGGCAGACCCAAAGGACCTCAAGAACTTCCAGCCCATCTCCCTGCTCCTGTTCCCTGCGAAAGTCATCGAGAAGATCGTCAGCAGGCAACTGACCCGCTTCCTCGAGGAGAACAACACCCTGGACCCGTCCCAATCCGGATTCTGCAGCAACCACAGCACCGAAACCGCCCTCATCGCCGCTACCGACGACATCAGGACCCTGCTGGACAAAGGCGAAACCGTGGCCCTCATCCTCCTGGACCTCTCGGCCGCCTTTGACACCATCTGTCACCACACCCTAGGCAGACACCTCCACGATGTGGCGATCCATGACAAAGCCCTGGACTGGATCACCTTCTTCCTCACCGGCAGAACCCAGAGAGTCCACCTCCCCCATTCCGATCCGAAGCCACCAAGATCACCTGCGGCACAGCCCAAGGATCATCCCGCAGCCCGACCCTTTTTAACGTCTACATGGCACCGCTCATCAACATCGTCCGATCACACAACCTCAACATCGTCTTACAGGCCGACGACACCCAGCTGATCCGTTCCCTCACCAAGGACCCCGCCACCACCAAAACCAACCTCCACGAAGGAATGAAGGCCGTCGCCTAAAACTGAACTCAGACAAGATGGAGGTCCTCATCCATGGCTCCACCCCATCCGCCTGGGACGACTCTTGGTGGCCCGCAGTGCTGGGAGCTGCACCAACACCCACCGACCACGCACGCAACCTGGGGTTCATCCTGGACTCATCACTGTCAATAACCAGCAAGTCAACGTCGTCTCCTCCTCCTGCTTCAACACCCTCAGCATGCTTCGCAAGATCTACAGATGATCCCCACCGGAACCAGAGGGACGGTCACCCAGGCCCTCGTCAGCAGCAGGCTGGACTACGGCAACGCCCTCTACACTGGAACCACGGCCAAACTCCCGAAAAGACTCCAACGCATAAAGAACGCCTCCGCACGCCTCATCCTCGACGTCCCCCGCCACAGCCACATCACTGCCCACCTGAGAAACCTGCGCTGGCTCTCCGTCAACAAGAGGATCACCTTCAAGCTCCTCACCAGTGCTCACAAAGCAATCCACAACACCGGACCAGCATACCTCAAAAAACGACTCACCTTCTACACCTCGAATCGCCAGCTTTGCTCCGCCGACTTCACCCCTGCCACCGTTCCACGCATCCACCGAATGACCACTGGTGGCAGATCATTCTCCCACCTCGCCACCAAGACATGGAACACCCTCCCCATCCACCTGCGTCAGACCCAGGACCTGCTGACCTTCAGAATACTTCTTAAGACCTAGCTGTTCAAGCATTAGCAGCACCCCTCCCCCCCCCCCCCCTTCAGTGCCTTGAGACCCTCACGGGTGAGTAGCACGCTCTACAAATGCACCGATTGATTGATTGACAAATTGAAATTGGGGTTTATTTTGGTACTGTGTGCTATTAACAAAGGTTTGAATAATTTTTTCCCAAGATGAAAGTGAATTTCAGCTAAGCTGTCCATAATTGTTTTTGTGATGCTCCTTTGACCTGCCTACAGGATCTGCAGTTCAATTTACAATGAACTATAAGTCCAATTGCATTGAGGCCTAATTTGAACACAGGTGCTTCAAATTTCTATTGTAGTTATTTACAATAGCTGCTAAAATAATTAACCATACCCTCATTCTGCTTTTCTTTTGGACCAATTGAATTACAATAACTCTTAAGTTTATTTAATACTCGTTAAAGTTCTACGGGTGTATAACTAATTGGAAACGTGTTTGTATGACAATAAAACTGTGAGAGAAAGTCTGTGCCTCCATGTTTAGTTAAAAGCCGTTCACTTTCAGAAGAATATTGGAAATTGACATGTTGAACTTCACAAGCACATTTATTAAGTTTACTTTTTTCTATATTGACAACAATCGTGCAGTTGGAATGGAAGGACAAGTCATAAACCGAGACATTTGACATCATCATGAGGTAGAAGGCAGCAGTCAGTGGAGAAATGGGAGGTCTGGAAGGCTTTCCTTCAGATATGAACTTGACGTTTTCTGTAAAACTGTTATCACTGTTGTGTAATTGTGTCCTATTAATATAATCTAAACAGCAGTTTATCCAAAGTAGAACAGAAGAGTGGGTCTGTGATTTCAACAGCAAGCCTTTCAACCTAGGTCATATTCTTAGCTGATGCATCATGACCTCCTACAGAGGCCACTTGTAAATCATCCCGCTTTTCTTGACTTTTAAACTTTTTTTAGGTGATATATTATAACTCAATTCAATTCAACTTTATACGATTGTTATAAATATTCATAAAAGTTAGAGACAGATAAAAATACAAATAACAGGTAAAGAAATTGAATTGTGACGCCGCTCAGTAAATAAAACAAAAACGAATGTGAAACAAACATCTTGCCCTTTTAATATGTGCTAAAAACAGGACCGACCTATATCTTCTAAACTTATATTTGTTGAGCAAAGTCAATAAAAAGATTTTGTGTAAATACGGACAAACGTCTGGAACTGATTTCAAAATAGGCACTGTGTAATTTGAACTGCAACACTGATTCGGATTAATTGATTCATGGGATGTGGAAGGCAGGGATGGGACCAGAGTACTCGAGTGAGAGGGTATAACTTCACATGAGTTGTCTGGCAACAGTTTGCCCTCAGCCATACTGGCTTCTTCTGGATGTGGAGGCCTGAAAGGTAGGGCCAATGAAGAAAAATACTAATCATGTTGAGACTTGAGATTGAATTGCAGCTCTGAATTAGATACTGTGGCAGACAAAGTTGGATGAGTAGAGGAAACATCAGGCAAAGCCACATCATAGGAGTTTGTACACTTATCCAGATATCTTACGGGGTGCACACCTCTTTTTTTACGCTTTCAGCAGGGCAAGTACAAGCATCAAATTTGTGCTGGTTGTACTAGATTCTAATGTGGTGGAGTCTTGTGAGTAGGTTACCTAGAATACAATGTAGGCATCAACACAAATTGTATTTGCCGGTGGAAACGAAACACAGCTAGAAATGGCAGTGCTGTTAACTGATAAAAGCCATTCAGCTAGTTCAGTTTCCTAAAGAGAACCCATACAGCCAGTCATAATAAGCAATCAATTGTAGTCTCCTTAGGCACCAAAGTTGCATTAACGGTACTTGATGCCTCGCTCTTCCACATTATTGAAAATAAAATGAAAGAGGGGTGGCCCAGCCCAGCTTCCTCTCACCACTGATGGGCACAGATGGGTCCAGTCATTGCCTGGTTTTCCCCTGGGCTTATCCCAGGCATATCCCGCGCCCTGGGAAACGTGATGACACTTTATAGTTCTATGCCTATCCTCCACCAACTACAATAACACAGCACAGGGTGTCGTGGGCAATGTAATGCAAAATGATGATAGCTGTGGAAAAGACTGCTGGACATCCAACTCCACAGTATGGGTGTGCTGTTAATTGTGCCACTATAAATTGAGTAAACAATCCTGCTATATCAATGCCTGAAAAGACCTCCTACATACCTATGGATGTCATCCAAGCTGGCATCCACAATGGCCCAAGTTAAACACTAGAAAAAAAAAATGGCAATGAAGCACACAATCATATTGTTGTTCTACAAAGTCTAAAGTTCAACAGTTTTTAATTTTTAAACATATCTGTTTTTGGTGCAAAGAGACACATGAAAAGAGAAAATTATCCATATATCTCACACATGTTTCTTCCCACAGGACTTTCACAAGGCCTACATAGCAGTTGTTCAAATAGCTAGCATGTGTAGTGCAATAAAGCAATATAAACTTGAATATCACTTTCTCATATGTTTATTGTTTGCCCAGATGTAAGATCTGTACTAATCTGACTGAACATGCCTCTGGGACACTTCAAGGAAGTTTTGCCAGTCTGAATATCAGTATATACAGTGGGCACTTTTCAATTAAAAACATTAATAACTGCAAGGTAAATGTGCAGAATATCAGTGGTGTAATGTGGAAAAGGTATTCATTTGTAGTAGGTATGGCAGATATCCTGGAGGTATAGATTCACACTTTTCCCTCATGAATGTCAGCATCATCTTCAGCTGTATTAATAACTGTATTTCTATTTTTTTAATTTTCCGATATCTAGCAATAATGATTTTTTTTACAACCAGATTTTATTGGATTTTCAAGACATCATCATAGACGTTATGTGTGTCATATGTAGTACATATTACACAGCGCTGATGCTCTCAGGTGCACTTATCTTAAAAACCTTTTGACCGATATCTAGAAACAATGACGAACAAACAAATCTAGTTGCTTCCTTGATGCTTCGTTTTCTTCAACACTTTGGATGCATTTGTATTCATTTCCTTTATGTTTTTGCTAACTACAGACTGAGTTATTTTTAATCATGTCATCAAATGTTTCCATGCCTGGTAAAGCACTAAGGAAAGCTTTATTTTGAGGAAAATAGTTGCTTCAGCTAAACATTTATATGCTCTGGTGCCTAGGAATTTTGATTGCCATTAGAAATTGAGGTAATTGTGTGCTTCAATCTGTATTTGACTCAAGGGGGATGTTTTCCTCAAGGCTGGCTTTCGGATTTGGTTTCATTATTAGCTAATAAATGTTTTACTGTATGGAACGTCCCTAAATAGGAATAGGTTTTCGAATTCCTTGGGTTAGCTGTGGTGATTTTGTTGACCATTTCATAGCTACTTTCACTAATGGTTAGATATATTCAGAAGTGAATTCAAAGGTTCATATGGAATTAAGTTATGATACAAAAACCTCAGTATGAAATTAAACAGTTGGAGGGTTCTCCATAGGCAGCAATGCTTTCCTTTTGGAGTATTACAAAATATAGAAAGTACTTTTGCACAAATATAATGGTAGTTGCCCATGCACAGTGCAAAAAACATTTACATTTGCATAACTTCGAATGAACAAAACCGGCTTGGCGCCCGAGTGAATGGCGGCGCCCGGGTGAGGCTCCGCGGTCCGTCGGGAAGACTCGGCGCTTCGAGGCCAGTTGATGCTCGTTTGAAACAACCTACGAGCTTCTGTAGACTTCGGGCATGCTCTACGGCCCTTGCGGACTTGTGGCGGCATTTGGACACTTTTTTTTTCAATGTGAGTTTTCTGGCGGTCCCGTAATTAGCGCGGCCGCCATTTTGAATTTTACGCGCGACTCCACGCAATGTTGTTAAAATGTCATATTTGCCTGCCAAGATTACTCTGCCCATTGCCAGAATCTTACCAATGCTGACTGGCAGCTTTTTTGTGAAGGAATTTGTGGCGCTTTGATGCTGCAGCCTTTTTCTTTTCGACATTTGTCCACATTTCTTCACCTTCATGTACGCAGCACTCAGTATGGTGACACCTTTATCTCTTCATAACATGCCCTCAGGATACAGCACCTGTCTACCACAGTAACATCCTCTATTTTTAGCAAATTTTTCTCAAAGAGACTGTTTCTGACATGCTCTTAATAAACACTCTCTGTGGTGTTCCACTTAATCCCTTGTTATCTGCTCGAAATAGTGGGAGTACTAGCTGCAACACCCCCTTTTTTTTTAATTTTCTTTTTTTTTGCTTCTGGCACATCTGTGCTCTGAGGTTGGCATGGTGACTGGCAGCCAAAGACTGTTCTGACTAGAGGATTCTCTCTTGCTCCACTTCGACAGTGTTTTCCTGTGCTAAGTGCCTTGTCCGTTGTAATTGGTTCCTGGTACATTACAATAGCATTGTCTCGGAGTATGCTAATTGTGTTTTATGGGTAGAACAAAGATACCACGCCCATCTTTTTCCAAACCAAAACGCATTTTTATAAAGAATTCAAAGATCTTTTCTGAATTTTCTAAATTGGAAGATTCTTTAGCCTCATCCTCTAAAAACTCAGATATCACAATGGAGCCCCCATCTACAGCTTCAGGGAAATCCAATACTAAACGCTTAAAAAAGGATCCTCCATCGCCGCCTAAATCATCATCGCCGGTGTCAATGGAGCTATTGTTGGAGGAAATTAGAGCTTTGCGTCCTTTTATGGAAGAGACTAATACTAAACTACAAATATTAACAGACAACTGGTCTCAACTTGAAGCAAGGGTCTCGTCAGTTGAACATTCTGTTTCCTCTTTTAAAGAGACTTGCGTTACTGTCTCTCCTCTTCATTCTCAAGTTTCTACACTTCAGAAACAAGTTGAGGATTTGGAAAATCGTAGTAGACGTAATATTCTACGCATTTACGGCCTGGGAGAAGGTCTCGAAGGGACAGACTCTCTTACTTTTTTCAAATCATTCATCCCTAAGCTGCTCCATATGCCAGAGGGAACGGTGCTCAATATTCAGCGAGCACATCAGCTTGGCCGTCTTCAAGCTCACACTACGTCTTCATCAAGACCACGAGGAGTCATCTTATACTTTCTCGAGTATACAGATTTGTTAAAGGTTCTTTCAGCGGTCAGAGCTTCTCCCAAAATCACTTGGTCAGGCTCTTCCTTGTATTTTGCACAAGACTGTGCTAAAGCTACAGCTAACCTTCGCAAAGCATTTTTGAATATGCGAGCTGAATAACGCTCAATAGGTGCCAGATATGGACTTTTTCATCCTTGCCTCTTCAAAGTCACATACAATAACAGAACAACTACATATGAAGATCCTTTGCGTCTGCAAAGCTTCATCAACTCGTGCAAACCGGCCATCATGGATTCCTCAGGTCTTGCACCTTCTTCTTAATGTTGGCCATGGTTCTCCTTCGAAATGTTGTCTGGGTGTTCTTCCCCTCATTTCGTTGTTTGGCAGTTTAACTGTTGTTTTTTCCTGCTATTGGCATATTTGAAGGTGTTTTCTCCTATGTTTTTCTTATTTGGGATTTTATTTCTCAGTGCTCTTAATTCTTACTGATTGAATTTGTTCTTATAGAATATTCTAATGTTCGCTTTGCTTTGTTGCCACAGATTCCCTATCCTTGTTTTCTGATGTCTTCCCAATCCTCCGCCTCGCTGACCCCTGGATGTATCGTCCATTCCATGTGGTTCCACCCCCTCCCCGTCTTCAACTGGTTTCTCCTTCCGTAGGTATGTTTTCCTCCTATAATTCTGTCATTTTTGTTATCTTATTTTTCCTGTTTTTTTCCACTCTATATATTCTTTCTACTCTCCTTTTCGGTATTGTTAAATCTTTTTTTTTGTGTGTAATTCCTCCTGTTTTTCCTCCCAATTCATTTGCTCTTTATTTCAAGGTGGCTATTTTTAAACTTTTATTGTTGTCTATTTCTTTTATCTCAAAATCTCTTTCCTATCTTTTTCCTCCGTATCATAGTTCCAGCTATACTTCCTTCTGTTTTTTGGCCCTCCCCCATAGCACTGTTCATCTCCTTTCACTACTTTTTATTCTTTTTTCTCTTGCACTTGGGTCCTGGTAATCATATTCAAGATCTTTTTCCCCTTTCCTGTCTTTTCTGACCCTTTCTTTCAATTGATTTGTCGGTACCCATTTTTCCCTATTTTTCCTTTTTGTTTGTTGTCCTCTTAATTTTCTATGCCGTTGAGACTAGTGTCCTGGAATGTTAGAGGACTGAATTCTCCTATAAAACGACAAAGAGTTCTGACCCATTTAGCTAAATTGCATGCTGATATTGTTTGTTTGCAGGAGACTCATCTAACGGAGAGTGAGTCATTAAAACTTAAAAGAGGTTGGGTAGGAGACTTTTTTACTCTAATGGTGATGGTAAACATAATGGTGTCATGATGCTTTGTCGTAAATCACTCAATTACAAATTTATATCAAAAGACTCTGATGCAGAGGGACGCTGGCTTCATCTTAAATTGATGTTGAAGGATGTTTCAGTCTCCTTCCTAACTGTATACAGTCCAACTGGTGGTGATTCCTCCTTTTGGTTCTCATTTGCCCAACAGATTGCCCTTTGCAGGGAAGATAATTTTATCCTAGCAGGGGATTGTAATCAGGTTTTTGATCCTTTTGTTGATCGAAACTCCAAAGTTTCTTTCATTCCCAACAAATCACATAAATATTTCGTCCATGCTATCACACAGCACAAACTCTTGGACGCCTGGAGGTTGTGCAACCCCACCACCAGAGAGTATACTTTTTATTCCCCTGTGCATCACTCTCAAACACGCATTGACTACTTTTTTGTTTCCCATCATATTTCACAAGCACTTTTGAATGCAGAAATAAGACCTATATTGTTATCTGATCATGCCCCAGTTTCCATTGATTTGGACATTTTACCTAAAGTTAATGCGCCCAGAAGATGGAGATTCAATAATTCCCTTCTTCTGGTTCCTGTATTCTCTTCCTCGTTCTCATCCTTTTTAGCTGAATACTTTTCCATAAATGATACTATCTCACTACCTTTCTCAACTATTTGGGATGCCTTTAAGGCCTCAGCGACAGATTTTATTATCAGCATTGTGACCAAGAAGCGTAATATTGCATACAAACGCTTGAAATCCCTCTTTCATGATATTAGGAGACTGGAGCATTCTTTTTATACATCCAACTCAAAAGATGTTCTTGATGCCCTTATTAAAGCGAAACTACAATTTAATAAGGAATCAACTGATAGTGCTTCATTTTACCTCCTGAAATTTAGCGTAAAATATTATGGTGGGTTAAATAAGGCTGGTAAAACTTAAGTCAATAACTTGAAAGTCAAACATAACAAACTCAATATTGATTCTATATTTGATGATAACTCTATTTTAAAATGTAATGATACGGAAATTCTGAATGAATTTGCCCTTTTTTACAAGTCATTGTATGCTTCTAAAACGAATCCCACTAGCCACATGCTTTCAAATTGCTTTTCAAACATACACAAAACCCAGCAAACCCTCCCCGATCTGCTGTCCTTAGAAACAGACATCACACAACAAGAACTCTTGGTTGCACTCCAGCATTTAAAAAAAGATAAGGCACCTAGACCAGACGGTTTCACTGTCGAATTTTATCTCCGCTTCTATAAATTACTATTACCTAAATTGCATCTCTTGATCAATTCCTTTACTTCTTCGGGGAAATCGGCGGGCTCTTTCTCAGAAGCTCATATATGTCTAATTCCTAAGGAAGGCAAAGATTTGAAATATTGTAAGAACTACAGACCCATTTCACTGGTTAATTTAGATTACAATTTTTTTTCTAAAGCACTAGCCTTACGTCTGACCCTATTTTACCAAATTTACTGGGTAAGGAGCAATCCGGTTTTGTGAAAGGGCGAGTCATAAATGACAATACGAGACTGTTTTTCAATATTTTATCCAAAACCCCGCATTTTAAACATTCTCTTGCTGCTATAGCGCTTGATGCGGAGAAAGCATTTGATAGAGTTGAATGGCAATATTTATTTTATACTCTCCGTTGGTTTGGTTTTGGTCCGAAGTTTATAGCCCTAATCTCACTTCTTTATTCCAGTCCACGTGATGCGGTATGGGCCAATGGTCTCATTTCATCGTTTATTGACCTTGGTAGAGGTGTACGTCAAGGATGCCCTCTATCTCCTTTTCTTTTTAATTTAGCCCTTGAGCCCTTTCTATCAAGGTTTTGTCGAAACACACAAATACATGGTTTTCAGACCCCTAAAATTCATGTCAAACTGGCTTCTTACGCTGATGATATTCTACTTTTTATTTCGAATCCTAGTGAATCAGTCCCTGCCTTTCTTACGGAAGTTCAATCCTTCTCACTGATTTCAGGGTATAAACTGAACAGCGATAAGTGTGAAATCTTAGCTTTGACTAAATTCACTTTTAAAGCCGATTTTGCCCCAACCAATTTTACTTGGAAATCCTCCCATATCAAATATTTAGATCTGCATTTCACACCCACAATCAAAGACACAGTTACTTTATGTTTGAATAATTGTATTAAGAAACTCTCTTAACTCACTACCAAATGGCACCCCCTGTACCTCTCTTGGTGGGGCCGTTTAGACACTATAAAAATGATGCTCTCCCCCATGGTTTTATATATTGTCTCCAATATTCCAGTCCCCATTCCTCCAAAATTATTCAAATTGATTAATTCAACACTGTCTTCCTTCTTATGGAACACTAAGAAATCACGTATGGCTATTTCCAAGTTAATACGTCCTAAAACTGAGGGAGGGGTTAATTTCCCCAACTTTCCTGTCTATCAAAAAGCTTTTTTATTACGACATGCCTCTTATTGGCTGCTTGACCCTACGATAGATTGTCCCTTATGGGCATCAGTTGCACATTCGTTTTTGTACCCTTTTTCCTTTCAAGAATATCTCTCTTTTTCTCGAAAACCCCAAACACTTTCCACTCCCCTATTTAAATATACCTCCAAACTTCTTTCCCCTTTACTCCCTTTAATTCCTGACACTCTTGAGTCCTTTTTAGCCTCCACCATTTGGCACAACAAAACTTTATTGATAAACAATAGACCCTTTTATTGGAAGTCCTGGAGGCAACGTGGATTGATCTGGGTCCATCAATTATTTTCAAACAATGAATTTGTTTCTTTTCATGCACTTCGTCAGTCCTATAACTTGCTTGTCGCTCTGCTTCCTAAATATCAAATTCTCCGACATACGGTGCTTAGTGTATATACTCAATTTGCCAGTGGATCTGGTACTACACATATTGCTGATGCGCCTATTGACCTGTCCACTCTATTACGTACTAAACCTAAAGCTTCTATTTTGTACACTCTTCTCCAATCCAGAGGTACCCCAAGACAAAAATCTAAGACTGAATCCGCCTGGGAGCGAAATTTTAATGTGGTATGGTCCCTATCATTGTGGAATAAGATTTGGAATAAAATACGTAAAACCTCCAGAACAGCTAGTTTAACACAAACACTGTTTTACACCTACAATAGGCTTTTATTATCTCCTCACACCTTAAATAAAAGATTCCCCACTGTACAAAGCACTTGTTGGTCTTGCTCATACTCTGATGCTGATTTGTTCCATATGCTTTTTTCATGTCCACTTGTACATACATTTTGGAAACAGGTTTGGTCTCAAATTAACTTAATTTTTGGCACCAGTATCCCGTTCTATGTAAAGGACATTTTCTTGGGAAGCCTCTCACCTGTCTGGGATAACTGCAAACTTACTGTCAGAATTGTTGATTTATTAATAGCAGTTGCTTTTCAGCAGATAACGAGAAACTGGAAGGACTTCACAAAGATCTCTTACAAGGCTTGGTGGTATGATGTATGTCATCATCATAGACTGGATACATTCCTTTTGTTTTATAAATTTGGATTGCGTTATACATGAATTTCCTTTTGCTATGTCTCTTTAAGCTTCCTTCTCACTTGTATATTCATGCTGGAATATTTATGCGATATATTGTTTTATGATCAATAATGTATACTGTATATTGCCACCTTTTTACCTTTAATAAAATTTGTTTCTGAACTAAAAAAAAGAATTAACAAAACCTTTCCTAAGGGTCTAAAATAGTCTTCAATTTAAAATATTGACATCAACTGTATCCTCATTAGAAAAATCAAAAACATGTCCCAACTTGATCTGTCTTACATTTACTGCTTTTTAGGAAAGAGTTAGCCACCGAAAGTGCAATTTTAAGATCTATGGACTTTAAAAAGCATTGCATACATTTTGTAAAGGCAAAAATGCCTGAATAAAGACTTTAATTCTTGTAGCCACATACTCTAGGGAGAGTAAGCAGAGTAAACAACGAACATAGTACGGCATAAAACTAGTTGAAAACAGACATGTATGTCTCAGGCTCATCTATAAGGAATACACAAGTACATACTGTTTATTTCATAGACTATAAATTGAAACAGAGCACCAAGGTTGCTATATTCTCATTCCTGGATTACTTATTCCTATGAAAACCTTATTTTTATGATGCTGATGGTCATAGAAAGGCACTCCAATAAAAAAACTACAGGAGATGAAAAAAGAATAATGTTGCAAACTTGGCTACACTAACTCAACTCAAATATCCATTCATAAAGCATAAAGAAAATTCACAGGATTTCCATGGAATTCTGCAACCATCAACAAGGCTCCAAATTGCAAGCTTTTGGGACACCTTCATGTACTGCCTCATTTTAAATGAAAAGATGTTAAATTAACCCCGCAGGAACAACTTGCTCGGTATATTGCTCACTCATGCAGAGATGAAGATGACTTCACCGACAGACTGACTGCAGAGTTTGCCCTCCTTCAAGCAACTCCTCAACTACCAGTTCAAGGAAATGGTCAAGGCAAGTGGCCCTGCTAGTTCACCATTACACCCGGACAAACACAACAGTTCATTGACATCTTCTCAACAAGTGCCTCGTATCCTGCACGGACATTCATAAATACAATTCTCTATTATCAGCCACCATGTAAACTCTATGTTGCATGCTTACTCATCTATGTTTCCCTGAAAAGGTTCAGGTAACTATCACCCTTGTCATGTCTCACTAGGATAACACTAAAAGACTATACCCAGAGGCTTAGCTCCTAATACTCTGAAGACCAGAGAAGCAGAAAGGCAGCTGTAAAACATATCCTATAGCTTTGCCCATGGGACCATATATCACAAGCCCTCCAAATACTCCACCGGTTACAGATCGTCAGACATTTAACCTTAAGGGGACTCTGTATTACTCTTAGGACCATTCACAGTTATGGCCCACAATCCAGTCAATTTATACTGTAAAGATACCCACTGAACAGAATCCTCCTTCCCAGATCCTCTCCTAATGAAAGAAGGAACTGATTGAGGAGTACCCCATCTCTGCAGAGGCAGGACAATTATGGAACCTCTTCTAACAAAAGATGAGAAACAGCCAAAGGTGCCGGATATTTCAGGTAGCAGTAAAGACGTGTTTCTCTCAAAAAACAAGGAGGGACAACACCACCAAGCAGAAAGGATCATTTATTGCTGCGCTACTGAGCCAAGTATCAAGCCTATCATAGAACTGGAATCAATTCTCTTTCAAGGATGGTGAACTTAAGCAATGTACGTTTGTCACTCACTCTCCTTTAGTCCATTCCATTCATAAGCACAGCTACATATAAGCATTCTTTCCCAATCACAAACAACATCAACCCTTTCCCCTACATGAGGCACACTTAAGCTTCCAAACACATCAATGCCTCATAAACGTAAGTGTGCTAACTCTCACTTATTTTCACTCCACTATACCAAATGCAAAGCATCACAAAATATAATGAAAACACAATTCTTACCCTCACTTGTAACATGGAAAGCCCTTTGATATAGGCCTCTCATGAACCATTATGCTATTCACCAAATATAGCTTTAACATTTTACAGGTGAGCATTGTGTTTTACTCTTTATTTCTGCCACTTTGAAGTTCTTGCACTGTAAAAAAACAAAAGTCGTTTTGTTTGTAAATGCGTCTTTCTGTTGAGAATGGTTTCTTATGTTTAATATTAGTAAATACATGTTTTGTGTGTAAATACATTGTCATTAACTGAACGTGAAAAGATCAGTAAACCTGTGCCTATTTTAAGTCAGTGCTTTGGGTGGTCTCCTTTATATGTATGTAATTTTGTGCACAGTGTGAGTTTATGAAAACTGGCGTTTTGTCTGCAGATTCATAGCAATTTCCTTATTTCCAGAAGAGCAAAACCACAGAAAGTAAGGAAACTGTAATTAACATATTTGCTTAAATTGCTGGTCTACTGAAAACAGCTCCAAGTGTTGTTTGGAAGAATATTAAGGGGAAAGAGTGTATATGTATATGTTTATATCTCTATTGCATACAGGACATGAAGAATAGGCATGTTTGCCTTTCAATTAACGTGCTAAATCACATCACAACACATGCAGCAGCTTTACAGAAGAGTTAGAGCTGAGAGGGAAGCTTAGGCCTTTTGACTTTCTGAAGACTACTGTGGATTTCTGGTGCCAGAATGATGGTTCAGTGGAGCAGGAGTTGTACGAAAGGGTCTTCATCACCGGCAGTCAACAGCTTCATCTGATCCCTGCAAAGGCCTTCAACATACGATATGGGGTCAAATGTATGAAAAGAGCATTTAGCAATTACCAAATAGCGATTTTTACTGAATCGCAATTTGGTAATCTCAAAATGCTATGTAGGTAGGAATCGCCAAAGATCCAGCGATTCCTTAATATTACCTAAAAGCGATTCAGTAAATAGCGAATCGCTATTAGGTTATATTACTTCATTTGTTCCGATGGGCCGAAACACCCTGATTTGCTACATGTCCCTTCTATGTCACTACTAAAACCAACAAACACAAGAGGTCAATTGAATTAACTATATAAATATATTCGCAAATAATCAGTATTGATTACATCCTGAGTACAGAGCTTTCACCAGTGGAGTATTTTTGCCCTCTGATCTTGAAAAACCCACAGAAAGTAACACCATCTTTAAAAAATAATCGCAAGTGGAGTTTCTTTAAGCAGCATTTATTGAAACTAGAGGCTGGCATAAATGAATAAACAATTATTAGAAAGGGCTCAATAAGGGACTTAAACCAGCTAGCAAACAATGTATATTTATGATTGAAATATTAGTCCTCAGACTGGTTAAACATCAAAGGTCATAAAGAACCCAGATCTATTGCAGGCAGAAGCATAGAAGTGGTCTTTGCTCCTCTCTGAGGATGGCCTGTATGCTTTTTGTGAGACCTATGACAAAAATAACCTTGGTGCAGTGCCGTATTACTGCTCATATCACCATGCTTATTATACGATTATTCGCAATTTGCAGCTTTTGGGATGCAATATTTAATTTCAATTCTCATTAATAAAACTATGTTTCCTATCTGGCCTATTTGCCCCACCGTCAGCCTTCTGGTCTGCTCGTGAAATAAATATTTATGTAGTGCTGAAACAGTAGTAAAGTCAGTATATAGCACACACAAAAAAAAAAACAATTTAGAATTTTTTTTTTAAAAAAGAGTACATTTTAAATGAATAAAATGACACAAAACAATAAAATTCCAATAAAGGAAATCAGAGTTACAAAGTTTTAATTGCGGTCATCTGGCTGTGCTTGACCGGTACCTAGGCACAAGTTAAGTCTGTTATATATCCTCAGTGTGGCACGGCGGCAAGGCTGAGGATGTGGTCAAAAGGAACTGAACGTCATAGCCATTGGTCATGATCTCGGTAAAGCTGTTGAATTATGGTGGGAAAGCTGCGAGCGGAAGAAATTTGTAGGTCCCTAGCAAGTGGGAGACTTTGGGCATCTGACATTTTCATTTTTCTGGAACTCAAATTCTTCCAATGTGGCAAGGCTGCAGGCTGTAGCTGAAGAGGTCTCACAAATCCAGATGCCTTCTCCGTAAGGCCCCTCTGAATTGGATTTGCTACTAAAGCTCAGAGTGGGAGCAATTTGAATTTTTGACCTCTGAGGCACCTTCATCAGATTGGCTTGGCAGGTTGATCCAAGTCCTCTGGAGGTATTTGAAGCCAAAAGGTTTCCAAGTCCCAGTATTCAGGAAAAGTTAGAAGTACACTGTGACACCAATCAGGGTTCAAGGGCATTGGAGACAGTACTTGGAGATCAACACTCCCTTCAGCAAAGGTGCAGGGCAAGTTGGACTTGGTAACCTGGGCAGTTGCAGAAAAACGCCTCTTGTAGCCTGTTGTGTACCTGTAGCTTGAACAGGAGGTCAGAATTATGATGTTTGGAGTCAACTTCTTTGTCCTGGGTACAAGAGGAAGAGCAGTTCCCGTCTTCTAGGCTCTCCTCAAGTCAGAGGGACATTTGGTCAAGGTCCCATCTGTTCTTCCAAATGCCCTGAAAGTATTTTGAGAAGGGGGCTGTGGGTGCTCCATGTATGCCTAAACAAGTGTGTGGAAGGCAGAAACACCCAAGTCAAAGAGGAAAAATGTCCTTTGGGTAGAGCTACCCATGTTTACAGCATTTCCTGTGTGCATTAATGCAAATAATCCTACAGTGCCCCTCTCTACCCAAACCCGACATGGCAAAATCTTTCTCCCCCTTAGCAGAGCTCCTTTGCCCATCCCAGATGTCTGGCCAGAAAAGAAAGCAACCCCTCCTATGTGATCACTCTAAACTAGGTATGGGGGCAGCTTCTGCACCACTGGGATTGATGGCTGCCTCACTGGGAAACAAAGATGGGCCCTGCCCAGGTGTCAGATACAATTTTCCTGTGACAGAGTGGGCCTCTTTGAAGGTAATTAAGGTCCTGGGCACAGCTCAAATCATCATCCTGCCAGAGGAAAAGACACATCTCCCCACACCCAAGGCCTTTGTCCTGGTATAGTATCAGTTTTCCCACTCCATCAAAGGTGCTATTCGGCTGCCAGGGGACAGTTGGAGCTCAGGCAAATGGCCCTCCAGGAGCTTTAGGCAAAGAAAAAGTGGCAATCTAAAAGTTCCTGTTCCTAAATACTTATTATAAATGTAGTATCACATGTGAGTTTTGCTTTTAATAATTATTTTAAAAAGTCCAAGACTTAAATGTGTAGTAGTTTCACAGCCAGAGACATTATTACATTTAATATTGCATCCCAATGCTTCCTGTGGGAAAGCCAGCCAGCCTTTCTACAGTGAAAACAGTCTTTTAGGCCTTTTCACTGTAAGGACATGTGTAACATTAAACATTTAAAAGTCCTACTTTTACATTCCAGACAACCTGCCCTATGGGAAATAAGACCTACTTAGGCTTGACTTATTAATATTTAAAAGAAAGGTTTTGATTTGTCAAAAGATGTAATTTTGACAGATTGAACCTGCAGTTTAAAAACTGCACAGCCAGGCTACAAATGGTAGGCCTGTAAGTCATGTTTGAGATAGGTGGCACAATGGGGCCTGCAATTCATAAGTGACATTTAATTTACAGGCACTGGGTATACTCTGTCCCGTACTAGGGACTTAATGAGACGGTTAAAAGTACCAATCAGGGAATGCCAATTTCATCATATTAAAAGGGAGAGCATAGGCATTTTATCAGTTGTTAATAGAGGTGAAATGCACATAGGTCTACAGCCAGCAAAAACAGTCAAGTCAAAAATCTGGTGGTACACCAGGCTAAAGATTCCCAACATACACTTTCAACAAAATGTTTTCACACTCATACCATCACTGGTTCCAAATAACTCTCAACAAGAGTTTGCTAATTCATCCAGCAGACAATTGTGTATGACCACCTAGACGAACTGAACCAATGTCAGGCAAATGTGTGATTGTCTGTGCACACCACACACACACAAACACACACACACACACACACCCACACACACACACACACACACACACACACACACAAACACACACACTGATTACATAATTTATTCTCAATTGTAAATAAACAATATTCTCATGCTCCTTTTAAAGTTACTCTTGCATTGTATAAGTACTAATTTGCAGCTAATTTGCTTTCTGATCTTAACCTCCTTTTAAGTTAAACTTCAAAAACACCCTTCGCAAAACTTGCAAAAGCATTTTGATGATTAAACAGAACATTGAATAAATGGGGGTCATCCTTCGGTGCCCCCACAGTCCCATTCCCATTTTAACTTACTTAGATATGTTGAAGTGGGGACCCTTGGATTCAATATTTGATTAAAGCAGACATTCATCTGCACAGTGCCCCTTTTCACACACCCATTATGTTAGTCAATCAGTTGTTTATTTTGACTGCAACCTCTAAACCCCTAAAACATAAAATCCTGATACAGAGGACAACAATAATAAAAGATTAGATATAAATAATAAAATCAACAGCCATCATCTCACGTCACTAGCCTGGTACCCAATAAGCCAAGCTGCAAGCAGGCCACGAGATACTGCTACCACCATTATGCTTGATGTAAGAGTCATCGCTCGCTGCAAGACTAAATTCAAATTCCAAACACCCAAATCTATGAATAACTATTAATAACAGGAGCAGCCACTTTCACCATGAGGCGATATACGATAGACAAAGATACAATTAAATGTGTCTTATCTTTGACACAATTTGCTCAACTGAGAAGATAAGAAGACCTAATTGGAAGGAAAAGAGTTCAACCATAGAGTTCCCACCCTGAGTTTGGTATACATTACTTTGGATAACAGTGGAGTAACCTCATCTAAAAAGGCTCAAATTTAGGATTATATGAACAGATCAAGAATGCTTTAGTCAGACTAGCATGTGAAGTTTAAAAAAAAATGCTTCTCTTGTGACCAAAGTTGGTAAGATGTGTTGACTTCTGAGGCTGCATCAGGCGTAATCGTGTTATACGATTTCAAGAGGTGTTAAAGGCCCATTTATCCCAGCATATTCCATACTTACCTAGTCCAGCAATCACAAAGTGCATCATTAAAGTCAATATACGTGGGGTTGATTCAATACAATAATGATACGGGCTTAGTGAGAGCAATGACTGTAATCCACAGGTCCAAATGCATATTATCTCACATTGTACATGGTTAAAAATACATCACACTTTTGCTCCCTTAAATGTAATCAATTGCTGATCCTCGTTTTGCTAATGAAAACTTCTCTTGGATGCAAGTTGTGGTAACAATACAGGAGAAGGTGCAATTACAGGCACAACTCAACCACTGGGACTTCAAAGAAGCAAGAAACATTTCAGAAGGGCATAAAATGATCATCATAAGGAAGAAAAAACCTCAGATAAGCACTGGAATTTCGATCGTTTAAAATGCTTCAGCTGAGTCTCCTGTGCTGTGAAAAGCATTTGTGCCAGGTTGCTTGGTCGCCTAAAAGAAATGCAAATTTGCCCCATTAGTTGACCTGCAAGTGTAAAGGGTGCTTGGGACACGGTGAATCACTCCAACCTATATGATGACAAAGAGTTGTTTTTTCGAGAGGTAGTGGAAAGAGTTAACAACTGGGATGTGAAGTGTTTGCTTTTAATCAGAACTGTACTTACACAGCCCTTATTATCCCAAAGGAGGTATTGAAGCGACAGTTATTTAAAAAATAAATTACATTACATAAGCCCTGGTATTCCTAAAATCTAAATCTTGGAAGAACCATTTTATTGTAAAATTAATTACACATTTTGTTCAGACTATATTTCACTGTGTGTAATGCAATGCAAGTGTACAAGAATGCATTACATACTCACAGTGCTTTCTGTCACAGGCTCTGACCTTGTAGCACTAAAAAAACACTATTCTCCACTGCACCAACCAAGATTTAATTCTGTGCTGTGCATTTTCCACTGAGTAACAACTTTTTACATTTATTTTTCATTACGCTGCCCAATATTTTATATGTAGGTACCTGATGGTGAAAGACCTAAAAAGCATACAGAATATTTTGGAGCTTATTTATGAGAGTTTTTTTTACGCTGTGGCAGCACAAGCTTCTCAACCGTCCAATGAGGCGACGCAAAGTCACCCTGCATGGCTTTGCATGGCCTCATAGATGGAGTAAGACAAAACAGGGCAAGTTGCTGACTTACCTAACTCTGCATCATGTGTACTGTGTGGTTGTTCCCGCACAACAACCTTGCATTTTGATGCTGCCCCATATGTACAAAATCACGTAAACGTGTGGCAGCACCAAAAACGTATGTCTCCCCAGTGAGAAAATGTCTCATCATTTTCTCCTCTTTCCATGTGTGCTGCATTCTGCAGCTCACATAGAAAGAGGTAAACATCTCACAGGATTGTTTTTGTGAGGGAAGGCGCCCTTTCTGCAAAAAAACAATCCTGCCTATGTTGGTGCTAGGCAGCAATTTGTGCGCCAACGCAGGAGGAAAGGACAGGAATGGACCGTATTTCATAAATAAGGGGCATTCCTGTCCTTTGACACTGGTGTAGGGCAGCGCAGCAAGAAGACTTGCAGTGCTGCCCTACCCCATTTCCTCATAAATGAGGTCCTTTGTTTTTAGCTACACCTTTGACCACGCTCACTGACCTTTGGTTTGCTAAACACTGTTTACTATTATTTCTCTACTGTAAAAATTATTTTGTGTGGGAATTGGAGGCCTTTATGGAAGTTGATGATGAGGAGTACCAGGTTCTAGAAACATTTTGTCAGGGTGGGGTCCTTACTCTTAAAAAGGTTTGACAAGGGGGTCTCAGCATCAAAAAATTTGTAGACCTCTGCTCTAGAGCAACCAGAATATATACCTGGGTATCAGTTCTCACAACAGCAGTTTAGCTACAGTGAGACTCATATCGCCGTGTTGGGTATGCTTCCACCCATCGAGAGAAAATGCACACTATAACCAGAACATATCTCAGACCGTTACAGACAGGCATTCCAATAATGTCTTTCTACAAAGATCTTCCTACGTGACTCATGGTTATGGGTGTTCTTCTTCATAAATTCACCGGTTGGCATGATATACATCTGTGCCACAATTCTCCTGCTAGAACTCTGAATTCAGGATTGAACAAATTCTGTCTAAACAACCTAACCATTGCATCACGTCTGATGTGTGCAGGACCATGAAAATGTCATGTCATAGGAAAAACAAACTTTCTGGCAACAAGAGCTTCCATCTGCTGAAACCCAAATAATATTGTCTTTAACACAATCTGTTTTGACCCAACCTTGCTGTTCTGCTTTTTAAAACTCTTCTTACAACCTTTTGATCTCTTCCTAAGTGTCAGTTACTGACATCAACGTAGAGGAAGCAGTGTCCTGTTAGAATAATTTGTGTAATTGCCAATAAATGTGTACCCACAAGTGCAGAATGTTAGGCAACTTCATCTGCATATTGATTTCCAACTTTAACATTATCATTGACAGTTCTGTGAGAGGTACATTTTACCAGTCCAATTACCCGGGGCCACTGTAATGTGTCTTTCACATATTCCCCATTTCTGATGGGGTCCCCTGAAGATGTCATAAACCCGCTTTGTGGCCATAACTGTCCAAAGTCATGGACTACACCAAAGCCATACTGACTATCTGCATATATAGTCACTCTCCTTTGTGTGAAAGGCAACATGCTCTTGTGAGGGTAATCAATTCTGCCACTTGTGCAGAGGTAACACCTCAAAACCATGAAGCTTCTACCACTTCAAGAATTGTGCAAATTACATGGGCTGCTCTCCGAGTTCCTTCATTGTTTCTTAAACATGAGGCATCCACAAAAATTATATAATTATGTTCATCAAGAGATTCATCATTTATGTCTGGCCTTGGCTTGGTGCATAGGTCAGTACTATCTTGACAATCCTGTGCAACATCTCCTGAGGAACATGATCTCTATTACAAGTATATGTTGTTCACATTTTGTGAGTCTGCTGTTTGTCAAACACTGCATTTTAGTTTTGGTGAGTAAAATCTCTAAAGGATGATTAACCATCACTGTAAGAGGATGTCCCTTCACTATGCTCTCAAATATCACAATACTGCCACGAACTGCCACAACATCTTTCAGGCAGTTGGGCAATCCTATGGCAACAGGGTCAAGAGCAGTCAAAAAATATGCCACAGGTCTTTGTGAATCTCCAGGATTCTGAGTAAGCATCGAGAGAGCGCAGCCCTCCCTCTCACTACAGAATCAGGCATTTCTAATGCTGGGGCATGACAAAGACTCTTAGCTCTAACATAGCGTATGAAGCAATCATTGTCCAATGGAAGTGGATCAGGCACATCTTTGTGCGTCAGCTTCTGTAAAGTCTTGGTCACTAGGGAAAAGTTTGGCATCCACTGTCTACAGTAGCCAACCATTCCCAGGAACATTCCGACTTCTCTCTGAGTGCTTGGAAGATTCATAGTCAAAATTATTTCCACTCTCTCTTGTAACACCTTTCTCATTGCCTTCTTAATTATATGTCCCCAATACTGGACTTCTTTTTGAATATATTGTAGCTTCTTTGGAGACACTTTATGTGCCTTCTCAGCCAAATGATTCAATAAAGCAATTGTATCCTTTGTGCAAGCTTCTTGTGTATTTGTTGCCACAAGTAGGTCATCAATGTAAGGCACAAGAACTAAGTTGCAAAACACCTGCAGAGTTTTAACATTCTTTTAAAGACATGATTATAGATTAATGGACTTTCAGTATACAGTTATGGAACTTGGCACCATGCCAAAACTCTTTCTCTAAACATGAATGATATCAAGTACGTGCAGTCCTCATGCAATGGAAAAGAGAAGAAAGCCTGACACTGGTGTTTTTCCTGCAACAGCCTCTGGCATCAAAATATAACGTGGCGCACTTGAGGAAAATTGCATTTGGTTTACTGTAATTTGGACAGGTTCTACACATTTTATCAGTCTGATATCCTTCCCTTTAAAACCCCATACTTCTGGGTTTACTGCATCTTTCAAATCTGGAGGTAAATTTTCACCTGCTCTGACTGGGTACAATTCGACAGCTCTTACTTGTCGGGGAATTTTATATTCAATATCTGCATCATGCGTTTGGAATTCAACACCATCCGGTGTGCAATAAATAGTGCAATTTAAGTTGCACATAACATCTATTCCTAATAGGTTTACAGGACTAGAATCACATATTACACACTGATGATTTTCTTCAGATAAACCAATTTTTACTGGTACTTTCCATGAAACAAGATTTGTTATTTGTTTATTTGTAACTCCTACAACTTGGATCTTCTTTCCCAAGAGTGGTAGGTCTGGGACTTCCATTGTTCTAACAGTGGATTAGGGCACTTCGGTGACAATAAGAAATGACACTTGGTAGCTATTAACTTCTCCTTCTAGAAATGATCCACTTTGGTCTACCTTTAAGACTGTGCCAAGTACGCGATCTTCCTTTCCCCTCAGGCACCTTCATTGGGAATTGTCAGAGTCTAAATTATTGTTTTCCAGCATGTATAACAGTTCGAATGGGTTCTGATTTTTGAATGGGTTTAGATTTTCTCTTGGTATCTGATTCATATTAAATCTAGGATTTCCATGTTCTCTGGGGCCACTGAGACTTTCAGAACCTGCATCATCGAAACTTGCCACTGTATTGGCATTTGCATTCTTTGTGCAGGCATCTGAACTGAAATATTCTGTGTCTGCACTTGATTTACTCCCAGCATTTGCCCATCACCACTTACTCTATTGAGATTCTGTCTACACTCCCTCTTCCAATGACCCACTTTTTGCAAAAATGACAAGGTGTTAACTTCTTCAATGTTGTGATGCCTATCCCAGAATTTGGATTAGTTGAAACACCTCTACCTCTACCCTGTGAAACACCAACTGCTCCTTGGGCAGACTGACCTCCAACTTGAAAACCAACACCTTGCATTCCATTAATGTTCCCTCTGAATGACTGATTCTGAAATCCTTTCTGTGCCAATTTTGTCGTGCAAGTCTTATTTGCTTAATTTCTTCCTCATCACTACAGTATTTTGCATACCTCAGGATCTCATCTAATTATTTAGTCTGCCAACAAATCACATTTTTCTGTATGTGCATACTGATCTCCGGTCGCAACCCAAGAACAAACTTTGACACAAACCTCCCCATATTACTTTTCTCAGGATTTTCTTGTCTGCTGTGTTGTTCAAACGGCTGTAACAATCATGTACTGATTATTTTTCCTCTTGAGTAGTTCTATTTATTTTCAGCCAATCAATGTCTCTTGATGGAACTTTTCCGTTTAAAAAGGTCATAACCTCATTGCATTTTGCTATTACCACAGGTGAGGGTGCACGAGTACACGCATCTCTCGGAGGTTCAGAACGTGGCCTTTGTACAGATATTTTACACGTAGCCCACAAATCACTCTGCACTACAATGGAAACTCAAATCTATCCACAAAATGTTTAAGATTTTATCAAATCTATCAACTTGTGTACACCACTGTGCAGGATTCTCTCTCAGTTTTAGAACATTGTTCATAAATGTTGCAAGATCACCTTTACTCCATGATACATGCACATACGCACCACTTGGTATTTCCCTCATGGGATAGGTAAATACTTCATCTTCTTCTGGGAGTCCTGGTGGTGGTTTACTATTTAAACTGCTGCATCTGATGGTTTATTTTTCTTTTCCTGGTTGTTTGCCCACTTGCTCTCTAATCTGTCAAAATCACTCCATTTGCAGATGCATTTTACCAATTATCAAATATATAATCTCTTGACATGGTCAAAATTGCTTCATTTTCCTAAAGCTTCTCTGTAATGGAACACTCTTTGAAAGATCCACTTCATATTTTCCTGCCAATTCAGTTAATCTGTCATGCATAGCAGCTGTGCACCTTGTGATTTCTTTACTCAAATATATCCGTTAATTTGCCTGATAATGATCCAAATGTGAAATGTCCAAACATCCCCTAATAATCTCCTCTAATTCTATCTTTTATTTCAGCACATCTAAAGGTTTTGCCTTTTCTTGACTAGCAGGTAGTCTCTCTGATCTCTCCACTCTCTAAGTCTCTGCAGTCTATTCAAAACTCCCATCCTCAAACTGTCCTGTTGCTCACTGTGCAATAGGTGTTGTAAAGACAGTCCTCCTTCCGTCTCTCAATAACTAAACATTTTGCTGTGGGCTACATTTGTCGTCATGTAATAAGCTGTCGTACTCTTCTATGGTGCCTCTTCGCCTTTCCTAACTGGGACTCTTACATCACCCCTCATCAAACCCCTAAGGGTATTTAAACATTTCATATTTGCAATAATTCCACAGTAAATGTGCAGTGATCAAATTCAAATTCAATGCTTTTATTCTGTTTCTAACTCAGCATACATCAATGTCTTTCTCCAATCCTGTTACAGCTTTCATATCCAATCTCCAAATACCACTTTCACAATGACTGACCTATGCCAGCGTGGCACTCTGCATCGTCATCAACCAATAGCAGTGCGACAGTACACCGATCAACCAATCCCAGCAAGTCAAGCTATAATGTATTTTCTCACTCCTCGCAGCTATTCACCCTCCTTTAAAATTTCCGCTCACACAAATTCTACAACTCTAAGCAAGCATAATAAACAAATCACTTTGTCTGTTCCACTAAAGAAAATCAAAGTACTTCAATCATACATAAATCAATCAGAAATAAAGTTTTAACATCCTCCGACTTCCTTATACTTACACACACGCACACACACATATGAAATCTCGACCAGCAGGAAATCACTATGGCTTCCCCTTTGCGCAATAGGTTCCACTAACACAAATCAATATTAGTATAATCACAACGGTATAGTCCCTATCTCAATTGCGCAATTTGATGGTGCCTCACAAATCTACACCACAAACTTTTGCAGACAATATCAACACAATTTCAACTGTTTACTTATCTATCCTGGGACCTTAAATACCTTGAGTCCAATGACCATTTAAAGTGCTTAAAATTCAGCACTTACTCCACTTATTCTTAAGCACAACAATAAGACAAAATCTCAATGACGACAATAGCGACACATGACCCTATTGATACTCACACCTTTACCACTGAAACTGCCATTGAAACAGCAAATCTTCAAGTTCTGGCTTTGGGTTAAGGACATGGCATTGCTAAACTAAGGCTAATTATTATTACAGTTCTTGTTTCATGATATGAACCATCCTCTGTTACCAACTGCTGGAGCATTGAGTTCCGCTCATCACTTACTTATCACCATGAACCCGGTGTACAGGTTGATGGATCTCTGTTGTCAGCTGAGACGTAAAGGTTAAGTTTTGATATATATTATTATTATTATGACTTTAATTCAGTCAATAAGAAGAGTAAAGTTAAGTTGAGTTAAAGGGTTTTATTTTCAAATCTTTTAGTTATTCAATATTTTATTAAAGTATTATTCTACGAGTTTTATCATTGAAGTGTAACATAATCAATCAACCAATATTAGGAAATAAGGTAAGTCACTTCACTATATCAAAGTAAAGCATAATGCAATAAATGTAATAAGCGTGTTCCTTAAACAAACGTTCCTTTTCTAAACTAAGTCAAGATTAAAGTGAAAAGGATTAAACATTTTAGGTCAGATACCCATGGAGAGCTCTGTTGAGAGAATTGAGCATCACCATAAAGCTTTAGCAGAATAAACTGGAAAATATTCTCAGTTCACTTAATAGCAGATCATGAAATATCTAAGACTTCTCATAAAGAGATGTCTGGGAAAGTCGGTACAGAGTCTACGCTCAGAGAGTCAGGAAAAGGGAACAGAATGAGATGCTGCTCTCTGTCGAAGGGAAAGGTTGAGTGAAAACTCTATTGGTCTGCTCTGCATCGGAAGTGTGGAAGAATCTGCCTAAACTAGTCTAGCAACATGCACTAATATAAACACATGTTTTCTATGTTGCAACATTAATATTCTTTCTTCTTCTTTTTGGTCAATAAGATTTCAGCATGCTTCTGAGAGCAGGTCTAATCCCCGTCTTCTCACCAGAGTACAATTGTTTCTTACCATGTGTCCCTGAATGTTGTGGCACAATATTCTGGTTTTGAAACAACGCCTTCCCCGAAATCCTCATCTCTGTCATCTGCATCTTTTGTGGTGTTACCCTCACTATCAGTCATGTAAAACTACATATGTCTATTCATTACCTAATAAACAGTAGCTTCCAAAATTGCAACATCTGCAGCAAAGAGAAGGAAACCAGCTTGCCAACTGCGGTCTAAGGTGAAAAACAAGCATTTCAGTATTATTGGGCCTTCACGCTAAAACATGCCATCTCCAGTTATGTCAGTTTTAGAATTAGTACTATTTTCCTATGTTATAGGCTCAAGGATTTAAGCATTGTTGCCTACTACAATTTTTGCATAAAACATACTTCACTTTTAAATGGGAACTCAGCACATTGTATTTAAAAAAAAGCATTTTGCAAATAATTAAGTTTGTGTTAGCATACCCGAGGGGATCTATAGCATTTCACTAAGCAAGGAAGGCCCCATACAGACATACCAGATTCTGCTCTGTCCATGCTGTGTATATTCCCCAAGTACCTCAATATCTTTACCCAAGTTTAAAAGAAATTCCGAACCTCCTCCTATTTATCTGATTCTTTGATGCCAAGGGTACCATCTATGTTCTTTATACATTTTATATATATCATGGCAGTTTGGGCACAAAACTGCTGGACTAAATTGGTCCCTGCTTTATTTCATGAATCATAAAAGGCCTGACCTAACCGAAGGAGCGTTTTATTTTCCTTTTTCATTCAGAGTACTCTCGATTGCCCCTGCAAATTAGTTACATTTCTGCAGGTGTTGATGGGGAAGTTTCGTTTGTCTAGTTTCTCATCAGCCCTAAGTCTGGTGTGAGTTTGTCCTAAACTTGCTGAGCTTACCTACATTTAGTGGCTATCCTGGACATCACCTTGGCCCTCATAGGGGCTTTAAAAGCATCCCATCTACTTGAGGGAGAAAAGCCTTCTGCTTTATTAAGGTAAAAAATCTCCTGAATTCTCAGAGCCAAGTCTTGCTTCAAGATTCTTTCTCTAAACAAGTCTCTAATTCTACAATTAGTTCCCAGGCATGCAGGTCTTTCCATCCCCCTGGTAGCTTCGACATGGGCCTGATCAGATAGTGAAATGTCTGAAAAATATCCCTGCAGGACTTTGTGCACAAGAGGAAGAAACAAAAATATATAATCAATGCTGGAGTAGGATCTATGCAAATGTGAGTAAAAGTTGAAGTTGCTTCCTACTGTGTTATGGACTTACCAGTGGTACAGTGCAAAACGTCCCAATCTTTACACGTCACTGAAACCTAAGTGCTAATGATTCCTGACATACAAAATGAATGTGCACTTTGCACATGAGTGCTAGGTGGCATAACAAATCATGCAATGTTGCGTTTGACACTGCTGTTGCAGGAAAGCTTTTACTGTGGAATTTACAGTTCTCATATATAATGTTTACTAATGTCAAAATAAATCCTTTTGAACATTTAACTTAGGAACTGTATTCACTAAATAAGAGATGCATTTAATGAAATAATTTAGAAATTGATTCATTGCAACTAATTGGATTTGCAGTTATAATGTGCACTACAATGCAAAGATGAAACTCTGTAATGTGTAATTGTTCCAAAACCCATCCTCTTTACTTCACTGCTGAAACACTGCCCATGATTCCTAAATGTGCACTGCATTGTCTGTGTAACTGTTAGGGATAACTTTCCTAGCCCTCAGTGATTGCTATCTTAGGAAAAGTTGAATGACTAAATGTATGTAATGTATGCATTAATGTTACATGTATGTACTTTCAACGTAGTTCGTATCTATACCTACTATTGTGCAGTTTGATTGCTTATTGTGTGATCTATGCAATATGAACTAAAAGTACTACAAATATATTATATTTGTATATGTCTAAATGTGCACACACATATTCAATGTGCATCATTGATTTAATGTCTTAAGTTAGCATTGTAGCAAAAAGCTTTATTTGTATTTAATTCCTTATTTTATTGTGCTCCTATATTCAGCTGACTTACTTTTCTTTCAGGTGTTCTCAGGCATTGTTAGTTTAGAATAGATAGATTTCTTCTAACAGCAATAGATGCATGCCTGAGAAAGGAATTTGAGAATGAACACATGAGAACCTGACTATGAGGAAGACTATTATGCCCTATTCTCCAGTGCCTGACAAAGACGGGACCGTGTTCCCATGTCCACTGTGGGATTTATCTCTACTGTTGCAATGTGCGACATGTGAATCCACAAAGATATTGAAACAAATACAATGGACTTCTGTTGATGATGCAATCGAAGGGGTGTTGCACTACAGACTTGTGGATTACAACTTATTGACCACCCCGCTGAACTGGGCCAGAGCCTCTTCAGACTTCCCCCTGAATCCTGCAGATAATTTCGGACTTTCCTTCCAGACTGTTTGCTGAACACTTTTCTGCAGACCCTATCAGAACCATCCTTGGACTCTTACCGAACCATTTCCTGCTTCCCAATTGCCCTTCGAATGGACTCTTTAAACATTCCCCTTTGGGCCAATGTTCTCCCTAAGTGTGGTTTAGACTTATTTTCAACCTACTGAAGACTCTTGACCAAGCTTCTGCAATGCTACTACTGGTGTTGCTAATACGCTTGTGTCTTATCTCTATTGTTTTCCATACAGCTATTTGATTACTGAACCCAGAGTATTTCTGTACCTTGGTCTGCACTTGAAAGACTTTGATTGTTAAATAATCGAAAGGAGTACATTAGGTTAGTATCCTAGCATCAGATTCTTATGCAATTGTTCTGTATTGCAGCAACCAAGCTCCTTGTTTGTTTAATTCTTGTTCGCCTAAACTTCTTTGGGAGGCTTGGTCTCCCTGTTGCCATCTTGTATCTCTAAAAGTATGGTCTTAAGAGTGATTTATTTAAAATTAATTACCAATTTGTAACTTGGCTACTGACAGTCCTCATTGCGTGGCCAAATTGGCTGCACTATTAATTGAAACTGAATATTGATCAGACAAGAAATTCTTACTCTATTTCCCCTCAGTGTGACATAAAGATCCATTGGAGGAACAAGATAGAAAGAAAGTAATTGGTTTAGTGATCCAGTATAGAAGATAAAACCTAAACTCCTCCTGTGGGCCCAGAAATGCTGGACCACCAGACATCTTCAAAGCCTCATTGTTCTAAGAGATGTTTCAGGTCCTTTGAGAAAACTTCATGATATTACTTGCAATGTTCGTTCTATTGTTCTATCTAGGAAAGAGGTGTGGCGCAGCGGCCAGGGTGACTGACTCCGGAACCCGGGGGCTCACGGTTCAATCCCCAGTGCTGGTGGCAGATTAGCCCAGCACCATGTGACTCTGGGCAATAACTTGCTTAATCTTCCCGACGGCCCCCAGCGCCTAGAGACCCTTACGGGTGATTGTTCACACTTTACAAACGTGGATTATTAAGGGTGAGGTCCCATTTGAAATTAAAACTGCAGCTGATAATTATTTCACCTCCCACTGGCTCAGTGAGCAGTTAATTAACTGTTTTTATGCGCAGGCTTTTCCCTGCATTGGGGACATAAACACTTACCTATGTGGTCGAAAAGTAATGTCTCAAAGTCTTCACTTCAAATATCTCACCTCTGGGTTCCAAAGTACTTTAACTGTCCATCTAAGAAGCTTCTTTCTCCGGGATAGCCGCCCCTAAAGTTTTATTGTGTGCTGACATGCAGAATTGGATCAGGTATTTCTCGTTGTCTCATTATAAAAAGGCCTGTTTGCAGCAGGTGGGTCTCCTGGCATCTGAGTCATATCTCAATGCAAAGTCACAGAACAAAAGTCTTTTGTTGGGAGAATCCCACCACCCCTGCCCGAACAACTCAAACATAGAAACGGTGAGATAACAAAAACTTGATAAGCTCACAGTTCTCTAGCATCTTAACCTGAGGTAGTGCTTCAGGGATTTGCTACCTTTGTTCTCTATAATTCCGCAACAGCATCATGGCTTAAGAGCAAAGTCTTGGGTGGGTCCCATAAATAAAGGTAGACCGTGAGCTTAGTTTATAAATTCCCCAACCCCTCGCCTCTTGGATTCATTTTTCCTGGGATCCACGTGTCACCCAGAGTGTCAACTCCAATTCTCAACTCTCTATCTTTCCACAGCATCCATCCAAAAGGCTGCCAGACTGGCCTTGGTGGCGTCACACATGTTCCAGACGCTATTTATTGGAACGGTTAGTATCAAACACTGCCCTTCAACTGTTTATGTAGATAAGAATCTCTGTCGCTCATTCATGGGGTATTTAACGTCAGAGGTCATCTTGTCATCTGGAGGCCTTCTGCGAGGCGCCTTTGCCACCCACACTCCTTCTCACTGATCTGAAGCTACAATCTCTTCTCCTGCTTCTGTGTTGGGTGCCCAACCCTACTCCATCACTTTGTATGTTTAGCTGCTAGTATGTTATGAGGAGAGCTGTACTATACTGCCATCTAGAGTGCTGACTAGATCCTTCCTTGTCAATCATGTGTCTGATTCTTTGTATGTTATCCTCCCTGTCTAATCAGTCTTTTTGTCTGCAAAAAAGTAACCTGAGTGTCAAAAGGAAAGATAAAAATGTGTCACCGGTGGTAAATGGTCATTTATCATGTATTTTGCCTACTGCATGTCGAAAAACGTGATGTCATGTTTTTGCCTTACTTTAATTGGTGGCCAACGTGTTACGCTGTCCAATGATAACATTATGTCTCCTCTTTCTTATATTCTTTGATCTGCCCACCCTACGGGGACTGTATACCACAGAGAGTCAATCTAATTTCTGCCAGTGAATATATCTTCTGTTCATGAGTGAGGAATTGCATGATCAAGTCATCACAAGTATTGCATACACATTTTTCAAAGGCCTGTATTTCAATAAACTTAATATACGTGTAATCTTAAGCTGTGGTAGTATTTCTCTTCTGTGACATGTGCCTAGTTCTGTGAGAATGGTCTGGACTTAAGTGATACATGCATATTATAAGTGCCTCAAGCACGTTAAGCATGTCTATCTGTGCACCGAACTCCTAGCTTTAAGAGGATCTGGCGTTCCGGCCAGATCTGCCAAATTTGGCAGTGGGGTACCAGGTTTGTGTCTTCGTGTCAGCTTAACAGCCTGTGGTTCTGGGCAAATAGCTTAACCTCCCCGTGCCTAAAAAAAAAAATTAATATGAATGTGATCTTTTGTTATGTAACTGGTGCTCATGTAAAGTGCTTCGATATTTTTGGGGCGATTTCACACTATATAGACCCGCAAAAAACAAAATATTGTAAATTTGGCTGATAGTCACCTTCACCTCTGTTTCCAAGCAGAAGTGTCTCTCCTATGCAGTTAATAAGCTGTGTGACACAATTACCTCCAAAAGGTATTAGTAAATATGTTTCAGGTTTGTGATTCCGTGTTTAACGTTCTCAATTCAGTTCAAAATATGCTTGCTCATTACTGAATATATGGAATGGAATTTTTAGGCCTGGGTGTGAAATTCCGCTCCGCTCGCAGAGTTTGCGGAGTTTTTCCCACTCCGCGCTTAGCGTAGCTCGTGGATTTCCGAAACCACAGAGCGGAGATTTTTCCTCACTTGTGCATGCCAACATTGGCGAGCAGGGAAAATCTTACTCCAGACCACCTCCCGGCGAGATTTCTCAATGCAGGTTGCCACAGATTGCCCCGACCACACACCGACCGCACACATCGAGAAACCTTCTGTTCGCATTAAGGAAGCTGCTGCTTGAGTAGAACATTTACTTAGGATGCAGAAGGAAGCAGCACCCTTTTGCACTGCGCATGGTGCCATTCGCGCAGATTTTCCAGTGTGGGAAAAACACCTGACGCTAAAAATCAATGCAAACGGTGCGACCTAACGCACTACATGGCGTGCTGACCTCCGCATAACGCTGCAGAGTTTTTGGGACACTTTGCGAACTCTGCCCAGGCCTACTAATTTTATGACAGACTGAAACATTGTCATAAGGAACATTTATCATGCCCCCTCGTCTGCATTGTTTTGAATAGTTCTACCTCACTTCTGAAATCTGTACTTTAATGCAGAGGTAAGGATAGTTTTTCCTGGTTGGATTACTGCCAGAAAGCATGCTATAGCGAGGTGCGGCCACACTTTGACACTACAACTTCAATAGTAAATGTATTAGGCTCTGTATTTTCCCACTGGGGCATGCTGTAGTAGAAGGGAGGGTCTCCCTTCTACTTACTGTATTCAGAAAAAGAGAGAAAAAAAGGTTTTTTTGCTACTTGAAATTTCGAAATGACTAAGTACTTAAACGATCGTTTGGCTGTATTTTGCCCTGCCTACCATGTTACCTTATAATTTGTTTTTAGCAAATATCACGTTTAAGGTTTTCAAGCTATGAGATTTCCTCTTTTTTGTTCATATCATAACATGCCTATTGCTAGTTTCCACGGCTGCCAAGCCATCAATCACACGTATGGATGTCAGTTTGTGGGCGTGGGATAGATGAGGTGGGGGATGCCTCGGGCTGTAGTCTGACATCTATCTCTTGATACTGGAATTTGTGGGAATTCCATTCTCCCCTTAACTCTCCAGCCACCTATGACTCCAATGACATCATTCCCCAGCCAAGGGGTGAAGTCTGGGCTTTTGAAAGCACTTTGGGGTGATATTTGTACCTAAAATGTATCATTCGGGGAGTGAAAGTAATCTCAGTTTACCAGTCTCTTTAACTAAGGCCTGGGTTGCTGTACAGGAAGGGGTAGTGCTAATGAAGTGATAGGTGTATTGTCACCTTTTACATCAGATTCACGCAGCATCGCCCTCCCTCTCTTAGCAGAGTCGAAAGATTGCACCTTAAGCTTTAGGTCAAGTTTTTGCCGCCTGCAATTTGATGTGGACGGTTTAAGCACTGCAGTTTATTGCCCCGAAGTTTATTGCCACTGAATCATTTTATGACCATTAGGGAGAAACCCCTTACGGGTTTGGTATGGGCCATACTCGCTGACATGGTAGCTCAGTGAGTTAATGCTCACTGATCAGTAACCAGGGACCTGTATATCAAAGGTTCCAATCCAGACATTTTCTAGATTCGTCCCTTGTGCGGTCGATCAATGATCATTAATTTGGGAACTGCCAGTGCCTCTTACACCTAATGTTTCAAAATGCAGTATTAAGACCTACCTAACCAAGCAGGACCGCTTAACTAATTAGCTAACTTCCCCTTTTGTTATAAACGCCATAGAATAAATCATACAAACTATAATAATGCTATGCACTCAAAAAGCTATTAATCAGTACAAATGGATATTGCTACTTGCAATAAAATGTTTTTCCTCTTCCAGCATCTACCCAGCTCACTTTTCTATCTGATTAGTCTCTTTTCACGAGTACAATGTGGAAAGCAGGAAATCTAAGATGATTTACAAAACCCTAGACTATTTCGATCAACTTCTCAATTTAATTTGCAGTGCAGTCCGTTTTGAGTACGACATTGGAGGGTACGCTTGGGGCTTGACCGGTGATTCATAACGCAGCTGTTTGTGTGCTGTGAGGGCTGAGGTGATGACATCATATGAACCCGCATGCTGGGAGACACACATTGCTCCTGGTCAAACAAAAAGTTAAATTAAAGCTGTTAGCGTATGTCAATATATCACCTACGGATTGTGTACCTCAGACCCTGGGATGGCTTTCCTCTAAAAAAATAAGGATGACCCCTTTCAATGATTTTGAATAAACGATTCTATGATTTTGACTGCCATTCGGGAGGATTGCTTCTTAAAATGAGATTCAATTCACATCGAATGACTGACTGACAGGCGGTGCAGATATGCTCTGAATGGACCTGCTCACATTAGAGCCAGTGGACACGGGTACCAATCGCAGCTGTGCACATTCCCAAAAAAGGTACTAAGTTCATAGTAAACGCATGCAATTGAACTGTACAATGTTGGCCTGCTTTGAAGTCTAATGTTCTGTTGCTACATAGCTATGTTTCATTCTACATGAATTCGAAGGCCGTTTATTGGCTGGAAGTTGTAGAAAGCCATTTCAGAAGCCCTTCTTTAATAATCAATAAAACAATGCATGATGAACGCTGTTGAAAATGTTACCAGTCCGGCCGAATCATCCCTATTTCTATTTCTTTTTCTGAACCATAATTTTGGTGGCTGTAGAGCTCTGTGCACCCCTGCTAACTGGTGGGAAAGTGACTGTGCTCCTCCTTTCAACATGGTAAAATTGGTACACTCCTGATATATGGCTTATTAAACTTACCTAAAAGTTCCTAGTACATGGTACTACATAGAACTTACATAGACAGCAAGTTAAATGTGACAAGTAGGCTGCTGCACTTGTGCCACCCACAGCAGTCATAATGGGAACATGACTGAAGGCTGCCACCAGTATCCTGGCCTAAAGTCCTCCTTTTAAACCTTAATAGGTAACCCCTATGTAAGCCTTACTACCCATTAAGGCTAGGTGCATGGTATTAAAAGTAAGATGTGTAAAAGCTAATGTCAAGCATGTCCTCACAGTCACTAGCACCTCAAAGCTATTTTCAAAGTAGCAGGGTTGACTGTTCCATTAGAAAGCATTGCAATACAATATTAAGCTTAATAAATGTTATCTCCACCTTTGAAACAACTTCAAATTTAATAGTTGGACTTTTCAGAAATATTTATTACAAACCCAATTCACTGGTGAAGTCGGATTTGTAATAAATTATTAGGAAAGATGACAAGTCAACTTTGTCCTGCCAAAGTCCCTGGATGCTAAACTTGAATTTTGCACTCTCTCTTCTGTCAGCCATTTTTTGGTATCCCAATGGATATAGACGAGATGTGAACTTGCTCCCAGGACAGGGACAAGAGGCCTTGGGTGTAGGAGGTGCAGTTGTGTCCTTGACAGGATAGCTTATGGGCTTGGCCGAAGTACTTGAATAACTTCAAAGAGGCCTACCCTATCACAAGCAGATGTAGTTAACATCCATACCTGTACCTTTCTTTTGTTGTTCCAGCTAGATAGGCCATCATCTTATTAGGCCATTTGATGACATCACAGTGTCAGATCTTGCTGGAGCTTCAAGACCTGCTTCACAGGTCTGCTGGGGGTTTTCTTATGACATTTGGGACGCACTACAAAGGAGGGAAACAGAATGCGAAAACAATTTATGTGTATCTACTGTCTGATTGCTGAATCTCAGCTTTGTCCTTCCAGACTTCTGTCTCTGAGACTGCTAGGAGTACAGGGCCTCCATACAACTGGAATTTAGTGTTAGATGTAATAGGATCTAGGATTAACACAATAAACATCACTCAGAGCCCAAGATTAGTGTGGCCGAAGATTATGGCCATATTGACAATGCCCAAAGTAGTAGGTTGGTTAGGGTGTCCCCATTGGTAATTCCCACCCACTGACTCATACTCAGCAAAAATGTTTCATCTTCAGACATCCACTTCAAAAAACTCTTGAATCCATGGAAGATCAGAAAAGGATTAAACCTGCTCTCTGAGACCTGAGAAGAGCCTACAAGATTGGGATGCTCTTTCTCTTGCAGCCAGAACAAAGAAGTGGACTCCAAGGGTCATTGGGCTGACCTCCTGTTAAAACTACAGGGACACAAGAAGCAACAAAAGGCCCTTTCCTACAGCTGACCAGCTGGAGGGGTGGCAACTGAAATCTGTAAGTGCCTCTCCTGAGGTTTTTGGGGGCTTTAGAAGGGTACTTCAGCGGGGGATTGGACGTAAAGGACTAAGCTCAAAAGGTAAAAATCTTTCACCAGGATGATCCTTGTTAGTGTAGCTGCCCTGTGCTCCATTGCTGTCAGTGTAAATTGTTCCTGGGTCCTTTTCTACTGCGATCATTGGCTATCATTGGAACATTGTGCTTCTTGGTGCTATTTCTAATCAATTAAAAAAATTCCCATCTCTGGTTCACCTTATTGGATTTTGGTGTAATTTTGTTTAATACACTTTATTCCACTTTTCTAATTCATTTTTGGATTTTATTGTTTTGCATTTTGACTTGATAACTGTTAGTACCGCAAAAATATTTTACTCACTGCCTTAATTTGAACCTGTCTGTTCTGTGCCATAACTGCCAGGGTGTTCAGCTCAGGTCAATTTAGTGACTTTAATGGTTCACCTGAACATTGATTGTGGTAATTACCTCATCTAATACCCCAAATTTTTACAAACAATATTAATCGGCAAAAGATGGGACTTTCAGCAATCACAAGCATGGGCCTTTTGCACAGAGGCATTAAGGTCTTTTGAGGGACACATTTTTTTACAACTAACAGCAATTCACAAATCAGTTCCTGGCAAGTACGAACTTATATTAACAATTCTCACTGAAGGGGCGAGAAAGCGTGTGTTCTAAGGTGTGATTTCCCTTCAAACTTTGGGTACACCTATACACTTGTATGTTTGTAGACTTTCCCACACTCCCATCTATCAATTTTCTGCCCTGCAATGGTCAGAAATTTACACTCGCACATTCCCTTTCTAGGACGGGAAGGGATATGTCTCCTTCCCAGACCTAAGTGTGTTCTCCATGGAGAAAAAAGCATATCCCTGCAGACGTAAAAAGTAAAAAAAAAGTGCGTTTGCTCAGGCAATCCTGTTCTCCTCTGTGGAGTTTTCCACTATGAACGACTGCAAGGGGAAAAGAATCCCACAGGGAAAGTCGCTCGACATTCCCAAGAAGACAGAAAGAAGCCTGTACCTGACAAAGTTTTACTGTCATGGTCCTAGGAATGTTTGTGAATCAAAAAAGTAGGACCATACATCATAGTGGGCATCTCTTCACATAATGTTCCTTCTTTTTTCATAAACCAGCCACAAATGTATGCTAACCACTTTTGAAAGTGCTGGGACACATTGTGTTCAGTGTCCTGAGAGGTTAATAGACAATCGAGTTCAACAGCAGAAATTAGATTTTCATGAAATGCTCACTGGTATCCTAAGTCTATGATTTAAAGTGGTAGGTGTTTATTGTCTGGTCAAGTAAAACCTTTACAATTTCTCCTAAAAGAAAAGTTATAGCAACAAGTCAATGATTTAAGACTAATTAAAAAAAATAACATTTCATAAAAACATCCGTGCATTATGCTAACATCAATGATGCAATTATCAAAATAATTGTTGTCCAATACAGTACATTGATAAGGGGTTTCAGCCTTTCGCTATATTGACGGAATTTCAAATGATTTGCTCATACTGTCCTTTTTCGGATCCTGAGAATGTTTTGGAAGGAAAGAAAATCAAGAAGACTTAAAATGTGATAAAACGAGTACTCAGTTCTCAGTGGAGGGGTAAGTGTGAAATTGTCAGTTGCTTAATGGACGGCTGCAGCAGTAAATTCCTGTTGACTGATTGCTGGAGCTTTTGTTGTGAGGGGCAACCTAAATATATGTTTTTTGCTGTGAGGAGTCACTGGAATGTCTTTTTTTTGCAATGATGAAGTATTCAGCGACCAAGTTTCTCCCCTACCGCTTCCATGAATTGCACAAAGCGGCACGCTAGCTGAACGTCTCCACCTCCAAGGCTTGCCATCACGGTTGTCTACAGGTTCTTATCCCCATCCTTACAAAGACTGGCTTCAGTAATTGACGTGGTTCAGCTTGTACTTCTCAATACACTTCCATTGGCTCCCTCACATAAACAGCATGTCACCTGACCCGGCGTTCGTTTCCAAGGGGGAAGGTGCGGCAATAATGGTAAAATGCCCATTCGGAGATGAAGATATTTTTCTTTCTTCCTCCTATTGAAACCTACACCTAGGTAAGGTTGAGGAGAAGACTTGACATAGCTTTGCACAACAAACCATCCATGGGTTCTTTCTGTGAGTGCCACCTTGTCTTCTAATAGGGATATTTTTTTCACTGTCTTATTTACAATTTGTTTAAAACAATGGTAAGACCCTGAGGCTGCCCAAAGTTCCTCCAGGCCCAGGTGCTCTTTTGATGCTATCAGATAGCTAATAGCTAGGCAGTACCTCTTTCGATGTATTTCGTTCCATAGGTCGGAACTCAATGTTCCTGCTTCGGCCCTTTTAACCCTGTACCAGTTCTTGGCACAAGCTCCTTTGCTGGCTAAATCTTGCCTTTGTAGGCCAAATTCTAACCTTATTTGGGCCGGTGAAACATACTTAGGTAGATTAAAAATCATTCTAGCCGCTCTTGATACAGTGCTGCCTAATATGGCCGCATCTCTTCCCCTCAGGCACTCACTCGCATAAGTGATTGCCGGAATAAGCTTTGCTTGCCAGACTTGTAAAAGTGGAGTAAGATTTGGGCCAGTGGTTTTATGTTTAAAAGATTTCATTGCTGCAGCAAAAGAGTTGCCTCTTCTTTTGATAGCATATTTTTGTGAGATAAGTGTGCCTCTATTGTCTATTAATACTCCTAAGTATTTGTATTGGTCGACTACTTCTATTGGTGAGTTAGCCAGGTGCCAGCAGAAGTTAGAGGTTTTCTTTCTTGGATGAATCCTCATTACCTTCGTTTTGTCGTAGTTGATGATTAAACCATTGTTTGCTGAATATCTACTGGTTGTATGTAGTAGATGTTGAAGGCCAATGGGGGTTTGACTAACCAGCACGAGGTCATCTACATACAGGAGGTTGGAAAGTGGAAACCCTCCTATTTTTGGCGCATGTGAGTTACAGATTTTCAGTTCTGACGATAGATCAGACATGTACACGTTGAAAAGTGTCGGCGCCAAGACGCACCCTTGTTTGAGCCCCATGGTTGTTGGGATTTTCCGAGACAGGAATTTACCACCTCCTAGCTTGACTTGTACCCACGTATTTGTGTGGAGAAGTATTAACTGGCTTAGGAGAGCAGATGCTATTTTTTTAGCCTTGAGTTTGTGCCATAGTTTGCTCCTGTTGATTTGATGAAATGCTGACGAATAGTCAATGAAACACATGAATAGAGGGTGTTTTGCTGCCTTTGCCCCGTCTATTATTAGGGACAGAGGCAAGCATATGTGTTGTTGTTCCCATGCCCTTGCAGAAGCCCGTCTGATTTATGGGTATAATTGTTTTTTCGTCTGTCCAGATAATGAGGTCTTCCAGAAGTGGGCCAACGTAATATTTCGCCTCGACATCTATTAAAGCCACTCTGCATCTGATCAGAATTGAAATGAGGCAGCAGATAAGAGGCCCCAGCTTCCTCTGTCAAGTGTGAGTTGAGTCTTGGGGCGTTCGGATTGGCTAGGCTATTTATTGTGCACCAGAATCTTGTGCTGTTGTTTGATTTTCAGTCATGCAACAGTCTAGCCCACAGGTTATCGTCCGAATTCCTTTTTGCCTGCCAGATTATTTTTTTCCTTTTTGCTTCGAGTTCCGCTAGCTCCCTTTGTAAAATGTGGATCCTGCCCTGTACACTGAAGCCTGCGTAATGTTTGTATATTGTTTTCTTGAGATTGCGAAGATTTGGAGTTTTAGTGTTGAGAAAATGTTTGTCTTGACGATGATTGAAAGTGGGTCAAAGTCATGAGGCCAGGCTTTCTAATTGTGAAACTCATAAAATCTGTATATCTGTAGTAGCATCATGAAAACATTCATTGTCATTCATGTGTTCATATTTCAATGTTAAATGAATTGTGACTGCCTTGTGACAAAGTCGTAGTTGTTTTTTTAAATTGCATGCCACATGATTTGCGATTAACATATGTAGGGGTAGCTTAGATTTACTCACCGATGGACTTTAAGAACATGGGAGCCCCGTTCAAATGTCTTACTGATACCACCTTTACCCAAGATGGAAAAACAGTTAAAGACACTACAGATTTGGCATTTCAATAAAAATAAAAGAATATTTCCTTTTGTATTCCCAATTGACTGTTAAGGCTTTATCAGGCCATTAATAATTTACTTCAGGTCCCATCTGGCACAGTGCTATCTGTGAGAAGATACCATGCCAAGTCAGGCAAGTAGTCCCTCTTTCAGCCTCTACAGATGTCCATAAAATTTTGAAAATGTATGAAGTGAAACCTGCTCGTAGCCCTTTACCCCAACTATGCACAACATCTCGCCTTATGTCGAGGTTTGGCACTGACACATTAAGTTAATTTCAATTTTTAACAGACACAGTGAATGAGACTCCATTAGGGAACTTACAGCAGAGGTCCAAAATCCAGAGGTCCAAAACCAAATAAGTGGTGGTTTTAGGGGGTCAGAATATGCTTTCCTATAGTATCAAAACTTAAACTGGTCCCATTTTAAGTACTAGCTTCCCTAGAATTTAACTTGCATTGTTCGGCTAGAGGATATGTCCCTAATTACCTATATACCTATTTATCTTCTTTCTATAGTAGCCTGTAATACAGCAAAACTCACTAGCAATGTAATAATGTAATAGAGATGCTGTAGCATTTACTGGGCCCAAAAACTATGGATGGGGATTTTAAAAATAAATCTACCACTCTCTAGGTCATCTAATTGACCATAGTGTGGGTCAAGAAGGGTTGGATATAAAGGGTCCTAACATTAATCCAATGAGGACCAGGAATTGGACAACTGAACTACAAATGTGATATTATGCTCATATAGATTACTATCAAGACAATACTATAAAGGTGTAGGATTATCACTGCAAGCCCGAATCTCCTTAAGAAATGTAGGCAAGCCAAAATCATTCACACCAAGAGTTCAGCTAAAGCTATACAGAGTAACAACATTAGAATGTGGTGCTCTGAGATCTCCCTAATATGATCTCCACTAGTCATTAGTAAATCCGAATTAGAAATGCATGTTCACTTATATAAGGACAAATCATGACAGCTTAGTAAAATTAGTACATTTAGTTTATCAAAAATGTAGGAAGATAAGTGCGTCAGGTAATAAGACACAATTAATAAAGGTCAAATAAGTACCAAAAGCTCAAGAGTTCAGAAAGGGACATGAATTTGCCAGTTCGAGTAATCCAGAAGGAAGAGACCACTAAGCACATATAGCACATGCATCAGTTCGGGAAAGAAGCGAGATGAGTCTGCATCAGGCACATGTTTTTGCCAGGTAAGTTTTGTAAATCTCTGTTAGCAGTTCAAAATCAGCATGCATGCAGAACTGCCGACATCCGTCACCAGAAGGTGCATCCACGCAAATTGCTGTAATAATGCAGAATGATCAAAAGCCCGCAAATCTGTTAAATCAGACGATATTATGTTCTTAGCGTTTCCGGAGGTGACACTTCCTGAAATCACAGCGGTACAAAAGGGGGTGGTGATGGACGGAGCATCAGAACCAATCAAACACACACACCCAGTCAACAGATCTGGGTTTGATCCATCACCGTTCTTTAGCCCACTCTGCCACCCCAGTTCAGACATGGCCATATGCAAATCAGTCTGACCCTGTGTCTCATGGGAACAGTCCAGCCCGAACTGCCAAGCCATGCCTTCCCTGGACCGGAAACAAGCTTCCTAGGACCGGTTTCTGGCATTTCAGCCGTCTTCAGCCAGGCTTGCTTGAATCCAGTGGCAAAGTGAGCAAGGGACTCACGTCTGAGCATACCCTGCCAACTTATGGCGAACAAAGCGGTACAAAAGGGGGTGGTGATGGACGGAGCATCAGAACCAATCAAACACTCACACCTAGTCAACAGATCTGGGTTTGATCCATCACCAATCTTTAGCCCACTCTGCCACCCCAGTTCAGACATGGCCATATGCAAATCAGTTTGGCCCTGTGCCTCATGGGAACAGTCCAGCCCGAACTGCCAAGCCATGCCTTCCCTGGACCGGAAACAAGCTTCCTAGGACCGGTTTCTGGCATTTCAGCCGTCTTCAGCCAGGCTTGCTTGAATCCAGTGGCAAAGTGAGCAAGGGACTCACGTCTGAGCATACCCTGCCAACTTATGGCGAACAAAGCGGTACAAAAGGGGGTGGTGATGGACGGAGCATCAGAACCAATCAAACACTCACAACCAGTCAACAGATCTGGGTTTGATCCATGACCGTTCTTTAGCCCACTCTTCCACCCCAGTTCAGACATGGCCATATGCAAATCAGTCTGACCCTGTGCCTCATGGGAACAGTCCAGCCCGAACTGCCAAGCCATGCCTTCCCTGGACCGAAAAAAAGCTTCCTAGGACCGGTTTCTGGCATTTCAGCCTTCTTCAGCCAGGCTTGCTTGAATCCAGTAGCAAAGTGAGCAAGGGACTCATGTCTGAGCATACCCTGCCAACTTATGGCGAACAAAGCGGTACAAAAGGGGGTGGTGATGGACGGAGCATCAGAACCAATCAAACACTCACACCCAGTCAACAGATCTGGGTTTGATCCATCACAGTTCTTTAGCCCACTCTGCCACCCCAGTTCAGACATGGCCATATGCAAATCAGTCTGACCCTGTGTCTCATGGGAACAGTGCAGCCCGAACTGCCAAGCCATGCCTTCCCTGGACCGGAAACAAGCTTCTTAGGACCGGTTTCTGGCATTTCAGCCGTCTTCAGCCGGGCTTGCTTGAATCAGTTCCTGAAATCACCTCATCTGGTCAGACCACTCAGTCGATTGGTCAGTTCTAAAGGAGTGTGTCTCAGGTGACATAAAAAAGACACAAAATGTAGAGATAAAGGTAGGACAATTATGCAGTCCTTAAGCCATCCAGTATGTGAAACATTTGAACAATGCTGTTTTAGCCAGAGCCTAAGTGAGAGTTCGAGAGAACAGTTCCCAGGCACATGTCCTGAAATGGTAAAAAAAATGTAGCAAATAATTTGCACAGTACATGAGATATCAGTAAGAAAAACACTGTTGCACATAATTTGTTATTCTGAGGAATACTCTCACGAACAGTGAGCTTAGTGAAGCAGAAAACATCATGAATTCATTAAGGCACATATTAATTTAGGCTAATATTACACAGAATATATAGATTTATAAGCATACATTCTTAAGAGAACATGAAGATATCATGATTTTAGCATAACTTTGGATGCACTTAGGATCATTTAGTATGATTATAATTTATATGTGTCAGTTTAGGGTATAAATAATTTATTTGTAAGTACCAACATACAACATATAAATACATTTCAGATTATACATTTAAAATGTATTTTCACACTAATAAGATTGATATATGTGTGAAGTATATTCCCTATAAGTTTTACAGAAGCATTGTCAATTAGAAATGTGTAGCACGTACTTTTCTTTTGTCATGTATGGTGCACACGGTTACACACACAAAGAAATGGATTTTCGTAAAATTCACTATCATAATCAGGATTATTCATAATATTTGGTAAATCTCATTAGTTATTTGTTCACATAAATGATGTTTAAATATGATTAGAGATAAACTTTAAAATGCAAGAGTTCACCATTCACACATTAATCAAATATAGTTATTTTCTTTATTAAATCACAATCTATATTAATCAATGAATTTTATCACCTAGTCTAAATCTTTTTCTGCATGCTTTTTATGATTCAGTACTTAAAAATCTTTGTTTTCGTCATCTTTTCTCTAACGTGTATTTGGTGCCCGTTTATTTATTTTTCTCTCAGAAAGTGTCATTTTCAGTTTCTACTGTCACTAAATGTAAATGTGTTTTCCTCTCCAATATGGGTGACCCTGGATGTCAGACTGTGCCCAAAGATTTCAACTGTCTCAAATACTGGAGTCTTCTGTTGTTAGACTTGTTTAGCTATATTTTCAAATATATTGCTTTGATCTGACTCATGTCTACACAAATTTAGTAATAGAGAAAATGATTCCTCTGTTTTCCTAATACACAGCTTAAATGTTCAAAGACTAGTTAAACACGTTTCTACAAAAGGTGGTGTTCATTTGCCCTATTTGTAAGCTGATTAAGCACTTGCTTATATGCTTATATGCTAATATGCGGATTGAGAGCATACTAAATAGAATATGATCCTTAGATATGTAAAAAAGTCACACTTTGTTAGAAGTTGGCTTGGAAAGGTGCATTTTGTGGGTTGAAACTCAGTCAGTCAGTAAATACATTATTTGGTCAAATAAAGCCATAAAAGTACAATATATAAAATCAAACAACATCACAGATATCCTTTAATGCAAACAGCATGCAGAAATGCATTGATCAGATCAGAATCATGGTACAAATCCATTAACAATACAGCTAAAACAAAATGTTTCTTCTGGTAAACAGCTAAAACCAAATGGCACAAGATAAACAACGAGAAATTGACTTCAATGGTCACCTAAAAGAGTTAAGAATGACTAATCGAGTGTCTGGAAACCTTTACATTCCTTATGCTGATCAAGGACCTCCTTATCATTTAGATGGCTTGCCAAACTAAACTGGACACTGCTACCCAGACATCTAAAGAGTGTAATTGTTGTACAAAGAACACAAGAATGGTCTACACTGCCTGAAGTTGTGGTTTGATAACTTTGGTTTAGTTAGCCTCCTTGTTGGATTATCATAAAACCTACAGAACAATAAAACGTACATAGTGCATTGTATCAAATTCCCATCACATGGGCAGTTTGATAAAGCTCTGGACCAATCATTCCATCTACGTAAATTCACAAGGTAATGGGCCATATTAAGTCTGAATCGTGTTAACACAAACCTGTGATGTGAATTTTTGCCAAGAATGTCACAGTTAGTCAACCATTTCATGAGAACATTAAAGATATGGCGCTTCTCAAAGCACCCTTTTGGAAAAATTAATTTTAAAACAGTTTCATGGTGAAAGAAGAGTGCACAATAATTATGTGTGACTTTCAAACAACAACTCCCAGCAACACTTAACAGTCTCATCTCAGGCAACTACGGCTATTAAGAGGAATTCCACTCCAGCCACCATGCTTAGTATTACAGCAACTTCTGGAATTGGAGACTTCCTGAAGTGCAGATCTGCTCTCTCCTCTGCCATTTTGTTTGGGTGCATCTGTGCTGTATCCAATCAGAGTACCTTTCTGAAGGTTAATTCATTTGCACACGTCCGTGCAAAAGAATTCTCAAACTTGTTCATTGCTCAGTGGCAAAGGGGTGAGAATAAAGACCCCAGTGAGGTCCATTGACTGAAAGTTTTTATAGTAGCCATGGCCCTGACTAAAAAATGTATAGTGCTGGAATTCATGCTTGGAGTGAAGAATGGGCAAAGGTTCTACATAAACTCATTGAATTCTAACAAGCTTGTTACATTGCAACACAACTTGAAGTTATCTATGTCTCCTATGGACTAGTTCCTAATCTCATTCATGAAAACTGAATCTTCGGAAGAACCTTCCATACTTACATGTAAATAGAACTATAGAACCACTATTGTAGTGAACTGGAAGAAACTTTCTGTTTTAGATATGAACTTTAAAGTCTACAACTTGAATCCCTGAAACACATTGTGTCGAACTGCATGAAAATTGCAGTAATACTTCTCCTCTTAATCAATATAAGAATGCAGCAGGCATCCAGTCATAAATAGTCCAGTTACTGGAGTTTCAATTCTTATTGGAGGATGGTGTGTAGGGTCTGAGTTACTTAAAGTAATTGCAGGTTCTAATTCTCTCCCCATGCCATTTCAGATTATATTCCGAGATGCACCCTTCCTAACAGATTGCCCTCTCTTGGCCCGACAACATCCTGTTTCGTCTTCCCAGGAAAATAGCAGGAATCTGGTGCTGCCTGGAGGTGAGACCCTTTTGAATATTGAGCACTCCAGAGGATTGATTGAATTATAACTATTTATTATTTTCTCCAAATATGCTTGTAAACCTTTATTATTTGATAAGATGTAATGAAAGGTAACACTCAGCTTGTGACACTCACTGTTTTATCTATCTTCCTCAAACATATGTAGATATAAGGATTTAAAGTCACCTTTGCTGATCTTATTTAATGACTCATGGTCCCTATACAATTCTGGTCTAGCCAACCTTTCACAATGGATCCTAATATATCTCAACCAGGGTATTTCTGAGGCTGAGTCCCTGGTTAAACAATCTTGGACAATATGTCTGTTAAACAAAGCCTCCGTTTGTGTCCAAGTCCTGTGCTACAAAAGAAGAGGACAAAGCTTTATAAGATTTGCTAAAAATCTCACGCTTGCTTTCCTATGCCAAATATATGTGGAGCAGCATGGAGGTAATTACAGATATCTTCTTAGGCAGGAATTTTCAAATATCTGAAGGTTAGTGGAATTGGAATAACCCCAGCCCCATAAGTAGCCCTTGAGAAGCACTAGGCTGGGTAATAGCCCCATTTCTATTAGAGGCTTCATCCTTAATTCAGTGGAGAATCTGGATAATGCAGTTGTGGCTATTTCAAACTGATGTCTCCAAGCAGTTGTCAACTGCTTCCACGTAACACAGAAGTAAAATTGAACTACATTGAAAAATATTCACCCTGATTTAGTTGGATGACATTTTCTGTAAAAGGGTGATGTTTACATGAGCTGACCTGAACTGGACCCACATGTAATAGTGAAGGATTTACTAAAGTTATATTTGAGGGCCAGATCGTACATGAAACCAACAAAGGAGGTCAATATTCGCTATAGACATTGGCTGTACGAGCCATCAATTCAGCGTCATCAGCAAAGAAGGGGGCCAAACCAGGTGATGTCCTATCTGTGGCATGGTCTTGCACCTATCAATAAACACCCTCAACCAAGCTTCAACTTTTTGGGGATACCCATAGATGGTAACATTCTAAGAGGGTGCATTGAATTTGGTTCTCAATGCTTGTAGCTTTGTCCTCAAATTACACTATTGCATGGTCAGAATGGTTTATAGGGGTAATAGTAGAAACATTGAGGCATATTTACTAATTTTCCATGTGTGGCTTAGTAAATCACAGAAAAGTTTGTGTTGTCTTGCAACGACTTGTTTCACACTAGGACAATGTAAGTCCTTAGTAAATCTGGGCCATAGTTATCTAACACATTGAAAGAAACTATCATTAATCCAATATGTGAATATTGTTAATGAGGTGCAGTGGAAAAAGTATAATGGGTACATTGGTTGCTGAGAGTCCATTAATACTAACATTTTCACCAAATCTTTATTGCGAAGTCTAGACCTTTTCAATATAGAGACTGTTCCAGCTTGCTAATTCTTTTGTGAGTTTTTTAAACAACCTGAGTTAATCCACATTAGGAGTGTATAGGGAACAAATAGTGAAGAATTGTTTTCCACTCCAAGCCTGTGTTAATATCTACCTGCCTACCAATTCTGATTTGGATGTATCTCTGTGCATTTCATGTTTAATATCGGAGTAGAGTTGCTGCTAATGAATACCCCTCACCTTGAATAGCTAACCTACCAAAGACCATCAATTTCAGTAATTTGTTGGCAACATTTTTAACCAATTAGGAGTCCTGAAGGCAAAATATGTCTGGGGAGAAATACCTAATTTCCAGTAACAATAACAATGGTTTACCCTTACAATTCAAGCCCTTAACGTTCAAGCTATTTGCTTTATTAGTTACTAGATTACGCCTAGCTAAGACAATTTTTGTGATAGTTTGTGTATTTGAAAACAAGTCCTCATAATAAGTCAATATATGTTTGCCTGCCTCACATACATTCAACCCACCTCCTGTGCTTTAAATCAACTCATGTGTCCTGCTGGATCGGGGATTCTTGTATCTCAGTCATTGAGTTTAATCATTAAATAACTCCCGGCATTCGTTGTATGGACCTTTGTTCATTGACAAGGAGAAATGGTAAGGAGCAATCATTTTCTTCAAACACCATCCACAATTAAATCCATTTGGTACTTTAAAAGAGTGTTGGTGTAAGTTTAAGCATTTTATTAAAAAATTATTTCAAAATTGATTTATTCATTTTGTAAATATTAAATTTAGTCATCATTATTACAGAATTAAATAATGTATTAGTCAATATTTCAAAACAAGGTAAAATGCCACATAATTAAGAATTACAAATAAAATAGGGAAAATACAACAAGTGTGCTCCATAAAGGAACTCCCTAATCTAAATTGATTGGGGTTTAGGCATAAAAGAGCAGTTATTTCAATAAGCAACTTAAGTTGTCAGCAAAAGCAATCCAACGGTAGAGTAATGGTGAGAGAATGAAAATGCATAGCATGAAGCCTTAGCACTTAAGCGATGGAAAAATTGCAAAGCTGGAAAGGATTCTCAGCTATAAATCAGCAGACATAGCTAGTCTCTGAGTGAGAAAAAGAAGGGCTCAGGTGGGTACTCTTCTGGTCAGTCCTGCTCTGACTAAACTAAGGAGCACACACTAATATCATTCTTCCAAATCATGTTTGGACCAAAGCTTGCAGTCCCCATTTCCACTAAGCAATCAATCCTCAGAAAATTCTGGGAGTAGTTTCTCACATCTTCTCTATGAAGTACAGAATCTAAACCTTGGAATGCCAACTCACTAACTAACAAAAGGCTTCTGGAACATTACATCATCTGCAGTGGAAGAGAAAGCATATTTTGCAAGACAACAGTTTAAGTGCCCTCTTAACCCTAGCGTGTAAAGTCGATATTTAATATGGCATCAGTAGTCAGGCTAACTTATGTTGGTACATTACATTAATTCATGTGTGTGCTTTCAACGTCTAATTATGATTACCTAATACAAATTTGCATTCATTATGCATGTGTTATTCAGCATACAAATATGCACATTTCAGTTAAATGCGTTTTAATTTACAAAATGACGAAATTCGCCCCATCACTCCCTTCAAATCGCCATGCGTCATACAGAGGGCATGCCAGCCAGGTCAAGGGGAGGCAGGCTGAGAATGAGCAGTCAGGGGCCTTTATCCAGACTACATATGGTTCCATGCCATCAGTGGCTGAGAGTGGCATGTATGATTGCATAGTGACCATATTGACTGCTTTTATTATCCTAGCATTCACTTTATGTGAAAAATACCTGTTCTTGATCATCTTGTTATAAAGAGATCTTATGTTACCCGTGCTTTCAACAAGACTGCTCAGACCCAAATCTAGTAAGATGTTTTTGATATCCTTGAGCCACGGGATGACTGAGTCAAATTTTAGGAAACACTTTTAAACTCACATCTGAAAGGCTAATGAGTCTACAACTCATAGGGATGTGGGGGCACCTTTTTTAAATATAAATTATATATTGTTTTGCAAACATGTCATTTTGGACGTTTATAATTTTATAACTGTGTACTGATAATTGCCTTGTGGGAAAGCTTATACAGAAAACAGTAGACTTGAGTTGGTTACGAAGACAAGCCAATGATAAAATTTACAGATGCAGTAGGCCTGGAAAGCACACATTACAACCAATAGACCTTTAAGGATGTATTGTTATTGCACTGCCTTAAAGCCAGTAGAGAACAATTGTGCTACATGAATACTCACCAGCTACTGTGGTAGACAAGGGTTTTGGTGATGGTGAATCTCCACAGTCCTCCTGGCCACTTGCTTGCCACTCATTTAATCTGCATTGTGCTGTGGCACTATTTCTAAACTGGATGAACGTCTTGTAATGGCATGACCGTTACGTATCATTATTTTACCCTTCCAAGACAGCTACAATGTTTAGAAGCTCTTTGTGTTGTCCACTCTGGATTAGAAAAACAGTGGTACATTCTGGATCAGTACAACAGTGATTTACTTCAGCATTGAAGATAGCCACTAAGTGCAATGTTTACTGAACTGCCATATTGGAATGTTTTTTTGCATACTATATTGTTTGGGTTGCTTTTTACACTCACATTAGGAAACACATTGCTTCTTTATATAGAAAAGTTTTGGAGCTTTAAAACACTTATAAACTATGTACAATACAATAGATATACAAGATACCTACCCAATGCTATTTTTAGTTTTAGTTTTCTGTTTCAAGCATTGAACACCAAGGTTAGAGGGTGATTATTTTTTCTATTTCCTGAGTGCAAGGATGAATGAGAGATCACATTCATGTTGTTTATTGCATGTCTAAACTTTACACTGACTGATGTAATAAGAAGTTATAAGCAAGACATATTGTCATTGCCAGTGCTTGTAACACTTTTGAATCATTTTTGTGAGAACAACTTGTAGCTTTTATTTCTGTTTCAACTGTACTAACTTTACTGCTGATTCTTGTTCTCAATACCTTTGAGAACAAGAATCAGCAGTAAAGTTAGTATAGTGTTAGTACTGTGTTACCTACACAGAACAAGACCACACACTAGCAAAGGATTCAAGAGGCTTGGTATTTTTTAAAAGATGCTTTGCCCATGTGAGTCAAATCAAAAGCTTTTGTCCGATGCGAGCAGGTGCTGAATAAAGCCTAATGCAACTGACATTCAGCTTCACTAAAATCCACCACTGAACAAGCCTCTTTAAGTAGCAGATTTTCTGACCAGAAACGGCATCACTCCATTCAGTGAGTGCCACGATCTACAGGCACCAGGGTGCAACTTTGAGGTAAAGCTTGACAGGACCTAATTCCAACCAAAAGTGACAAGCAGATGTCTGGAGCACCTTGAGGCCTGTAAAGATCGGCACGCTCTAAAACTTGAAACTGCCGCCAAAAACCATCAAATGTGCGAGGCAAAAGTTGATTTTTTTTTAACATATATAATAACTAAGGAAATGCCATAGTGTGGCAGTGTTAGATTTAACCTATGATTGTGGATTTATTTACTTTATGCACTTTACAATACTTGACTGACTTTCTGTTTTTCATTTGGAGTATATGTTCCTGTATTAGTTTTTAGTGCGATTGAATTTTTGTTTGCCTGTCTTTGTTTTGAAGTTTATTGAAACGGGGCATTTTGAAGTTGTTTGTGCTTCTTAAAAAAATAAATATAAATTAGAAAGTTGTTTTTAAATAGCAAAAAAAAAACGCTCGAACTATGTCCGTTGAACTGTTTTTGTCTTGCAAACCCATCCCTAGGAGCTCAGACTGACTCAAGATCTTCAATAGAAGGAGCTATCCAAACTCAGGCGGAACCAACCCCTAGCTCCTGGGTGTAGAGTTAGCTTGGCAAAAAAAATACAAAAAACAGTTGAATGCTAAAAGAAAAAAATGAAATGTAATACAAATGTATTTTAAAGAGAATATGGTCAGTGTTTTGTAAAAAGGTAGCTGTTATAGCCAGCAAATAAATGTTTTGCTGCTCTCTTTCCTTACAAAACTTTACAACTGCATAGTGGCAATAAACAAAAGAAAGAGAAAATTAAGATACCAGAATGCATAGTGGAATGTTGTTGGCCTAAGTCCTAGATTTTCTCTGTGTCTCCAGTGAGTTGACAGTAACTTTTGCAGGACGTTTCAGGAAACGTTCTTATTGACATCATGCAGCACTGAGTGGAAAAGAATTACCATGGGAAAACGTGGGGCCTAGTTCAACAGCTTGTGTAACCAATCGTCTGACATTCTAAGTGCTGATGGAGTTTGCAGAAAGGTTAACTTTTCTATAGTAGGGCTAAAATGTAATAAATTTTGCTTTAACTTTTGACTTATGGTCTCCAAGGCTCTATGTCTGAAAATGAAACTGTCCTTCTAAACAAAGCTTTGGAAAATTATTTACATGGTATATATTGTAAATTATGAGAGATTAGGCAGTATATACACTCGTGCTTTTCAAGCTATTTATATGTTTATTTCTATTAATCTTTCCTCTCTTACCTATTTACTTTTTTAGTCTGTGTCTCATTTGGTTCATCGATAAACAATGAAGTTCTCCTATAGCTAAAGCAACATTCTGCGAGTGTGGAAATCATATAAAAATTTCGAAAAGTAAGGTTACCTCAAAACTTACTTCGAGAACTTGGCATTTTCACACCTTCCTAAGTGAATTAATCTTTGCCATCGTATTAGAATGGAGCATCACACAAAATAGTCATCATTATTTGCATTTGATGATAAGCCAATAAAGAGTGTTTTGGTGCCGTTTGAAAAGTTTTAATTTCTGTTTACGAGGTTAGTCGGTATTTTTGTTCTTTTTATTCAGATTAGTCAAATAAATACAATTACAGACATTTTCGAAAATAAGTTTTGTTGGAACAAGCATTGAAAATAACAGCGTATTCCATTCAGAATTTAGGGCCCGGTTAGGATGGCGGTGGGACCGCCACCGACAGCCCATCGGTGGTGGTCCCACCGCTATCGGACCCATCACATCCGCCTGCCATATTTCAATGGCGGGCGGATGTGTGGCAGTCGGAAAGACCGACCGCCACGCATCCAACGGGCATCCAACGCATCCTTGAGACCGCTGGTGCAGTGGAGGGCTCATAGTCCCTACAATGGTGGCAGTGCCTACCAGGCACCGCCGTAGGGTTTACGATGTCCCTTTCTGCCCACCTGTTCATGGCGGTTAACCCGCCATGAACAGGCAGGCGGAAAGGGACTTTGGGGGCCTGTAGCGGTCCCCCTTCCTCCCTGGCCCTCAGATATGGACACTGGGGGGCACCTATGCTGCCCCCTACACATCCGTGCACCATGTGGCAGGCACCACATGGTGCCTGCCACGTAGTGCAGGGATATGTAAAGTGTCCCATTTTTGCATTGTGGAGGGTGCTGCAGCCAGCAGCACCCTCAGCAATGCAAAATATAGGCATTGCGATGCAATGTAATGCTTAGTGCAGGACCTCCGACAGCCTGGCGGGTGGTCCCGTCTACGATAGGGTGGTGGGTGGACAAAAGTCCGCCCTCCATCCAAATCAGGCACTGTGCCCCTATTCTTAGCTAATTGACCTATCATATCCTATCGAGCACCCATAAGAGTTCCCTCTGGTAAAGAGCAAGTAAATTCTGGAGTAAAGTCAGTTCACTAAGAAGGGTAGAACTCCCCTTAAAGGTTAGTTCTAAGGGTGGGCGTAGTTCGCGAAGTAGCACTTCGCGAAGCTACGCAAAGTGAAGTTCGCACTACGCGAGCTACGCGTAGCACTTCGCGAACTGCGAAGTAACATGTTCGCACTGTGCAAGATGTTGTTTTCAATGATTGCACAGTGCGGACAAGCAACCGGCACTGTGCAATCATTGAAAATGGCATCTTGCACAGTGCGAGCTGTAGTTTTCTGCTGCTCGAGTAGATTTTTACTCGAGCTGCAGCTTTCTCAACGCGAACTGGTAGTTTCTCATCGCGAGCGGTCGCGAGCATACGCGACCCCTCGCAATGAGAAACCTGACCTTCTCGCGTTGGGAATCTCGCCGGGAGGTTTATTTTCCATGCTCGCGATCGCGAACAAGGAAAAAGTCTCGCCAGGATGTCATTTTGCTTGCTCGCGGTCGCCAACTTGACGTTGAGGACCGCGAGCAAGCAAAAAATGACCGCAGCACTACGCAACACTACGCTACGCGTGTTCGCACTGTGCTACGTGCAGTTCGCGTAGCGCGAAGTAGCGCGAACTTCGCAAACTACGCGAGCGTAGCGTAGTGCTTCGCCCAGGCCTAGTTAGTTCCGGAGACTCAGCCGAGTTTTCCAAACAGATGCAGTAGTAACCGTTAAGACAGATAGAAGGAAAGAACCACAGCAGTAGCTATGATTGTCATAGGTATCGAAAGTCTCCTCACTTAGAGCAAGGATAATTGAAGAAAACCACTGTTAGCAATAGCTTATGGTAATTTGAGTTAGCACCTTAAAGTGCTATGGGGCATGGCACCCAATAGCTCCATACTCCAGCAGACCTTGTCCAAGTGTACCACCCTCACCTTTGATGACACCCTCAGGATCATGAAGAGCATCCACTCTAGTGCCCACTCAGATCCCTGCCCTCACCACATCTTCAACAGAGCCGGCACCTCCATCGCTTCCAAACTTTGCCACACCATCAACTGCTCCATTCAGTCCACAACCTTCCCTTCACCTGGAAACATGCAGAGATCATCCCCCTACTGAAGAAACCATCTGCCAACCCAACAGACCTCAAGAACTACTGAGCTGTCTCTCTGCTCCACTTCCCAGCTCAAGTCATTGAGAAAGCCATCAATGCCCAACTCTCCGAGTTTATTGAAATTAACCACATCCTGGACCGCTCCCAATCAGGATTCAGACGCAACCACAGCACACTTGCTACAGACGACATCCGCACCCTTCTCGACTGAAGCAAAACCTCTTCACTTAGCCTCCTGGACATCTCCACTGTCATGGACACCATCCCCACCACACCCTCTGCGCTAGACTCCACAATGCCGGCATCCATGTCAAAACCCTAGAATAGATCAGCTCTTTCCTTACTGGCGGAACACAGAGAGTCAGACTTCCACTGTTCAACTCAGAACCCACAGAGATCAGCTGCAGAGTTCCTCAGGGATCCTCTTGGAGCCCCACCCTCTTCAGCATTTATATGGCCTCACTTTCAGCGATCGTCAGAAGCCACAGACTAAACAGTGTCTCCTATGCCAATGACACCTGGCTGATTCTCTCTGTCACAGACGAACACACAGCCGCAAGAGCAACTTCCACAACTGGATGAAGGCAGTCGAAACCTGGAGGAAGAACACCTTGCTGAAGCTTAACTCAGACAAGACCAAAGTCCTTATCCTGGGCTCCACCTCCTCTGCCTGGGGTGACTCCTGGTGGCCTACAGTGCTCGGAACCCCCCCACACTCACGAACCATGCACAAAACCTCCTCACTCTCAATGACTCGCCAAATCAGTGCTATTTCATCCTCCTGCTTCCACATGCTCTGCCTGCTTCGTACGGTCTTTAAGTGGATCCCCACTTAGCCCGGAAAAATTGTCACCCATGCACTCGTCAGCAGCGGAGCTGTCTACGACAATGCACTCCACAATGGCACCACCCAGAAACTCCAAAAGAACCTGCAGAACATCCATAACACCTCCGCCAGACTTATTCTGAGCATCCCACGCCACAGCCACATCACCAGCCATATGAGGGACCTTCACTGACCACCTATCAACCGAAGAATTACCTTCAGCTCTTCATTCAAGCTCACAACGCCAGACCTGCATACCTCAACCACCGCCTCTCCTTCTACATTCCCAACAGACGTCTCTGCGCTACTGTCCCTGGCCACCATGCCACATATCCGCAAGTCAATGGCTGGAGGAAGATCCTTTTCCTACCTTGCTGTGAATACCTAGAACTCCCTGCCTCTGCACCTCAAACAATCACCATCGCTGCCGCAATTCAGGACGGACCTCAAGACCTGGCTCTTCTACTGAACCGCAGATCACCCCATCTCAGCGCTTTGAGAAACTCACGGGTGAGTAGTCACCCTTTATAAGAACCCTGATTAATGGAATGTTTAAGTGATTGATTGATTGATTGATTGTTTGATTGATGGCAGGGTAGGAGTGCATAGAATGCCTTGACTCTCTAGCTAGGAACACGTATTATATAGGAAAGTCACTAAACATTTTTCTAAACTGGCGAATATGTCATCAGCGTCTAATGGAGGAAGATCTTCCAATGGTCAGTCGTCTTCCTCCTTGATTCTCACAGTAAATGTCCATTTCGATATGAAGTCACTCAGATGTGCCTGAAACTTATTACAATAAGATAAATCTATGAAGGTTGTCATGAGAACCTTTTTGCAAGCCTACTCTTTTACCTGCTTAGGGTCCCATCACGTAACAATCAGCTTTTCTATGAAGTGAAACATATAAATCTTAGTTAGGTCACAACATTGAAACTGCAGCAAGCATCTTCTTTCATTAAATAGGCTTGTTCATTATGAATATCTGGCAGAGGAAACAATCGAAATACAATGAAATCTTATTGTATGAGTAAAAGAGAAATATAATTTTCAGGAAACAGTATATTTCATAAAAAGGTCAGGTGCTACAACACAGTTATAATTCTAATTCATATTTTGTGAGAGCATTTATATTCTTAAAGGGATATAGAAGAATAAAAGAATAGTGAGGCCTAGCAGTACGAGAGCGATAGAAAAGAGAGCTTACTGCAGAAATAAGCAGCATTTTCACTTTTGCACGTTTAATATAGGCACATTTTCCTAACGTCTATATTGTTACACATTTTTATTTTAGTGTTAATGCACATTCCTGTTTTAGTAGGTGCTACGTTTTTCATAAAATTTTTCAACTTCCGCAAATTCGAACTGCAGATTGCTCAATTTAGTCAAATTGTAGACAGATTTGTAACTTTTTTACTCATTATGAGGCTCATCATTTAGTTTCCTAAAACAATTTACTGATAAACAATACATTTAAACGCCTTCAGATGCCTTTTTTATTTTCTATGTGAAATTGCATTAAACATTCGGCTCTACTTAAACATGAGAGGAGACAACGCTTCCACCTAGGCCTTTCCACCATGTCTGAAGGTAGTATTAGCTATTGATTACAGGAGGGGTTAGACGATTACTGGAAGCTGGCGGGCCAGTGGTGGATAGTACATGTAGAGGCACCAGAAAGAAGGTGAATCTCAAAGGTTTCCTTTGCTGGAGCTATGCATATGTAAATTACTTGATAGGGAATCCCCAGGGATCTCCAGAAGCCTGGATATCACATGCCCACTGGTAATCCCAAGGATGACCATGCGAGGGGTATGCCCTTACACCCCAACAAAAGCACAATCCATGGAGTTCTGTTGTGATATTACACCTATGGGTGGAACAAAAGGGATTGTTGATGTATGTGGTGCCCCCCCAGCACAATCCTTCTGTTCATGCTTCTCTCCTACCAGGCCATCTAAGAATCAGGAGGCTTCCATCTCAGCTTGGCAAGGCAGACAGTGGTTTGCCAAGCTGGTTGTGATGGCACAAGTGGGGAAAATACAGTATGGCTGGGGCTTTCTATGCATGGCCTAAGGCCTTGAGCAGATGGTTTGGGTGGGAAGGGACTGGATTCTATTTATTGAAATTAACATTTAAATGCTGTGGCAGGCGATGATATACCTTTATCATGGAAGCAATCAGTTATAGGGCCAATCTTTAAAAAAGGGAATGGAGCAGATCCAGCGTGCTATCGACCCATTTCTCGACTGGGCACGGATGTAAAAGTATTGCAAAGGATTTTGCTGAAGCAACTGATGGGCTGGGCAAATAATAAGGAAACTTGTCTGAAATAAAATATGGTTTCAGTCCGGGCCAAGAAACTATAGAGCAAAATTTGAATTTGTACCTCTTAGTCAATAAATATACAGTTGCTAGAAAGAAAGGTATTTAACACCATGGTAAGATCTAAACTGCGGACTGTACTGAGGGTCATGGTGGTGGATCAAGATTCTTTTGCATAATTTGCATATGGAACTGAAAGCCTCAGTAGGATATGGCCCAACAGGGAAATGCACTACGCACCTCCAGATGGGAATGGGGGTCCGGCAGGGATGCATATTGGCCCCTATGCTTTTTATTCTCTATATCTATTGTTTAGATTTATATTTAGGTGAAAATTGTAACGATGTCTTGAAGGTAGGAAAAATAATGGTTCCAGCTTTGTTGTACGCAGATGATTCTGTCCTTATCACACATATACCGAATGGTGTACAGTTGTTATTGGATAGCTTTTATGATTTTGTGGAGAATTTGGGGTTGAATAGTAATTTTACTAAATCTTATACAGTGTTATTAGGGCCTAAAATGCAGAGGACTTGATTTATGGAATAAAGGACCATTGTATAGGAAATGTGCATAAGTTATGTTCCTTAGGCATTTTGCTGGATCATAAAATGAATTGGGATTCTCTGTTGAGAGCAGATGTTTAATCTTTTATCACAGTTGCTCACTGTATTGATGCCTTTGCTAAACGGCTAGGTCATAGCATATAAAATCCTAATTTTATCTTTATAATGTGAAATGTGTTTGAATTGTAGCTTATGGAGCAGAGATCTGGGGGTATAAATCCTGATGCCTTGTACAGGTGGCAGAGGATAAATTCCTCAGAAGATTGTTGCAGATTTCGAGAGTCGGCTTGCAGCGATGGTGCATTATAAGCTGGGCTTAGGCTTTAGGGCACATTTTTTTTACGACTGTGACCCATACACTTATGGTTCCCTATATGGCTGAAAAGCGACTTAGAATGTAACAGGAACATCTTGAAACATTGTATGAGCATGGATACAGTCAGCATATGCCATGAATGAGTTTTATAAAATCTACTCTGAGTGATTTTGGCAAGCCCAAACTTTTTAACCCCCCCCCCCTAGAATTGATCACTAAATCAGATATAGTGTGTGTAAAGGAAGCATTTAAGGTGTTGATCCTAAAATCAAGATCTGTAGACTCTCAGCATAAAAGTAGTTGTATGCACTTTATGATGGTAAACTCTGTGAATAAATTAAATCTGTATTTAACACTGTATATGCCGGCTTTGCACAGAAGGTGCCTAACGTATTTTATTTTAAATGTATTCCCTCAGCCGCTAGTGGGATGGCATTAGTCCTCAGAACCCCCCCCCCCCCCCCCCTGTTGTCAATGTAATATGATTTCTGTATTGGACACTTTGCATATTGTCCCAAATGGGCTAGTCTATGATACAAGTATATTCAACCTCTTTTTTGCCTTTGAACTTTAAACAAGCAATACCAGCATTACTGTATTTTCAGCTTTTAGATAATTATAATGTATGCTGCTGCTTAACTAGGTTTTTATCAGGGGTGTTTTATGCTTATATATGAATTTGTAGTTTCTGGATCATGTATTCACTGAGGATTTTTAATTGTTTGCATTGTGCTTTTCGATTGCTATTGTGAATCGAATAAAGACATTTGATGATGATATATATATATATATAATATAAATATATATATGTATGTATATATATATCAATTAATAATGTTCATATTTAGAGTCTTATATTTTTATAATTAATAGGATTATTCAGATATGCAATGGGTTTGAAGTGAAGCAGTTTACCGGCAGTTGCATAGACTGGAGTGGGAATAGTAAATGTTACCCCTTCGCAGTCCAGTGATTTCCCTGTTGCTACACTGACTGAAGTGGGAATATTAAATGTAACCCCTCTGAAGTACAAAGCTTTCCCTACTGTGGCACTGACTGGAGTGGGAATAGTAAATATTACACCTCCGAAGTTCAGCACTTCACTACTGTTGCACAGATTGGGGTGGTAAAAGTAAATGTAGCCTCTATGAAATCCAACGCTTTCCCTACTGTTGCATGGACTTTAATGGGAATAGTAAATCTCCCACCCTGTAGTCCAATGCTTTCTCTACTGCTGCATATATTGGAGCAGGAATAGGCCCTCCAAAGGCCAATGCTTAATCTAATGTTGCACAATACTGCATTGTTTGGAGTGGGAATAGTAGATCGAACCACTTTAAAGTCCAAAACCTTTTCTACTGTTGAGCTGTTTGGAGTGGAATTAGTAAATCTAGCCCCTCCGAAGTCCAATGCTTCGCCTACTGATATGCTGACTCCAGTGGGAGTAGTAAATGTAAACTCTTCAAAATCTAATGCTAGACTGGAATTGGAATATAAATTTACTGCTCCAAAGTCTCACACTTTAACTCCTGCTGCGCAGACTGAAGTGGGAATAGTAAATCTTACCCTCCAAAGTTGTGAGAAATGAGATTCCTTGTTGGCTGAGGTATGCACCCAGGCCAGACAAGAACCATCCCTCTAGTCAGGGTATGCAGGATACAACCTAAAAGATAGCTTGTGCATACCCTCTGGTAGGTTTGCATAGAGCAGTCAGGCTTATCTAAAGAGGTAATGTGTAAAGTATTTGTGCAATACACACACAGTAACACAATTAATACACCACAGAAAACCTCCACACAGGTTTGGAAAAATAGAGAATAAGTATTTGTGTAAAATAAGACCAAAATGACAAAAATCCTATCAGTAGAAGTCAAGCTAGAAATTCTTAAAGATTAAATGCAAAAAGTGTGCGTTGAAATCACTAGTGGTCAAAAGGTTACTTGAGGTCACGAGAGACCAGTGCAAACCCAAAGTTCAGGCTGACCTCAATGGAGGGTAGGCAAGCTACAGGACCCACATAGGGCCCGCTGAGAAAATACATTGGATAGAGCAGCACGTCTACGCTGAAGGCATGATGCATCAATATTTTCCATGCAGTTAGGTCGCTGAGCTGCTGTTGAGATTTGCTAAGGTGAAGACAATGTGTTGCTGTCAAGCCACACAGAGGGTTGTCATTTGACTGCGCAGGCTGTAGAACCCCTGCCATCAAACAGCCTCAGCTTCGAAGTACAATGTGATGGAATTCCTCATGCAGTCCATGCAATGTGTCTGTTTTTGTAGAAATCAGCTGCAGACCCCACTTGTGAGGCCCAGAACTTTGAAAGGGCACCTCAGGCAAGGGTAGGGCTCACAGAAGAACCAGCAGGATTGTAGGACGTCTTTTGCGTCCCTGAGACTTCAGAAAACAGGAGACCAGCCAGCAAGCCCTTGGAGATCACTTGGAGGGAAGGGAGATTCCAACTCTCCTTCCAGCAGAGTCAGGGAGCAGCAGGCAGCAGTGTAGCAAGTAGAAAATCAGTCCTTCCAGAAAAGCAATACAGTTGAGTTCTTTAAGCAGCACAGCTTTCCTTCTGACAGGGGTTAAGTTCAAGATCCATAAGTGCCTGATTTTAGGAGTTCAGAGACCCAGTACTTATACCAAAAAGTGCCTTGTGATGTAGGGGGTGACTTCAAAAGATCTCTCTGAAGTGCATAAGGGTCCCTTTCAACCCAGTCATGAATGCGAGGCTAACCCTAAGGGGGGGAGGGTAATCAGTGCTTGTGTGTGGACAGGTCACTACCTATTAAAATGTAACTGTCAACCCAAGAAGACCCATCATAATGCAGATGAATGCTCAGAATGCAGATGAGCATCACCTCCCTGTGTTTGTGGGCGTCTAAAGGGAACGCACACAGTGTAGCTGTCACCGAGCCCAGATGTGTATTGGAGACAGGATTTCAGGCACAAAGAGCAGCAAGTATAGAGAAATGTCCACTTTCTAAAAGTGCCATTTCTTAAACAGTAATGTTAAATCCAGCTTCACCAGTAAGGAGAATTGATCATTATCATTCCAAACATATCAAACATGAAAAAGCTACTCCTCTCTGATCAGGAATTACAGCGTAAAAGTGAATTAAGGAATTTCCAATGCTGGCCTATGAGAGAGGAAGTCCTCACAGTAGTGAAAAGCTAAATAGGCTGTTTGGCGCTATCAGGACATGCAAAACATAAAGGATCATGCCCTACCTTTTACTTACATGGCGTCCCAACCTTAGGGTTACCCAAAGCCTACCTTATGGGTGACAAATGTAATAAAATGTATGGCAAGTAATTTTTAACTGCCAAGTCAAAGTGGCAATAAACTGCACACACAGGCACTGCAGTGGTAGTACGGAGACAGGTTTCAAGGCTACTTCTGTGAGTAGCACAATCAGTGCTGCAGCCCACTAGTAGCATTTGCGGTCCAGGCTCTGGGTATATGGTGTACCACTTTACAATGGACTTGCCAGTACAACAAATATGCCAATCAGGTAAACACCAATCTCCATGTTCAGGAGAGAAGCACATGCACTTTAGCACTGGTTAGCGGTGGTAAAGTGCATAGAGTCCTAAGGCAAACAAAAAGAATCAGCAACAATGGGAGGCAAAAGTCAAAAAGTTGAGGGAAAGACAACCGTATGGATGATAGGTCTAACAGAAGTCCTTACTTATGTGTAAATTAACCTTTGTGAATTTACCTTTGTGAAGTGGCACTGAAATATATTAAAAACACTAGTATATTTATGACACAAAACTGAAAGAAAACCACTGAAAGACATGAAATATGATGATCAATGCATTGTGTTTGCTTTGTTCGCCCTATGTTGGCAGGGTATGCCCAGACATGGGTCCCTTGCTCACTTTGCCACTGGATTCAAGCTAGCCTGGCTGATGAAGTGTGTTACCCAGAAACCGGTCCCAAGATGCCTGTTTCCCATTCAGCGAAGACCTGGCTTGGCAGTTCGGGCTGGACTGTTCCCATGAGGCACAGGGTCAAGACTGATTTGCATATAACTAGGTCCTAACTGAGGCGGCAAAGTGAGCTAAAGAACAATGATGGATTCGACCCAGATTTGTGACTGGTGGTGAGTGTCTAAAAAGTTTCAGCTCTCATCCATCATCTCCTTGTATTTGCTTTGTTTGCCCTAAGTTGGCAGGGTATGCCCAGACGTGGGTCCCTTGTTCACTTTACCACTTGATTCAGGCTAGCCTGGCTGATGAAGGGTGTTACGCAGAAACCGGTCCCAGGATACTTCTTTCCCGTTCAGCGAAGATCTGGCTTTGCAGTTCAGGCTGGACTGTTCCCACGAGACACAGGGTCAGGGCTGATTTGCATATAGCTGGGTCTGAACTGAGGTGGCGAAGTGAGCTAAATAACGATGATGGATTCAACCCTGATCTGTGGCTGGAGGTTACTGTCTGAAAAATGCCAGCACTCCATCCATCATCTCCTTGTGTTTGATTTATTCGCCCTAAGTTGGCACAGAATGCCCAGACGTGGGTCCCTTGTTCACTTTACCACTTGATTCAAGCTAGCCAGGCCGATACAGGGTGTTACCCAGAAACCGGTCCCAGGATGCTTGTTTCCAGTTCAGCAAAGACCTGGCTTGGCAGTTCGGGCTGGACTGTTCCCATGAGGCACAGGGTCAAGACTGAGTTGCATATAGCTGGGTCTGAACTGAGGTGGCGAAGTGTCCTAAAGAATGATGATGGATTTAACCCAGATCTGTGACTGGGGGTGAGTGTCTGAAAAGTTCCACGCTCCATCCATTATCTTCTTGTGTTTACTTTGTTTGCCCTAAGTTTGCAGCGTATGCCCAGATGTGGCTCCCTTGATCACTTTGCCACTGGATTCAAGCCAGCCTGGCTGATGAAGGGTGTTATCCAGACACCGGTCCCAGGACACTTGTTTCTGGTTCAGCGAAGACCTGGCTTTGCAGTTCAGGCTGGACTGTTCCCATGAGGCACAGGGTCAAGGCAGATTTGCATATAGCTGGGTTTGAACTGAGGTGGTGAAGTGAGCTAAAGAACGATGATGGTTTCAACCCAGATCTGTGACTGGGGGTTAGTGTCTGAATAATGTCAGCACTCCATCCATCATCTCCTTGTGTTTGCTTTGTTTTCCCTAAGTTGGCATGGTATGCCCAGAAGTGGGTCCCTTGTGCACTTTGCCACTAGATTCAAGCTAGCCTGGCTGATGAAGGGTGTGACCCAGAAACTGGTCCCAGGATGCTTGTTTCTGGTTCAGCGAAGACCTGGCTTGGCAGTCCGGGCTGGACTGTTCCCATGAGGCACAGGGTCAATACTGATTTGCATATAGCTGGGTCTGAACTGAGGAGGCGAAGTGAGCTAAAGAACGATGATAGATTCAATCCAGATCTGTGACTGGGGGCAAGTGTCTGAAACCTTTCAGCGCTCCGTCCATTATCTTCTTGTGTTTGCTTTGTTTTCCCTAAGTTGGCATGGTATGCCCAGACGTGGTTCCCTTGCACACTTTGCCACTAGATTCAAGCTAGCCTGGCTGATGAAGGGTGCTACACAAAAACCGGGCCCTGGATGCTTGTTTCCAGTTCAGCGAAAACCTGGTTCGGCAGTTCGGGCTGGACTGTTCCCAGGAGGCACAGGGTCAAGACTGATTTGCATATAGCTGGGTCTGAACTGAGGTGGCAAAGTGAGCTACAGAACGATCATAAATTCAACCCAGATCTGTGACTGAGGATGAGTGTCTGAAAAATGTCAGCGCTCCATCCATCATCTACTTGTGTTTGCTTTGTTCACCCTAAGTTGGCAGGGTATGCCCAGATGTGGGTCCCTTGCTCACTTTGCCACTGGATTCAAGCTAGCCTGGCTGATGAAGGGTGTTACTCAGACACTGGTCCCAACAGTAATGTTAAATCCAGCTTCACCAGTAAGGAGAATTGATCATTATCATTCCAAACATATCAAACATGAAAAAGCTACTCCTCTCTGATCAGGAATTACAGCGTAAAAGTGTATTAAGGAATTTCCAATGCTGGCCTATTAGAGAGGAAGTCCTCACAGTAGTGAAAAGCTAAATAGGCTGTTTGGCGCTATCAGGACATGCAAAACATAAAGGATCATACCCTACCTTTTACTTTCATAGCGTCCCTACCTTAGGGTTACCCAAAGCCTACCTTATGGGTGACAAATGTAATAAAATGTATGGCAAGTAATTTTCAACTGCCAAGTCGAAGTGGCAATAAACTGAACACACAGGCCCTACAGTGGTAGTCTGGAGACAGGTTTCAAGGCTACTTCTGTGAGTAGCACAATCAGTGCTGCAGCCCACTAGTAGCATTTGAGGTCCAGGCTCTGGGTATATGGTGTACCACTTTACAATGCACTTGCCAGTACAGCAAATATTCCAATCAGGTAAACACCAATCTCCATGTTCTGGAGAGAAGCACATGCACTTTAGCACTGGTTAGCAGTGGTAAAGTGCATAGAGTCCTAAGGTAAACAAAAAGAATCGGCAACAATGGGAGTCAAAAGTCAAAAAGTTGAGGGAAAGACAACCCTATGGAAGATAGGTCTAACAGAAGTCCTTACTTATGTGTAAATTAACCTTTGTGAATTTACCTTTGTGAATTGGCCCTGAAATAGATTAAAAACACTAAAAAACTTCAGCGCAAGATGTAGTATATTGATGACACAAAACTGAAAGAAAACCACTGAAAGACATGAAATATGATGATCAATGCATTGTGTTTGCTTTGTTCGCCCTATGTTGGCAGGGTATGCCCAGACATGGGTCCCTTGCTCACTTTGCCACTGGAGTCAAGCTAGCCTGGCTGATGAAGTGTGTTACCCAGAAACCGGTCCCAAGATGCATGTTTCCCATTCAGCGAAGACCTGGCTTGGCATTTCGGGCTGGACTGTTCCCATGAGGCACAGGGTCAAGACTGATTTGCATATAACTTGGTCTGAACTGAGGTGGCAAAGTGAGCTAAAGAACAATGATGGATTCTACCCAGATTTGTGACTGGTGGTGAGTGTCTAAAAAGTTTCAGCTCTCATCCATCATCTCCTTGTGTTTGCTTTGTTCGCCCTAAATTGGCAGGGTATGCCCAGACGTGGGTCCCTTGTTCACTTTACCACTTGATTCAGGCTAGCCTGGCTGATGAAGGGTGTTACGCAGAAACCGGTCCCAGGATACTTTTTTCCCATTCAGTGAACATCTGGCTTTTCAGTTCAGGCTGGACTGTTCCCACGAGACACAGGGTCAGGGCTGATTTGCATATAGCTGGGTCTGAACTGAGGTGGCGAAGTGAGCTAAATAACGATGATGGATTCAACCCTGATCTGTGACTGGAGGTTAGTGTCTGAAAAATGTCAGCACTCCGTCCATCATCTCCTTGTGTTTGATTTATTCGCCCTGTGTTGGCAGGGAATGCCCAGACGTGGGTCCCTTGCTCACTTTGCCACTGGATTCAAGCTAGCCAGGCCGATACAGGGTGTTACCCAGAAACCGGTCCCAGGATGCTTGTTTCCAGTTCAGCAAAGACCTGGCTTGGCAGTTCAGGCTGGACTGTTCCCATGAGGCACAGGGTCAAGACTGATTTGCATATAACTTGGTCTGAACTGAGGTGGCAAAGTGAGCTAAAGAACAATGATGGATTCTACCCAGATTTGTGACTGGTGGTGAGTGTCTAAAAAGTTTCAGCTCTCATCCATCATCTCCTTGTGTTTGCTTTGTTCCCCCTAAGTTGGCAGGGTATGCCCAGACGTGGGTCCCTTGTTCACTTTACCACTTGATTCAGGCTAGCCTGGCTGATGAAGGGTGTTACGCAAAAACCGGTCCCAGGATACTTTTTTCCCGTTCAGCGAAGATCTGGCTTTGCAGTTCAGGCTGGACTGTTCCCACGAGACACAGGGTCAGGGCTGATTTGCATATAGCTGGGTCTGAACTGAGGTGGCGAAGTGATCTAAATAACGATGATGGATTCAACCCTGATCTGTGACTGGAGGTTAGTGTCTGAAAAATGTCAGCACTCCGTCCATCATCTCCTTGTGTTTGATTTATTCACCCTGTGTTGGCAGGGAATGCCCAGACGTGGGTCCCTTGCTCACTTTGCCACTGGATTCAAGCTATCCAGGCCGATACAGGGTGTTACCCAGAAATCGGTCCCAGGATGCTTGTTTCCAGTTCAGCAAAGACCTGGCTTTGCAGTTCAGGCTGGACTGTTCCCATGAGGCACAGGGTCAAAACTGAGTTGCATATAGCTGGGTCTGAACTGAGGTGGCGAAGTGTCCTAAAGAATGATGATGGATTTAACCCAGATCTGTGACTGGGGGTGAGTGTCTGAAAAGTTCCACGCTCCATCCATTATCTTCTTGTGTTTACTTTGTTTGCCCTAAGTTGGCAGCGTATGCCCAGATGTGGCTGGATTCAAGCCAGCCTGGCTGATGAAGGGTGTTATCCAGAAACCGGTTCCAGGACAATTGTTTCCGGTTCAGCGAAGACCTGGCTTTGCAGTTCAGGCTGGACTGTTCCCATGAGGCACAGGGTCAATACTGATATACATATAGCTGGGTCTGAACTGAGGAGGCGAAGTGAGCTAAAGAACGATGATAGATTCAATCCAGATCTGTGACTGGGGGCAAGTGTCTGAAACATTTCAGCGCTCCGTCCATTATCTTCTTGTGTTTGCTTTGTTTTCCCTAAGTTGGCACGGTATGCCCAGACGTGGTTCCCTTGCGCACTTTGCCACTAGATTCAAGCTAGCCTGGCTGATGAAGAGTGCTACACAAAAACCGGGCCCTGGATGCTTGTTTCCAGTTCAGCGAAAACCTGGTTCGGCAGTTCGGGCTGGACTGTTCCCAGGAGGCACAGGGTCAAGACTGATTTGCATATAGCTGGGTCTGAACTGAGGTGGCGAAGTGAGCTACAGAACGATGATAAATTCAACCCAGATCTGTGACTGAGGATGAGTGTCTGAAAAATGTCAGCGCTCCATCCATCATCTACTTGTGTTTGCTTTGTTCACCCTAAGTTGGCAGGGTATGCCCAGATGTGGGTCCCTTGATCACTTTAATAGAAATAGGAAACGGTTGCAATCACAATTTTATGAATGGTAAGTATATAGGGTAATCCTTATGTAATATTCTTTGGTGCTGGTGAGACCACCTCCTAATCAGTGAGGTGTGAAGTAAATAACTGTCTGGGTGCGTCTCAGGGAAAGACGTCCTCACTTTAGCACTCCAGTGCGGAAGATCCGCATTAAATCAGATACGTGCTTTATAGCTTAGTTCATTGCTTGTTTAATTCATATTCAATTCATATGATTATTCGAGGAGTATGATGAAACTCATACTGTCAATGGTTATACAATCCACATAGAGGTTCGCACATGTGTTTTCGTTAATTAGGCAAGCCAATTTTGCAAATGTCCCGATGCATTTCAGGACTTGCCCTTCATCAGGGGAATCTACAAAAAAACAAATGTACGAGGACATAAGGCTGTGGTCCAGGATGTGTAAATGCTTAAGAAATTAAGACTGGATAGAAAGTGATAAGTGTGTAAAACATGCGCGATCCACCAATGTTTAGTAGTGAACGTGGAACCAAATATATTGAGAAAATATTGGGGCTTGTGAAATGGTTCTCGATGATAAGCCACGGTGCATAAGAAACCGGAACACGAGTGTGTAGAAAACTCGTTGCGCAAAATAAATAGTGTAGTTAATCGAAGAAAAATCAGGAAAAACCGCAAGCGAGTACGCTTGTTTTTATCAAAGACGTCAACGTGAACCATTTAAAATGTATTTTCCACACCGTGCACGTGTTATGATAAAAGCGCTCAAGTGAAAGACTGCGACAAGGAGCTCGATGATTAGCCACGGTGCATAAGAAACCGGAACTCGAGAGTGTAGAAAACTCATTGCGCAAAATGAATAGTGTAGTTAATCAAAGAAAAATCAGGAAAAATTGCAAGCGAATACGCTTGTGTTAACCAAAGACGTCAACGTGAACCATTTAAAAGGTATTTTCAACACCGTGCACGTGATATAATTAAAGCGCTCAAGTGAAAGTCTATGGCAAGGAACAATCAAAGTTACCTGGCTGGCTTCGATAACGTGGGTGTGCGGGAACCTCGTCCGAATAAGTGTATTTCGTGCGGTTCAAACCCCGGAACTAAATACCGTGTATATGGAAATGAATTACATGAACGAGTCATGTGACTGCTAGAGTGAGAAAAAAGACTATCGTGTGTCCTTTGAAACCATGGTAACCTTAAGAAACGGTGAATGAGAAAAAATAAATAAACAATCTTCAAAGTGTCTTGCCGCATATAGGAATTGGAAAAAATTAAAATTAAGAAAATTAAGCGCTATATTAGAATCTGGAATAAGTTTGAAAGCAATGTGGGTGTAAATTGCGATAGATGGAAAAAACAAATGTTCACAGTACAACTATTTATTGAATCCATCATTGTTCTTTAGCTCACTTCGCCACCTTAGTCCAGACCCAGCTAAATGCAAATCAGTCTTGACCGTGTGCCTCATGGGAACAGTCCAGGCTGAACTGCCGAGCCAGGCCTTTGCTGAACGGGAAACAAGCATCCTGGGACCAGTTTCTGAGTAACACCCTTCATCAGCCAGGCTAGCTTGAATCCAGTGGCAAAGTGATCAAGGGAATAACTGTCTGGGTGCGTCTCAGGGAAAGACGTCCTCACTTTAGCACTCCAGTGCAGAAGATCCGCATTAAATCAGATACGTGCTTTATAGCTTAGTTCATTGCTTGTTTAATTCATATTCAATTCATATGATTATTCGAGGAGTATGATGAAACTCATACTGTCAATGGTTATACAATCCACATAGAGGTTCGCACATGTGTTTTCGTTAATTAGGCAAGCCAATTTTGCAAATGTCCCCGATGCATTTCGGGACTCGCCCTTCGTCAAAGGGATTCTACAAAAAAACAAATGTACGAGGACATAAGGCTGTGGTCCAGGATGTGTAAACGTTTAAGAAATTAAGACTGGATAGAAAGTGATAAGTGTGTAAAACATGCCCGATCCACCAATGTTTAGTAGTGAACGTGGATCCAAATATATTGAGAAAATATTGGGGCTTGTGAAATGGTGCTCATTGATAAACCACGGTGCATAAGAAACCGGAACACGAGTGTGTAGAAAACTCGTTGCGCAAAATAAATAGTGTAGTTAATTGAAGAAAAATCAGGAAAAACCGCAAGCGAGTACGCTTGTGTTTACCAAAGAAGTCAACGTGAACCATTTAAAATGTATTTTCCACACCGTGCACGTGTTATGATAAAAGCGCTCAAGTGAAAGACTGCGACAAGGAGCTCGATGATTAGCCACGGTGCATAAGAAACCGGAACTCAAGAGTGTAGAAAACTCATTGCGCAAAATGAATAGTGTAGTTAATCGAAGAAAAATCTGGAGAAATTGCAAGCGAATACGCTTGTGTTAACCAAAGACGTCAATGTGAACCATTTAAAAGATATTTTCCACACCGTGCACGTGATATAATTAAAGCGCTCAAGTGAAAGAATATGGCAAGGAACAATCAAAGTTACCTGGCTGGCTTCGATAACGTGGGTGTGCGGGAACCTCGTCCGAATAAGTGTATTTCGTGCGGTTCAAACCCCGGAACTAAATACCGTGTATACGGAAATGAATTACGTGAACGAGTCATGTGACTGCTAGAGTGAGAAAAAAGACTATCGTGAGTCCTTTGAAACCATGGTAACCTTAAGAAACGGTGAATGAGAAAAAATAAATAAACAATCTTCAAAGTGTCTTGCCGCATAGAGGAATTGGAAAAAATTAAAATTAAGAAAATTAAGCGCTATATTAGAATCTGGAATAAGTTGGAAAGCAATGTGGGTGTAAATTGCGATAGATGGAAAAAACAAATGTTCACAGTACAACTATTTACAAATAACAGCTAAATTCAAGACGTTCATTCAACCCGTTCGGGTAAACAGAGTTCAGTCTATTTATCCAAAACAACTCGCGTTGTAGTAGGAAGGCACCATTGTCGCTCCCTGTTTGAATCTTGACGTGTTCTAAGATCAAAAACCTCAGTTGGCTGCAGTTATGATTTTGTTCAGAAAAATGTTTTGCGATGGTAGATTTCATGTTCTTGGTTCGGATGTTACTTTTATGCTCAATGAGTCTTGTTTTCATTTTTCTTTCTGTTTTGCCCACGTAAGGCAGTCCGCAGGGGCACTTGAGTAAGTACACCACATTGCTGGTGTAGCAAGTGGCTGTAACCTTTAGTTTGATGGGTGTTCCTTTCGAGGGATGCATGAAAGATGTACCCTTGATGATGTTGTTGCATCCGCCACAATTTAGACAAGGTATGGTTCCTTTGTATGATTTGTCAGAGTTTAGAGGGCTCCTGTTCAAAAGTTGTTGTAGATTTTGTGGCAGATGCAACAACATCCTCAAGGGTACATCTTTCATGCATCCCTCGAAAGGAACACACATCAGACAATGGTGCCTTCCTACTACAACGCGAGTTGTTTTGGATAAATAGACTGAACTCTGTTTACCCGAACGGGTTGAATGAACATCTTGAATTTAGCTGTTATTTGTAAATAGTTGTACTGTGAACATTTGTTTTTTCCATCTATCGCAATTTACACCCACATTGCTTTCCAACTTATTCCAGATTCTAATATAGCGCTTAATTTTCTTAATTTAAATTTTTTCCAATTCGTATATGCGCCAAGACACTTTGAAGATTGTTTATTTATTTTTTCTCATTCACCGTTTCTTAAGGTTACCATGGTTTCAAAGGACTCACGATAGTCTTTTTTCTCACTCTAGCAGTCACATGACTCGTTCACGTAATTCATTTCCGTATACACGGTATTTAGTTCCGGGGTTTGAACCGCACGAAATACACTTATTCGGACGAGGTTCCCGCACACCCACGTTATCGAAGCCAGCCAGGTAACTTTGATTGTTCCTTGCCATATTCTTTCACTTGAGCGCTTTAATTATATCACGTGCACGGTGTGGAAAATATCTTTTAAATGGTTCACATTGACGTCTTTGGTTAACACAAGCGTATTCGCTTGCAATTTCTCCAGATTTTTCTTCGATTAACTACACTATTCATTTTGCGCAATGAGTTTTCTACACTCTTGAGTTCCGGTTTCTTATGCACCGTGGCTAATCATCGAGCTCCTTGTCGCAGTCTTTCACTTGAGCGCTTTTATCATAACACGTGCACGGTGTGGAAAATACATTTTAAATGGTTCACGTTGACTTCTTTGGTAAACACAAGCGTACTCGCTTGCGGTTTTTCCTGATTTTTCTTCAATTAACTACACTATTTATTTTGCGCAACGAGTTTTCTACACACTCGTGTTCCGGTTTCTTATGCACCGTGGTTTATCATTGAGCACCATTTCACAAGCCCCAATATTTTCTCAATATATTTGGATCCACGTTCACTACTAAACATTGGTGGATCGGGCATGTTTTACACACTTATCACTTTCTATCCAGTCTTAATTTCTTAAGCGTTTACACATCCTGGACCACAGCCTTATGTCCTCGTACATTTGTTTTTTTGTAGAATCCCTTTGACGAAGGGCGAGTCCCGAAATGCATCGGGGACATTTGCAAAATTGGCTTGCCTAATTAACGAAAACACATGTGCGAACCTCTATGTGGATTGTATAACCATTGACAGTGTGAGTTTCATCATACTCCTCGAATAATCATATGAATTGAATATGAATTGAACAAGCAATGAACTAAGCTATAAAGCACGTATCTGATTTAATGCGGATCTTCCGCACTGGAGTGCTAAAGTGAGGACGTCTTTCCCTGAGACGCACCCAGACAGTTATTCCCTTGATCACTTTGCCACTGGATTCAAGCTAGCCTGGCTGATGAAGGGTGTTACTCAGAAACTGGTCCCAGGATGCTTGTTTCCCGTTCAGCAAAGGCCTGGCTCGGCAGTTCAGCCTGGACTGTTCCCATGAGGCACACGGTCAAGACTGATTTGCATTTAGCTGGGTCTGGACTAAGGTGGCGAAGTGAGCTAAAGAACAATGATGGATTCAACCCAGATCTGTGCCTGGGGGTGAGTGTCTGAAAAGATTCAGCGCTCCGTCCATCATCTCCTTGTGTTTGCTTTGTTCACCCTAAGTTGGTAGATTTTGCCCAGACGTGGGCCCCTTGCTCACTTTGCCACTAGATTCAAGCTAGCCTGGCTGATGAAGGGTGTTACCCAGAAACCGGTCCCAGGATGCTTGATTCTGTTTCAGCGAAGACCTGGCTTGGCAGTTCTGGCTGGAATGTTCCCATGAGGCACAGGGTCAAGACTGATTTACATATAGGTGGGTCCGAATCGAGGTGGCGAAGTGAGCTAAAGAACGATGATGGGTTCTACCCATGTCTGTGACTGGGGGTGAGTGTCTTAAACGTTTCAGCACTCTGTCCATCATCTCCTTGTGTTTGCAATGCATGCATAGCTCATCATTAAAGCATTGCTTAAGATTTCACACATTGTACAACAGATAATATTACAAAAATCATTTGTTCACACTCAGAACTTGACACTGCAGTATACAACTATCAGGCACAATCAAGACTGCATGACTATACTTCTTTGCGATGCATGTACTGGGTAAAGTCTCTAGGTTGCTAACTAGAATGTTCACATTATAGAGAGTATGAAATTAAATGAAAGCCAAACACCGTGCTCTGGCATTGACGCTGGGGGTTATCTCATCCTCAGTGTGCGGTCAGACCTCCTTTCCTCCACCTGATTAGTCTCTAATCTCTCCTGAGGTAATTCCGAGCACTCTAACAGTACCTTTGGATAATGACAGTCCCAATCCCCTCTGCTTGAGTTTACCACTGCACTTCGTTTAATCTGTATCCTCTTCAGGAAAGATAGACAAAACCTGAACATACTGCATGCAGTGAGCACCCATTGTTAGCTGTACCTTGTAGAAAGCAGCTTCAAAAATCTCTTAGACAGAGCAAAATGTGTTATTCCACAGCAAAAAATGCTTTTGCTATAACTCCTTCCTTCTTAACTAAACAATTAATATCAGAACTCCATATATTTCTCTTCTGTATTTTCTCTTTGGCGTATCCGTCTCATCTCAAGCCTGTGTCTGCTTCTGGCTCTTTGTGCATCACACGTCCCCTTGGGAAAAAGAGCAAGGAGAGGTAGTCAGTGAACTGATCCCTACCCTTCTTACATCTGTCTATCACGCTATCCCTCCCTTCTTAGGGTCCCCTGTCCCTCCTTTTAGCCAGTGAGGGTCCTTGGTGTTTTTCTCACACCATTCAGGGAGTGCCGATTCAAAAGGGATTCTTTGCCCTTGTGTGGTTCTCTTTGTGTGCTTAATACAGTGCTGTGGCGTGCCACTTTCTTTAAGCTTGATGGGGCCTTCGTGCTGGTGTCTACCCTGAAGGCATTCAGTAGTGAGCCTAAATGTGAAGGGGGAGGTTGAAGGATCTCGCTCTCTCCCTTCTTACCCTCTCCCACCTTCGAGCCCCGTGGGAATCCCCTGGGACCACCACCAGCCTCCCAGCCAATGCCCTGCCCCCCTCAGCACTTGCCTGAAGCCGTGACCCGTTGACAGGGTTGCGGCCACCTTGTCCTTGGACCCTTCCTCCCGGGACGCCCATCCTCTGCTCTAGGTGTTCCTGCCCTCCTCCATGGGGCCACTGTTCTCCTCCGCTCCGTCCTTGTTCATTCGTCCTCCGTCAGTCGCTCCTACTTCCTCCGTCTTCTGCTCTGCTTCGTCGGTATCCTCCTTTCTCTCTTCTCCATCATTCGTCTCCTACTCGCTCTCCGCTCCCGTTTTCTTCTCCCTCAGCTCAGGCGCTCTGTCTGTTTCCTCTTCCAGGTATAGCAGTGTTGCAGGGCTCCAACCCCCTGATGTGTCCAGAAACGGCTGAAGTGGGAGGCGTCCTGTGCCCCCGGGGCACATAGGGCCGTCCTCCGGGAAGACCCCGTCACAAAGCAATAAAACCATATTGTCTAGTACTTCACTTACTGAATTCAATGATCCAATGTTGTCTTTTTTTGTTTTTGAGCAACTGTGATATCCAGACATGTTGAAGATAGTCTGGCACTGTTCCTGTGATTAGAAAGCTGGTAATAATGACTCTAGTAACAGATCAGACCATGCGTTTGAATTTCTTGGCCAGGAGGGAAGGGAAAATAACTCAACAACACTGGGAGATATTCATCCCTCACTTTAACGGACTCATTCGTTACACGTGACCTGCAGTTATGTACAGTAACTGAACCCTCAGCAGTTACCCATATCTGGTGCATCAGTAACTCTAGGTTGTATTTTCAGACTCTGAGTGTCCCTTTAGGAATGAAGAATACTAATCCTAATTCCTCCGGCCATTCTTGATATTTACCTGCTATTTCACCCAAAGACTCCCAGCTGTTAGCAGGAGAAGTATTTTCTTTAAGCACTAGAGATCCACATAGTTCTTGATTATCTTTTAATCCCATTCGGCAGTAACTCCCATTACCAGACAAATCAGGATTAACAATGTCCTTGGAGTTCCTAAATCTTGAATGTTAACAACCATGACTTTGTGGGTAAGTTTGACAGATCATGTGCACACCCTTTCTCTCCTTAATGAAAAAAGCTAGCTCTTCAACTGACACACGGAGTTCCAGAGTTAGCTTTATGATTTTTAGCATGTAGCACGTATTTATCAGGAGTCACTTACTGAATCAAGCTACACGTCAGACAGTCTGATTGCTCTAATAAAGCATGAAGGCATGTACCAATCAGACAATGAGACATTGCAATGAAGTACATTATTCAGATTCTGCCTAAAACCTGTCTACTTCAATTTGTCTATCAACATTATATACCTCAATGACAAGCGTTGACAAACAAATCAATCAATCAATATGTCTGCTCTTCCTAAGACATATTCTAGTTCACTTATAGGTGCCACCACAGAAGAGTAAAATGGGAAATGGTAACCTTCCCCAAGTTTTGAAATGTATCATAAGATACCTTTCAAAGTTTTCATCCCTCCTCTCACTTCTCCATTGGCAATTATAGTCTTCGGGCATTCAGACTCCAAATTCCAGATTTATTGTCAGTTAGGCTTTACTAGTCCTATTAAAGCCAAATGACATAATGTACAACTCAAATTGTTAAAGTGACAGACTAATAACATTAAACGGCAATATTATATCAATAAAAGATAAAATCATTTTTTTTTTAAATAATTGGGCCTCGATGGCCTTTTAATAAGTTCAATCCATCAACAGCAATATTGGTTAAATGGATACTTCCTATACAGCAACAGTGCTGAGATCCATATGGAGGCTATGATCTTCTGCTGCATTGACCATGCAGACATCATACATTTAGCCACAGCAAACACTACAATTGCCCTAGTGTCAATTTTGCATATTCGTAAAGAACACAGCCCTAGAGCCCGACACATTGGTGCAGTCCACCCAGATCTTGGTCAGGAATAAGCCTTACAGAAAAATAAAAAATGCTCTTCTGATTCATCTGAAGAACGACAGGTGGAACAGAGTTTTGATTTGTTAATTATCTTGGGCAGAACTCGCGTAGTCACATAAAAACTCCCATGAAATCGGCTTATCACACTGCTTGCGCTGTGATTAACACCAGGAGCTAGTTCTCCACTGAAACATCAGCATGAGTGGCACCACATGGCACACCAGAGGGTGCAGCGTCTTTGTTGATTTTGGTGCCTATTGAGTAGATTTTCCACTCAAGCGGCAGCCTTCTGACTGCGAACGGTTGCGACCTCCATTGACTAGCAGTGTTGGAGAAACCCTCCTAGCAACCAAAAATCATGCTAGTGGACACCAAATCTTCTTCGCTCTTACCAATTTACAGTTAGCGAGCCGCTTGAGAGAAAAACTCCTCTAAGCGACGGGGATGGAATGTGGCCAAAACTGTACCAACTCCCCCAGCGGAGCGGAATATATCGCCCATCCCTATTTGTTAATCGACAAAGTCCAAGATGATACATAGGTGGTCATGGAAGGATGCTGTAGCAAAACTACAGGAAAAGAGTGGGAGCCTAAGTCATATGGAGAAAATTCAGGGCATCCACTAGGTTAAATATATTTTTTTGTAATAAAAAGGCTTTAGCCATGCTGAAGGATTCATTGGATGCAATAAAGTTTGCCCAGTATGGTCATTTGGCAATGGCTTTGCTGTTGCTATTAATGGTTAGGGGGGTCAACTCAGAGACTTCTCAATCCCAAACTGTGGAAAGTGAGTTTAATATAAGCCAACCAAGGGATTTTGTACAAGCCATTCAGGGCTATAATCTCACTTAGGGCTTCTCAATATGGCTTTAGAGCCTCTATTGACCAGTGCCGAAACCAATACATGAAGGGTAGCAATCTCTGCACTTTTGTGATGGGCTTGAGGGCAAAGCTCAGTCTGAGTGGCAGAATAGAGCTCCCGTGCCCCAGACTAGCAAAATCCCTTATAACATTGTTTTGGCCCACACCGAGAGGGGAGGAATTGCAGTGGCCCCACAACTCAGTACCATATAATGCTGCACTCTTAATCTGGGCATTATAGATCTTAATCAAAGAGGAGAATGGGTGAAATGACGCTGTTTTGGCAAGTCTCACAAGGGTGGATCCTCTGTGGATGGTTATTGACTTACTCTTTTGGATTTGGGGTTCCCAGGGCTCATTCTAAGTCTAATTCCCAGGTAGTGGGAACTGTAATGTAGTACCGTCTAGGCTAATGGTGCCTCCCAATATTTTCTTTTTTGGATAGACCATAAACTTGGTCTTTTAAGTGTTTATTTCTTGCCCATGAGAATCACAAAAGAGGAAAATCCTATCCATGAGTGTCTGGAGCCCTGAACATGTTTTGGAGAGTAGCAAGGTGTTGTCTGCAAAAAACAGAGCTGGCACCTTTTTGCTTCCCAGAAATTGTGAGTCATTAACAACATTTAACAGATACTCAATACATTGGTTTGAAACAAATGAAAAAGAGTGGTGTCCAAAACACAGTGTTAGTGAACTCCTTTGGCTACATCAATCTTATCTGTTAGTTCTTCATCGGAGCATGATTGGATCTTAGTGCAATTCCCCTAATGCAAACTCATACATACCTGAGAGGTTCATGTCTGCTAAAACCTACCACAGCTTCCCTCTTGGGACTAGGTCAAATGCTGCACTCAAGTCAATGAAGGCAACGTAGAGAGTACTACATTCTATATCCACGGGTTTCCATTTAGCCATAAGCAGCCTAAAAATCTGATTGATGGTTACTGTCTTTGGCCTAAAACCTGCTTGGAGATGGGAGATGGCGTTATTTTCCTCTGTCCATGATGTTAGTTGTCCCAGAACTTGTTTGCAGAAACATAGGCTGATAAGGCGATAGTTGCTCAGATGGTTGCAACACCCTTTTTTGTTGATTATCACAATTTCAGCACCTTTCCATGTAGATGGCATGTGTGCACCGGTGGTTATGGCTTTTCAGACAGTGTTGATATATGCACCCAAATTGAAAGATTGCAATGAAACGTATCTAAAGGAATCCTGTCCGACCATGGAACCTTACCATTGTCTTTCAGAGCAAATTGCAGCCAAAGTGTCCTCAAGGGAAAAGCTGAGTGGCGAACTTTGCAAATGGGGGCAACTGCATACCAATCAAAGGTCGGAGACCAGTTATTGGTTGGCTGTGTAGAATTGTGAGTAGTGTATAAGACCAGGCAAAAGCTCAGAGGTAAGAGAGAGACATCACTCTGCTAATTCTATTTCATTTTTTGATTACTTCCACAGCCTGTTGGATGAACCCGTCAAATTAAGGTTTTCATGGTCGCTTGGACAAAGATGGTAATAGCTTATGTTTTCCCAGAATCTACTGGATTGAGGGTTTAATTAGACCACGGTGGGGTAATAGAGCACTTGAACAACACAAGGACATATGGTTAAATACCTAATGATTCTTTCCTAAAGAAAAAAGGCCTTTCCCTGGTGAGGCAGTTTGCATGCTAATTTAAAGGGGCAAAAAAACCAGTTTCGACTTTTGGCTCACAGTATGAGGTGTAGGGATAAGATGTCAGTGGGGCAGCCCAGCACAGCCTCCTCTGCGCTCCTCTGGGCTCCTCCAGGCTTTTCCGGGAATGCACAGGCCTGCCCTTGGCCTGGGCTAGCCTGGGCACGTCTCTCAGTGCGGGGAATAGGATGCACTTGTATAATACGAAGGTCTCACATGCCCCTCCTCCTCAGGATGCTATATGCAGGATGGAGCTGGATGTACCCCTGAGTCCACAATAGCAACAGAATCTCACACTGCAGTGGACAGTATGGCGAGCCCTTCGTAGGGACATACGTAGGGTTCGCCATACTTTCGTATGAGCAACAGAGGGACAATACCTTTGACGAATGTGCGACTACAAGAATTCCCCCACGAACCACAACATGCGGCCCTCTATAGTAATTGTTAGGGACCTATGAAAGTGCATATCCGATGTCTGTTGGTCACAGGGCTATATTAATAGGTATTGTGTACCTGATGATGTAGGATTGCTAATGTTTGTTAATAGCTAGGAGTCAGCAAGATTGGGATCTGGTGTCCTGAAGAAAAGCCGGGACCCGCAAAAGGGCAGGTTTATATGCTGAAACATTTTGACCCCTACAGATGCAGGCATTCTAACTAATCCTGTGCATCCAACATAGTTTTCAACCATCCCATATATCTATCCATATTAAAGAATAACCATTGAGATTAGTTAGAGGGAATTTTATTGAGTCTAGATCCTGTTTCCACATTTACCCCCCCTTTTAAAAGTACTTCTCATTATCATGAAAAGGACATTCGCCACTAGAAGGTTCTTTGGTGAATAAGGTGTTGCCAATGATGAAGCATGAAACCCGCGGGAAAAAGGTGTGAGGCCACACCTATCAATTTTTTGAAATTTTGTGTGTTCCACACATGTGTTGAGATTTAGTGTTAAGGACCCTGTATTGAAGGGAAATTCCCACTAATTTACTAGCTGTAATCCAATTTTTGACATGCTTTTGTCTTTGTTCAGTTGCAATATTATCACTTCTTCTGGCTTCTCCTGTCATCCCTATTCAGATGATAACCAGCTATATTTCTTGTTTCCTGCTGTTACACATCAATTACAAACTAAGGTCTACCAGCAGTACCCTATTGGATGGAACCCCATTCACTTCTTCTTTTAAATGTATCTAAAATAGAAATCATCTGCTTTCCAGCTGTCTCACAAGTGGCTCCCTTGCATAATTTATACATCTCTCCCCAAACCTAAAGGCCAAAACATCATCAATCAAACACCTTGGCATGCACTTCAGCTCATTAGTGAACATGAATACATTTATAATATGCACAGCCATATTCCAATTTCGGAACCTATAGAAACAAGTTAAATTATTTCCTTCCAAACTGGCATGACGTTGATTCGCTCACTATTCTTTAACAAACCTGATACTGTAGTACTAGTCTATTGGGTCCATTCTGATATTTTTTCATCCCATTAGATAAAGTTTTACAATTTGTTGGAAGGACTCCCCACAATCTTTCAACAAATACTACTAACTCAAACGATCGTCTCCAAATCAGTGAACTGTTAGCTGAAAACGAAACTGTGCACGATATACTAATCCTGCTCAAGGAAAACCATGGATGGTTGTTGTCTGAATTACCTCTCAAAAATCCTTTGCACTTCTACTATTTCATCTTCTTCAACCTATTTCCATGCTGTTATTGCCCTTCTCTTTCTCTCATCTGTTCTTCACTATGTCCCATTAGTCCTGCGGTTTCTCCATCCCAATCATCCGGTTTTCTTCCCATAAGCTTGTTTCTAATCAGCCTCATGAAACCGTCTTTCTTCAATACAACATTCATCTTCATCTTCTCAATGCTCTTTCAATCGTGTTCATTTTTCAATGAGGTTCCTCTGAGTTAAGTAAGCTGAAGTTAAATGAACTGTCTTGAAATCGATTACTATGAACAATTGGTTTGTTGTTTGAGGGGGGTGAAACCCGAATCATGCAACAACCACATTCCTTGTCAAGGTGAACCACTAAAAGCCATTCAATTAACCTGTGCTCAACTTTCTGGTAGGTTGGCACAAAAGCAGTCAGGGTGACTTTTCATCAAGATCCTTTGAGTCAGTGAGATTACTGTCCACTAGGTGCTAGTGAAGCTCTGCAAAACAAATATGGAGCAAGTGCTCTTTCAGAAACAGATTGTACAGCTCAATATAATCATTGAGTTTGCTGCCCCTCACTCAACCACTCAGTGCCTTGCTGGGATAATCCAAAAAATCTTGGGAGTTTGTGGCTGTTCCTGAACCGAAACCAGTACTTTGCATGGCTAAATGCAAAGTTAGCATGTAAAATGGCCTTCATGTGAGCTTACCGCTTTTGTTTCCCCACCTCAAGTTTGAGAAGGGCATCCTTTCCCACTGTGGGCATGTGCTCCTACAAGCTTGCTCTCCAAACCCCCTCTGGGACACTGTGCATTCTGGAAGCTACCTCAAATGCTGAAAACCATTTGTCTGTGTCACCCCCACCACATATCTGCTGTATACAGACTCTCTCCAGCTGACACTAGGGTAAGCTACCACCATTGCTGCTGAACTCTATTCGCTTGGCTCTGAGGTCCAGTTCTCTGAGACTTATCTCCTGGGCCATTTTCTAGGGACCTTTTTGCAGCTTACTCCTCCTTGGCTGCCTCCAATTTTAATTTAGTCAGCTATAACTGGAATTCTCTCTACGCCCTTCTGTCCTTCAGCTTTCCACCTCTCTGGACAAACCATTGGAAGACACAATTCTCCCTGCCATGGCAGGAAGCCCCACATCCCTGGGTTGTGCAGTTCAGGACCTGTGCTCATGTCCTCCTCTTGCTCCTTCATAGCCTCCTCTTCCTCTGCTGTGTCTAGCAACTGGTGGGCCTCCTCATAAGGCTGTGAGTTCCTTCTGAAGAGCCTCCTTTTTGGAGCTCCTTTTTGCTGGAATCCCCCTGTCCTTTCAGAATCCACTGAACTTAGCTGCAGTGTAGCTCTCCAGGTTGCTGAGCTCAAGCTCCATATTTGCAGGTAGGGCTACAGGCACAGACAATCAGGTAGAATGGGAGTGAATTTGGAAGAAGCAAAAATGGCCGATTATTGAGAATGTAAAAAGGTGGCATCAAATTATTTATACTGGGATTATTTTGTTACACAACTCGCTGTATGGCAATGCACAAATAGAAGTACTAAATTGCACTGCTGGACATCAAATAAAGAAATTGGATTGTTAGTTGAGAGTGGTGAAACCCTACTCAAGCAACAGCCACAATCCTTGTCAGGGTGAACCACAAAAAGTCACTAAATTAACCTGTGCTTAACCCTCTGGGAGCTTGGCGCAAAAGCAGTCAGGCTTAACTTAGAGGCAATATATAAAGAATTTATGAAGCACAAAAACAGTAACAAACTAGAAACATAACACAAGAAAAATTCCACACAATTTAGAAAAATTTTAATAAATTATTTGACACGAAGATTACAAAAATCCAATCAGTAGAATTGGAGATTTCAAATTTCAAAGATTTAGGGTAAGTATAGCGCCCTAAAGCACAAATAGCCACTCACAGTTATCTGGTAGTGCGATACTGGGCTAAAGTCACAAGTTCAGGTCCACAGGGATGGAATGTGGGGTAGATACAGAGACCAGGTTAGTCATGCTGAGAAAGTTACCTTCTAAAGTCCAGAGCGAAGGGTTCCATTTACGGTGGGAAGGCTGCGAGAAGCAGCGAGAGTGCCATAGATGGTCCACACAGTAGCACGAAGAGCAGGCCCTAAGCCCTGCCATGTCTGTGGATTGTCTGTTAGGCAATGACTTAAAGAACACTGCCTGAAAGATAGTATAGCTGAGGTCACACCTGGAAATTCTGGGGTTTCCTAAGTGGGTCTGCATGACCATATGATCCATGGCTGCCCAGGAGGTTAGTCAAGAAAGCCTGGAAAATGGCCCAGGCAGCTGCCAGGAAATGAAGAGTAGAGTGCATGGAAAGCCAGCACCCAAAAATCCCACAGAACAGGTTGGTATGGTGCCAGAGGAGGCCATCCCTGAGCATACCCTGGAGGACCTTGTCACCGTGGGAGACTTGCCTGAGCTTGCTGGATTACAAGTTGAGGGTGGGCCAACCAGGGAAGGCTTCTGTACGGCCCAGAAGGTGTGCACAACCCGAGAAGGTTTGAGGCAGCTAGCAGAAGCCAAGGCAACAGGTGATACCTCTGGAGATCACCTCATATACTGGGACCTCCTGTATAGTGAGCACCTGTGCATGGGGCAACAGATGTGTTGATGGTCCCCTAGTGTTACAGAGCATTCCTCCTGGTAGTGGCTAATGATATACCCCAGGCAGAACACCTGGTGTAGAACAAGTCCTTTGCAATATTTACTTGCCACTTTTATAGGCCCCAGATGAAGACAGCCTAAGATACATTCTGCAGAACAACAGACCCAAATACCTCAACAACAGAATCAACTTCAACGTACCCACAAGAAAACTCAGATCTTCCAACCTCGCACTGGCCGAAACCCCGCACATCCACAGAGCCAAAGTGGGCGGAAGATCCTCCTCTCACATTGCAGCCAAGACCTGGAACGAGCTACCGGTAGACATCAGACGCGCCCCCTCCCTGAACACCTTCAGGAAGACTTCAAGACCTGGCTCTTCAACGAAATAGATCTGCGGATCCCCCCCCCCCCCCCAGCGCCTTGAGACCCTCACAGGTGAGTAGCGCGCTTACAATTCCCTGATTGATTGATTGATTGAACATGTCTCACCTGCCAGGCCAGTGAGAAAACTAAGAAAAATCTCAAGGTTTCCCTGAATATCTGGCCTGTCATTGGCACCTCCTTTGAAAGGGTGAGCATTGACATTGTTGGACCCTCGGATCCCTAAACTGCTCCAGGCAACAGGCTGATCCTTGGACTATGCCAGTAGATACCTAGAGGCCTTCCCTCTGAGGCCTGTAATTGCAAATGCTGTGGCTAAGGACCTGATGGGGATTTTTAACTGGGTGAGATTCCCCAAAGTAGTGGTGTCTGACAGGGGCACCAGCTTCATGTCAGCCGACGTAAAGTCCATGTGGGATGAATATGGGATAACCTACAAGTTCTCCACATCCTATCATTCTCTAATCAATGAGCAGGATGAGATACTCAACAAGATGCTGAACAGCATGATTATAAGCCTACCTGAGCCCATGAGGTGGAAGTGATACATCCTCTTTCCATACCTGCATTTTGCCTACTGGGACATAGCACATAAGGGAGTTGGGTTTAGCCAATTAAAACTCCTCTATGGACACTCAGTTAAGGAACCTCTCAGTCTAGTGACGGAGGGGTGGTAGCCAGCTTGCAAGAAACCCTCCCAAGATGGGGTTAGTTACATGCTAGTCCTCAGAAGCTAGAAGCAAAAATTCTGAAAGAAAGCTTCTAAGAAATTAGAAGCCAACCAGAAGGTCATCCTACTTTGGTATGATGAGAAGGCAACTCTGGGAGAGTTTAAGCCTTGCCACTTGGGCTGTCAATGCTGTAGCACAAGTGCAGATCTCACGTAGCTGGTTGTCGATGTCGGCTGCTAAAGCATGAAGATTTAGGTTCATTGGAGGTTTGCATTACCGGTCAGCATGGGAAACAAGATACTGGTGTGAGCTGGCCCATTCATGGTTGTGAAGAGCCCATGGATTTCTTCTTTTCTTTTAAGAGGAACTCACTCCAGCAGGGCTCAGGCAGATTAGGCAGGTCTAATAGAGCAGGTCAGCTGGGTAGTTTCAGAGAGTTCTCTGGACCTTGTTGGGTCCATGGCGGTCAGAACAGTAAGTCAGTCAGCTGATCCTTTGTGTCACTTCATCCTGGGATGAATGGTGCATGTCAGTCTTCCTTCTCAGGCAGCAGGGCAGGTCTCAGACACAAATATAGTCCTTTTGGAGCAGGGCAGTCTTTCTTCTGTATTATCCACAAGTCCAGGAGTCTACTGAAGAGTGGGTCTGAGGGTCCCCTTTTTATAACTGGTACCCACTTTGAAGTGGGATAAGCTTCTAGGGATTTCCCCTTACAGAAGTGTCAAGAATTTCCTGCCTACTTGCCCTGGTCCCAGTCTGTCTGGCGGCACAATTGGCTAATGCGAGGTCTTTTGTGTGTGAGCTGGGCCAGTGCCTTTGAAGTGCAAGTGCGGACAGCTCCACTCCATCAAGCCAGGATGTCCCATCCTGCCAATACTCAGACCTTCAATGGTGATACTGTCTCTGAGAAATACACAAAGGCCAACACAAAACCCTAGTCATGTGACCCAAGAACAAGGCTGCAGGCACTAAATGATTCAGACAAGAAAATGATGACTTTCTAAAAGTGTAATTTCCAGAATTGTGAGTTAAAATCCAACTTTACAATTAAAGAGGGTTTTAAATTACAATTCCTCAGACAGCAAACACGTTATTACTACCAGCATCTACATAAACGTGATCACTTATTAAATGTAATAAGGTAACCCAATGTTATCCTATGGGGGCAGTAGGCCTGGCAGTAGTGAAAAATGAATTTAGGAGTTTTTCACTACCAGGACATGTAAAACTTAAAGGGCCGGTACACCTTTTTGAATACATTGCGCCCTGCCTGAGGGCAGTCTAAAGCCTACCCTAGGGGTGACTTATATGTATTAAAAAGGAAGGTTTAGGCCTTACAAAAGATGTATTTTGCTAGGTCGAAATAGCAACGTAATATTGTACATTCAGGCTGCAATGACAGACCTGGGACAGATTTTTAAAGGCTACTTAAGTAGGTGGCACAATCAATGCTGCAGGCCTACTTGTAGGATCTAATTTAAAGACCCTGGGTACCTGTAGTACCACTTTACTAGGGATGTAAAAGTCAATTTGATGTGCTAAGTGAGTATAAGCATATTTCCACATATTTAAAGGAGAGAGCACAAGCACTTTAGCACTGCTTAGCAGTGGCAAAGTGTACAGAGACCTAAGGTTAACAAAAACAAATTCAGCAACACAGGAGGAGTGCAGGCAAATCGTTTGGGAGAAGACCTCCCTAAGGTTGTCAGGTATAACAGTTACTCTTTCCTTTTTAAAGGATGCCCTGCAGCTTTAATGTTGGTGTATGTACAGCAAACTACAATGTCACAATTAAGTAGTGCTTTATACAAATGTATAAATAAAAAAAACAAATACTAGGTTGCATTCAATTTTGTATCGTTCAAATGACAGGGGCCACTACACTATAATATACTTTCTCACATTGTTCATGGAAAACCTCTTCACATAGGACTCATGTTAACTATCTTACCAACACACTAATTAGCCCTGCAACTCTGTATGTAAGTTTACAAAATAAATGCATGTACGATCATATTATTGTTGAACTTTTATCATCCCATCCCATCTCATCAATCTCTTTAGTATCTTTTCAAAACTGCTGATGTGTACTGTAATACTATTATGATGTACCAGTTGCCTTGTCTTGAGGCTTTTTGTTTGCTTTAACACTATCACTATCATTCTAATGGAACTCTTTCTCAGCCTCCAACATCTTCCAAAGATGGAACTGACACAATGCTGTTCCACTTTAGGAACAAATGTAATCCTCACTTCTTTAATGAACACACTACTTCACAATGCAGTAATTCTCCATAACCCAGCTGGCTCTCCTAACACTCGATGACTTTAAGGGTTGTCTTCGGCCAACACTGCCCTCCACTGCTTTCTGGCGAGGTTGGTGCTCCTAAAATACCATATATATATATATATACATAAATGCAAATAAATGAATGACCAAAAATTGCCCTGGCATGGGTTATTGTTTTGTTCTATGCTGGATATATACGTTCTCTTTTACAAGCTTGTTATCTATTATAGTACATAGAAACACTGCACAGCAAATGTACTTGGTGTCAATACAAATGAACTACTATTCGACATAGCTACCTTACCCTACTCTACGGCTCTCCCGTACCTGACCCCACTTAGTTACTGCCTTGCCCATGACCACATTACATCAGTCACCCAAACTTCAACACTGGTTACTCTTTTGAGCTCAACATATGCAGCTCATTGACATGAAAAAATTCATTTAGCAGAGATGCACTGTTTGAAATGGTATACTGTGTACCCTTCTGGGCGGGAGCAATAAATCTTGTGCAGCACAAACAGTTGTGCTGGAACAGTGCAATGCAGTATTAACATTCTTATAGGCACTTTTGTCATAAATGTATGAAATCTTCTATCAATTCTCTTAGCTATCTGCTTTACCCAGTTATCTTACATGCCCACTCTGCCAACTTATTGAAGCCTCGATTTATCCTCTTTATTTGTTAATATATTTAACCAAAATGCTTTTTATTACCTGTTCTTTTCCAATACTTAAAGGTGGAAACATATCGGGCTTAATTTGAATGAAATTTATTTCCAGGTGAGCCATAAAATTGCAAGACAATACAACCCTTCTTCCTTTTCGGCAGAGATATGTTTCCAGCATCCTTGATTGGGAGAAAGAAATACATCAACTAGATCAACTAATTGCCTTGTTATGACATCATACATTGCAGCACTACACCGTGTCACTGCAGTCTGCGGTAATGTAAACACTGCACCAAGCGTGTGATATTTTAAAGTTGCTAGTTGTCAAGTTGCCCTGAGACCATTGCAGTGGCGGCTCCTACGCTAAGGTGGAGGAGCGTTGCCCCACTGCTTCGCAAAAGTGAAGTAAAGGAAATTTAAAATGACAATAACTCGTTTTATTATCATTTTATGTCTTCTTCTGCTGCAGCTTTGAGTTTTGGGTGGGGCGGCCCCTAAGACAGAGGAGCAGGGGAGGAGTGGTTTTCCCACTCCTAAAGTGCACCTGACTGTTTGGCTGCCCCTCTTTCGCAGGCCAAACATTCATGCGTACTTTGCATCTTCTCCATGCGGGCTGCATTACAGCCTGCGTGGAGAACATGCCCAGGCCCTCATTCACTCGCTGAGCACTGATACATGGCGCTCAGACCAATCAGTTAGGTAGGAAGAGGATGGATGAGAGGCGGTGGCCGGGCTTCACAGAGGTTTTTAAAAAACTTTTTTTGTCCCTTCCTACCCCCCCTGCTGCCACCTCACCACCCAGGTCCGGTAGCAGCCGTTACTGGGCCAGTGGCCTCAACGCTAAGCCTAGTTCATGTCTGGCTCTGTGAGAGAGGAAGTTCAAATCTGCACTAATTTAAACACCATGAAAGTGGAACCCCATTTGTTTCATTGAAACATTGGTGGTAAACATACGATGAACAACGTTTATTGGTTTTATTTACGTTTTATTTGGAATTAGTATGAATGTTTTGTTTTTGTAACTTGTTTCAAAACATCTCTGGTTTACAAAACATACATCTCCGGGCGGTTAATACAGTCAAATTCAAATGACAGGCCTTTAATGAACGGGGCTAATATGTTGTCTAGCATTCCTCTATGTTTTTTCTTGGAGGAAAAAAGTTTTAGCCAGTTTCTAATCAGACTAAGGGGTCCACCGCCTCCTCCTATTTCAGCAGCATCACATGATATTTTCCCGAATGAATACCTCTCCTTAGATATTAGATGGCAATTCTCCCCACGATCCTATTACATACTGATAGAACACTATTAGTTTATTTGAAGCTGTTATGGCCATGAGATGGTATGGTCTAATTCAGATGCAGTGTTTAGGATATTAGCTGTTTTTAAAAAAAAATAATATCCTAGACCATGTTGTCAAGCGACTGGTCTATTTCTCTGCCTTTTTAAATTTCACTCAAATTCCACTCGTTGTGATATTCATTTAAAGGAACATTTCTTTTAACCTATGCTAATTTGTCATTTTCAAAGGCAATCTAGGAACATAGCATACACCTCCATTCAAACATTCATCCCACCACACGGCACCCATACAAGCATGCACTCATACAAACATATGTGCACCCAAGCACACCCACAAATACACAAAGGCAAGCACAATTACACACACAAACACACACACACCTGTAAACAACCACATGTATGTGCCTATACACATCTAACTAGATGCATACACATATGCACACAAACAATTCCACATACGCGTACACAAAAATACTCATACAGAAACACACACATGTGCAGACGTTCAGAGTCACACAGAGTTTAATATCCAGGGTCAGGTTTATCAATATTTCAGGCACGTGATGCAGTGCTGCGTGAAAGGGAGAGGGCAGGAATGCACCATATTCACCAATATATTGTGCATTCCTGCTCTCTGGCTGGGTTAGTGCACAATCTGCAGCCAAATGCTTTCAATGTTCAACACTCCATCCATCATCCCCTTTGGTTTTGCTTTGTTCCCCCTAAGTTGGTAGGGTATGCCCAGACGTGGGTCCCTTGCTCACTCTGCTACTGGATTCAAGCTAGCCTGGCTGATGACGGCTGATTAGCCAGAAACCTGTCCCAGGATGCTAGTTTCCTGTCCAGGGAAGACATGGCTTTGCAGTTCGGGCTGGAGTGTTCCCATGAGGCACGGGGTCAGACTGATTTGCATATGGCCATGTCTGAACTGGGGTGGTGGAGTGAGCTAAAGAATGATGATGGATTAAACCCAGATCAGTTGACTGGGGGTGAGTGCTTGCAATGTTCAACACTCCGTCCATCATCCCCTTTGGTTTTGCTTTGTTCGCCCTAAGTTGGCAGGGTATGCCCAGACGTGGGTCCCTTGCTCACTTTGCCACTGGATTGAAGCTAGCCTGGCTCATGATGGCTGATTAGCCAGAAACCGGTCCCAGGATGCTTGTTTCCGGTCCAGGGAAGACATGGCTTGGCAGTTTGGGCTGGACTGCTCCCATGAGGCACAGGGTCAGACTTATTTGCATATGGCCACGTCTGAACTGCGGTGGCGGAGTGAGCTAAAGAATGATGATGGATTAAACCCAGATCAGTTGACTGGGGGTGAGTGCTTGCAATGTTCAACACTCCGTCCATCAACCCCTTTGGTTTTGCTTTGTTCGCCCTAAGTTGGCAGGGTATGCCCAGACATGGGTCCCTTGCTCACTTTGCCACTGGATTCAAGCTAGCCTGGCTGATGATGGCTGATTAACCAGGAACCGGTCCCAGGATGCTTGTTTCCAGTCCAGGAAAGACATGGCTTGGCAGTTTGGGCTGGACTGTTCCCATGAGGCATAGGGTCAGACTGATTTGCATATGGCCATGTCTGAACTGGGGTGGTGAAGTGAGCTAAAGAATGATGATGGATTAAACCCAGATCAGTTGACTGGGGGTGAGTGCTTGCAATGTTCAACACTCCGCCCATCATCCCCTTTGGTTTTGCATTGTTCGCTCTAAGTTGGCAGGGTATGCCCAGATGTGGGTCTCTTGCTCACTTTGCCACTGGATTCAAGCTAGCCTGTCTGATGATGGCTGATTAGCCAGAAACTGGTCCCAGGATACTTGTTTCCAGTCCAGGGAAGACAAGGCTTGGCAGTTCGGGCTGGACTGTTCCCATGAGGCACTGGGTCAGACTGATTTGCATATGGCCATGTCTGAACTGGGGTGGTGGAGTGAGCTAATGAATGATGATGGATTAAACCCAGATCAGTTGACTGGGGGTGAGTGCTTGCAATGTTAAACACTTCGTCCATCATCCCCTTTGGTTTTGCTTTGTTCTCCCTAAGTTGGCAGGGTATGCCCAGACGTGGGTCCCTTGCTCACTTTGCCACTGGATTGAAGCTAGCCTGGCTCATGATGGCTGATTAGCCAGAAACCGGTCCCAGGATGCTTGTTTCCGGTCCAGGGAAGACATGGCTTGGCAGTTCGGGCTGGAGTGTTCCCATGAGGCACGGGGTCAGACTGATTTGCATATGGCCATGTCTGAACTGGGGTGGTGGAGTGAGCTAAAGAATGATGATGGATTAAACCCAGATCAGTTGACTGGGGGTGAGTGCTTGCAATGTTCAACACTCCGTCCATCATCCCCTTTGGTTTTGCTTTGTTCGCCCTAAGTTGGCAGGGTATGCCCACACGTGGGTCCCTTGCTCACTTTGCCACTGGATTGAAGCTAGCCTGGCTCATGATGGCTGATTAGCCAGAAACCGGTCCCAGGATGCTTGTTTCCGGTCCAGGGAAGACATGGCTTGGCAGTTTGGGCTGGACTGCTCCCATGAGGCACAGGGTCAGACTTATTTGCATAGGGCCATGTCTGAACTGCGGTGGTGGAGTGAGCTAAAGAATGATGATGGATTAAACCCAGATCAGTTGCCTGGGGGTGAGTGCTTGCAATGTTAAACACTTCGTCCATCATCCCCTTTGGTTTTGCTTTGTTCTCCCTAAGTTGGCAGGGTATGCCCAGACGTGGGTCCCTTGCTCACTTTGCCACTGGATTGAAGCTAGCCTGGCTCATGATGGCTGATTAGCCAGAAACCGGTCCCAGGATGCTTGTTTCCGGTCCAGGGAAGACATGGCTTGGCAGTTCGGGCTGGAGTGTTCCCATGAGGCACGGGGTCAGACTGATTTGCATATGGCAATGTCTGAACTGGGGTGGTGGAGTGAGCTAAAGAATGATGATGGATTAAACCCAGATCAGTTGACTGGGGGTGAGTGCTTGCAATGTTCAACACTCCGTCCATCATCCCCTTTGGTTTTGCTTTGTTCGCCCTAAGTTGGCAGGGTATGCCCACACGTGGGTCCCTTGCTCACTTTGCCACTGGATTGAAGCTAGCCTGGCTCATGATGGCTGATTAGCCAGAAACCGGTCCCAGGATGCTTGTTTCCGGTCCAGGGAAGACATGGCTTGGCAGTTTGGGCTGGACTGCTCCCATGAGGCACAGGGTCAGACTTATTTGCATATGGCCATGTCTGAACTGCGGTGGTGGAGTGAGCTAAAGAATGATGATGGATTAAACCCAGATCAGTTGCCTGGGGGTGAGTGCTTGCAATGTTCAACACTCCGTCCATCAACCCCTTTGGTTTTGCTTTGTTCGCCCTAAGTTGGCAGGGTATGCCCACACATGGGTCCCTTGCTCACTTTGCCACTGGATTCAAGCTAGCCTGGCTGATGACGGCTGATTAACCAGGAACCGGTCCCAGGATGCTTGTTTCCAGTCCAGGAAAGACATGGCTTGGCAGTTTGGGCTGGACTGTTCCCATGAGGCATAGGGTCAGACTGATTTGCATATGGCCATGTCTGAACTGGGGTGGTGAAGTGAGCTAAAGAATCATGATGGATTAAACCCAGATAAGTTGACTGGGAGTGAGTGCTTGCAATGTTCAACACTCCGTCCATCATCCCCTTTAATTTTGCTTTATTCGCCCTAAGTTGGCAGGGTATGCCCAGACGTGGGTCCCTTGCTCACTTTGCCACTGGATTCAAGCAAGCCTGGCTGATGACGGCTGATTAGCCAGAAACCAGTCCCAGGATGCTTGTTTCCAGTCGAGGGAAGACATGACTTGGCAGTTCGGGCTGGACTGTTCCCATGAGGCACAGGGTCAGGCTTATTTGCATATGGCCATGTCTGAACTGGGGTGGCGGACAGAGCTATAGAATGATGATGGATTAAACCCAGATCAGTTGACTTGGGGTGAGTGCTTGCAATGTTCAACACTCTGTCCATCATTTCCTTTGGTTTTGCTTTGTTCGCCCTAAGTTGGCAGGGTATGCCCAGACGTGGGTCCCTTGCTCACTTTGCCACTGAATTCAAGCTAGCCTGGCTGATGACGGCTGATTAGCCAGAAACCAGTCCCAGGATACTTGTTTCCAGTCGAGGGAAGACATGGCTTGGCAGTTCGGGCTCGACTGTTCCGACGAGGCACAGGGTCAGACTTATTTGCATATGGCCATGTCTGAACTGGGGTGGCGGAGAGAGCTATAGAATGATGATGGATTAAACCCAGATCAGTTGACTGGGGGTGAGTGCTTGCAATGTTCAACACTCCGTCCATCATCCCCTTTGGTTTCGCTTTGTTCGCCCTAAGTTGGCAGGGTATGCACAGAAGTGGGTCCCTTGCTCACTTTGCCACTGGATTCAAGCTAGCCTGGCTGATGACGGCTGATTAGCCAGAAACCAGTCCCAGGATACTTGTTTCCAGTCAAGGGAAGACATGGCTTGGCAGTTCGGGCTGGACTTTTCCCATGAGGCACAGGGTCAGACTGATTTGCATATGGACATGTGTGAACTGGGATGGTGGAGTGAGCTAAAAAATGAGATGGATTAAACCCATATCCGTTGACTGGGGGTGAGTGCTTGCAATGTTCAACACTCCATCCTTCATCCCCTTTGGTTTTGCAAATGCCAACATAGGCACCCTTGCGCCATGATGCAAGGGTTCCTGCGTTGAAGACAGGATTGTTTTTGTGCAGAAAGGGAGACCTTTCTGCACAAACATGATCCTTAGAGGCTTTTTCCTCTTTCTAAGTGTACTGCGGAACGGAGAAATGAACAAGGAGAAATAAAGATATTTTTCCTTGTTGCTGATTGACTAGCATTTTGATGCATTTCCAGGTTTACCAGTCTTGGTAAATCTGGGATTGCAGAAATTCCATGGAATGCATTTTATGGGCACACCCATGCTCCAACCATGGAATGCCTTCCCAGTTCCCAGGCTAGAGTAATGCAAGGCTGTGCTGTCTTGTACTACTCCAGAGTTACCGAGCAACGCAGGGCCATGCAGGGTGGCCTGACGTTGCTTGGCAAATCTGACTTAAGTATTGCTTTGCCCTTTTAACACCATGCGTGGCACAAGGGTAAAGCAATGAATACAATGAGTAATCTATCCCCTAGAGTGTAATGCCAGTAGAAAAAAAGATTATGTTTTGAATCTGTTTTTTCACTATTTGATTGACTTCAGAGCATAGGGATCTAGGGGCCAAATGTACTATTTACTGATCGCAAAATACTTGCAACAAGTATTTTCGACCAATAAAGAGTTTTAAAACTTACCTATGAATACTAGGTTGATTATTACATTTTGGAATCATAATGGGTTGTAATCCGACCTTCCTCATGAAAATCAATGAAATGGATCAGAAATTGCAGTTTCAATAGAAGACCATCACAGGTATTTTAGCCAGCTGGGGTCAGCAGACCACCATGTCTGTGATTGCTTTTAAATAAATAAAGCAAAACATTTTTAAATACAGACCGTTTTCCTTAAAGGAAACATGTCACAGTTTAAAAAAAACTTTTTTTAAAAGTTTGACAGTGTTCCTTTAGATCACAGCCTACGTTTCCACAGATTTCTTTTTACATTTACGAAAGTGATGGGGTCTCAAAGGAACCCATTTCATTTTGAAAACGCATACCTCCGCCTTTTTTGGTGATGGTAAAATTTAAATGTTTTGTGACTCCATTCAGAGTGTAAAACACTGAAACACATAAAACAGATTTGGCATTTTGAAGGGATGCCTACAGCCAGTGCCTTCCAGACACCAATTCAATCGTGAGCGTAAAATGTGTTAGTATATTTGGTCCAAGACATAAATTTAACTCATGTTATAATTCAGTCACCTTGCAAGAGTTACCCACTGTAAGACATTATAAAGAAAGTGGGGGCATATTATCAAGGACGCCGTTAAAATTATCGCCACTTTAGCGGCAGGAAAGTGCCGCTAAAGCGGCGCTAATGGGCTTGATAATATGCCGCAGAGAATTCCAATAGAAGACCATGTTCACACCGGAACATGGGCTTCTATTGGAATTCTCTGCTGCATATTATCAAGCCCATTATCGCCGCTTTTAGCGGCAGATTCACGCCGCTAAAGCGGCGATAATTTTAACGCTGTCCTTGATAATATGCCCCGTGGCCTTGCTAAGGAAAGAAATAATGGCAACATTAACAAATTTTTGTTCAAAATTAAAACAAAGGGTTATTATTGTTGAAAATTTATATTTAACTCTGCCAAAAAAATGTAATTAAACAAAATACTCATTTAGAAATTTGTTTCATTCTAGCTTCTTTACAATGATACTAAACATGGACGTGGACTCCAATCTCGTACTTGAAACTTTGTCTCGTTAATAGTAAGACCAGCAACCATTTAGGCACAGAGTAGTAGAACTATCATATTTAGTTCTGTGAGCAGCATGGTTTCCAGCAATAAATGACCCACTCCACTCAGTACTTCCTCAAACTAAGATTTTTTTTTTATTACTCTATTGAGGTTTGATGAAATAACATACTTTTAGGCAATGTGTGCAAAGCATATGCAGAAAACGTGCTAACATTATTGCTCTTCTCCGAATTAACAGAAGCAATTAAATGCCCATTTTCATTAAAAATACAACTGCCTGCTGTTGGTTTCCGAAGTTCCATTGTGAACTTAAATTTTAATTTCATGGTGCAAATGTTAAATTATTGCCACCTAATCTGTCTGCCAGGGAGGCATGAAATCCCACCGCACTTTAATAATTCGTCTTTTGTTTTCAGTAAAATTACGCTTAGAATTTCACGTGTTATGAATTGGATTTTTGTTCCTTTTTTTTGCAGCTTGTCTAGCGAAACGTCCAAGAACTTCAGCAAAAGGGCCACTCTCCAGGCACCTACGCATATTAAGATTTCCAGAATTTATCACAAATTTCTTTATGTAATGTGTGTCTTTTAAGTTCCATTGGTTCTCACGTTTCCTGAAATAGTTGACAACAAATGTATTTGGCTTTGAAATGTACATTACAACCTTAGTTAGTAATCTGGGGTCCGATAAAATTAGTTTATTGTTTGCAATTACCAAATAGCAAATTTTTGCGATTTGCTGTTTGGTAATAGCAAACAGCTATGTACCAATGTGTGTTTAACACATTTTGAAATTCCCAGTGGGTCGCAAATAGACCTACCTCATTAATATTCTTGAGGTAGATCTTGGTTTGCGAACCATTGGGAATCACAAAAATCACAGGGATTGTGGCCTGCTGGGGTCAGCACACCACTATGTCTGTGATTGTTTTTTATTAGAGCACTTTAAAAAAAAATGCAGCCCATTTTCCTTAACCCTTTGCGTGTGCCGGACGGCCAGGAGCCGTCCGGCGCTACAGTGCTCATGTGCGTTGTACGACTCCCAGCCATCTGTGCACATGGGAAAGGAAATCCCTCGTTGCGGGCACCAGAGGGTTTTCCTTTCAAATAAAACAGCCTTGGGAACTGGGGAAGAGCTTCCCCAGTTCCTGAGGTTGTTTTTTTGTTTCTGATTGTTTCTCAAATGACGATCAGCACGCACGTCACTCATTTCAGCTTCACTGCCTCACTGCTGAGAGGGCTATCTTGGTCCCCTCGGAGGTTGCCAGTACGTAGTTACAGCTAGGACCTAGTTTTATTTATTTATGTGATTTGTAAAGCGCATAGCTGCCCAAGGGCTTCCCAGTACTGCAGAGAAGGTAGTGGATCGGTGTGGAGGGGAGATCATGGAACGAGCCAGGTTTTAAGTTTCTTCCTGAAGCTACGTAGGTCCTGTAGAAGTCGCAATTCATATGTCATTGAGTTCCAAAGTTTAGGAACAAACGGGTAATCTGACTCTTTTTATTCTCGTTGTACACATGAGATAATCAGATGAGGACCTGAGGGCCCTGTTAGGCACATATGGGGAGACAAGTGACTGCAGCAGGGCTAGACCTCTGCCGTCCATAGCTTTGTAGGCCATGCATAGTGCCTTGAACTTAATTCTGGATTGGATAGGGAGCCAGTGAAGTTTTGACAATGAAGCTTTCATGGACACCTGCTTGGGTTTCTTCAGTAACATCCTGGCTGCTGCATTTTGAACCACCTGAAGCCGTTGACTACATATTTGGGGGCTCCTAGGTACAGCGAGTTACCATAGTTCAATCTAGAGACAACAAGAGCCTGAATCACCGTTCTCTGCACCTGGTCTAGGAAAAGGTCTATGATCTTACGGAGCAAACGTAGAATCTCGAAGCAGGTAACTGAGAGTTTTTTTGCTTGGGTAGCCATAGTAAGGTTCCGGTCAAGCCACATCCCCAAGTTCTTGATGGAGGGATTAGGGGCAAGCCCCAGTTGTTCAGCCAGCTGATCGTGTTTCAAGGATCTGTGCAGTTACTCAGGAACATAGCTCAGTTTTCTCACCATTGAGCTTTAGACAGCAGTTGGACATCCATTTTGCTATTTTTTCCATGCATGGGACTAGTATCAGATGATTGGAGTTAGTGGCATCCGACACTGAGACTACCAATTGTGTATCGTCAGCATAAGACACAATTGGCAGTCCAAACTCCTCTACAATTTGTGCCAGTGGGCTCAAGTAAACATTAAACAGGGTGGGACTGAGTGTCGATCCTTGGGGGACTGCTTATGGGGAAACAAGCATGTCTGAGAAGAGGCCCGCTTCAATGCATTGGATGGATCTTTCACTTAGTAAGGAGGACAGCCATAGGATAGCCTTATCCCGAATCCTAATTTCCCTTAGTCTATGTATTAATATACTGTGATCAACTGTATCAAATGCCGCACATGGATCAAGAAGAATGGCGGCAGTTCCCCCCGGTCCAATATAATTTTAAGTTTCTCAGTGACTTTGAGGAGAGCTGTTTCCTTGCTGTGTTCAGAACGGAATCCCATCTGGGATTTGTGCACAATATTATTCGCCTCCAGGAATTGTGAAATTATACTATTTATGTGTTTCTCAGCAACTTTGCCTAGGAAGGGCAGCAAGAGATGGGGATGAAGTTGGGGTTTCTTGAGCAGGGCATTTACGATGGTGTGCTTTCATTGTTTTGGTACTATCCCGGTGCTCATGGACAACGAAAAGAGATCTGCCATTGTGGAAAGAACTGGCTTCCCACCTTGGAGAAGAAAGTAAGGGGGGGGCAGGGTCAAGAGGTTAACCTGATTGATGCCCTTCAGGATGAGTCCCAGGTGTTCTGTGTTTAGGACCGGGAAAGTTCAAAACAGGCGCTGTTGAGAGGGTAACAGAGCTGGACTGTGGTTCTGACCTGAGTTCTCAAAGATTACCTGTGTGACTTTAGAATTACCCAGGGGATTCCGTAGCAGTAAGCGATAAATAAATTCAACTTTATTTATTTCTATAGGAAAAGCATTTTTTCACTTGGCTATGACTTTGGCGTGTTTGCAATCTGCATGACATTTTTTTTAAAAGTGTCATGGTGGGTATTATTGATTAAGAATGTTTGGGGGTGATCCATGCAGTGGGGAGCGAGAATTTGGGGTGCAAAATAAGGTTATGTTTGTAATGTTAATTCCAATAGGAACCTTTAGCCACCTCTACAGCCCGGACCGCTGAACGGACTTGCACAAAATTTGGCAGGGAGGTAGATGTCGGTTCAAGGAAGTGCATTTCGCCTATTTGGTGTAAATCTGTTTAGTAGTTTTTGAGAAATGTAAGTTTAAAATTATAGTTAAATCTCTTGACGGGGATTTTTCGCAAAGGTTTTGCAATGATATGCGGATGCACGCACCTATGGAAATGCTCTGATTGGCTGAACGGAACCTAATCAGAAAGTTGTGGCCAACATTTTATTGCTTCGGAAGGGTTCCCGGGGCTGAAAATCTGTGTGAAAGCCCACATAAGGGGTCAGGGTGGAGATATTCTGACCCCATGGGTAAGAAATCGACATGTTAATGACAGAAGTTATATGTTCCCGAAAGTTTTTTTTAATCGTGCCTGATATTCATGATGATGCCATAAGTGGGTGTTTAGATGGGTGCATAGGTTCTGCACAAACATTATAATGATCGCATAGTTAAAGTCTTGTAAATTTTGTGAGAAATTTAAAAAGTGTAAAAGAAGGAGAGATCCAGTGAAACTGAAAGAACGAGTTGAGAGTAGTTGATAATGCCTTTTCTTTGAAGAGGAAGCTTTTCATATTAATTCTAAATAAAATGAAGACTCTTGACAAATTAGTGTTGTTCATGAGGAGAGAAAACCAGGAGAAAATATTAGTGAATAGAAGTAACTGTTGTTCAGTTTTTAGTGAAGAATGCAAAAATACTCCTAATACAGAGCCCTTCTTTAATGAAGAAAGCTATCACCAGGATAACAGATTGAATATGAGACGTTATTTCGCATGCCATTACTTCGCATGCTTTTACTACGCGGTTATTACTTAGCAATAACCGTTACTACGCAAGTTTTTACTTTGCATACCATTACAATGAAAGTGTTATGGTATGTGAAGTAAAAACTTACCTAGTAATACTAATGGTATGCGGAAAAACGTGTCATACTACACTTAACCCTAATACTCTACACTACACTTCACTAACACACAACACTACCCTTAACCCTAAAACACTAACCCCCAGACACTACACTAAACCCTAAAACACTACCCTAGACTTCACTAACCCACAACACTACCCTAAACCCTAAATCACTAACCCCACGACACTACACTAAACCCTAAAACACTAACCCCACGACACTACACTCAACCCTAAAACACAACCCTAGACAACACTAACCCACTACACTACCCTAAACACTAAAACAATAACCCCCCGACACTACACTAAACCCTAAAACACTAACCTAGACTTCACTAACCCACAACACTACCCTAAACCCTAAAACACTAACCCAACGACACTTCACTAAACCATAATACACTACACATGTACACAACCCTGCACTACCCTACACAGCCCCTTCACAGCCCCACTTACCTCTTAACACACGTGGTTCAAATCTTCTCCCCCTTCATGCTTCCACCGGCTTCCTCCGTCAGACTCTCTTTGCAAATGTCCGCCGTGACTAGTACCCGCCCCCTACGCATGCGTTGTGCAACGCATGCGATGTAACAGCATGCGTACTAAAGGGACGCGTTGTTACATCGCATGCGTACTAACGCTTGCGTAGTAACGGTACGCGAAGAAATATCCGCGTACTAGTGGATGTTTCCCTAACAGATTAGTTCATGCTATTGATTAAAGAGGGCGATGTTATGAAATGAAGGATGGTAGTCCTATGGCAAAAGAGGTGATGGTACCTAGAAATGTAGAAGAAGTTATTGCAGAAGAAGTACAAGGAAGGTATAGTCAGGGTGCTGTATACAAATGGAATTGTAGTAGTGTTTCTAGTATTAGACAGAAATCCATGAGAAATTTCCTATGTATCTTTCCAAGGGGGAGATTAAAACTCAAAACAAGTTATACCACTCAACAATGCAAACTTTAGGTACAAGGCTGTATTATGTGAAAACTCCTGCTTTATGTTTAGGTGAAATGAATAGAGCACTTTTGCATGGTAGGGTGACAAAGGTAAAAAAGATTTGTGGTGATATGCAGTTTTGTTTCTTTGGTGCTGAGCAGGATTCCAGGGAAAATGAAGAGTTGTTGAGCAGAGGAGTTTCAGAACAAGACACATATTACAGTTTAAAGAAGAGATTGCAAAATGTAACACAGTGTTGTCTGAAAAAAACAGAGTATGTTTGTAAATGTTGTAGATGCACTTACTAGAAGATTTAAACACAGACTGTTGACATATTTATGAAGTGAAAATGTAAATATTGATAACTGGCAAAAGTTACCTATGTATTTGTTTTTGGAGGGACGGTTTAACTTCTCTGGACAGCGAGTTATATGTAAGTAGTGTTACAATAAATTAGAAGATAATAAAATGAACTAAACATAGATATTAGATACCCATTTTTTAAGATAATAAAATGCCTGCTAATGTAGAAAAACTATGTAGGTCTATGTATTCTTTGCAGCATTGCAAAGAGCAGTTATGGACTGCTCTCCAGCACTCACTACAACTAAAAAATCCATGCAGTATGATGCCATCTGGGAAGCCAAATCTTGAAGCTGAGATTCGACTTTTGAATGGGCTCTCTGTTTCGGTGTTGTTGTGCTGCTATTGAAGTCGATGGTCCTTCAGCTTTGTGTTGCCTTGCTGCTGCTCACTATGAACTTGTCTTATGAAATGTGCAAAAAATATAAAAGGAGGTAAAAAATCACCAAGTATGATATTCGTCAGCATTGCGAATATCTGTAACACATTGCTCACCAGCTGTTATACCAACACTCCATGCAATACGTGGCTATTCTTGAAAACTCTGGAGCCATATCTGTTGTAGTAGTCTGTACCTCTAAAGGGACTTTGTGGCTGGGAATTGTTGCTGCTGCCACTGAAATAGATGATCCATCAGCTTCTCTCTGCTAGATTGCCAGCTAGAGATGTTTTCTATGTTAGGTTTTAAGATGATACACCATGGATGTTATCCCACAATAATATTTTTTTATTAATCTCTCTACAGTGGATCTGTTCACAGAGTGTGCATTGCAATAGTTTTGGACAGTTTTTGATTTCTGTTGAGTTTGGGTAAGAATGGGTAGTTTTATGGGTGTTTTGTAGTTATGTTCTATTCATGATTTCAGATGTTGAAAGTTAGGTCAAATTGTTGTTTTTGTTAAATGTGTTTTTAAAATAAAGTTAAACAATTATATAACTAAACAACTAGACTCAAACTTTGTATAAAATATGTTTAAATATCTGTTTTAAATTGTGTCATTTGTATTTGTGACTACTGATGTCATTGTGACCTTCGTTGTTGCTGTGGAGAAGGAAAATGCATTTTGTTTCGACAAATGTATACAAAGGGGGAAGTTAAATTATTATCTTACTAAATAGCTACAATGAAAATTTATGTAAGATATGTCTATATATGTGTTTTACACCTTGTCAAAAACAGCTGGTACTCACAGTCTGTCCTTGGCAATGGCATACAGGCTCTACATGTTCAATCATCTAGGACATGCTTTCTCCATCACCCTGCATATGCGCCTCCTGGCATAGTACGAGTTGAAATCTATTTGGCTATTTAGGGTATTAGGGGGCCAAGTATCCCTTTTGTTACCTCTAGCAAATTCCACAGAGTCTTTGGAGGCCACACCCCCTTTCTGCACCACACTGCAAACACATACCTGGCATACTACTGGTTGGGGACTAAAGTTGTCTTGGATCCCAAAGGATATTGGCAACCAAGAAACCCATGTGGTACTTTCTATAAGTCCAACTCAGCAGGATTTCTGAGAGCTGGTCAGAGACCCTACCCCTTTCCAGGCCATTCTCCAAAGATCATTGCTACTTAAAAAAAATGGAAATTCATGAAAAAAATCAAAGGTTACAGGTAAGTTATAGTTAGGAATTAGCATTAAAAAAACATTATAAATTCACTGAAAAAAACAAATGTTACAGGGCTGTTATAGTTTGGAAATAGGATTAAAAAAAACGTAAATATTCACTGTAAAACCCAAAGGCTAGAGGGGGGTTATGGTTAGGCTGACATTTCACTCATATAAAAACAGAGCAATTCATCAGTTATAGTTAGCTCAGCTAACTATAACTTGCGCCTTAGCAATGCGCATATCCACTCATACCACGAAGCAAAGCAGTATTGCTTTTGGACAAGGGGAGATGCATGTCAGTAGCTCCCCTTGTCTAAAAGCAATGCCGGCTCCCGCAGGAGGCAGGGAGCTGAATGGAACTGCTGGGACATTGGGGCTCTGCCCGCGGTCCCCAGTATAAGGCAGGTCCCGGAGGATGGGGTCCTCGGAGCTGTAATTGGCCTCAGGAGGGGGTCACGTGGCCCTCCTCCAAAACAAAAATTAAAATTAAAATCAAGACTGGCCAGGCCCCGGGGGATGGGGTCCCCGGTGCCAGAAGTGGCCCAGAGAGCATGGTCCCCTTCCCGAATATTTAATTATTTAAAAAATAATTGAGGCAATGCCCTGAGGGAGGGGGTCCCCGGGGTCAATAAACGGCTAAGGAGGGGGGCTGTGCGGTCCCCCTCCAAAAAAAAACAAAAGGAAAGGCTGGCCAGGCCCTGAGTAATGGGGTCCCCAGGGCCCCAAAGATATTAAGAGAAGGGCCACACAACCCCCCTCTTCTAACAAAAACAAAAAAAGAAAAGGCGGCATCACGCCGGAGGCCCCGCCCCCTCCCTGCACCGCTGTGCAAACGTGTCTTCTGGCGCGATCCAAGTTGGGGGATTAAGTCCCCTTGAATCCTGAGAGTCTCTGGGGGCCAACTAGCCCACCAGGTACCTCCAGTAAGCCCTACAGAGTGGGATTTCTGAGAGGTGATCCGAGGCCCTTTTTACACCACTCTGCGAACGCACCTCTTGGTGCACTGCTAGTGGGGCAATGAGGTCCTCTTGTGTCCTGAGGACCTCAGGACTAAAGAATGCAGAAACAAGCGTTGGGGTGGAAGGTCCCTTGCAAACCTAGAATGGTCACCTGTTACTTATTGCTAAATGTGGGTGTTAAATTGGTACTCATGGTGTGCAAGCCACTCTTGCTTCTTTCTGCGCCTCTCTTGCCTCTCATCTTCACCTCACCTGCTTCCTTGTGCACCCCCCTTGCCTCTTTCTGTACCTCTCTTGCCTCTTTCTGCACCTCTCCTCCCTCTTTCTGCACACCTCCTGCCCCTTTCAGCACTTCTATTCCTTCTTTCTGTACTTCTTTTGTTTCTTTCTGTAGCTCTCATGCTTCTTTCAGCACCCCCTTGCCTCTTACTCCACCCCTCTTCCCTCTTTCTGCACCCCTGTTGCCCACTTCTGCACCTCTCTTCCTTCTTACTGCACTTCTTGTTTCTTTCTGCACCTCTGTTGTACCTTTCAGCACTCCTCTTGATTCTTTCTATACTTCTCTTGCTTCTTTCTGCACCCCTAGTGCTTCTTTCTGCACCCTTGTTCCCTCTTTCTGCACCCCTCTTGTCTCTTTCTGCACCTTTGTTCCTTCTTTCTGCACTTCTTTTGTTTCTTTCTGCACCTCTCTTTCTTCTTTCTGCACCCCTCTTGCCACTTTCTCCACCCCTGTTCCCCCTTTTTGCATCTCCGTTGCTTCTGTCAGCACTTCTCTTGCCTCTTACTCCATCCCTCATTCCTCTTCCTACATTTCTTTAGTTTCTTTCTGCAAGTCTCTTGCTTCTTTCTGCATGCCTCTTGCTTCTTTCTACACCCCTCGTGCCTCTTAAACACCCCTCTTCCCTCTTTCTGCACCTCTGTTCCTTCTAGCTACATTTCTTTTGTTTCTTTCTGTATCCCTCTTACCTCTCCCTCTACCCCACTTCCACATTTCTGCATCTCTGTTGCTTCTTAATGTATTTCTCTTGCTTTTTTCTGCATTTCTCTTGCTTCTTTATGCATTCCTCATGCCTCTTTCTGCACCCCTCATCCCTCTTTCTGTACTCCTCTTGCCTCTTTCTGCTCTTCTGTGCTTCTTTCTGCATTTCTTTTGTTTCTTTCTGCACCCCTCTTCCCTCTTTCTGTACCCCTCTTGCCTTTTTCTGTACCTCTGTTGCTTCTTTTGTTTCTTTCTGCAGTTCTCTTGCTTCTTTCTATACCCCTGTGCCTCTTTCTCCACCCCTCTTCCCTCTTTCTTCACCCCTGTTGTGTCTTTCTGCACCTCTGTTCCTTCTTTTTGCACTTCTTTTGCTTTTTTCTGCACATCTCTTGCTTTTTTCTTCACCCCTAGTGCCTCTTTCTGTACTCCTCCCTCATTTTGTAACCCTCTTGCCTTTTTCTGCACCTCTGTTGCTTCTTTCTGCACTACTCTTGCTTCTTTCTGCGCCTCTTTGCTTCTTTCTGCACCCCTCTTGCCACCTTCTCACCCGTTTCCCCTTTCTGCATCTCTGTTGTTTCTTTCTGCACTTCTCTTGCCTCCTTCTCCACCCCTCATTCCTCTTTCTGCACCTCTGTTGCTTCTTTCTGCACTTCTCTTGCTTCTTTCTGCAAGCCTTGTGCCTCTTTCGGCACCCCTCTTTCTGCACCTCTGTTCCTTATTTCTGCAACCCTTTTGCCTCTTTCTGCACCCCTCTTACATCTTTCTGCTCCCCTCTTTCTTTACCCTTCTTCCCCTTTCGGCATCTCTGTTGCTTCTTTCTGCACCCCTGTTGCCTTTTTCACTACCCCTCTTCCCTCATTCTGGATCTCCTATGCCTCTGTCTGTACCACCCCTTCCCTCTTTCTATACATCTCTCACCTCTTTCTGCACTTCTCTTCCCTCTTTCTGCACTTCTCTTTCCTCTTTCTGCACTCCTCTTGCCTCTGTCTGCACCTCGATTGCCTCTTTCTGCACCTCTCCTGCCTCTATCTGCACCTGTCTTGCCTTTTTCTGCACTTCTCTTCCTTTTTTCTGCACCTTTCTTTTTTCTTTTTGTAACTCTCTTGTCTGTTTCATCACTTCTCTTTCTTCTTTCTGCACCTCTGTTGCTTCTTTCAGCACTTCTCTTGCCTATTTATGCACTTCTTTTGCCTGTTTCTGTAACTTTCTTGTCTCTTTCAACACTTCTCTTGCTTCTTTCTGCACCTCTCTTGCTTCATTCTGCACCCCTCTTACCTCTTTCTACACCTCTCTTCGCTCTTTCTGTACCTCTCTTGCCTCTTTCTGCACCCCTGTTCCCTCTTACTGCACTTCTTGTGTTTCTTTCTGCATGTCTCTTGCTTCTTTCTGCACCACTCATGCTTTTTTCTGTACCACTCTTCCCTCTTTATGCACCCCTCTTGTCTCTTTCTGCACCTCTGTTCCTTCTTTCTGCACTTCTTTTGTTTTTTCTGCACATCTCTTGCTTTTTTCTTCACCCCTAGTGCCTCTTTCTGTACTCCTCCCTCATTTTGCAACCCTCTTGCCTTTTTCTGCACCTCTGTTGCTTCTTTCTGCACTACTCTTGCTTCTTTCTGCGCCTCTTTGCTTCTTTCTGCACCCCTCTTGCCACCTTCTCACCCGTTTCCCCTTTCTGCATCTCTGTTGCTTCTTTCTGCACTTCTCTTGCCTCCTTTTCCACCCCTCATTCCTCTTTCTGCACCTCTGTTGCTTCTTTCTGCACTTCTCTTGCTTCTTTCTGCAAGCCTTGTGCCTCTTTCGGCACCCCTCTTTCTGCACCTCTGTTCCTTATTTCTGCAACCCTTTTGCCTCTTTCTGCACCCCTCTTACCTCTTTCTGCTCCCCTCTTGCCTCTTTCTGTACCCTTCTTCCCCCTTTCGGCATCTCTGTTGCTTCTTTCTGCACCCCTGTTGCCTTTTTCACTACCCCTCTTCCCTCATTCTGGATCTCTTATGCCTCTGTCTGTACCACCCCTTGCCTCTTTCTATACATCTCTCACATCTTTCTGCACTTCTCTTCCCTCTTTCTGCACTTCTCTTTCCTCTTTCTGCACTCCTCTTGCCTCTGTCTGCACCTCGATTGCCTCTTTCTGCACCTCTCCTGCCTCTATCTGCACCTGTCTTGCCTTTTTCTGCACTTCTCTTCCTTTTTTCTGCACCTTTCTTTTTTCTTTTTGTAACTCTCTTGTCTGTTTAATCACTTCTCTTTCTTCTTTCTGCACATCTGTTGCTTCTTTCAGCACTTCTCTTGCCTATTTATGCACTTCTTTTGCCTGTTTCTGTAACTTTCTTGTCTCTTTCAACACTTCTCTTGCTTCTTTCTGCACCTCTCTTGCTTCATTCTGCACCCCTCTTACCTCTTTCTACACCTCTCTTCGCTCTTTCTGTACCTCTCTTGCCTCTTTCTGCACCCCTGTTCCCTCTTTCTGCACTTCTTTTGTTTCTTTCTGCATGTCTCTTGCTTCTTTCTGCACCACTCATGCTTCTTTCTGTACCCCTCTTCCCTCTTTATGCACCCCTCTTGTCTCTTTCTGCACCTCTGTTCCTTCTTTCTACAAGTCTCTTGCTTCTTTCTGCATGCCTCTTGCTACTTTCTGTACCCCTTGTGCCTCTTTCAGAACCCTCTTCCCTCTTTCTGCACCTCTGTTCCTTCTCTCTGCACCTCTTTTGTTTCTTTCTGCACCTCTCTTGTTTCTTTCTGTATCCCTCTAGCCTCTTTATCCACCCACTTTCCCACTTCTGCATCTCTGTTGCTTCTTTATGCATTTCTCTTTCTTATTTATGCATCTCTCTTGTTTCTTTATGCACCCCTCATGCCTCTTTCTGCGCCCCTCATCCCTCTTGCTGTACTCCTCTTGCCTCTTTCTGCTCTTCAGTTGCTTGATTTTACACTTCTTGTGTTTCTTTCTGAACCCCTTGCTTCTTTATGCACCCTTTTGCCTCTTTCTGTACCTCTCTTGTCTCTTTCTTTGCCTCTGTTCCTTCTTTCTGCACTTCTTTTATTTCTTTCTGCACAGCTCTTTCTTCTTTTTGCACGCCTCATGCCTCTTTCTGTACCCGTCTTCCCTCTTTTTGCACCCCTCTTGCCTCTTTCTGCACCTCTGTTGTGTCTTTCTGCACTACTCTTGCTTCTTTCTGTACCTCTTTGCTTCTTTCTGCACCCCTCTTGCCACCTTCTCCACCCCTGTTCCCCTTTCTGCATCTCTGTTGCTTCTTTCTGCACTTCTCTTGCCTCTTTCTCCACCCTCGTCCCTCTTTCTGCACCTCTCTTGCCTTGTTCTGCACCTCTGTTGGTTTTTTCTGCACTTAACTTGTCTCTTTCTGCATCTCTCTTGCTTCTTGTTGCACCCCTCATCCCTCTTTCTGCACTCCCCTTGTATCTTTCTGTACCTCTGTTGTTTATTTCTTCACTTCTTTTGTTTCTTTCTACACCTCTTGCTTCTTTCTGCACCCCTTTGCCTCTTCTGCAGCTCTGTTCCTTCTGTCTGCACCCCTTGCCTCTTTCTCTCCCCCTCTTCCCTCTTTCTTCACCCCTGTTGCTTCTGTCTGCACCTCTGTTCCTTTTTCTGTACGTCTTTAATTTCTTTCTGCATAAATCTTGTTTCTTTCTGTACCCCTCATGCCTCTTTCTGCACCCCTCTTCCCTCTTTTTGCACCCCTCTTGCCTCTTTCTGCACCTTTGTTGCGTCTTTCTGCACAACTCTTATTTCTTTCTGCACCTCTTTGCTTCTTTTTTCATCACTTGTGCTTCTTTCTGCAACCTTCTTCCCTCTTTCGGCACCCTTTTGCCTCTTTCTGCACCTCTGTTTCTTCTTTTATTTCTTTCTGCACCTCTCTTGCTTCTTTCTGCACCCCTCTTGCCACTTTCGTCACCCTTGATCCCCCTTTCTTCATCTCTGTTGCTTCTTTCTGCACTTCTCTTGCCTTTTTCTCCACCCCTCATTCCTTTTTCTGCTCCTCTGTTGCCTCTTGCAGCGCCTCACCTTGCTTTTTTCTGCACCTTTGTCCCTTCTTTCTGCAACCAATGTGCCTCTTTCAGCATCCCTCTTCCCTCTTTCTACACCGATCTTGCCTCTTTCTGCGCCTCTGTTCCTTCTTTCTGTTGCCTCTTTTTCCACCCCTCTTCCCTAGTTCTGCTCCTCTGTAGCTTCTTTATGTCCTTCTTTTTCTTCTTTCTGCACCTCTCGTGCTTCTATTTGCACCCCTTATGCCTCTTTCTGTACCCACTTCCCTCTTTCTGCACATCTCTTCCCTCGTTCTGGATCTCTTATGTCTCTGTCTGTACCACCCCTTCCCTCTTTCTACACATCTCTTATCTCTTTCTGCACTTCTCTTCCCTCTTTCTGCACTTCTCTTCCCTATTTCTGCACCCCTCTTGCCTCTGTCTGCACCTTGCTTGTCTCTTTCTCCACCTCTCGCACCTCTTTCTGCACCTGTCTTGCCTTTGTCTGCACTTATTTTCCTTTTTTCTGCACCTTTCTTTTTTCTTTCTCCAAATCTCTTGTCTGTTTCATCACTTCTCTTTCTTTTTTCTGCACCTCTGTTGCTTCTTTCAGCACTTCTCTTGCTTCTTTCTGCACCTCTGTTGTTTCATTCTGCACCCCCTTACCTCTTTCTACATCCCTCTTTGCTCTTTCTGCACCTCTCTTGCCTCTTCCTGCACCCCTGTTCCCTCCTTATGCACCTCTCTTGCCTGTTTCTGTACCTTTCCTGACTCTTTCTGCACCTCTATGGCCTCGTTCTACACCTCTGTTGTTTTTTTTCTGCACTCTCTTGCCTCTTTCTGCATATCTCTTGCTTCTTTGTGCACCCCTCATGCCTCTTGTTGCACCCCTCATCCCTCTTTCTGCACTCCACTTGGATCTTTCTGCACCTCTGTTGCTTCTTTCTGCACTTCCTTTGTTTCTTTCGCACCCCTCTTGCCACCTTCTCCACCCCTGTTCACCCTTTCTGCATCTCTGTTGCTTCTTTCTGCACTTCTCTTGCCTCTTTCTCCAACCCTCATCTCTCTTTCTGCACCTCTGTTGCTTCTTTCTGCACCTCTATCCCTTCTTTCTGCAACCCTTGTGCTTCTTTCTGCACCCCTCTTACCTCTTTCTCCACCCTTCTTGCCTCTTTCTACACCTCTGTTCCTTCTTTCTGCAACCCTTGTACCTATTTCTGCACCCCTCTTCCTTCTTTCTGTACCCCATTGCCTATTTTTCCACCCCTCTTCCCCCTTTCTGCATCTCCGTTGCTTCTTTCTGCACTTCTGTTGCCTCTTTCTCTACCCCTCTTCCCTCATTCTGGACCTCTTGTGCCTCTGTCTGTACCACCCCTTCCCTCTTTCTGCACTTCTCTTCCCTCTTTCTGTACTTCTCTTCCCTCTCTCTGTACTTCTCTTCCTTTTTTCTGCAGCCCTCTTGTCTCTGTCTGCACCTCGCTTGCCTCTTTCTGCACTTCTCATGCCTCTTTCTGCACATGTCTTGCCTTTTTCTGCACTTCTCTTCCTTTTATCTGCACCTTTCTTTTTCTTTCAGCAACTCTCTTGTCTGTTTCATCACTTCTCTTTCTTCTTTCTGCACCTCTGTTGCTTCTTTCAGCACTTCTCTTGACTATACACTTCTTTTGTCTATTTTTGCAACTAACTTGTCTCTTGAATCACTTCTCTTGCTTCTTTCTACACATCTGTTGCTTCATTCTACACCCCCTTACCCTTTTCTACACCCCTCTGCTCTTTCTGCACCTCTCTTGCATCTTCCTGCATCCCTGTTCCCTCTTTCTGCACCTCTCTTGCCTGTTTCTGTACCTTTCCTGCCTCTTTCTGCACCTCTCTTGCCTTGTTCTGCACCTCCGTTGATTTTTTCTGCACTTAATTTGTCTCTTTCTGCATCTCTTTTGCTTCTTTGTGCACCCCTTGTGCCTCTTGTTGCACCCTCATCCCTCTTTCTGCACTCCTCTTGCATCTTTCTGCACCTTTGTTCCTTCTTTCTGCACTTCCTTTGTTTCTTTCCACACCTCGCTTCTTTCTGCACCCCTTTGCCTCTTCTGCAGCTCTCTTGCTTCTTTCTGCACCCCTTTGCCTCTTTCTCTACCCCTCTTCCCTCTTTCTTCACCCCCTGTTCCTTCTGTCTGCACCTCTGTTCCTTCTTTCTGTATGTCTTTTGTTTCTTTCTGCACATCTCTTGTTTCTTTCCGTACCCCTCATGCCTCTTTCTGCACCCCTCTTCCCTCTTTTTGCACCCCTCTTGCCTCTTTCTGCACCTCTGTTGCGTCTTTCTGCACAATTCTTATTTCTTTCTGCACCTCTTTGCTTCTTTCTGCACCACTAGTGCTTCTTGCTGCAACCTTCTTCCCTCTTTCTGGGCCACTTTTGCCTCTTTCTGCACCTCTGTTTCTCCTTTCTGCTCTTCTTTTGTTTCTCTCTTCACCCCTCTTGCCACTTTCGTCACCCTTGCTCCCCCTTTTTGCATCTCTGTTGCTTCTTTCTGTACTTCTCTTGCCTCTTTCTCCACCCCTCATTCCTCTTTCTGCTCCTCTGTTGCTTCTTGCAGCACTTTGCTTGCTTTTTTCTGCACCTTTGTCCCTTCTTTCTGCAACCCATGTGCCTCTTTCAGCATCCCTCTTCCTTCTTTTTACACCCCTCTTGCCTCTTTCTGCACCTCTGTTCCTTCTTTCTGTACTTCTTTTTTTTCTGCAACTCTCTGGCTTCTTTCTGCACTTCTGTTGCCTCTTTTTCCACCCCTCCTCCCTAGTACTGCTCCTCTGTTGCTTTTTTCTGTACGTCTCTTGCTTCTTTCTGCACCCCTCATGCTTCTATTTGCACCCCTTATGCCTCTTTCTGTACCCCTTCCCTCTCTCTGCACATCTCTTCCCTCGTTCTAGATCTCTTATGCCTCTGTCTGTACCAAACCTTCCCTCTTTCTACACATCTCTTACCTCTTTCTGCAATTCTCTTCCCTCTTACTGCACTTCTCTTCCCTATTTCTGCACCCTTCTTGACTCTGTCTGCACCTCGCTTGCCTCTTTCTGCACCTCTCATGCCTCTTTCTGCACATGTCTTGCCTTTTTCTGCACTTCATTTCCTTTTTTCTGCACCTTTCTTTTTCTTTCTGCACATCTCTTGTCTGTTTCATCACTTCTCTATGTTCTTTCTGCACCTCTGTTGCTTCTTTCAGCACTTCTCTTGCCTCTTTATGCACTTCTTTTGTCTGTTTCTGCAACTCTTCTCTCTGGCTTCTTTCTGCACTTCTGTTGCCTCTTTTTCCACCCCTCTTCCCTAGTTCTGCTCCTCTGTTGCTTCTTTCTGTACTTCTCTTGCTTCTTTCTGCACCCCTCGTGCTTCTATTTGCACCCCTCATGCCTCTTTCTGTACCCCTTCCCTCTTTCTGCACATCTCTTCCCTCGTTCTAGATCTCTTATGCCTGTCTGTACCAACTCTTCCCTCTTTCTACACATCACTTACCTCTTTCTGTAATTCTCTTCCCTCTTACTGCACTTCTCTTCCCTATTTCTGTACCCTTCTTGACTCTGTCTGCACCTCGCTTGCCTCTTTCTGCACCTCTCATGCCTCTTTCTGCACGTCTTGCCTTTTTCTGCACTACTTTTCCTTTTTTCTGCACCTTTCTTTTTTCTTTCTGCAAATCTCTTGTCTGTTTCATCACTTCTCTTTCTTCTCTCTGCACCTCTGTTGCTTCTTTCAGCACTTCTCTTGCCTCTTTATACACTTCTTTTGTCTATTTCTACAACTCTTGTCTCTTGCTTCTTTCTGCACCTCTGTTGCTTCATTCTGTACCCCCTTACCTCTTTCTACACCCATCTTTACTTTTTCTGCACCTCTCTTGCCTCTTAATGCACCCCTGTTTCCTCCTTATGCACCTCTCTTGCCTATTTCTGTACCTCTCCTGCCTCTTTCTGTATCTCTCTTGCCTTGTTCTGCACCTCTCTTTCTTCTTTCAGCACTTCTCTTGCCTCTTTATGCACTTCTTTTGTCTGTTTCTCCAACTCTTGTCTCTTGCTTCTTTCTTTACCTCTGTTGCTTCATTCTGTACAGTGATGTCACTGACCATGTCATGAATGGTGTAATATGTGATGTCATCAGCAGTGCATTGCGGCGGCGCGAGTTATAGTTAGCTGAACTAACTATAACAGCAGTATTTCTATGGTTTTGTACAAGTGAAATGTCCAACTAACTACAATGTCCCTGAAACCTATGGTTTTTTCAGTGAATATATATATATATATATATATATATATATATATATATATATATATATATATATATATATATATATATATATATATATATATATATATATATATATATATATATATATATATATATATATATATATATATATATATATATATAAACCTCTTGCCACTGCTGGTTGTGTCCACCTGAGCAGGATTGGTGCGAAAAACTGGTGCCAGGGCCCATTTTAAATATAAAGTTAAACCATGTATTTTGCAAAAGTAATACACAAGTCTTCCACTCCAAGATCCTGGTCTTTCTCAAAAGCCAATTTGAAAGTGGACACAACCACCATTTAAAGTGTGGAAACATAAAAAACAGACACTACGTTTTGGTTGCTTGCATAGATATTGATGACAGACTACATAATATTTGCAGATTCCTTACAATCCAATCGAATTGTAAACAGCAATTAACATTTTACCAAATCATGATGCTAAAAATAGTTGCCTCATTGTTTGCAAGGTCATGTTAACAAATATATTGAAATAAATAATGTTATCATAAAACACATAGGGGCATATTATCAATTTCAGTTTATTTATGTCTTTATTTCGAAAAAATCATAAAAGACAACGTGCATCAATAAAACATATGGCCTAGCACTGTACCACAATAACCACTGTAACCAATAAACAGTAAAACCGTCAAAATTACCTAATAAATAAAATAGATAAGAAATACATACAGTGTGATATTACCTCAGATTGTCTGTAAAACGGATCATACTTCATATAATTAGCTAAAATCACAGAAATTTTACAACCGGCATAAAAGACAATAAATGAATTTGGGCATGATACATGTGAATTACTGTAGACGATCACTAATTGGTAGAAGTAGCAGCTACAGGGGGGGCAGAGACTATATATTAAGTATGAGGTTGTGTTAGCAAACCCCCAACTTTTTCGCTCGAATGACCCACAACCAACTCAGAAATTTAGCCAGGGCTATGACAATAGGGTCATCAGTGTTGGTTTTCAAAATCCTAAGATCCTCCATAGCTACTCTGATGCCCATGTTCTTACAAATAGGTTTCAGCCATTTGTGCCTAGGTGACCTATAAGCAGGGCATACAAAGAAAATGCGAGCTAGTGACTCAAACTTGGCTGGACAAAAAGGATATTTATCACCTGTAGGGGGGTACCAGCGTTTAGTAATCACTTTGGTAGGAAGAGAACCCGCCCTGAACTGATGATACAACTTTCTGTCAGTAGGTCTTGTAATGATGTCCCAGTATGGTTCTAGTTTTGGCTTGTGTTTGTGATCGATAAAAACACGTGTCAAGGAGCTGCAATGGTGTTGTGTAAATTGGTGCAATCTAACCATACTCCAATAGGCTGCTTTCAAGTCATTTTTAGAGGGGAAAGCGGCAACTTCTGGACCCTCCCACAGTTTGCTCATCCCCAAACATGTGATAATCATCGCAAAAGTAACTTAACACAACCTACAACATCGCAGTCCATCGCGGGAAAATTATGTCATGTTAACCAAGTATTCACAACACAGCGGTACTATGCAATAATCACCAGATGACGCGTCAAATGGGCGTGTTAAAAACAACGGCACGCCGCAAAAATTCAAAACACGAACGCAAAAAAAGATGTGATGAGGCAAGCGTGATACAAAAAGCTGCGACAACCAGCCACATGCCTGCAAATCCCACGCATCTGGTGGGAAAATGCAATATAAAAGACAGAAAAAAACCCACCAAAACCAATTCAAACTGCGTAGCACCATGGATGCACCTGGACCGAGTGCAGAGGACAAGCCGAACCCCACAAGCCCCACGAAGACCAGCCAGGAACCCCATGTTCGGGACAGGGCAAGGAGAAGAGGAAGAGGAAGACGGGGTTCAGTCCGCAGGAAGACCGGATCATCGTCACGGAGGTGATAGAAAACCATCAACAACTGTTCGGCACCTCCACTACTGCACAGGCAACCCAAACTGAAATATGGCAGTCCATCGTCACCAAAGTCAATGCAGTCAGGGTGTCAAGGAGGTCAATGGAAGAGGTCAAGAGGCACTGGCATGATGTGAAAAGGCAGACCAAACAGAAACTCGCAGCCAACAGGAAGGCAGCAACGGTGACTGGAGGTGAGAGTCCAGCGACACAGGAAGCGCTAGATGAGCTAGAGGAAATGGTGGCCACAGTCAGCAGTGTGGAGATTGTGGCAGGATTTGGGGCTCTGGACACAGCTCGATACGACCTGACCCAACAGCAACAGGGTGCTAAACGACCAGGGACTGGGGGGACGGAGGAGATGGGCACAATGGCACACATGCACAATTAGGTGTAGCACACTGCACACCCACAATGATTGTGGAACATGTCCCTGATAGCAGACTTGCCACACTGCAGCACACATAGAAACACCAAGTAGGCCCCCGTCCACAATGTGCACAAAGGGGCCCCCCTCCCTATTACCAATATCACAACCTACACATGGACATGTGCTGAAACCAGCAAAGCAGCGGCTCTGTGAGCCACACTGACTATGCAAGTGACACTGCATGCCCGATAGCATGGCAGCAGCCAAAAACATGACATGGTTCACAAATCTACATGGAGGTGGCCCAGTGCGGATTACATCCGTAAAGGAGCAGGTCACACTCTGACATATCCACGTGGACCCACAACCCATGCCGTACAATACACGCAGCAGACAAACAATGCACCAGTCATCAAAGTCTGTCCAAGAGCACATATGACCCAAGTCAAAAACAATTCAGCCCCAGAAAAGCACACAATTCAAAGGCACCCCGCCTCAAAGGGAGAAGGGTACACAAAATCAGAGCTGCAGGGGCTACTCCCCCACAATGCAGCACACACACATAGCAATCACAGAACATCAGCAATGACGGCAATGTGGTACAAAGTGCAACACCACAGGACAGAGCTCACAACAGGTTCCGCTCATGCGTAGTAACTGTCCACTCACATCTGGCATTGCCTGACACTGTGTGATGATAATGTACGGGTACTACCACACATCTGTCATGTAGTCGAAAAACACACTAACTGCCATCAACTAGCCAGCTCCACCAAAACAGTCACAATGTACATTGGCATGCAGTCTAAATGTAAACATCTGCAAACCTTCAACATACATGTGAAACTCTGTTAACCTGTATCTCCCCTTTACATTGCAAAGGAACAAACAGCCCCTCCTGCAGAGCACACCACACTTCTCATCATTGATGATGAAGAGGACAACCTACATATATCTCAAGACACCCTCCAACGGATAATGGACAGCCTCTGCACCCCATCCCCAGGAGCAGGGCAGGCCAGCTGCCTCGAGGTGATCCCACCACCTGCACAGACTAAACAGCAGGAAACACACACCACAACGGCTGTCTCCCAGGACTCCCACAAACAATACATGGAATTCCAACGGCGTGTGTTGGGTTGCCAAGTGGAGTTGGCCGATCAGCTGCGGGTGGGTTTCGATCTCATGGCAGCCAAACTCAATGCCATACGTAGGTGTCTGAGTCCCATCTGAATGTAATGTGGCTTTGGTGCTGAGATTGAGACAAGGCCTTGTGCTCATGGTGTACCGATGGTGATACACACACACAACCTGGCATGTGGAGACAGGTGCCCGAGAGGCCTTGGGCTGCTTGTGCAATCTCACTCCATCTCTCTTCCTCACTCTCTCCCTCCCTCTCTCCCTCTCTTTCCTTTGTTGGGTGCATGGCACACTTTCTTCTCTTGGATTTTGTCTCACAGGCTGTGTTCTATAGATTGTCCAGTGAGTACCTGCTAGGACTCATCCGAATGGTTGTTTTGGCTTTTGTTTGAATGGTGTTTTGTGTTGTTGATTGCATTGCTGTATGACTAATTCGCCATTTTCTGGCCACGCATGTATGTTGATTTTCCTGCTTGTGCGACATCAGGCAAATTATTTTGTTTCGGGATTTGTAGTGTTGGTGTGCAGTTTCTTTGTACGGGGTTGGGGTGGGCCTGGGGTGGGGACCTGGGGGGGTTGGGAGTAGGCCTGGCTAAATTTCCGTTCCGCTCGCGGAAATTGCGATAATTTGACATTTTCGCGTTCCGCGAAGAGCGCGAAAATGTCAAAATTTCCGCATTCCGCAGCTTAGCGATAATTTGTTTCTTGCTCGCACTGTAAAATAATACATTCTCGCGCGCGAGCGATCGCCTTACCTGAATCCCCGCGTTCGCCGACAAGTTTTCCCGATCCGGTCGCGTTCTCCACGAGATGTTGGATTGTTGGTAGCCATTTGCGCTGTCTTGCGACAGTTCGCGCCCGCAGTAACGTCATGCGTCGCATGATCACGTCTTTCTTCTCGCGATCATGCACCGCGAGAAGAGTGAAAACAAGATGGCCGCGCCGGCGAGCAACCGCATGGGTAAGTTGGCGAGCCGTGACCACGCAGAAAATACAGCGAACGGGCGGAAAAAAAACTTCCACATCTTCGCGATATTTCCGCGTGTTTGCAGAGATTTATAACATTTTCGCAAAAATTTGCGAAAGTCGCTTTCGCAAATTCCGCCCACCCCTAGTTGGGAGCCTGGGTGTGGTGTCGGTTGGTGTTGTTGCCCTCTTGGGTGTCCGTGCTGCATGGGCAGTTGCTCGGGGGCATCTGTTGTTCTACATGTGTGGCTATGGGCTGTAATCCCTTGTCTGGTTCCGGTTGTGGTCCGACTTTGCACCAGGTCAGAGTAGGTGTTAATTTCCTGGTCGCCTTATCGCATGTTTTGTGTTCTTATCGCAGATCTGTCTGGTCGTTGAGAATGTTGCGGAGCGATGCTGTTGCTGCTTTTTGCTCAGAAATACCTAGTCTGTATTTCATTAGCGATAGTTGCCGGGGTCATCCGTGGCGATGTTTGTTGTGGATGCTAACACCGGAAAAGTGAAAGTGGTGCTGTCGGCTGCTTGCACTGGCTTGTGAATGGGGCGGTAAATTTATCACGACTTTGGCTGCGCTAAAGTGCCGTTAACTCGGAGATAGCTCCTTGAGAATATGGCCCATAGTTAAGAAAACTCCTATAAATATGCATCTGAAACAAATATATATATGTACATATCTGCAATTGAGATTCTGTAGACTGTGCTATATTTACCTTCCAACATTAAATATAATGTAACATGTGTGCATATGTACTTCATGCCGAGTTTATATCTTACTTTATCCATTGTATTTGTCTGAGATAACAATATACAACCTCTTATCCACTTGGATGTGTAGGTCACAGGACACCATTTATCCAATTTATGCTCAAGTTTGCATTCACTATTTTGAGTTTGATTATAAAACTCGCACAATAACAATCTCCTAAGATTCTTTGATTACCGGCCATGTGGCCTTGACTTCTATCTATGCAAAGCGTATCCCAGACTTCCTACTTGCCAAACAGCAGCCCATGCTATGTCCAATGCTAAAACAACAGGGATGTGAAATTGTGAAGGGCTGTGGCTTGTGCCCATGGTGTAGCTGCACCTCCAAGATTAACTCTTACATACTAGCAATGTTAAGATTGTACAATACCAACTATCCAGTCTAGTCTTCCCATAAAGCATTTCAAAATTGGAAATACTGAAAACCGGTTGGGATCCCCCACCGAGAGACTGTGGGGCATATTCTCAGGGATCTATCGCCGCGCTATCGGCACTTTATCGCAGCCAAAGTGCTAACAGCCCATATCACCAGTTTACCTGCGATAGCAGTCGCCAAAAACATTGCCACCGATGACCCCGGCAACTAACGCTAATGATATGCAGAGTATGCGTTCCCGTGCAAAAAGCCGCGACAACACCACTTCGCAACATTCTCAATGCCCAGCCAGATCGCGATAAGATCACAAAACATGCGATAAGGCGCGTTAGCTGCAGGATTTTAACACCTGCTCCTACCTGGTGTAAAGTCAGACAACAACCGACACCAGATAAGGGAGCACAGCCCAAAGCTACATATGAAGAACAACAGATGCCCTGGAGCAACTGAACATGCAGCGCAGAGCCCAAATAGGGCAACAACACCCACCGCCACCACCCACAGGACCCCCCCTTTGGACAAAGATATTGCACATCAACTCTACGAAATCATGAACCAAACAATTCGCCTGAAGTCGCACAATCACAACACCCAACATACATGTGTGGTCAGAGAAAGGAGAATCATACATTCATCTTAGAATATCCAAATAATTAGTTTATTACAGAATAAACCCAAAACAACAATTCTGAAGAGTCATGGCGGGTCTTCTCCGACATTCTGTAAGTCACAGCCTGCAAGACAAAAATCTAGCTAAGAAGGTGTGTCATGCGCTCATCAAAGTACAGAGAGAGAGAGCGAAAGAGAGAGAGAGATAAAGAGAGAAAGAGAGGGAGAGAGAAAGAGAGAGGGAGAGAGAAAGAGAGGGAGAGAGAGAGGGAGAGACAGAAAGAGAAAGAGAGGGAGAGAAAGGGAAGGAGAGAGAGAGAGAGGGAGAGAGAGTGCTGACACTGCAGACCCAGGCCCCACTGCTCACCTGCATCCACCGGTGTGTCTCCAACCACGTGCAGGTATACACTGCATCCCCCAGGTCCCTTATCTGAAACAGTTTCCAGAGACATGAATGGCAGAGTCCATACAGTTGCACACGCCATCATCACTTGCCTGCCCCTGCGCACACAGGCTGCTGCACCCCAGCCCCTCCCACTGCCCAGCAGTGATTGCCTGCCCCTGCGCAACCAGGCCTCACTGCTCAACTTCCGCCACCGGCGTGTCTCCAAGAGGGCCCACCACATGCCCTGGGAGCTCCAAGCCCGGGGCCTGCGATCATGGCACCCTCCACATCATGCAGCCCCGTACCGCGGGCCACCAGGTCACACACTTGATTCTGGGTCTTGATTTCGCAATGGCAGAGATCATATCTGTGCACACGGCATCATCGCAGGCTGCACACCTGCTCATCTCTTGAGGAGCCACAAACTCTGTGAACAGCGAGGCAACGCCACCTGGCGGTAGGCCCGCACTGCCAACTGGCTCAGGCCTACACTGTGGTCCAGCAGGGCTCACACTAATCCTTACCAGTCCGGACTGCCAGGACGGTGCATCATCGCAGGCTGCACACCTACTCAGCACTTTAGGTGCCCCTACCTCAGTGCACTGAAAGACACCGTCCCGTGGCGGTGTGTCTGTGCCTGCCGCAGTGTATCCGGTGCCACCAAGTCTGTGCACCGCAGGCCATGGACCCTTTATGGTTGAGTCTCGTGGTGCGGACGCCATCATGTCACCCTCGGCACTGGCCAATGTGAGGTGGCAGGGCCCTAGGCCCTCATGCATAAATAATAACCACACAGTGACACCCAGTTAGAGAGTAGAAATGGCATCCAGCACGTGCGCCAGGCCCTTTTTATTGGCAAGGTCACATGTCCTGTGACGACTGTGCTGGATGGGTGTGGTGTGGGTGTAAACCAGCCCTGAGGGAGTGGCTGTGGCTTGCTGAAAAATAGACCTTTGAGCAGTAGATTCCTACAGGGAAGACCTGGGACATGTAGCGTTGTCAACACCCTCTGTTAGCGTAAGCGGAGTGGGCTGGCGTGGCATATGCCAGTCCAGCGTAAGGGTGTGAACAATAACCCCGGGGCTCTGGGCGTGGTTCCATCCTGGGCTGGACAAGGAAGTAACTAATTTGTATGTCTCCGTTGTAGTGTCGCCGCCATGTTCTCCATAATCCTCCGCATGTGTCCCAACTCCCGGGCGAGATCACTGGAGCCACTCTGACTAGACAGTCCTTCTTGTCTCAGAGTCAGGACTATAGTGATGTCAGCCATGGTTCATTGTAGAGCATGGAGTGGACTGTGGGTGACCGTTAGGGACTGTGAGTGGTCCCTGGTGGGACTTAGACACCCACGTATGGCATCTAGTTTGGCTGCCATGCGGTTGAACCCCACCTGCACCTGTTAAGCTTGCTTCTCCCTGTACCCCAACACACGGCATTGGAAGGCCATGTGTTCGTCGTGGGGGTCCTGGGAGGCAGCCGTGGTGGTGGGTGCTGCCTGCTGTGTGTTCTGTGCAGGGGGTGGGTTCTCCTCGTAGCAGCTGGGCTGCCCTGCCCCTGGAAGTGGGCTGCGGAGGCTCTCCATGAGCTGTTGGAGGGCGTCGGAGTCGAAGGTGTGGTGGTCCTCTTCGTCATCAGAGAAGAGAGGTTCGGCCTGCTCTGCAGGAGGTGTTGATTTTCCCCCTGCAATGTGAAGGGGAGATGCAGTTTAACATTGTGTTCACATGTATGTTGACGCATTCTAATGTTTACATTCAGACTGCATGACAGTGTACATTATGACTGTTTGGGGGGAACTGCCTATTTGATGAGGGACAGTGGACATTCCGACAACATCACAGATGTGTGTTTGTACTTGTACATTGTCAACTCACATTTCCCTGCAATGCCAAATGTGATTGGCCAGTTTCTACACACAAGCAGCACCAGTAGTGTCTTCTGTTCTGTTGTGGACATGTTTCGGTTTTGTACCACATCATTGTCAATGTTGATGTGCTCAGCATGTAATGTGTGTGTGCCACATTTTGGGGGATTCGCCCCTGCAGCTCTGATTTAGCTGCCCCTTATCCCTTACATGCAGTGTGCCTCTGACATCTGTGCCTCTACAGTGCTGAGATGTTGCATATTTGGGTGCATTGGTCTCTTGGTGGGAGTTGGGGGTCTGGGGCATGGTTTGTCCGCAGATGTGCTATGCTTAATTGTGCATGTGTTACATTGTGCCCATTTCCCCCCGTTCCCCCAGTCCCTGGTCGTTACTCACTCTGTTGCTGTTGTGTCCGGTCATGTTGAGCAGTGTCCAGGCCCCCAACTCCTGCAACCGTCTCCCCACTGATGACTGTGGACACCATTTCGTCCATCTCGTCCAGCTCCTCCTGTGGCGCTGGACTCCCACCTCCAATCTGCATTGCTGCCTTCTGGTTGTTTGTGAGTATCTGCTTGGTTTTGCGCTTCACATCATTCCAGCGCCTCTTGCCCTCTTCCATTGTCCTCTTCAGCACTCAGACTGCATTCACCTTGTCCACAATGGTCTGCCATATTCCATTTTTAGTTGCCAGTGACACAGTGGAGGTGACGAACAGTAGTTGATGGTGGTCTACAATCTCAGTTACCAGGATCCTGTTTTTCTGTGGACTGAACAGCTTCTTCTTACTCTTCTTGTCCTTGCCCCTCCCTACCCCGAGTTCCCAGGCTGGTCCTCTGGGGAGCTTGTGGGGTTCTGGTGGTCCGCTGTACTTGTTCCGGCTACCTCCATTGTGCTTCTCTGTTGTTTGGCTTTTGTTTGTATGTTTTTTTTGTACTTTTGCATTTTCCCATAATACGTGTGGGAATTGCAGGCCTGTGGCTGGTTTCTGCTGATTTTTGTATCGCGATTGGTGTCATCGCTACTATTTTTGCATTCGTGTTTTGCGTTTTTGCGGCGTCGCGTTGGTTTTAACGCTTTCATTTGACGTGTTATCATGAGACTGTCGCATGGTACCACCGTATTGGGAATACCACGTTAAACACAGCGTTATTTTCTCGCGATAGACTGCGATTTGAAGAGTTACGTTAAGCTAATTTTGCGGTAGTTATCAAACATTCTTGAGAATAAGCCCCAGTATGCGCAGGGAAAACACTGATCACAGTGGAGCTAGGTTATATACTAGGAACAAGAACAGGTGCTCATCCAATGTGGACAAAAAGTTCCTCATCCTCAATCAGGCCAAAGGGAGACTTGATGCTGAGAAGAACAATGTATTTGGACACCATGATCCTCAGTTGTCTCTCTCTGTCTTCCCCTATAGCGGTTCTCATGACTCTGTCAGTACCAAAAAGAGAAAGATTATCAGAATCACTGTTATGACATTTTATCCAATGTCTGGATGTAGACTAACTCAAATCAACACTTTTGATTGCTCCTAGGTGTTACAGCACTCTTTTCCGATTGGGAAGGACAAACAATCACATAAACACAGAAGTCGCAATTGCAATTCATACATTTCTTGATTTCTCCTGTTTTTCCTGTTGGTAATGGGAATGTTTTTCTGTTTTTGCTACTTCTGCAAGCTTTGCATTTACCACAATTGTAGAAGCCCTTTTGCTGTTGAAACCATCCTTCCTGTTTGGTGGTGCCCATATAACTATTCACTAGCATGTCCTTCGAAGAACAGGATTTCCTGTATGTTACCATGGGGTGTGCAGTGACATTTCTGATCATGCGCCAATGTTTATTGAGAGCATTTCTAATGTAGGCTGATTCAGTGCTGTATATAGTGATCACTCCTACTTGGTTAGTGTCTCTGGTGTTTTGGGGTTTCTTGGTCAGTAAAGTAGACCTCTGGAGGTCTGCTGCCTTCGTGTCCACTGCCTCTAATACTTTGATTGGCCAACCCCTCTCTTCCTGAACCTCTCAACCATCCTACCCTTATTTTTCTCATATGCCTGCTGTGTATTGCAGTTGCACTTCACCCTAATGAGCTCCCCGTACAGGATACTCCATTTGAGTTTAGGTGGATGGCGACTTCCTGCATGTGGGATGCTTTTACCTGAGGTAGCGTTCCTGTGTAGACTGGTCAGTATTGTATTATTTTCTATTTTTACAAAAACATCTAAAAAATCCATTCCCCTCTGATTTGATCATACCTCATCTGTCAAGTTCTTCTCCAGTGCCACTCCAAATCATAAACATGTTGTAAATAAATCTTGTCCAAAATACAATGTGTCTGGTCATCTGTTCATTTCTCTCAACCCACACCTGCTGTCTCTCCCACTCACCATAAAGATACAGGCATGCCGCAGTGCGAAGCAACTTCCCATGGAAGTTCTAACCACCTGCCTGTACCATTTGCCCTCAAAAAGGGAGAAATTGTTCTCCAAACAAAAGGTGAGCATGTCAATTAACATCATTGAGAGGTCATAGAGAAAGATAGACTTGTCCCTGAAAAAATGTTTGCAGGTCCTGAGGCCCTTGGTATGTTCAATGCACGTGTAAAGAAAGACCCTATAAATGGTGACCAACCAGTAATCATCATGCCATGGAATGCCCTCTATCTTATTGATGAAGTCTGTGCTTTCCCTACAGTAAAAGGGAAGACTAAGGACATATGGAACAAGAATGAGTCCAGAAAAGCAGAAATGTTCTCCAGGAGACTGCCATTCACTGATACGATAGGCCTACCTGGAGACTTAACATTGTTCTTTTGTACTTTCTGCAGCATGTAAAAACATGGTGCAGTGGGTTTCTTAGTGTAGAGGAAGCAAAATTCTTCCTCCTCCAGAAGTTCCTGTTGCTACCATTGACTGAGCGCAGTATAAAATCTGTTGGTCGCATCATCATATGCCTCCTTAATAGATCTCTCATAGCTCCCTGATGTAATCAGTTATCTATTGACCTCTTGTCTGTACTTGCTGATGTCCCATAGAACCACATTGGCACCCTTGTCAGATGGTTTAATGGCGAAACTGCAATCTTCATTGAGTGTACCCAGAGCTAGACTCTGTCCAGGTGTCAAGTTGTCTGCATGTTTGCTCCTAATTTTGGTCCAAATTGTCATCAGCTCACATGTTATGACCTCATGGAAGGTGTCTAGATTATTGTGTGGTAAGAAATGGTTGAATGTAGATTTGGGCTTAAACTTACTATTGGCAGTCCTCCCTTCCTCTAGACCCAATTGCTCCATTAGTTATTTCTCATTGGACCACTCCGCAACCTCTTCATTTAGTTCTGCAAGGCTGGAGTCCCTCCATATCCTTCAAACATAGACACTCAGAGGTTTGATCATAGCTTTTCACATCCAGACCACTATGGGGTGTACCCCCCTTATTCTTTTTCTGTAAAAATACATATGCATTAGCTTCAATTTACATATGTGCAAGAAGACATGAAAGCGAGTTCTACTGTAAGCAAAGTTAGCTATGGGGCAGAATGTTAAATCAAGTTCCAGTAGGGACTGTTCATCATCAGTGAGTTCATGTGAGGACAAGTTCACAATGGCTAGATTCTTCTCACCCATTATTTCTTCTTGGTTGGCTGAGTTGTTCTCCCATGCAGCGTTGTGTCTTTTGTGCTTGCGCCCTCCCCTCTGGATTTTCCTCCTTTTGTGTTTACGTTTCTTGCCCCTCCTCCTTCTGATGGTCTCCATCTCAGTGTCTTGTTTGATTGTCAAAAACAATATTCCTCCAAAGATGTAAAAGGTAGGGAATCCTTGCTTGTAGTACCTAGTTGTTCCTCCATGTCCAAATATCTTTCAGAGCCAGATTCTGATGTTTCTAATTCTTGCTGTCTTAAGGCTCCTATCTGTTTGAATTGTCTTATGGTTCCATCATATCTCCTGCTGAATGTAATAATTCAGCCTCTAGTGTAGTCTTGTTTGTCCTTGAGGAGTTTACAACACTTTCTTTCTCATGCTTGTCAAATCTAGGCTCCATGTGTATATAAAGGCTTTATACTTACCTGTGAAATGCTTAAATTTGCGTGTAGTAAACGTATATGCACGGTAACATTTTTCATGGTACAGCAATACGTGGTAAAGACTTATGCGTTGTTAAGGATGCATGGTAAAGTTAATGGATGGTAATGGTTGCATTTTAAAGGCTGTTTCCCTTCTTGGGTGGGATAGTGTCCTAACCCCAGATTCTAAACAATTTGCATAAGCTCCTCTATAATCTCCCTACATAAATGTCACAAGGACCTTTATGTTCCTTACAAACACTATTTTTGACTGCTGCTAGTATACAAACATAGAGGCATCGGTGTGACGCAAAATGATGCCCCATCCGTAGAATGTTGAAGGGGCCCCTGAGCTTATATCTCACAGATGTTCATTGATCTTGGTCTGAATGGGGCTGCTACAGGCTTAAGGGGCCCTGAGTGGTTCAAGGGGCCCTGCGCCACAGGGGCTGCAGAGGCCTTCAGTATGCTCCTGCATAGAGTTCTAAAATAAGTTTCTACTCCAGCGTAAAAATTACCTCCAGCAGCCTTGGTAGAAATGGACTCTCCACACTGTGAAGAGTACCATGGCATTCCCTACTTCCCCGTGCATGTATTTCTTCCGAAATGACTACACGTCTGAAAACCACTGCTGTGGTATACACATTCACATATCTTACCTGTTGAAGTGCTCATGTGAACACAACAAAATTAACTTTGAGTTGGATATGACCATAGTGAAAACTTTGTGGGTGCAATCTCACCCATCTTAAATGATGGTCATTTTATGCTTTCAGGTGCATGTTTGACGTCCTTATTTTGATTAGCAATAAAGAGCCATGGGTGGAAGACGATCAGTAATATCACAGGAGAGGGGCAGTCTTTATATGTTCCCTCCAGGAGGTCCTTGTTACAATGCATGCTATCCATACGACGCTGTAGATAAGGCAGTTTGCATTATTGGCTGGCCCGCTGTCACCCCACTCTAGATCTCTTCACTTTTTTTATTGGTTTGAATATATCCCTAGATTAACCATAAATAGAAGTCAGGAGGGAATAGAATAAGGCACCCTCCACCTAAATTATATTTGTATTCATAAATATTTTTATTATTATTATTTTAAGGATGCATATTTTTACATGACGACTACAGAAAATTAAATCTGAATTTTGTGGTTTGTTTTCTAAAACCACTGTGTAATTTTCACGTCATTTTCCTAACTTAATTATAGTTTAGCTTCTTAAAATGATCCTTTAATACAAAATTGGCTTCTGCTATTTCTCTGACAATCAATCACTGATGTTAGTAATGTCAGACATATCGCTGCAGGGCACAACAGATAACACAGCTTTGCCAGCGAGCTTCCCTGAGCACGATGCAGACATGTAGGAGCAGAACTAGCCCTCACCGTCAGAACAATGGCGCCCTAACAGATCTGACATGCCCTGTCCACGGTGATCTCAACACACCCTCCGAAAGAAAGATGTCATTTTGTTCATTGAATTATTTTAGTTGATAGCAGCTAATGTATTGGAAGCGTTCTTATTAAAAAAATATACATTAAAAAAACACTAACTCGACTTTTGATTGTGACTTTATTGTGACGCAGTATTTGTGCACAGTCATGACCTTAAGATACATGCGCACAATATTTTAATATAATCGATATAATAAGTCGGAGATTGTTGTCTGCATATTAAGTCCAAACTTATCATAGGTATGTTCTGAATTAAAATATGCATGTTTTAAGCAGAATTCTAGATGGGTGACAGATTAACACCAGCGTTTTTCGTGTATGCCTCCTGAGTGACATCGATTATAGGCAGGTGAAGCTCGAATTGCCCATCATGTCACTAAGGACATTCACAGGCATCTATGCAGTATTGCATACTACATATGCCGCCCACACTCTGTCTATGTTCAGATGAGCAGCACAAGGGTTGAGAGGCCAGTGGGAGAGCCTTGCACAACATGGCCTCTTCCTTCAATACTACCATGCCCTGTGTTATATCACCTACGAAATGTGTACAGGATGTCCCTCCACACTCCCCACCACCCTCTCCTTTACTCTTTCAGTACAAAGTTTTAAAATACCTGAATTAATGCCACTGACAGTCTTCACTACCCACCCTCACTCGTCACTGATTATAAAATGGACTTGGTGTCCTACCACTGGCCCATACTGAGTACTGCATTAGAGATGTCTCACCACGCAAGTAAAAACAACTATTGTCTTGCCAGGCATCTCTACCGACCTGGCCCCACCCTTCCAAATAAAAAAGCTTTACATAGGTTTCTGCCACGTCACCTTCTTCAATATTACCTACAGCCTAAAAATACATTTGTCAACAATCTGGTGTCTTGTCACCCACCTCACGACATCCCCCATGCCCTTCATTTCTATGTCCACCTGATGCTCCACTGTAAGGAGAACCAGTGCCACACTGACAACAGTTCTCTGAGAGCTCCTCATAAGCACCGAATGAAATCCCTGCCAGCTTTGTGTCTGCGCATATCTATCGCTGACAGAGGAGATGGCTGTTGGTCATGCCATAGTGCCAACCACATGGCTGCACCTTGTTCAGGTCTTCAGCTGGAAAGAGAGCAAACCATCTCGGACAACCCCCTGTCTCTCTCTGTGCTCCATTGAACCATGAGAAGTGGGCAAAGGTCGTGAGACAAGGGCTTCCCCATGACATCACAAGAGTGGTGAGACATCAGTGCAGCGAGTAACTAGATTTCGAATCTGGAATCAGTGTGCTACTGGCTTCTTGTGCGATTGATATGAAACAAGGAAATCACACCTCTGATTTTAGTTTATTAGCAAGTAGTGACATAAGAGTTCCATCTTCCTGTCACTGCCATCAAGGTACAGCATTTCTGTTCTGTCTTCTTTCTGACCTCACCCATGATAACTATGGGGCATATCAACAAGGGCTTTATCTCTGCTTTTTTGGCTTTAAAAGCCAAAAAAGCAGAGATAAAACTAGCACCCTATCAACAACAGGGTGCTAACATGCAAATTTGCATGTTAGCACCCTTTTACTCTACGCTTCCCCTTGCATCTCTAATGAGATGCAAAGGGGGCGTTCCAGAGTAAAGTAATAGGAGAAATGTCGCTAAGCGACATTTCTCCTATTATCAAGAATATCGCTAACCCTGTTAGAGACAAAAAAAGCAGCGCTAACCGCGGTTAACGCTGCTTTTTTACGTCTGGTATTTTTCTGACTTAGCCATGATATCCCATGGAAGGAGGATATCATGGCTAAGTTTGTCTGTCCCTATCAACAAGCTAACGTGAAATTATCGCTGGGTTCCCAGCGATAATCTCACGTTAGCCACTTAGCGTGAGGATTTTTATCGCTATTGAGATAAGCGTTGCTAATAGCACGCTATCTCAGCGATAAAAATCAACGCTAGCCGGCGATAATTATCCTAGCGCTAAGTGCGCTTAGCGACAATTATCGCCGGTTGTTGTTGATATGCCCCCCAGTCCGTGTCAGGTGACAGAAAGTGATACTGTTGTGAAAGCACTCAGGAATAACTGATCCCTACTGCTGACCTGCCCTGTCTCTTGGTAAATCACCTGACAACTCTCCCTCCTATGGTAGACTGTTGAACGGGAGAGGAAAGCTAGTGTGTCCATTAGACAGGTTGCCACTGTTTCAACCACCACCTGTGAGCCAGGCAAACATTCGTCTGTATCTGAGGCCCTCACATAACCTGCAAACAAGGCATCTGACTGCTGCTCACATTCAGCACAACGACAACATCAATACTACACATATGCTGTTATTAATAAACTTCTTGCCCCAGGTCAATGGTGATTACCCTCTTCTGCTGTTTGTTTTTCTTTGCATTGCGGGACCTGTAGCCCTACATTTGTAACACAAAAACTGCATTACAGGTCGAGAAAAGAAAAGACAAAATACTGGAGTGAGTGATCTTCCCATGACTCACCTAGGGCAATTCGATATTTATGAGGGGCAAAGATTGTTGCACTATAATAAGGAAATTGCAATTCACAATGGAAGTCCCACACAGGTATACAACCTGAAGTGTTGCACTCCTACACGATCATAGAGCTCTTAATGATTTGCAAATTTTTTATAATAAAGTCTTGAGTTACTTTATGTAAATATCAATGCCAATCAAGTGATTATGAAAAGTGCATTGTACTCCTGCTTATACTACAATGCATTCTCCACCCAGATGCACGCGGAAGGCTTGGTTGCGATGACGAAACAGCTGCTAATGGTCCTATTCAATTACCTTGCTTGGATGTGGCAAACTTGTGGAATGCTTTCACTTAGGAATAGGTTCAGACATAGTTTAAAACGTTTACACACTCAACCTAACACTTGAGTCACCCATATTTTTTACTGCTGCAAAACAATCTCCTCTTCTTATACTCCATCCCCAATAATGCTCAACGTAAGAGATTTCAGAATGTTCATTTGGTTTATTATATTGGTTGGATGTTAATACCCTTTTTTTTTTTTACATAATTGTCTGGATAGTTCCTTTGTTCACCGTGTTCTTCAAGTCTTTTGCAAAATGGATGGCATTTGCTTGAAAGAGCAAATAGTTTCATTTAAACTTCATTTCATTGGCAATCTCAATAAGCGCCTTCTAAAAAACACACATTTTCTTTTTTCTTCAAGGAAATATTCTGCTGGTCCCAATAAACTGCCGTAGATAGGATCCTGTACTTTTCTTTGTAGCTCTCAGTTGTGAATCAAGGAATGGGATCCAGAAATGAATCGATAGAAAAGTGTCAGCAAAATTTGCCTAGAGATCATCGATCAAAGTTCCTCTCTTAGTTGTCACAGATGGCCAGGCTTGAAGGTTGATCTTCATGTAAACAGGCCAGTGTATTATAAATATGATCCCTGCAAAACAATGAAAGAGAAATCACAGTTTCTAACCAGTCTAAGCAAAAACATAACAGTTGCATGATTAGCCATCAAACTCCTTTAAATAATTCTCATCTGCCTAAATTGGCTTAGTTTCCCTTCAGACGTTCTAGAATTTTTGTTGAGATTTTTTCGAAATCATAGGGTGCAATCAGTTCTATTATGATAGCATCCACTTTGCTGAGGAAAGACTCTACTTTTGCTTCCAAGAACTCAAAATATTTGTATGGCCAAATCTTTAGGCACATGAAATTCACTCTTTGCAATGTCAGTACTACAATTGTATCATATATTTTGTTTAAGTCAAAACCTTTTCATTTGTATTTCCTTACAAAAGTTACAATGAGCAGCAAAAAAATTGACAACCACAATTACTGTCTCGAGATTCAAGAAATACAATTACAGTTTGTAAATCATTCCATGATAAATAAAGGTTTCGTAATTACCAGGGTGGAGGTCGAAATTAGAAAAAAGGATATAAAGACACAAAGAGTGAGATAGACATAAATAGAGTAGACTAAAAGACATAAATAGAGTAGACTAAAGACAGAAAGACAAAAAAATCCTGGAACTGTCAATGTAAAAGTAGTGTTTAATTTAGTGTTTAATTTGCAGTAAATATACTAGCAAATACTATTATACCAAGAATATCTAGATCACAAGTGTATGGACAGATAGCCGATGGTGGGGTTCAGCCACTCTCTCCTAAGTGCTAAGAGACCTGTTGGTGATCACGCGCTATATAAATACCAATTAACCTGGGTTTTCAATTCTGAATTAAGAAGGGGCATGTTAAGAGCGTCCCTTCCTAATTGCGACTTCTTGTGGTAAATGTGAATGTTTTGCGACTGAATTGCGGTCGCAAAACATTTGCATTTTTCCGCCTTCTTCAAGTAGGTGGTAACCCATTCGCAAATAGGAAGGTCTCCCCTAGGGAACCCTTCCCCTTTGTGAATGTTTGCAATTTTTTTTTATCAAAACAGTTTTCATTGGATTTTACATAATGTCGAATAATAGCAGTACATTCGATGTAGCTCCCAGCAATAGGTCACAAACATGCTATTGTAGTATACAGTTTCTAATGTACAGGGGGTGCACATCTGTCACAGTACAAAGAAGCTTTGGGATCTTGCTGTCAAATAACTCATATCTAGAATTACACATTTCCCTGAAACACCCCATCCCTCCTAAAAACAATTACCCCTAACCCCATAAAAGGGGTTAGGGGTTCATACTCTGACACAACTGGCTGGTGCGTGACCAAGAGGGGACCGTGGGGGTTTGTGCATTAAGAGGGAAGGTCCCATCACTATCTAAGGGGCTTAAATCCACGTTGTTACAAATGAAAGAGGTGGGGCGCCCTCATATGTGGTGAACTCACACACAATGGTAGCCCTCTGGAGAGGTATGTAACTAAGAGCGTCCAAGCAAATCCAAAGTTTTTGTAGTTGTCTTTGATGATGTCTGCCATTATTTCCATTGTGTTGGCTTCCCAGAGATAGGTGTGCCACTGTGAAAGCAATGGAACCTCTTTTGTCTTCCAGGCCGCAGCCAGCGCCAATTCAGCTGTGTCCAGATATAGCCCCATTATGGCTCTGTCTTTTTTAGTTTGCCCTTTAAGAGGGTCATCAAGGAAACCCAATAGCGCAAAGCCCAGGGCATCTGGAATTGGGTATACAAGGATTTTTTTGATTTTGGTCTCAGACCAAAATGGGCAAATCATTGGGCAATCCCACCAGATATGGCAGAAGTCACCTAGTAAGCCACACCCTCTCCAGCAGTATTCAGAAGTGTTGGGGATTTTGTTTTAAAGTTTGGTGGGATACAAGTACCAATCAAAGAGATTTTGTTAATGCGCTTCTCACATACCAATAGAGTGGTTACACTTTGAAATGTCCCACCAGAGTTTTTGCCACTTTGCCTTAGGGATTACCTCTTTCAGAATATGCTCCCAAAAGGTGATGGGGCGTGGCCATGGTGTGAGAAGAAAGTTGAGTAGTAAAGAGTGCAGAAAGCAGATGCTTTCCCTGGAGGATCCCACCTTTCTAACAAAGTGCTCAATGGGGTAAAAGCTCTAGTGGCGGCTTCTCTAATGTCAGTGTGGAGTGCTTAGTGTATCAGTTGTGTAAAGCGATAACGTTCCGAGTCTGTGAGATGTAAGTTCCGCTGGCAGTGTTCGAATGTTAGCATGTCCCAGTTGTGAAAAGATTGGAAAGAGTAAGACAGCCCCCTTCCCTCCAGACATCAAAAGGGCCAGGCAAAAGAGCTGAGGGAAATGCTGGTTGAAGTGTATCAGTGTGAAAGGAGGAAGAAAGGTAGCCCATTCCGTAGCTCTGTTCACCTCATCCCAGAGCTTAAGAGTCGTTTTTGTGGGGGTGCTCAAATACCATTAGGCAGACAATCTGCTTTTGGTTATCATAACACATCCCATATGTATCTCACTACTATCACCATATCCATATGTTTGTCTCATTCCCTGAGTGACCGCGGCAAAAAACTCTTAATTGCGCTGCTTTAAAAAAGAGTTGGAAATCCGTTAGGGCCAGACATCCTAAATCTCTCGGCAATCTTAACCGTTTAAATGGTAAGGAGCCCTATGATTTTGCCATATGGAGTGTGTGATTAATGTACACAAAGTTGGTTGGAACTCTCGGTCCAGCTCTATCGGGAGTCCTTGAAAGAGATATAGAATCCTGGGCAGGACTGACAGTTTGTTGGCCTGTATGCGGCCGAGCCAGGAAATATACATAGGTGCCCATCGTTTAAGGTCTATCTTTAGTTGCTCAAGACGGGGGGTGAATTGGCATGATACAGGTCTGATTTTGCTCAAGTAATTTTAATACCCAGGTAAGTGATGTCTTTTTTAGCCTATTGAAAAGGGGTAATGGCCACTAGCATCTCCATGGCAGTGTTGGGCAGTGTCAAGTTAAGTATAAGCATGCCACTTTCTCATATAGTCGCAATTCTTCTTGAAGGCTGTCCAGTGAGGCTGAGGAGGAGGTGAGTATCAGCAGAACATCATCTGTGAAAAGGGACATTTTATGTTCCATTGACACACAATTAAGACCTCATATTATTGGCGTTGAAAGTATTTTGGCTGCTAAAGGTTTAATCCTCAGCACAATCAAAAGTGGGGAGAGGGGCACTCTGGCCCCTTCCCTCACCCCAGGAAGAAAACCTCAGAGTTCACTACATTAACCAACACTCTAGACTGCGGTGTTGCATAATTAGCCATTATCATTGCTATGAATTGGTCACAAAAAACAAAGTGCCTCACCGGGTGAAATAAGAAGGGCCAATCCACCCAGTCAAAGGCTTTCTCAGTGTCAAGTGTGAGCACCACTGCCAGAACCTTTGTCTTAGTAGCTCTTTCAACCAGGTGGATATCCCTCGTCAAATTGTTGTGTGTCTGTCTGCCCTTGATGAATCCTCACTGATTCAAGTGGAACAGGTCAGGCATCAGGTAACTGAGCCTGGAGACTAAGATTTTCAAGTATAGCTTGGCATCAAAATTGAGCAACATGATGGGCGTATACGAGTCGCACAATCATGGGTCTTTACCCGGCTTTGGTTTGATTGAAACTAGGACTTCACTCTTAGAGGGTGTGACCTTACTATCCTCTGCCATCTGGTTAAAAAGAGTGGTCAAATGAGGGACTAAGTCAGAGCTGAATGATATATAAAATTGAGCTGGGAGGTTGTTTGGCCCCAGTGGTTTATGGAGTTTCAGAGCTTTAATAGCTGTTTGGACCTTTTCCTCACTAACAGGTTCTTCTATGCTCTCATCTTGGGCTGCAGTCACTTGTTGGAGGTCTACGCCATCGAGATATTGGAGTTGGCTTTGATCGTCCTTGTGGTCAGCCGAGTGGAGCCTTTTGTACAAACTGCCAAATATTTGGACTTTTTCTGAATCAGAGTTCACTAGGTCACTTGCCTCCCTTTGGATTTCCCCTATATGTTCCTTTTCTCGCTTAACCCATTAGTTGCCGCACCAAATGTGAACCCACCTTGTTGCCTTGCTCATAAGACGTACATTTAAGACATAAAAGAGTAAGTTCTGCCCTATTAGTATATATAGCGTTGAGCTTCCCCCTTAAAGTGGTGACTTTTCAATAAAGAGATAGTGTTGAGGTGGCCTTATGGGCCTATTCTATCTTGTGTGGTTCTGTTTCGAGTGCCAGTCAGTCCTTCGCCCTCTGTTTATTTAGTGCCAAGACCAATGCGATGTTTTGCCCTCGGATCACTGCTTTAAAAGTGTCCTAATAATTAGAGGCTGTGGTATCCTGTGGGTGATTTACTTGAAAGGATTCTCGAATAGCCTTCCTCAAGTCGTCTTGAGAAAGACGTTCTCTAATAAGGGAGCTAGGGAAGAACCATCGGTGGAATTTTGGTGGAGGGTTGCCCCATGCTAATTTTACCAACACAGGGGCATGGTCAGAGATGGATATTGGAAAGAATGACCCCTTCATCAGAACCTAAGTGAGGGATTGGCTAATAAATATATAAACTAGTCAGCAGTAGGTATGGTGTGAGCGAGACAAGAAGGTGTAGTCACTGGAGTCAGGATATAGAGTTCTCCAAACATCTTTGAGCCCCAACGTGTTGATCAGCTTTTTAGTGTCTTAGGGAAACTCCCCATAGTTGATCTGTGAGGATGTGTGCTATCTATACTGGGGTACAAAGTAAGGTTAAAATCGGCCATCAGAAAGATCTCACCTTTTGCGAACTCCACCTATAAGGATGAGAGTGAATGTACAAATGGGACTTGAATAGAGTTAGGAGCGTAGATTGAGGCAAATGTGCCTATTCTGCCAGGAATACAACCCTTCACCACGATCACTCTTCCCTCCTTGTCTGTTTGGCAGACCTCCGGCTCGAATTTTAGATAGGAATGGAAAAAGAGTGCAACACCATTGTGTTCAGTGGGAGCCGAGAAATTATGCATCATGGGGTAAGCTTTGTCCCTTGGCCTTCATCTATTAGAGGTGCATCTCCTTCAATTCCATCACATCATGATGTTGATCTAGCAAATAATTCCACAATTTATGGTTCTTGACAAGTGAGTTCAGCCCATTAATGTTCCATGTGACAGGGGTAATCACCATATTACATTAAGTAAACTTAACATCTTCGGGTTGCTACTGACATGACCTCTCCTCAGATCACCCCTTTCTGCATCTCCAGGCCCCCACCCACTTCGCCGATGAGTCCTGCACTTTTATTAGCCCCACCTCCCTCCCTCTTTCCCACCCCACCCAGCAAGAATGCCATCCACGTACGGGGGAATTTAAAAATTAAAACTCTCAAACCAAGACACAGGGGACAACTGGTCCCAAATTACACACAAAATGTGTGTAGAGATACTTAATGTCAAGTGTGTAGGTGGATTACCACTTATGCATCTCTAAATAAGGCTATCTAGTCAAGGGATCATAAGAACATTAGAAAGAAAACTCAAGAAAGCCAATGCAGTTATCTCACAAAGTACAGATGCACATCTCGGCCGTCATGATCTTTCAAACAGAGACAGGAATGCCATTGAGGCTGTCTATGTAGTGGACTGTCCTTAGGCAACTGGCTGGTCCCATTTGGAGCAACCGGTGGGTTGGCATCCGTAGAAGAGTTCAGAAATGAATACATTTATCCATCGCAAGTTATTGCTTCCTGTGCTGTCTAGGTTGACGCTGGGAAAACCATTTTCCCGTGAGCTGAATTCTGCTGATGATGCCCCTGGAGTCTCTCATCCCATCCTTGAGATGTTGCACTTCTGGGGCTGTGATACTCAGTAGATTCAGGGCCTCTGCAAGTGCTGTCACATGATGTGATTTGTTGCGAAGATCAAAGGTTAAACCAAATGGGTACATCCAGCTTGCTTGTTTTTTCTCTTCACAATTTATCTGTTACACAAAGGAACTGTTGTCGCCAAGCTAGCATTGCAGGGGCTATATATTGAAAGAGGGAGCAGGTAGACCACTGGAATGTGATCAGTTCAATCTTTTGGGCTGCCTGGAGGATAGCCTCCTTCTCCTTAAAGGTTCAGCTTTGCTAAGATGTCACAAGGGCGTTTTCTTTCACCTGATGCTGGTAGGCCAACCCGATGAACTCTCTCTAACTTGACTTTAAGTGACTCACTCCCAAGCAGTTTCGAGAACAAGCCTGTGAAAAAGGCTTCTAAATTGGGACCCTTTCCTTCCTATTCTAGGTTTCGAATTTGAATGCTTGATCTATTTTCAAGATCTTTACATTTCATGATGGACACCTGCAGCTGTGATCGAAGGGTTTGGGTTAAGTCTTCCATCATCCCAGTGTATCATTCCAGGTCTAGGGCCTTGTTGTAAAGATCCACTACACGGGTACCCACAGAGTCTACATTGTGTTGCAAGGAGGTAAGTTTCCCATTTAGGCCAAGATTGAGAATGTCCAATGAGGAAGCTATGTCTGCTTTAAACTCCTCTGTGAGAGGCATGGTATTGCAGATGCCACTGGCAAGGGGTCCCGTGCCTCTGCCAGTGTGAAATAGCTAGATACTCTGTTGAGCTGTTGCTTCTTCAGCGGCATAGAGACTGTGGTACCCATCAAGTGATACAACTCAGTGGTGAGGAAGTGGATCAGCTCAGTACAGTCCCAGCACTGTAGGGGGTCCCCATTTACTCGCAGCCTCACCTGGGGTGCAGGTCTGACAGTTGGCTTCAGCTGTGATCCTGATCAATAGAAGAATCATCTTCAAGCTCCTCACTCACACCTACAAGGCCCTACACAACATCAAACCTACATACCTCAACCATCACCTCTCCTTATACACTTCCACCAGAGACCTCTGCTCTGCCAACCTGGGACTGGCTACTATCTCACAGATCCGCAAGACCAAAGCCAGAGGAATCCGTCTCCTACCTCACTGCAAAGACCTGGAACTCTTTTCCTCTACATCGCAGGCAATCAACCTCACTACCTCAATTCAGGTAGGACCTCAATACCTGACTTTTCGAATGAACTGGCTCTTTAACTGAACAGCAGAACTCCCCCCCCCCTCAGCACCTTGAGACCCTAACGGGTGATTAGCCGCACTCAATAAGAATCCTGATTGATTGATTGATAAGCTTGTGTGCTTGTGCTGTGGCCCTACAAACGTACTGTGGTCGGTGGCTAGCGCCACTCACTAATAGAGGCATCTAAGGTACCCCCATGGTATGGTAGGGTCACCCATTCTACTTCACTATCTGCCTTAAGACAGTTTCTGGTCTACCTATCTATCTCCAGATGTCCCCTCCATAGGGTGGGGGTGTATTGCTGGGTGGCCGCACGCGTGCTTTGCTTTTCGCTGACCCCTGCTCAAATGATTTTGCTCCCCGGAATCTGTGTTTTACTACCCCGTTTAGCTATCTTAATTGGCTGTGTCCTTGGGGCAAATGTACATTGGTGAATGCTTCTCAATTACTCCCCGGTGCCGGATTGTTATCAGTGGGACTTTTGTGGTCATATGCTGGTTTGCAATGCTCTTGGCAGCCAAGGTTTGTTTTACACCTGTTTAGGGGCGATGTGCTGTCTGCATTTATCTTGCTGCCCGCCTTGTGGCAGGTCTGCGTGTTAGGGTCAGGCACTCTGATATCCACTTTGACAAACTCAGCGGCTGTGTGCTAAATCATAGCTGGAGGAGATATAGGGTAGACCAGGGCCCATCATGCTGTTCCCTACTTTTCCATGGTGACATGGAAGGGCCTCCTTAAGCTGAAAGCTTTTGAATCTGCCTGGTTGTGCCGTCATTGTAAAGTCAGGTTCGGGTGGTTTGCCACTTTGGGGCCTCCGGCAGTGCCGCTGTAACCACTAAATCGTGTGGGATGGGTTTCTCCCCCCTTGCAGATTGCTGCACCTGTGTCCCCGCAGACCCCCCTGGCAACCCAGAGCACCTGGTGGGCCCGCGGGTGCTTTGCAACTATGGGGCTGCACTTACCAGGTCTTGCAGGGCTGGTAACCTTCTCCCTCTCCTCATCCAGCTTCTAGGTCATTGGGACCTTACCAGAGGGGCATGGATGTTGCAGCAGGCATCCCTCTGTCTTGGCTGTGAGCATAGACTCAGTGAGGTGACTCACCGCCACTTTGTCTCAGTTGGACGCTGCAAAATCAGCTGCGATCCTCTGCTTTGGGGGTTCAAAAGGAACATGCAGCTCTGTTTCTGCTTCCCAGACCACATGGGTGTGCCCAGGTATCTTTTTTTTCTGGTAGCTGTCTCCATGCCTTGACTTTCTGTCACGTTGCAGGGGAGCCTAAGGGAATTACATCCACTCAGTCAGCTTGATTGGACCCGCCTACTCTAAAAAAAGTCAAAAGAAAGCTTTTAATTTTTATTTTAGAAACACATCCCATTTTCCATTAGGGAAAACAGGCTGCATTTAAAAAAAAAAAAACATTTCTTTATTTAAAAGCAATCATAGACATGGTGGTCTCCTGGACCCCAGCAAGCCACCTCACTTGTGATTATAACGATTCAGAATGGATCGCAAACTGAGACCTACCTCATGAATATTAATGAGGGAGGCCTATTTGCGACCCACTGATATTCACTAAATGTGTAAAACACACATTTGTACATAGCTGTTTTTGGTTACCAAATAGCGAATTGCAAAAAAATTGGTATTAGGTAATCGCAAACCCAAAGCTATGTAAATCTGGACCCTAATGTGTTCATTATTCAATTAGGCAACATATCACTGCACTGTAAGGTGCATTTAAATAATAAAATTTACCAGTGTGTGCCATCCATTCCCACAATGCAGGAGACGAAAATCTGTTTATGTATAAAATGTGTTTTTTAGGCAATAGAGGTCAATAAATGTAATAATTCAATGTTCTGGATATAAATATTTGGTGATGATATGTTTACCCAAATCACCATCCAGAACCATTCTACTTTAAAGACAATAATTATCTCCAATATCTCTTCAATTATTCTTGGTTGCCTCTTTCCAAAAAAGATTCATAAGTCAGTATTCCACCATCATGTAAGGTAAGTCACCATCTCCTACATTACAGGGCCAGCAGAAACTCGTACCTGTTTTCCCAATCCTGTATTGGACACGATGGAGAGTGGTGCAGGCTGCAGCAGGCTACAGACATTCATGGCTTTCACTCCGTTTGTACCCCGATTGAGCACCTATACTGCTGTCCCGCTATATGGACAATGAGGGGGACGGACAATGGACCACAGTACAAGAAGATTCTGAGGGTCATACACTACCCCGACCTGGGCCTCGAAAACAGGCTTGACCTGGCCTTCGGCCTTGGTTTCTGGCCGCTGACCTGATCTCATCTTTTTGGCCCATGGGAAATTCGGCCAGCTTGCAATCCCTGAAAATTTGGTCCTATGACCATCAGGAGGATGGGTGGTGAGCAGAGGAAGTGGTCTTCCAGCTGGTGTCCCCTAATAGGGGGGGACCTAGCCAGGGGGAAAGAGCAAAAGGAAGCTGAGGCAGCCGCATTCAGGTCAAGGTACATCTTGTTGTCCTGCGCCACTCTATCCTGGTCTCTCTTTCCATCTTTACTCCCACAGCAGCTAGAAAGAAAAGTGAGGGAAGGAGCAGAATGCGTAGCAGACTGTTCATGTAATTTAGCCATCTGCAAGGTGGTGACTCTTGAAAAGGCTGAAAGTTTAATCCCCTATCTTGGACTTTGGAAGGAATTGTGCCTGTGCCACCAGCCTGGAGGATATTGCAGCACACCCATATAGGGATCTGCAGGCTTGTGGTGTGTTCCTGAGGTCAGTGGAGGTTGCAAGTGGAAGCAGCCCGAATAGAAAGAGGATGGGACAGAGCACGTGCAGGCAGGTATAGTGATCAAGACCATAAAGGGAACTGAGGAGTCACATATCCTCCTGAATGTAAGAAACAGTCTTGAAATACAGGCATCTGAGGCACCAGATATTCATGATCAATCAATCAATCATTCAATCACTGCATTTGTAACGCGCGCTACATACCCGAGAGGGTCTCAAGGTGCTGGGGAGGGGGGGGGGGTGCTGCTGGTCGAAGAGCCAGGTCTTGAGGAGTCTTCTGAAGGCCAGCAGGTCCTGGGTCTGTCGTAGGATGGTGGGGAGAGTGTTCCAGGTCTTGGCGGCGAGGTAGGAGAAGGATCTGCCACCGGCGGTGGTTTTTCGGATGCGAGGGACTGTGGCGAGGGCGAGGTTGGCTGAGCGGAGGCTTCGGGTGGGGGTGTGGAAGCTGAATTGGTTGTTGAGGTAGGTGGGTCCGGTGTTGTGCAGTGCTTTGTGTGCGTGGATCAGGAGCTTGAAGGTGATCCTTTTGTTGACGGGGAGCTAGTGCAGGCCTCTCAGGTGGGGTGTTATGTGGCTGTTGCAGGGGACGTCGAGGATGAGTCGACCCGAGGCATTCTGGATGCGTTGGAGTCGTCTCAGGAGCTTGTTTGTAGTTCCTGAGTAGAGGGCGTTCCCGTAGTCGAGTCTGTTGGTGATGAGGGCCTGGGTAACGTTTTTTCTCGTGTCGAGGGGGATCCATTTGAAAATCCTGCGGAGCATACGGAGGGTGTTGAAGCAGGACGCGGAGACGGCGTTGACTTGCCTGGTCATGAAGAGAGTGGAGTCGAGGATGACCCCCAGGTTGCGTGCGTGGTCCGTGGGTTCCGGGGCTGTGCCTAGTGACGTGGGCCACCAAGAGTCGTCCCAGGCTGATGGGGTGGGTCCGAGAATGAGGACCTCTGTCTTGTCTGAGTTCAGCTTCAGTCTGCTGTCCTTCATCCAGTCGGCTATGGCCTTCATTCCTCGAGGTTAGCTTTGGCGGTGTGGGGATCTTCGGTGAGGGATATGATCAGCTGGGTGTCGTCGGCGTAGGAGATGATGTTGAGGTTGTGTTGTCGTGCGACATGGGCGAGGGGGGCCATGTAGATATTGAACAGCGTCGGGCTGAGGTAGCATCCCTGTGGGACGCTGCAGATGATCTCGGTGGTTTTGGAGCGGAAGGGTGGGAGGCGGACGCTCTGGGTTCTGCCGGAGAGGAAGGATGTGGTCCAGGCCAGGGCCTTCTCTTGGATACCGGCGTCATGGAGGCGTGCTGATAGGGTGCGGTGGCAGACCATGTCAAAGGCTGCTGATAGGTCCAGGAGGATGAGGGTGGCTGTTTCTCCTTTGTCCATCAGGGTCCGGATGTCGTCAGTGGCGGCAATGAGGGCGGTCTCGGTGCTGTGGTTGCTGCGAAAACCGGATTGGGAAGGGTCCAGGATGTTGTTAACTTCGAGGTAGCGGGTCAGCTGTTTGTTGACAATCTTCTCGGTCACTTTTTCCGGGAAAGGGAGCAGGGAGATGGGCCGGAAGTTCTTGAGGTCCGCCTTGGGCTTCTTCAAAAGGGCGTTGATCTCGTCGTGCTTCCAGCTTTCTGGGAAGGTTGTTGTCTCGAAGGAACAGTTGATTGTTTTCCGGAGGTGGGGCACGATGGTTGCACTGGCTTTGTTGAAGACGTGGTGAGGGCAGGGGTCCGATGGGGATCCGGAGTGGATGTAGTTCATGGTTTTGATGGTGTCTTCGTCGCTGATGCTGGACCAGACGGTCAAGCGACTGGTGCGAGTGGTAGTCGCAGGGGTGGTGGATTCGGTGGTGGGTGCGGAGGGGTCGGAGTTGAAGCTGTCGTGGATGTCGGGGATCTTGCGGTGGAAGAAGGTGGCCAGGGAGTCGCACAGGTCTTGAGATGGCGGGATGTCGTTGGTGTTGGAGCTGGGGTTGGAGAGTTCTTTCACGATGCTGAAGAGCTTTTTGGTGTTGTGTGCGTTGTTGTCTAGGCGGTCCTTGAAGGCGGTCTTCTTGGTGGTCCTGATGAGTTGGTGGTGTCTGCGGGTGGCGCTCTTGAGGGCTGCGTGGTTGTCTGGTGTTCGGTCGTGGAGCCATTTCTTCTCCAGCTTCCGACAGGTGTGCTTGGAGATCCGGAGGTCCTCGGTGAACCAGGCGGCTTTCTTGTTGGTGTGGTTGGTTGTAGAGGTCTTGAGAGGGGAGAGGGTGTTGGCGCAGTCATTGATCCACTGTGTGAGGTTGGTCACGGCGGTGTCTGGGTCGGTGGGGTCGGTGGGTGGTCTCAGGGCGAGGGCAGTAGTCAGTTGGTCCTCGGTGACCTTGCCCCAGCAGCGGCGTGGTAGCTGTTGGGTGCGGTGGTGTGTGGTGGGTTTTCTGAAGGTGAAGTGGACGCATCTGTGGTCGGTCCAGTGTGGTTCGGTGGTGTGGTTGAAGGAGACGTGGGGACTTGCGGAGAAGATGGGGTCGAGCGTGTGTCAAGCGGCATGAGTAGGTGTCGTTACGAGCTGTTTGAGTCCGAGGTTGGCGAGGTTGTCGATCAGGGCGGTGGAGTTGGCGTCGTTGTTGTTCTCGAGGTGGAAGTTCAGGTCCCCCAGGAGGATGTAGTCCGTGGAAGCGAGGGCGTGGGTGCTGATGAGGTCGGCAATAGTGTCACTGAACTGTGGGCTGGGTCCGGGAGGTCTGTAGATGAGAGTTCCTCTGAGGGTGGTGTTGGGGTCGGTGTGGATCTGGAAGTGCATGTGCTCGGCAGTGGTGAGGGTGTCATCGGTGTTTGTTGAGATTTTGATGGAGTCTTTGTGGATGATGGCGATTCCTCCTCCCACTCTGTTGGTGTGGTCTCTGCGGGAGATCTTGTAGCCCTGTGGGATGGCTATGGCGATGTCTGGTGCTGAGGTGGCGTTCAGCCAGATCTCCGTCAGAAAGGCGACGTCGGGGGCGGTGGAGTCTAGAAGGTCTCAGAGTTCGATGGCGTGCTTGCGAGCGGAGCGGGTGTTGAGGAGGATGCAGCGGAGGTGGTTGTGTTCTCTGGCTGGTGGTGTGGAGGGTTGGATGCTGGTGAATCTGCAGTTCCGGCAGGTGAAAGGCCCCTGGGTGCGTTTCGGGCTGGCCCGGTAGCAGGGGTGGTCTTGTCTGGTGTTGAGTGCGTGGAGGGTGCTTGCGTCGTAGTGCAGTCTGGCATTGCGAGGGGTGCGGGGTCCAGGGGTTCTGGCGCTGGGTGCAGTCCAGGCACGAACGGGCGCAGACGGGCTTGCCTTAGGCGCGCCTTCGGCGCGCCAGCGGCACGCCCGCTGCAAGCTTCCGCTGCGCGCCCGCTTCGCCTCCATATGAGGGCAGAGGGAGGGAGGAGCAGCTGGGAGGTGGGAGCGGGCGGCCAATGGGAGTGAAGGGGGCGGGGCCGCAGGGGCTCAGCGGCGGGGGAAAACCCGGGGAAAAAACGGCAGGTAAAGACAGCGGGAGAGGGACAACAGAGCACAGGGGTACAGAAAGCAAAACACAGGGGCACACAATGAAAAAACAAAGTGGCACAGAAAGCCAAGCGCAGGGGTACAGAATAAAGAAGGGAGCGAGCAGTCAGGCGGCAAAAGCGGCAACGGAGGTTCAACCCACAGGGGGCTGCGTGGCGGATGGGGGGAGCGACCTGCCTGATGACCACAAAGAAGCTAAGATCTGGGTGCCTGCTTTTGGGAAGGGCATGCACAAAAACCAAATCCAGCCCATTATGGAACAGAGACCCTTTAGTCATGGCGTTGAAGGGCAAGAGTCAAATCTTTACCCTATAGGAAAAAGAAAAGATAATGCAAGAGGATCTGAAAACTAATGCAAACTCCTATGAGGGGTCAGAGGGAGCTAAGTGACCTGATAGCCTAAATAGGAAAAGATCTTAGGGGGTTATATTAACCACAAAACCACGTGATCAATGCTTCACACAGTCCCTCCACAAAAAGATCAATCAATCAATCAGGGATTTGTGAAGCGCGCTACTCACCAGCGAGGGTTTCAAGGCACTGGTGGGAATCGTGCAAGCTCCGTTTCACTCAGAGAGCCAGGTCTTGAGGCTCTTCCTGAAGACATGCAGAGTGGGGAAATGTCTCATGCTGAGTGGGAGATCGTTCCAGGTCTTTGCTGCGATGTAGGAGTAGGCTCTTCCACCCGTCTGGCTCTGCGGATGCGAGGGGTTTCAACAAGGGTGAAGTCAGCAGAATGGAGGCTTTTCTTGGGTGCGTAGAAGGAGATTCTTTCAATGAGGTTTGGTGTTGTGAAAGGATATGGAGGCATGTGTGAGTAGCTCGAAGGTCACTCTCTTCTCGATGGGGAGCCAGTGGAGGTCTTGGAGGTGCTGGGTGATGTGGTCTTGTCGTGGGATGCAAAGGACGAGTCCGTTGGCGGTATTCTGGATGGTCTGGAGTTTTAAGAGCAGGGCTTTTTGGATTCCGGCGTAGAGGGCATTTCCATAGTCTAATCTGCTGCTTTTGAGCTAATGGGTGACAGTCTTTCTGGATTCAGAGGGGATTCATTTGAAGGTCTTGGGGAGGATGTGGAGGGTGTTGAGGCACATGGAGGAAAATGCGTTGATTTGTCGGGTCATAATGAGGGAGGAGTCGAGTATGATGCTGATGTTGTGGGTGTGGTCCGTGGGTGTAGGAGGGTTGCAGAGGGCAGTGGGCCATCAGGAGTTGTCCCATGCATAGGGGGTGGGTCCGAGGATGTGTACTTCTGTCTTTTCCGAGGTGAGATTCAAGCAGCTGCTGAGTCTGGTGGTGTTGGGTTCCTTAGTGGGTGTCGTCAGCATAGGACACTATGCTGAGTCCATGCTGTCTGAGGAAGGTGGGGAGGGGCGGCCATGTAGATGTTGATGAGCGTGTGGCCGAGCAATGATCCTTGGGGTACTCTGCATCTGATATCTGTCGGTCCAGAGAGGAAGGGCGGGAGTCTGATTCTTTGGGTTCGGCAGGTGAGGAAGGAGCAGATCCAGCCAAGAGCGGTTCCTTGTATGCCGGCGTCGTGGAGCCTGGCAGTGAGTGTGCAGTGGGAGACGGTGTCGAAGGCTGCAGAGGTTGAGAGCCGCTTTTTGGCCCTGATCGAGGAGAGTGCAGATGTTATCTGTGTCAACTAGGAGGGCAGACTTGGTGCTGTGGTTGCTCCAGAAGAACTGTCGGCAGGAGAACTGGCCATGGGTGGTGTCCGGCGTCGACAGTTGGCAGTTATTGTTTCTCCCAGGGTTGAGTGCGTGGAGGGCAGCAGAGTCATAGTGGAGGGGTGTCGTAGAACCAAGGTCCCTGGCACTTGTCGCGGTCGGCTTTGGTTCAGCCATTTAGTACGGGATGGGGGAGGGAGCACAGCTGGGAGGAGGGAACCGGCAGGGGGGAAGCAGGAAAGAGGTAAGGTGAGAGAGAAAAAAGGGCACAATACGAGCCAAAAAATGGACAATAAACAGACCAAAAGGCAGAAGCACCAGCAAAAAAAAAAGGCAGAAGCACACATCACAAATAGCCAAAAAGGCAGAGCAGGCAGAAAAGCAGGGAACAGAACAGACATAGGTAGACAGACAAAAGGCAGAGGCACACAGACAAAAGGCAGAGTGGACAAGCAGAAGAGCAAGGCTCTTCCACTGGACCACCAGGGATGAGGTGCAGGCAGGAGCCTGGGGTAGAGGAGGGCCTCGAACACCTACCTGTGACCAGAGAGGTGCTGAGGGCAGCGGCATAACTACGGGGCTGCGTGAGGGGACAGCAAAGTTACCTGACCAGGGAAGATCATGGTCCTCATACTTCTTTCTATGCTTACCCCTCCTTATGTCTTATTACAGATACTCCATTACTAGTCTCTGAGTTGGCGGTTAAGTCTCCTGCAGCACCTCTTGATGGTTTCCCTAAAATAGTAGATTTAGGGTCTTGGAAGAGGATTTTACATTGCCAGGTGAGGATATAGATTTATGCAGGAGATATGGGCCACAAGACAAGGATCATAAATTGCAGCCAGTGGTGTCTCCTCCCCTGATTTTACCTACAGAACAGCAGCTTTTCAGTAGTACCCACCTCAAATCATACATCTCTGTTATTTCACTTGCCTGTGGTGCTAGATTTGGAAGTAAGTGAGAATCATCTGTGTCATCTCTCAAATCAAAAAGTAAAGGTCTCCAAATCTTTTCTCTGCTTAGAGAGATGCCTAGCCTAGATTTCAAATTTATTGGAAGGATTTGTAGGAGGGTCAAACTGTATCTTTGAAACTGTGACGGCAATATTGAACGAACTGATAAATTGGCTAAAAGGACAATGAATCTGGCCATGGACAGCTTGTCCCAACGGAAGTGACTCCAATGACAGCCAGAATGGGTGCCCATAAAGATGCGTGTACCCAAATTGACTTTGGTTTCCAGGCAGGAAAACCGCAATGTAAAGAGTCCCTCAAAGAAGTTGCCTTTGCTGAATGTCCAATTGTGTCCATAACATTTATCTTTTACACTATACCTGACTTGAGGGGTTCAGTAAAAAAAACCTGTGTGTGTAACAGGATGTATTCCCAAATTTCAATTCTCGCTCTAGACAGGACATATGTGTCCGTGAGTTCATGCACATCAGCCAAAGCTTAAGGACAAGAAGAAAAAACAGAGAGGGATGAAAAGATCCTATAGCTGAATCTCAAAGAAGTGATGGAGGAAAATACGATTTAGAGAGGAGGCAGACATTCCAGAAAAGCCAGAGGGGCCAATGCAGTCCCACTGGGCCCTGTATATGGATCCTCTAACCTGTTAAATGAGAGGATCTTGGAGGTGACAGAGGTACAGGCCGCTAGTGTCCAACAAACTTACATGCCGTCTTCTCTAAATCCAATGGCCACACCGTTTACGGACTCAGGCACAAAAAATGGTCCCTCGGATTTGCCTAAACCAGAAGTAAAAAGCTCCATATGGTGTAATGTGGATACCTGCATATTGGAATTTATTCCCCTCTTTGATGCAGATTTCATTTTGAATAGGTACTCTCTGTTTAACTGCTTCTTGGACATTATGACTTTGAATTTAATCCAAAGAAGTGATATTAAGTTTGTTTCTCTATTGCACTCAGGATCTAAATCAAGTGTGACATTCTTTGCAAAACTCACGGCAAATACAATATTACAAAACTCTGTGGGGGATATTCACAAGGATCTATCGCCGAATTAATGGCACATTATCGCAGACTTATCACCCCAATCACAAGCTGGTGTTAACAGCCCACAGCACCAGTTTACCCGCGATAGCAGCCGCAAAAAAATTGGCCACAGATGACCAACGCAACTATCGCTGATGAAATGCAGAGTAGGAGCTCCCATGCCAAAAGCCACAATAACACCACTCCGCAACATTCACAACGACCAGACAGAACTGCGATAAGAACACAAAACAGGTGATAAGCCACGTTAGCAGCAGGCTAAAAACACCTGCTCTCCTGATGCAAAGTCAAACCACAGCTTGCACCACAAAAGGGAGCACAGCCCAGAGCCACACCTGAAGAACAACAGATGCACCCGGGCAACTGAACATAGACCCTAGAGGGCCGAAAGGGCAACAACACCTGCCGCCATCACCCCCAGGACCCCCCTCCCCGACACCCCCCCGACCAGAGACATGCCACAAAAGCTACACCTAAACATGCACAAAATAATCCGCTTGAAGTCGCACAATCACAACTGGTGACATGCATGTGCTGTCACAGAAATGAGCAGCACAAATTCACTTTCGAAGCAACAAATGAAACTTTATTAAATTGAACACTGAAATGATATGAAGACACATGGCGGCTCCCCTCCATAGGTCACGGCCTGCAAGACAAAAATCATGATGAGAATGTGTGTCCTGCGCACATCAAAGGACAGAGAGAGAGCGAAGGAGAGAGAGAGGAAGAGGGAGAGAGAGGGATAAGAAGAGAGGGAGAGAGAGAGAGAGAGAAGAAGAGAGGGGGAGAGAGAGAGAAGAAGAGGGGGGAGAGAGAGAGCGAAGAAGAGAGGGGGAGAGAGAGAGAGAGAGAGAGAGAAGAGAGGGGGAAAGAGAGAGAGAGAGAGAGAAGAAGAGAGGGGGAGAGAGAGAGAGAAGAAGAGAGGGAGAGAGAGAGAGAGAGAGAGAGAAGAAGAGAGAGGGAGAGAGAGAGAGAGAGAGAGAGAGAGAGAGAGAAAGAGAGAGAGAGAAGAAGAGAGGGGGAGAGAGAGAGTGCCGCCACTACGCACCCAGGCCACACTGCTCACTTGCTGCCAGTGGTGCACACCCGCTCAGCCCAATGGGTGCCACTAACTGTGGGATCCTGGAAGCGACGCCACATAGCCAGCAGGGCACACAAAACCTGAGCTATACGGACCGCCGGGAAGGGGCATCATCGCAGGCAGCGCACCCGCTCAGCAGCTTAAGGTGCCACTGACTCAGAGCACCCAAAGTCACTGTACCATGGCGGGGTGCCTGTGCCGGCCGCAATGCTCCTGGTGCCACTAACCCTGTGCAACCCCTGTCAGCACCACATGGTGGTAGGGCCATGACGGCCGCAAGGCCTAGGGTACCACTAACCCTGTGCGCAAAAACTCATGGGCCCTTTATGATTGAAAACCATGGAGCGTCCGTCATCCAGTCACCACCTGCAGAGGGGAATGTGACCTCGTCGGCCCCGTATGTTGGCGGAGTCACATGGCCTGTGACACCTGTGCCGGATGGGTGTGGTGTGCATGCAAACCTGCTCTCAGGGAGTGGTTGTGACATGGTGACAACTAGACCAGTGACCTGCACACCACCAGCGAGTACGCCAGCGACGGGTAGCAATGAGGGCTTCCCCTCAGAGCGTTAGCGGAGTGGTCTGGCCTGCCGCACGCCGGACCAGCGCAGGGCTTGCAACAATGAATCATAGGCTCTGGGCAAGGTGCAGTCCATGTCCGGACATGGAAGTGACTGATGCGTGTGTCCCTGTTGTATGTGTTCACGGGACCCGGTACACAATATGCAATGTAGCACCCTCTGACTGGCATCCCACAGGCTGAGCATCATTGACGCAAGGGAAATCACTGTTCCTACATTCATCCACACATTCATACATGAATGATGAAAGACATGACACAGCAGTGTGTCACTGGATGTTTATTGAACATCCAGTGCAGTTCTGCAGCTGGAGCTGTACAGGGCAATGCCAAGCACACTACACAATATGGGCCCATGGAGGGCCAGCCAGAGTCCATCCGGGGATGACAAGTACAGTCCGCAGTCTGGTCGCTGTGTCATTGGTCATCAAACAGGATATGGCAGTCCATGTCGCTGTGCAAGGAGAATGCATCGGAGTGTATCGGGGGTCAGTGGAAGGTCATGAGGCCATGTGCGGCACCAAGCAGAAACAGACCAGGTGGCGGAAATGAATGCTAGTGCCTCCTGATCACAAACCCATCCACGTCCTCATCCCCGGATGTGTGCTCTGCCCCACCTGTGGCTGTTGCAGTACCGGCTGAGGCACTGTGTGCCACTGACACATCAGGTGCTGGAGTGGATACGTCTGCCACACTGAGAGGCAATGGCACACCAGGGGGTGGAGATGTGGATGATTTGGGGGCAGCAGCATTCATCTGCGCCATGCCTTGTGGCATCAATGACATGATGATGATCTGCAGGGCATGGTAGATCCCAGCTACATTTCGCTGATGTGCAGCAGTGGCTGCCATCCTTTCAGCCTCCATCCACACCATGTCCTCCATGAACCTCCGCATGTGTGCCAGCTCACGGCTGGTATCGCTGGTGCCCCTCTGAGCGGACAGGTGTTCCTCTCTCTGCATCAGGACCCCTGCGATGTCGGTCAGGGCTCGTTGGAGACCATGGAGCGGGCCTAGACAGCCATGGATGGTGTCCAGTTTGGTGGCCATGAGGTCGAACCCCACCCGCACCTGCTCAGCCGTCTCCCTCTGGGCCTCCAGCACACGGCGTTGGAAGGCCGTGTGTTGTTCCTGGGGGTCTTGGGAGACTGCCAGGACCATGGGTGCCTCCTGATGGGTGGTTTGGGTGGTAGGTGCGGTCTCCTCGATGCAGCTAGTCAGCCCTGATCCTGAAGGTGAGTCGCGAATGATGTCGATGATGTCTAGGAGGGCTTGTGAGTCGATCATGGGGTTGTCCTCCTCGTCATCAGTGAAGAGTGGCTGGGACTGCTCTGCAGGGGGTGCTGACGGTAGCCCTTCAATGTGAAGGGGCGATGTTGTATTGCAATGTGTCCACATGTATGTAGCCGCATGGTACATGTTGGCATTCAGACAGCATGGCATTGTACATTGTGACTGTCTATAGATCTGGGAAATGTCCCAGAGTCATTGAGGGTTTGCCCTGTGCTCTGCTTGATTGTGCATGTGTGCCATCGTGGACATCTCCACCCATCCCCCCAGTACCTGGTGGTCACTCACCCTGTTGCGGTTGTGTTGTGTCCTGTCAAACAGTGTCTGGTCCCCCGACTCCAGCCACAGTCTCCACACTGATGACTGTTGACACCAGCTCCTCCATGTCATCCAGCACAAGCTTTGGTGCTGGGCCCCCACCTCCAGTCTACATTGCTGCCTTCTGGTTGGCTGCGAGTTTCTCCTTGGTCTTCCGCTTGATGTCAATCCATTGCTTCATGACCTCGTCCATTGTCCTCTTGTGCTCTCCGACGGCATTCACCTTGTCCGCGATGTCCCACCATATTCCAGTTTTGGTGCCCAATGACACGTTGGAGGTGATGAACAGTTGTTGATGGTGTTCCATCACCTCCGTGACTAAGATCCTGTTCGCCTGCGGACTGAACTTTGTCATTCATCCTTTTCTTCTTGTCCTATCCCTTTCCTGTCCTCGAGGTCCCAGGCTGGTCGTCCGGGGTGCTTGTGGGGTTGCGCTCGTCCTCTGCGCCTGCTCCAGCTGCCTCCATGGTGCTCTGGTGTTGGTCAGTTTGTGTTTGGGTGTTTTTTCTACTTTTATGGTGATTTTTCCTGCCTACCAGGTGTGTGTTGCAGGCCTGGCGCTGCTTATCACTGATTTCCTCATCGCACTTTGGCCCATGGTTTTTTTGTGTTGTGGTTTGTGTTTTTATCTCCATCGAGGTGGTTGTATTGCGGACATTGTCCGCGGTTTCGGCAGACTATCGCGTGGTACCACCTTGTTGTAAATTCCACGTTGACACAGGGTTATTTTCACGCGATGGGCTGCCATGTTGAGAGTTGCGTTAAGCTACTCTTGTGGTAGTTATCACACGTTCTTGTGAATATACCCGAGAAGGTTTTCAATGCATGGGCATTGATGTGTTACCAATAATAGAGAACGGGAGACACGATGTAGGTATGGTCTCTCAGCAGGGTGGTGAGGGGGGTAATTGGGTCCTCCCCTTTTGCTTCTGCCCCTCAGTGGTGGGTCCCTGGATGACTATCAGGGGTTGAAAGTTCACCTACAGAAAAATGGCAGACAGGTGTCACTCAGAGTACCTATAAACTCTTCTGTTCAAGGTACAAATTATGAATTATATGGGAAAAAGCCATTATAATGAAACTTTTTTAACGCATGCTATTACAGTGCATGCCATCGCAATGCAAGTACCATCACAACGCATTGCATTACAACGCATGTCATTACAACTCATATGACTTTACCATGCATGCCTTTACAACGAATTTCGTCGTAAAGGCATGAATGGTAAAGGCATATGTGTTTTACATGTAAGTATAAGGTAAGTATATTAAGGTTTAGGGTGGGTTTGGGTTTTCGGGAGGGAAGGGTAATGTTAGGGTTTAGGTGGGGTTTCCGTTTTTAGGTGGGAAGAGTCATTTTAGGGTTCCGGGCAGGTTTGGGTTTTTAGGTAGGAAGGGAAATTTAAGGGTTTACGGTGGGTTTGAATTTTTAGGTGGAAAGGGTAATTTTAGGGTTGAGGGTGGGTTTGGGTTTTTGGATGGGAAGGGTAATTTTAAGGTTTACGACGGGTTTGGGTTTTTAGGTGGGAAGGGTAATTTAGGGTTTAGGGTGGTTTGGGATTTTTCGGTGGGTAGGGCGATTTTAGGGTTTATGTTTAAAACGTTTTTATTGAAACAAAACAAACCATGGGGGGGGGGGATAGGAGGTTAGGGTACATATAATACAATAAACGAAAAAGGTGCAACTCAAGAGGGTTGGCGAAGGATAGCTCGGTGGTCCAGAGGAAAAGCACAGTAAATGAAAGGCAAGAAATGCAATCTGTGGGATCCCTGCGTGCATATCCAACACCCCAAATCTGAGCAATGAAAGCCAGCAGCAACTCAACAAAGCACAATCCACCCCCCCATCCCTCATCCCCCCAGTAAAGAAAGGAGGGAAAAAAAAACAATACCCCAACCCCCCCGTCCTATGGTCCCGCGCCAGATTTATCTGCCCCAAAAAGCCCCGCACCCCCCCCCCCGAGGACCCCGCCTCACATGTGATCTAGTCCGCCGGGATCACCGTCGGCGTCAGCCTAAGAAGCCTAAGATACCTCGGACAGGTGAGCTCCCGGAATTCGGTGGACAGCAGCGCTAGAAAGGGTTGCCACAGCTCTTCATATTGGTCTATCTCCCCCGCCACCGTAAGCGACAACTCCATTCCCAGCACATGCCAGAGCCTATGCAACCAACCCGTAATGGAGGGGACAGTGGTGGTGCGCCAGTGGATAAGGATGTTCTGGACCGCAGACCCCAGCGCAATCGCGATCTGCCTACCCCTGCGGGACTTCAGTGGGTACATTAGGTCATTGGGGAGGCCCAGCAGGACATACGCCGGGAAGCGCAGCAGCTCTATCCCAAAGTGCTTATCCACCTCGTCCAAAACTTCCTTCCAGTAAGCGGTCAGCACGGGGCAATCCCAAAGAATGTGTGAGAGGGTACCCTCCTGCCCGCAGCCCCGCCAGCACCCCTTGTGTTTATGCATTTCATACAGTCTCTCCGGGGTGTAGTACCAATAAGTGGACACCTTAGTAAAGGTCTCCGTAAGGCCCGTATGATATGCAGAGTGCCGCGCCCGATACGCAATTTTGTCCCATTCCTTGTGGCTGAGCATCCTACCCAGTTCTCTGTGCCAGCGCTCCCTCCCCGGGTTATAATAGTGAAACGGCGGGGGTTGTAGGTACTTGTACAGATCGGTAATTAGCTTAGCGTCGGAGGTCCGGGTAGCCAGCCACCTCTCATACGGTGTAATTTGACGAGCAGCGGTGTCATGCACCTGGGGCTGGAGGGCCCAATGCCGAACCTGCATGTAGCGCAATCTGTCCAGCTCCGTCAGGCCGAATTCCTGGCGAAGTTGCTGAAAAGGAATCACGCCCTCCGGTCCATAGATCTGGAAGAGCGCCCTGCATCCCGCATGCACCCAATGGGTAAAAGCTCCCGGCTCCATCCCTGGGGAGAAGTCCGGGTTGCCCACTATGGGTGTGAATGGCGAAGGGAAGGTGGTGAGGCCCCGAGCCTCACAGACTGCATCCCACACCCTCAGGGGGACCCGCGTAACAAAAGAGGCGTAAAGGTTAGGGGGGCGATGCGCGCGGCGCAAGAATGGAACCTCTTGTAAGGTGCGGCCCGCCACTGCCTGGTCTTGAAAGAGCCAGTGTTTGTCGGACTCCCACCTGCTCCACTCCACCAAATATAGCAGCTGTGCCGCCTGAAAGTACTTACGGAGGTCCGGAATACCGAGACTCCCCGCCTCCGGAGCAAGCGTGGAGAGGACCCTCTTCATCCGTGGCTTGCGGCCCTGCCAGACAAAGCGGGAGATGTCCGCCTGCATTTGTCGTATCCAGCCCACCGGGGGCTGGAGAGGTAGGGCCCGAAAAAGATACAGTATCTGGGGCAACACTGTCATCTTAACCGCCGCGATGCGCCCCAGCCAGGACAGTAGGCCCTTGCTCCAGCAGCCAAGCTCCTCCTTGATCTTCCTGCTGAGGGAGGTATAATTGGCCGTAACCATCTCCGGCAATGTGGGCGCCAGCAGAATCCCCAGGTATGGCACCGTGGACGAGGACCACTGCATGGGGAAGAGTCGCTGAAGGTCCCTCCTGGTATCCGCAGCCAGGGACACGTCTAACGCCACCGACTTGCTCATATTCATTTTGAAGCCGGCCACACGTGCAAAGGCGTCCAGTTCCTGGAGGCAAGCAGGCAGTGACCTCCTAGGGTCGTCCAAGGTCAACAGGACATCGTCCGCATAGAGACTAACCGTGTGGACATACTGGCCCATCTGGACCCCAATAGCATCCGGGTTGTTGCGAATCCTCTGAGCAAACGGCTCCATGTAGAGGGCAAACAAAAGCGGCGAGAGGGGGCAGCCCTGCCTCGTGCCGCGTTCGATAGCAAATCCACCTGAGCTACACCCGTTGACCCGCACCGACGCTGAAGGATGCTTGTAACAGTTGAATACCATGGTGCGGAACTTATCACCGATTCCCAATTTCTTGAGAACCAGCTCGAGATATGGCCAGTGAACTCTGTCGAAGGCCTTCTCCGCATCAACGGACAGCAACATCCGCTCCCCCGGGATCCGCGAGGCCTTCTCCAGAACATGCGTCACCCGCTTGGTATTGTCAACCGTCTGTCTGCTGGGTACAAAGCCAGCCTGGTCCGCCTCCACCAATCCGGGGAGGCGTGGACCCAGCCTGGATGCTAGAATCCCCGTATACAACTTGAGGTCGACATTTAAAAGCGAGATGGGTCGATACGAACCGCAGAAGGCCCGGTCCTTCCCAGGTTTCGGGATTACCGAGACCGTCGCCCTCAGGAGATCCGGTGGGATGGCTCCCGGTTCGGAGAAGGAATTAAATAGCCGAGTAAGGACAGGGGCCACAGCAGTGCAAAAAGTCTTGTAAAACAGAGACGTGTACCCGTCCGGGCCCGGGGCCTTACCATGTTTCAGCCGCGCGATAGCGGAAATCACTTCCTCAACATGGATATCTCGCTCCAGGTGGTCCGCCTGAGCAGGATCCAGCACCGGAAGGGTCACTGACTCCAAATAGCCTTCGGCATCCCGCGGCGAGGAGGGCTCCTCAGCATACAGCGCCTCGTAGAAGCCGCGGAAAGATTCCGCTACCTCTGCGTCCCCGGAGACGACCACCCCGTCCGTACCCACCAGTTCCCTCAAGACGCTACGCTGCTGCGTGACCCGGAGCCGGTGTGCTAGGAGCTTACCACATTTGTCCCCCCCAGTGTAGAAGGCATGCTTCAAGCGCAAGGCGGCATACTCCGCCCTATCAAGATCCAGTGCCGACAGGAGCTTCCTCGCAGCCTTCAACTGCCGCCACACCCTTGGCGCCCCCGTGCGGCGGTGGACCTGCTCAAGCTCCCGGACCTGAACGGTCAGCTCGTCCCTTTTCCGTTGCCGCTCCCTATTTTCGGCTGAGGAGATGGAAATAAATTCCCCCCGGAGGACTGCCTTCAATGCCGCCCACTGTGTCGCTTGTGAAGTGTCGGTGTTGCTATTGTGAGTTAGGTAATCCTGTATGACCTCCCCAATGCGCTTCACTACAGACTTTTTGTGTAAAAGGGTATCCCGAAGGCGCCACACCCCCCTAGAGGGGGAGGCCGCCGGCCACTTGAAAACGCCGGCGACTGGTGAATGGTCAGACAGGGTCAGGACCCCAATGTCCGCCGCCGTGGCGGCAGCGCGCATCGGTCCACTCACCAGAAGATAGTCCAGCCGTGAGTAGGTTCGGTGTGCGTGTGAAAAGTAAGAGTAGTCCCTATCAGTGGGGTGCATGGAGCGCCAAAGGTCGTGTAAGTCCATTTCCGCAATCCGGGCCTTCACAGCCTGGGACAGTTCCCCCGTCTGCGGGGAGCGCTGCGCCGATCTGTCCATCACAGAATCGAAGACAATATTAAGGTCTCCCCCCAAAATGACGTGGCGGTCGGGAGAAGCAGTGACATCCACTAACACGGAGTCCAGGAAACGCTCTTGGTGGTCATTTGGGCTATAAACGGAACCGACTGTAAACGCTATGCCTCCTAAGCGCATGCGATACACAAGAAGCCTCCCCTTCTGTTCAGCACACTTGTACAAAACCTCCCCCCTAAAGGAGCTCGCTAGAAGGATGGCTACCCCCGCCGTCTTGTTCGCTGCTGAGGAGAAGAACTGGGTAGGGAACCTAGCAGAGCGCAGCCTATGGCAATCCCGGGACAATAAGTGGGTCTCCTGCAAGAGGCAAATGTCCGCCTGCGTCCCTTCCAGCAAAGATAAGATCGCTCTGCGCTTCACAGGGTTATTCAGACCCTGAACATTAAGGGTCACTACCTTTAGGGCCGACATTCCTCCCGGGGATCAGGAACGCCGTGCAATGGGCAGGGGATCAGCGGGTGGGGCGCGCGGGGCAATCGCGCGGGACAAGCCAAAACAGACCAAGCGTGGGCACGGACAACATCGGACGGAACCTCCCTAACCCCAGACCAACCCCTACACCCACCCAAAACACAACCCTGGCAACTAGCCAAATGCAAACCTAAACACCCCATTGTCCCAGTCAAGCCCCAAAACGGGCAAGTCCGTAGAAAAGAAACGAAGTGGACGTCCAGCCACTCACCGCCATCCGCTCCCCCCCGACCCCCCCGCCCCATACCCAGCATTTAAAGAAGCTAGAGGCATCTCCCCCCGGAGTGAGTGTTAGGCCGTCAAGGCCACGCCGGTGGAGCCGGCCGAGTCCCTGGCCGCCGCCCTCAATGCGTCGGCCATGTCCGCCCTGATGGTAGGGGAATCAGGACGCCCTGCGCTGGCCACCGATCGTCGCCTCGCCGACCTCCGCCGGCTCCGTCTCTCCGAGGGCCTCCACGACGGTGTAGCCCCTTCCTCCTCCGCCGCCGTAAGCCCCAGGAGCCCACAAATGTCCTGCAAGGAGCGTAGCTGATGTAGCACCCCATTCCACCGGAAGATCAGGCGGAAGGGATGTCCCCAAGAGTACGGCGCCTCGTGTTCGCGCAAAAAGTCAGTGGCAATCCTGAAGGACCTGCGTTTCTGCAGCGTGATGGCGGAGAGGTCCTGATAAAGCGCCACAGGCCGCTCCCGGAAAGTCAGGGGCTGTTTCCTGCGGGCCTCAGTCATGATGCGTTCCTTCAGCGGGAAGTCGGGCAGGAAAGCCAAAATATCCGGTGGAGGTGCCGATGACTGGCGCTGCCGGCCAACCCTATGTGCCCTATCAATGCGAATAGGGAAGTCCGCAGCTTCCCCCAGGATCTCTCGGAACAGGTCCTGCAGGTAGCCCCCCAGATCGGACCCCTCGTCTGCGGACGGCACACCACGCACTCGAATGTTGTTCCTCCGTGACCTGTTCTCAAGGTCCTCAGAGTGGGCCTGGAGCTCAACACACTGCTCCCGGAGGCGGAGAACGTCCTGTTGAAGATGGACTATCTCCTCATCCCGGCGTTGGGCCTCCGTCTCCACCGTTTCAACGCGCTCGCCAAGGCCCTCCACTTCCCTACGCACTTCCCGGACCTCGCTGGCCACTTCCCGCTTCAGTGTCTGGAAGTCCTCTTTGAGGGAGCTAAACAGTTCTTCCATAAAGGACCTCGTGACCGGTGGCTCCCCCCCAGTCACATCCGCCGAGGCCCGGGAAGACCCCGGCGAGGGCTGTGTTCTGTCCCGCAGTTGCTGGGCCCTGCCAAGCATGTCCGGCAGGGTGCGGTCCCCCTTCTTCGAGCCGCCTCTTCCAGTCATCGCAAACACTGCGGGTGGGCACAGGTCCAGCCGCCCCAGGGATGCCCAGCCGCTGGCAAGCGCCCGACGTGGGGGTCGCCCCGCAAGCAGAATCGCTGCGTCACAGGCGACAAGATGGCGGTTCAGTCCGGTCACCGCCAGCCGCGGGTGCCCATCCGAGACAGCAATGGAAGCTACAGTGGGGGGCTCCTCATCAGCACGTCCCTCAGAGAGTCAGCCCGGCAGCAGTGACGGTCACATACATCCACCAGCAAGGGCTCCGGTGAAGGCCAACACCACTGATCCCTCGGGGACAAAATGGCGGCAGGGCGGGGCAGGGCAGAACGACCAGGCCCGCGACACCACCGGGGCCCCCTAAACGCACAGCAATCAGATAAGTTCCACCGCCGGTTTCAGTCTGTCACACGCAAGGGCCCAGATGGTCCGACCCCAACAGAGAGTCCGCCGTACTTCGGCCAAGGGACAGGGGCCCACACAGTGCGAAGTGTCGCCGACACAAGTCTGAGTGCCAAAGCACCCGTCCTAAGTCTTCCGCACCGCCGGTTCCCAGCCCGCAGAGCTTCTTCACCCTCCGTCGAGCGACGGGTCAGACTTCCTCCAGATCGCAACTTTCAGCACCAGGCCCAGCCGAGGCGCCCGAACAGCACTCCGATGCGCTCCGCCTCCCAGGCTCTCCGTCGCTCCTCGAGCTCGATCGGACTTTTGGGGGACTTCCCTCGAGGCGATCCGAGCCAAAGCGACAACAGCGTGCGCGCCAGGTGCTCCGCCGCACTCCTCTCACACGCTGAGCCTCAGCGGGGGGAGAAAAGCGTAAGAAAAGGGCTCAAGCTTGGCCGGGCCGGAGGAGCTACGGGAGGAAGCGTCCGCTCACCCCGCCATCTTGGCCACGCCCCCCGATTTTAGGGTTTAAAGGGGTATGGGGGTATATATAGAAATGTACCTACCTTCAACACTTTCACCAAGTGTATTTCCTTACCACACATGCTTTTGTGTTGTAAATTTTAATGGCATGTGTGGTAAAGGCATATGCGTGGTAATGGTCGGTTGTAATGGCACGCATGGTATTAGTGCACTTTATAAACTCATACATTCAAATTATATAGTTACAATAAATATATATAATTATGTTCTAAAAAGTGCATGCTTGACCAGTCATTCACTGCAGCCTTATAATTAGCAATGAGTTTAAGGTAGTTTCCTGAAACGCAGCTGGAATAAAGGACTGCAGGGAGAAATTGTACTTTCTGAGTTCACTGAACGCGAATGTGATTTGTCTCCAGGAGACATGGTGTGATGGGGAGTTTTTGTGTGAAGATTACTTCATTTTGGATTGCAAAGCTAGGATCCCTAGGAGGGGTCACACAAAGGGAGGATTGGCATGCCTCTTGTCCACTAAGCTAAAATGGAAGTATGAATGTTATAGAGATCCCAGCAATGTGTTTATGGCAGTAACTGTTCAATTCAGGAGGAGAGTTGGGTGTATCACCCCTTTTACTGGTAAATGCTAACTTTCCACCAGATGCTACCTATGATGTACTTTTACATGAGGTTTTCTCTTTTATTAACACATTTCTTGAAAAGGAGCAGGTTCCCCATGTAGTATTGGTAGGGCATATAAATTGCAAACTATCCAATTATGCCTTGCACCAACCTTGTGATGATGAAAAAGATTGAAGCATTGCAAATTCCCCCAATTTTCTTTCCACCAAAGATAAGAACTGACAGGAGAGGGAAGCTCCTATTTGATCAACTGAAAAACAATGATTGCATTATAGCTAATGGGAGACTACCTTTGGATTCCCCAGCATTATACACACATACATTTCCAATGGGAGGGGCAATTTTGGATTATGTGCTGGTAGGAATTGACCTTGTTTTTTCTGTTTGGTGACCTAAAGGTAATAGATCCCCCATCAGTGTCCATAGTCTGTTGTTTTTCCCCTTGGCTTAAATATATCTCCTATTAGTTTGTGGAGGTTTGAAAGGTCCTCCTCCAAATTTGATAAAAAAACAAGTAGGGCACAATGGAACCATATGATGATCACTGGCTTGAAAAGTAAACTAAAAGCTACACTTCAAAACCTTGAAGCCTGGGTGGGAGATGAATTGGAAAGTTTTAGTATATTTATGAAACATCTATTAGTAAGTGCTTGGAGTAAAAAAACTCCAAGGGCAAGTTTAAGGTGATTTTCCTGCCCACTTTTCTTATTAAATAGAGAAATAAATGCCCTAGTTAGAAAACAGTATGTGGTATATGCCCCTGAAATGAATACTACAGTTTCACTATTAAAAGGAGAAGGAGTCGACTGAAGGATTTTATCAAAAGAGAGGGCATGTGACAGGCTTTCGGTCGACCTCAGGGAAGCTGCATCAAAGGGTCAAACAAGGTCCATTTGGAAGCTGCTCACGGAGGGATGTGGGTCAAGAGTTGGATCCTTACCCTCACCCTTTGAGGAAGCTTACTGGACCGACTTTTTCCCTAATCTATATGTGGCAAATAGTGTAGAGTTTGATCGCTCTATTGCAGAGGGGGTTATACACTCCCATGACCCCCATCTGAAAAAGAGATTGAGTCAGCCATTTGAGGAATGCTCATCTCTGCCTCAAGGGGGCCAGATGAAATTCTAATCTCAGTAATGAAACAAGATGCACCCCTTTGGAGCAAAATATTATTCCTGGTTTTTAAAAGCTGCCATGAAAATAAAAATATTCCCCCTTCTCGGATTGGAAGCATTATAGTACCATTAAACAAGAAGGGAGATCGAAAATCGCCGGGGAATTATCATCATATTGCCATTTTAGACGCAGTGAGCAAAGTATTTTCTAAATGTTTATTGACTCAGAGAAGTTAGTAGGTGAAAGAAAACAAAATTATACATATGGAGCAAACTGGGTTCAAGAGAAAACATGGAACTATTGATAACACAGCAGCTCTCCAGTTGATTAATGAGAAATGCAGTACAGTTAGAGGAGGAGAGACTTATGCAGCTTATATAGACTTCTCCACAGCTTTTGATAAAGTAGATCGATCTTGGCTGTGAAGAAAACTCTCAAGATTGGGTATGCCAGGTACCCTTTGCAGATCTACTTATCTCCCTCCACTCCTCCACCTGGTGCAGAATACTGCTAGGTGGATACAGAGGCCTCTCCCAGGAAATACCCACCTTAATTGTCTAAAACAATGGTGCCCCCTAGGCCAGCAAATTTTTCTCTAAATGTCTCAGACCCTCCCGGCCACCTAACTCAGAGTGAGGGTATCACGCCGATAATTGGTGGAAAATCAATCATTTGCCTATTATATGCGGATGACATAATCATTTCGGATCTCACCCCAAAAGGGTTAAATAGCCCTCTGCAGGCATTGCAACAGTTTGCAGATACCCACTACTTAAAGATTAACATTTCTAAAAGCAAAATCATGTGCTTTCATTGAAAGAAGAAACCCAAACACTGTACTTTTACATGCTCCTGGGTACAAAAAGGTTAGAAATTGTGAAATCGTACACCTTTTTGTGGAAGCTAATATATGGGAACCTTATTGATAAGGCCCATATTGAAAACAACATAAGTGAAGCTCATTCTCAAGCTAAAGGTGGGGTGCTCTATATAGAGCGACCAGGTGAAGATACTTCTCTCACCCTTTAGAGGTCTACTGAGCTAAAATCTTTGGTTCTCTGCTCTATGGACTGGAGTAGATTGAAGTAATTAAATTGGGCTTTTTAGATATGATAATAGGGTGGGTCCTCAGAAATATATCTTCTATTAATTTTAGCGATTCAAGTGGTGGCCTTAAGGTTTGAAACAGGTTTGAGAAGTGCTTTTGTTCAGGGCCTGGCGGGGTGGTACACTGGGTTGCCTGTTTAGCGAGGAGCAAAGATGATACATTAAGGTCCATTGTAAAGAAAATAATCTTGGTTGACAACAAGGATAAGTCTATAAACTGTAGAAACGTTTCTTATGTTGTTGACATGCTTCAATTAGATCCCAACCTGGTTCTCGCACTAACAATGCCACAATTAAAAGTCAGTTTACAACAAGCCACATTGGCCTTAAGTTTTCATTTGGACAGGGAGGCATGCCTCAATAAAAGGAGCTTTCAGAATATAATAGACTCCATCTCAGTAAACAATGCGCAAGCTTAGATTACTTGGAATTTGCCTCATGGGTCAAGACGCTTTTTGATTCTTTTGAGGATGGGTATGCTTCTGCTGAATACCCTTTTGGCCAAATGGTGTAGAATCCGAGCTGAATGTAATTTTCGTGGTGATGGCCTCCAATATCTCAACCATGTTCTCTTTGTCTGCCAGGCACTTTTATTGCACCGTCGAAAATGGCTGAGATCCATAAGCCTACAGTTATCTATGCTCTCTGCCTCAGATGTACTGTAGTCACTTTATGTACCCTCAAATGAAATGTTTTGTTAAAGTATTTGTAACTTTTGTAAGGGCTTTTTCAAATCTGCCGTAATCTTATCATATTGTGGTTTTTATGTTCTTTTGGCATTTAATGTTCCGAGGAACCTATTGACTATGTGTTCTTGTATGTATTACAAGCCCATGTATTCCAGGTAATGTTTTATGTGGATGTCTTCGGAGTTCCGTAACATAAACTTGAAAATCTATTTTCCTATGAGTCCATATTAAATTATGAAAAAAGAGATACCAAGGATGCAAAGACATATATTAAATCCTTTTTCTAAAACCCAACTTGTGTGTTTGCGGTCCTCTTTATTCAATCTTATCTTCTATCTTTTTAATCACATATGTTGACCAATGACAATCTCTCAGGTGCCATCATCTAATATATATATATATATATATTTTAAAATACAATTTTCATTTAAAAAAAAAAATAATATTCAAAGTGTCACAGCAAGAGGTGGAGCAAACACATGCTCCAATTTTTTCTGCCAGGAATATACTTTATGTGTTCTTGACATCAAATGATCCATTTTGAATTAACAGTATCTTGTGTCTCATTCTAAAATTTGGTCTTCAATAATAGGGATTTCAAGTGTACAAAATTAATACAACTGAATGTTTGGAAGGCCAAATTAAGATTGAGCCAGTTAAAAAGAAATTGGATCATTCCTATTTCTTAGGTTATTGAAAAGTGGTATGCCTTTATCCTTCTTCCTAGTATTAATCAATTTATTACCATAAAATGACATATACCCTGATGCTCTTACCTTGATCTTTGACTTAATGTCAATAGACCTGAACAATGCCACAGAACAGTGAATATTGTAGGAGTCCCACATTTCTTATGACTCCAAAGAGACAAATACATACAAGAAGGTACTGGAACCAACCAGGTCAGATTGAATTGAAAGAAACAATTGAATGATCAAGGCCTCCCGAAACCATTTTGAAACTCTGGGCGTCCCATTTCGATTGTCTTGGCCCTCTAAGAGCTTTTGAAAAGATGATTGGTTTCATAGCAAAGATATTATGAAATATATCCAAGAAAACATCTTTATGGATAAGTTAAATGTGCAGCAGCATTAAAATGAGGCAGTTTCTATAGTGGGTCACTACAGAGCCATCAGGGTTTAAATAGACCTGGGCAAATTTCGATCACACAGGAGTAATTGGAGTAATTTAGGTAATCCCATGTTACTCTTTGAAAAAAAATTATAGATAATTATGCAATTGCTCCTGCTTGCATAATTAAGAACAGTTTGGGGGATAAACTCCTACTGTAAGAGCACATTTAGAGAGTGCTAGTGGCCACTTGTGCTCGCAATTTATTTTCTGCTGCATTTAGCACTCTTTTTTAGCTCAAAATGCATCCTTAGATCCAATTTGGGCGCAAGGGTGCAGTTTTTGTTAAGAAAATAGTGCTAAATGCTTGTAGTATTTTGAGGAAAATCCGACTCAAACAGCACATTTAGTGAGCACGAGCGGCTGCTCATGCTCACTATTTGTGTTCTGTTGCATTTATATCTATTTCTTAGCGCAAATGCATTCTAAGGTCAATTTTGGATGTGGGTTTTTTTTTTGTGGTAAACAATCGCGGAATTACTGCTTTTGTATAATCCAAACATAATCTCAGAGAATTCTTAGGTAATACTGTGTGATTTTGCTATAGGGAATTACGCAAGTAACGCTCACCCCTACTGTTAAAGTATCCTCATAAACCCCTTTGTTTCCCTGTCCTGTGACATGGAGGAGAAGTTGGTATAAATGAACATTATACAGATTCAAGAGACAATGCCCTAATACTGGCCCAGCAAATCTCAGGGGAAGGGTGGGACAGTAAGTCAAACTGGTGATGTCACTAGTGGTCTGGGGGGCATGAACTCACTATTGCTATTTGGAGCATTTTCGTAAATTGATGACAAGTCACCCACATCTTCAGATGAAAATTTGCTTCACAAACCCATGCGCAAATTTGATTCCCAAAATCATCTTGCTATTTAAAAACTCCCCACTGGTTTCCCTTAAAAAACATCTTTAAATAAAGAAGCCAGGCAAGTAGAATTGCCCAGAATCAATCCCAACAAGAAGTCCTCCCCACGTTTCCTAGTATCCATCTTAACAGGAGGGAACATAACTGTTTTTTACTGGATCCATCTATACAGAAAGTAACACCTTTGCATGTTTTCACCCACCACAGTCTTCAAAGGCCTCTTCTCCAGGGCGTTACTTGCCCAGGCTCCACAAGCTTGGAATGGCCGAGAAAAGAGCATCACCTGTTTGTACCTGTATGGACCTTAATGACCTAAGGGAAAAACACCCCACACCCAGGGTAAGCCACCCATCATTATCATAGGAACATGGATGCCCGACTTAGCTCAAACAAGATAACCAACGCCCAAATTATGTTTTTTATAGCAAAATGATTCCTTTAATTGTTTTTATCCTTTTCTATGAACAGTGTGTGACTACAGGGGAGTGCCTCCTTCATCTGCCGGTGAACTTTCAGACCCACCTTAAAGTTAGGGTAAGTGTCATGAATAGATAACTCGCATCAGAAATGGGTGACACTCTTGCATGTCTATGTGTGATGTTCAGTTTGCAGTGGTTTTGCAGTGTTACAGGATTGTTTCATGGAAAATAGCCAGGGTGTCCATAATGATTGCCAACTAATATTTTAACACTTCCCATACAACTGTGGCATGATCACATCTACACATGGTACGGATTATAAAATAATATGTGAGATTTAATGTGGTTCAGTGTTTCCCATTTTTTCCTCAATGTAATGATTTTCACTACAGGTTTCCTCTTCCAGAAGAGAGTACAAATAGGTAACATGCATTATGCCTCATTCATTCTGCATAGTACGATTGAGTAGCTAGGCAGGGATGCGAACAACCATGTCAAATTCCTCAGACCCATATGGTCTTTTAAAGAAAGGCCAAAACATGTTGGCACTATTGTAAGGGTGGTTGAGTTATTATTGCCCATCAGACACAATTGATGTTTTGTTTTTAATCATATCTAGGGTACTCAATAATTAAAAGGGAAATTCCTTGGATATGCCCTAAGATTATTTTTATTTATCCTATGATGACACATGCCATGACAAGTTTTGGATGAGGCGTCTACTGCATAATCTCTTTTGATTCTCCATATCGGAACCATCACATTATAAAAAAAAACTTGTAATCTTTGACCCAAACAGCCGGACACACCCTTGACCCTGTTTTCTTCACCAACTGGAACATCAGCTACAGCCACACCACCGAACTCTCCTGGACTAACCACCACTAAGTCCATCTTGCCTTTGCATGCCCACTGCACACCACCACCCCAACTCCAACTGACACCACCACCGCAGCACGCAACCTCCACCAATGGATCTCTGACTGCGCTGACACTCTGGCACTCTTCAAGAAGAGGCCAGGCAAGCAACACTCCAAGAAAACCAGCTGGTTCACCCCCACCCTCCACGAGTCCAGACATACCTGCCGACGACTGGAAAAGAAATGGCATAACAACAAATCCCCGGAAACCCACGCAACATTCAAATCTGCCCTCACCGCACACCACCTCCTCCTCCAAACCACAAATAACATGGTCTTCCAAGACAGAATCAATGCCAACGCACACATCAGCAAAGAACACTTCGCCAACATCAATGATTTTGCCAGGCCCAACATGGAGACCACAGACGTCCCACCCTCCCATGACCTCTGCAACAAACTCAGCTCCTTCTTCCACCACAAGATCAGGCAGATCCACAACACCTTTGATGCTCCAGACTCTGCCACTGCACCTGCCACCACCACATGCAACCACACTGCAACCCAACAGACCGTGCTCATCTGGACTCCGCTCACAGCAGAGGAGACTCTCAAGACCATAAAGAGCATCCACTCACGAGCCCCGTCGGATCATTGTCGGTACCACATCTTCCACAGAGCAGCCATCGCCCCACAGCTTCACCACACCATCAATTGTTCCATCCAAATGGCCACTTTCCCCTGGGACCGGTTTCAGGGTATGTCACCCTTCTTCAGCCAGGCTAGCTTGAATCCCGACGAAGGTCCCGGGCTCACTGTGCCTCTGGATTCAAGCTATCCTGGCTGAAAAGGGGTGACACCCCAATACCGGTCCTAGGATGCTTGTTTCCGGTCCAGGGAGGACCTGGCTTGGCAGTTCGGGCTGGACTGCCCCCATGAGGCACAGTGTCAAGACTGATTTGAATATGGCCAGGTCTGAACTGGGGTGGCATGGTGAGCAAAAGAATGATGGATTTAACCCAGATCTCTTGACTGGGGAGAATGTTTTGATTTGTTCTGTATTCTGTCCATCAACTGTGTGTCTTTTGCTTTCTCACCCTAAGTGCACCGGGTATGCCTAGACGTAGGTCCCAGGCTCACTGTGCCACTGGATTCAAGCTATCCTGGCTGATGAGGGGTGAAACCCCGAAACCGGTCCTAGGATGCTTGTTTCCAGTCCAGGGAGAACCTGGCTTGGCAGTTCAGGCTGGACTGTTCCCATGAGGCACAGTGTCAAGACTGATTTGCATATGGCCAGGTCTGAACTGGGGTGGCATGGTGAGCAAAAGAATGATGGATTTAACCCAGATCTCTTGACTGGGGATGAATGTTTTGATTTGTTCTGTATTCCGTTCATCAACTGTGTGTCTTTTACCTACTCGCCCTAAGTGCACCGGGTATGCCTAGACGTAGGTCCCGGGCTCACTGTGCCACTGGATTCAAGCTATCCTGGCTGAATAGGGGTGAAACCCTGAAACCGGTCCTAGGATGCTTGTTTACGGTCCAGGGAGGACCTGGCTTGGCAGTTCGGGTTGGACTGTTCCCATTAGGCACAGGGTCAAGAATGATTTACATATGGCCGGTCTAAACTGGGGTGGCATGGTGAGCAAAAGAATGATGGATTTAACCCAGATCTCTTGACTGGGGGAGAATGTTTTGATTTGTTTTGCATTTCGTCTATCAACTGTGTGTCTTTTGCTTTCTTGCCCTAAGTGCACCGGGTATGCCTAGACGTAGGTCCCAGGCTCACTGTGCCACTAGATTCAAGCTATCCTGGCTGAATAGGGGTGAAACCCTGAAGCCGGTCCTAGGATGCTTGTTTCCGGTCCAGGGAGGACCTGGCTTGGCAGTTCGGGCTGGACTGCTCCGATGAGGCACAGGGTCAAGACTGATTTGCATGTGGCCAGGTCTGAACTGGGGTGGCATGGTGAGCAAAAGAATGATGGATTTAACCCATATCTCTTGACTGGGGGAGAATGTTTTGATTTGTTCTGTATTCCGTTCATCAACTGTGTGTCTTTTACCTACTCGCCCTAAGTGCACCGGGTATGCCTAGACGTAGGTCCCGGGCTCACTGTGCCACTGGATTCAAGCTATCCTGGCTGAATAGGGGTGAAACCCTGAAACCGGTCCTAGGATGCTTGTTTCCGGTCCAGGGAGGACCTGGCTTGGCAGTTCGGGCTGGACTGTTCCCATTAGGCACAGGGTCAATAATGATTTACATATGGCCGGTCTAAACTGGGGTGGCATGGTGAGCAAAAGAATGATGGATTTAACCCAGATCTCTTGACTGGGGGAGAATGTTTTGATTTGTTTTGCATTTCGTCTATCAACTGTGTGTCTTTTGCTTTCTCGCCCTAAGTGCGCCGGGTATGCCTAGACGTAGGTCCCAGGCTCACTGTGCCACTGGATTCAAGCTATCCTGGCTGATATGGGGTGAAACCCCGAAACCGGTCCTAGGATGCTTGTTTCCAGTCCAGGGTGGACCTGGCTTGGCAGTTCAGGCTGGACTGTTCCCATGAGGCACAGGGTCAAGACTGATTAGCATATGGCCAGGACTAAACTGGGGTGGCATGGTGAGCAAAAGAATGATGGATTTAACCCAGATCTCTTGATTAGGGGAGAATGTTTTGATTCGTTCTGCATTCCGTCCATCTACTGTGTGTCTTTTGCTTTTTCACCCTAAGTGCGCCGGGTATGCCTAGATGTATGTCCCGGGCTCACTGTGCCACTGGATTCAAGCTATCCAGGCTGAAGATGGATGAAACCCCGAAACCGGTTCTAGGATGCTTCTTTCCGGTCCAGGGAGGACCTGACTTGGCAGTTCGGGCTGGACTGTTCCCATGAGGCACAAGGTCAAGACTGATTTGCATATGACCAGGTCTAAACTAGGGTGGCATGGTGAGCAAAAGAATGATGGATTTAACCTAGATCTCTTGATTGACTGGGGAGAATGTTTTGATTTGTTCTGCATTCCGTCCATCAACTGTGTGTCTTTTGCATCCCTTACAAGGCACTGGGCTGGATCCTCTCCTTCCTTACCGGCCAGACTCAGCGAGTTAGACTACCCTGTTCCCCTCAGAATCCACAAATATCAGCTACGGAGTACCCCAGGGCTCCTCCCTGAGCCCCACCCTCTTCAACGTCTACATGGCCCCCCTCACAGACATCATCAGAAGCCACGTGCTCAACATCGTCTCCTACGCCGACAACACTAAGCTGATCCTCTCCCTTAATATGAACCCACAACCACCAGAACCAACTTCCATAGCGGAATGAAGACCGTCGTCACCTGGATGAAAGACAGCTGTCTCAATTCGGACAAGACCGAAGTGCTCATCTTGGGCACCACCCTTTCAGCCTGGGATGACTCCGGGTTGCCTGCAGCTTTGGGACCCCCTCCCACCCCTATGGCCCTTGTATGCAGTCTTGGCATCATACTGGACTCACTGTTCACAATGAACCACCAAATCAACACAGTTTTCTCAGCCTGCTTCTACACACTCCGCCTGCTTTAAAAGACCTTCAGATGGATCCCCTCAGAATCGAGAAAGACTGTCACCCATGCACTCATCACCAGCAGACTCAATGAAGGCAATGCACTCTATGCCGGCATCACCCAGAAACTGCTCAAGAAACTACAGAACGTTCAAAACGCTGCTGCCAGACGGATCCACAACATCCTCCACCACAGACACATTGCGCAACACTTTGACAACTCCACTGGCTCCAAGTCAACAAGAGAATCACCCTCAAGCTCCTCACACATGCCTACAAATCTCTCCGCAACATAGGACCAGCATACCTGAACCACGGCCTCGCATTCCACGTACCTCCCAGACAACTACATTTCACCCAATGCGCCCTGACCTCCGTCCCCAGGATTCAGAAGACCAGAACTGGTGGAAGTTCATTCTCCTAACTCTCCGCCAAGACCTGGAATTCCCTGCCCCTCCACTTCAGTCAATCCGCATCACTGACCCAATTCAGGAATGACCTCAAGACCCAGCTCTTCGAATGATCCTCAGCAACCCCCCCCAGCACCTTGAGACCCTCACAGGTGAGTAGTCACGCTTTATAAACTCCTTATTGATTGAGTGATTGATTGATATTTTTTGTGTTTATAGTTTGGTACAGGGAGGATACAACCAGTTTATGTTGTCCTCTCTTTCCCCCTTGTGTATGACATCCAGGCCTGAATGTCCACAAACTTCCTGATGCTAAATTCTATGAATACTGAATTCTTCTTGTTTCTCAACAATGCAAAAACTCTTTGATCCAATCATGGCTCTGAAACTTAAACCAATCAGGCTTCATACCCCAACTTCCAGAACAAGCTAAATCTCTTGGATTTACCTTGACTCAAACCTCTTACTCTACTAACACATTGCTAAGAAGACCAGACCAGCCTGTTCCACTGCTCTCTCTTAAAGAAGTGAACCCTTTTCTCACAGGTGAAGGCTAGGAAATGGCATTCACATCCCTTGTTCTCTTCCACCTAGAAGGAGGCAACACCCCTCTCAATGTCATCCCAAAGACCATTCTTGCTTCCCTGAAAGGCATCACTTATGCAGCACCATGGCTCATCAAGGGACTGAAGAAATCCAACCCTATTACGCTGAGCCGATGATAAAGACAGTAGAGACATTTTATTAGTGAAGTCAAAGACCAGATTAACCAGTTACTTCCTGAGACTAGTGCATCCTCTCATCCTCAGCAACAGCTACTGCTTGACACATCACCAACCTGCACCCAGTTTCCTTACCAATACTCTTACACATGCACCCCAGGATTCCCACCCACAGTCCATGGCATGAATCGCTCTGCACTCAAGGATGGGTCTCTTTGGAGCTTAATACATAGCGGTCACTACTGTGGAAGGCCAGAAAAACTCAAAGCGAGAAGAGAAACCTTTAGACGTAGCCTAAAGTGTGGAAGGATAAATATTCCTTTTGTACCACTTCATATCGTATCCCATTGCCCTCACCCTACATTATGTTAGTGCTCACCTCATGGTCACATTAACTTCAAGAGGCGAGAGCGCACGAAACCTGCCCAGTTCCCCATGCCCGCAGCAGTTGCATAGCACAGATTCTGTAATTTGTCCTGTATATTAAATGAAATAGGATTGTAGCGAAACTTAGTAGGATGCCACATATCTTAAAAACAAAACTACAAATACATATTTTTCCTTCTCTAACATAGTGGTATGAAAATGCCTGTATGCTGAATAGAAGTGAACTGTGTCCCCTATGCAGGCGGGGAGGTGAACACACTTTTATGATTTTTTTTTTAACAATCTCACGCCGCTGGTAAACATTGGAAAGAGGTTATTTAAAAAAGTGCATCACTTGTTCCAATTGACATTCAGCAACAAACCCTACGCAAACTAAACTGAGTGACAGATATAGGATATATATCTTTACATATTTGTTTTTATATTTATATGATTTTGAAATTACCATAAAATTGGGTCAGCAATAGCTTTTCTGTATTTTAGCTAAAACAACTCTGTTTATTTCCTCACTGGTACACTGTGTTTTGCACAACGCTACAACTCCCCAGGCACTAAAGAACTGTAAGGTATCAGTCACTTGCCTGTTTTAATGGAATTCGGACAAGATGCAACAATTACCAATAGATCTTATCAACAGCCAGGTTGTTAGGGTCAGACATTAATTTAAGAGTAACTCCACAGATAAGATTACATGTTTCCCAAATAGCTTCCGTCTTCTTGTTGAGGAATTTGTTTTGCCTGAACCACCCAGAGGAATACCTGTCTCACCCACACAGTTGTAACCTTCCATTCACGTTTATTCTGTTAAGAAAGCATGCTGTATTTGTTTAATACGTTTACGCGGTTGTTTGAAAGGTATCATCTGATTTTGTCAGACAAAACCTTGCAGATTTATCTAATTTCATAATTGTTCCTGATGTCACTTTGATGTCCATTGAAATGTTTATTTGAGGTTCTATTGTTCAGGTGACACATTTGCTGGCACTGTGCCTCACAACTTTACTAAACACACACTTGGTTTAAAATTTCCATTCAAAAATAAAAGTTCAATAAGATCTAAAATTAGAATAGCAATTATCCACATTAAGAAATAAGTTGAAAAAGTGTCTTAAGGCATTATCTTGCCCATCCGAATCATACCTCCAAATTCCAGTAATGTTTTAATTTTATGTGAAAGCTTTTTTAAAGTTCATATATTGATATAGCCATTTAACACCGTAGATTGCCTGGTGTGAGTTTCTACATGGTTCTAGGCTTTGTTAAAGACCAGGGTATGGGTCGTAGTGGCTTCTTGCATCTAGTGTGCTTCCAATGTTTGAATATTATTGTTGTGCTGGGAGGTAAGCCCCAGGTGTGTGTGTTGTGTCACATGTACGGGGGGAAATATATAAATACATCTGTTTTTTATTGACATCCAATATGGTGACACAATTTTATACATGTGTGCTTTTAAAATCAGTAGGGGTTGGCCCCCGTGCTAAGTGGCGAGGAGAGGGGGGAGGGAGGGTAGACTAAGAGTACAACAAAAATCAAATAACAAAATTAAAAAATAACTTACCTGACTTTCCTGCCTACAACGCATACCATTACAACACATTCCATTACAACGCATTATAAAGTACGTAATAGAGATTTTTTTGTTTTAGGTTGGGTATGGGTTTTGGGAGTAGATGCGAATAGTAATTTTTACCCCTACACTATCCAACACTTTCCCTACTGTTGCACTCCCTGGAGTGCGAATAGTCATTTTTACCCCTACACTATCCAACACTTACCCTACTTTTGCCCTAAAACTATTTTGCATTGTAATGGTATGCGTTGTAATGGTATGCGTTGTAATGGAATGCGTTGTTATTCTAGTTTTTAAAAATGCGTTCTAATGGCATGCATTGTATAATCATGTGAGGTGATGTTAGTTGCGATGTGAGACCCACATTGTAAAAGCATGCATTGTAATTGTTTGCGTTGTAATGTCATATTTTCATAGTAAGTGCATAGGGAAGAAATAAAGAGGACATGGACCAGATACTTGTCGTTACAAGTTTCCTAGCTCCATGATGGTTTTACTGTACCCTAAGATGTTTGGTAAACCTATCTAGCACTGGTGTGGTCTCTGACTAGTCATAGACAGTCTGCCACCATCAGACATTTTTCTGACCTCATCGGGTGAGAGCCTGCACTCTCGGACACCAGAGGTTTAGACAGAGGTCTTCACACCTCCTCAAAGCCAGAATGGCCTTCCAGTGCGAGAAGCTTCAAAGGTCTTTTGAAGTTTAGCCCAGGCTTCCTCTGATAGGAGTGTATGCCAAGCCTCCTGTCCTGCTCCTCATTTGGCAGGAGGACAGGCGGAAAAATTAGTTAGATGAGGAGTATCCACATTCAGCAAACACAACCCTTAGGGTGTGCCAGGCAATGTGAATCCCTCTCCTGATAATTCACCATCTTGGGAGTGTGAAGCAACAACGTATCAGGGCTAGGTTAGTGACTCTTCCCACAGTAGGTGGTCATTTAGAGGGTGTAGGCATTGACTACTACCTGTCTCCTCCTGTAGACCCCAAGGTTTAGTAGATGGGTGGCATTCCTAGACCTTGAACCTAGAATCAATGGACTATAAGAAGAAAAGAACAAAGAAGATTCTCTGCCCAAGAACTGAAGCCCGCTGCAGAAGAAATTTGTCTACACCGATCCTGCTGTTTCTAGCTCGACAATCGTGGTGTGCCATGTCGTCCTGAATCTGTGAAGAGTTCAAGAACCCCAGCGCTCCCTTGAAGTGAAGGTATCACTCCCCTGCACACCACAGACACCGGTTCCGCTGAGTTTGTCGACGACTTCAATGCAGCACCCACACCAAAAGAGTTACACCAGCTCCATAGGGTTAGTTCCGTCTCCCCACCAAGTTTGGAGACACCAAGAGCTACCAGAGCCACAACATACCAATGCCTGGGGTTCCGGACCCCTTACAGCAAACAGCAAGATGAAGAGTCCGTACTGGACTCCAACAATGCCAAAAGCAAGTCCCCGTCAAGGGACTTTGTGACTCCTGAGACCTACATTCTGATGACCCAGCTGTCCTGAAATCACCTCTCCAAGTTGCCTGTTCCTGACCTCGAGGACTACTCGACAAATGACTCCAGGCTGACCTATTTGCTCTGCACCCAGCCCCACCGGCCCCTGGTAATAACAAACCAGCCATGCTCCTATGCTCCTGTGACCCTTGCAACCTCCTCCCTCCATTGGGACTGACCAGACTTACCTCCTCCCTCCAGTGGGACTCACTGGACTTTCCTCTAAGTCCTCCTTGGAGTGTCTTTCCAGGTGGCCGTCTTCATCGTAGTGCATCTGCTACCAACACCTTCAGTACTCTGCTCCCTGCTGAATGCGAGACGCTTCTGATCTACTTCTGCAACTTTGGACCTGGTCCTGCTATCGACCTGAAACAAGAAGGTGAACCTCGTGAAAGCCTTACCTGATTTTTATGTATTTTTCTGCTTTTGGCCATTGACTTCAATAGTGCGTAATTGCGCACATAAGTGATATATTTTCCAGATGAAAAATCATAACATCTAAAGTACTTACTGTAAATCAAAGAGCTTAGTCTTAAAAAATACATTAAAATGTATATTATTTTTTTAAATTGGTCTCCGATTTATTCTTGAGTGTATGTCTCATATATTGCCTCTGCACGTACAGCAAATGCTTAGCACCACCCTCTGGTAAGCCTAACTGTTTGCCCACACTACCACAAAAAGAGCATTAGCATTATCTACTTTCACCTCTGTGTACCAGTAAGGGATCCTTTGGACTCTCTGCACAGTGTACTTCGTTTAAGTACACTATAAAGAGAGACAGCTTCCTACACAGACTCATCCTCAACTTTCCATGCAAAACACACATCACCACCTCAGAGAACTCCACAGGCTACTAATCCAGAAGCAATGCCAATTCAAACAGTTCCCCCAAGTATACAAAGCCCTCCACAACTTCGGGCCTGCCTACCTAAACCACTGCCTAAACTTCCACCAACCTACAAGCGACTGCACTCATCCTCACTTCAACTCACACAAATACCGCACATCAGTAGGAGCAAGTCAGAAGGACCCTCCTTTTACTATATTGCCACCAAGAGGCGTAATAATGCAATTGTAACCCCCAAAGCAGGTTGGGATTCAAGAAAAAAATGTGGAGGGTTCAGTAGTGAATGCGAGCAAACAAAAAAATAAACCTTTCCTACTTTGATTCACTCTTTCACAAGAACTAAGTGCAAGGGAAGCCTGTACATTAGGGCACATTCACCTGCTGCACATGCTTAATTTTTTTCCTGTCCTGAAACAATGGTGTGAGTACAATCTGTTGGGGGACTTATGACCCATGATAGTCCCACAGTGTTTGATACTGGTATTTCTTTAAATTTAAAGAATCCCCAGTAGGAAACACTGGGACTATCACAGGTTATTTTATCCCCACCAAGGGTGCCACCACAATAAAGAGTATAGAGCACACCGTAGGTATTTTTAACTAACTGTTTCACACGTTACCCTACTTTCACATTCTTTCACTCATCAAAATGGCAAAAAGTGAAGATCTCAGACAAAGAGCCCTCTAGTGGGGCCTGTGGGTCATTGCAGTACCAGCCTCATGAGAAGCAAACGCCCAATGATGAAGCATGACACACATTTGGGTGTGTGAGGGCTTTATCTTACAAAGAGGAAGACTCCCTGGAAGCAATTAATTTTCCAAACTTCCTTTCTTTGACATTTGCCTCTTCAGGAACAGCCTCCCTACATTTGTTTGAATACTGTGTGCTTATGAGTATGCATACAAATGCATATGCGAGTTTGCTGGAACTGGTAACTCTTGGCATGTGGGCATGCATAGTATGATGGTGCCCACCAAAATAGAAAATATTTCTTTGATATATTGAAGTCAATGATTGGCATATTGGAGGCATCCACAGCATGCTGGTATCTGACCTTAGCATATTGGTGGTAGTTAGTGGCGCATTTGTAGCAGACATGTCATGATGGTGCTCACCCCTGATATGTTCATATTAGTATTAATTCTTAGTATGTGGGCGCATCCGTGGAGTGATGGTGCCAAACCTCGGCAAAATGCTATCCCTCCTAGTTGATGATTAGTCTTGGCCTATTGTGTAATTATTACCTGGCAAAATGCTTGTCCCGGCATATAGGTAGAACTATCCCTATATATTCCTATATCCATGAAATGATGTAGTCCACCGTAGGGATAATGCTATCTCTACCATTCTAACATTTATTTGAATATTGTAGGCATCGATGAGATGGTAATATATAGGCATTCAAAGCTTATCCGATGCATGTGTGGCAGTAGCACAGGTGCTGACTTCATTAAACATGTGCCTGAAGCAAAACATGTCCATAATTGCATTTACAAATATATATTTAAAGGTAGATGTTTGAGAAATAGTCACCAGCTTTCTATAAATCCCTGTTCTATAGGGTTAGCATAACCTCTGATATACGGCTGGTGAAACCTCTGTAATCTAAGTGCCAGCATCACTCCATAACCCTCTAAATTCTGTCTAGCTTTTGTATGCTGCCTGAGATTGTGAGATTCATCTATTTATGTATTTTGTATGCTTACACATAACACATGGTTGAGAATGTAACTACAAATTGCAAGTCATACAGAACATCAAATATAAAAGTGCTGGTTGATGCCGTGGCAAACAATACATGACATTTTTCAGATCCGCCTGTATCCTCTTTATCTCTTTAGACATTAGATAAGGAAATTTGTCTGCCATTTTTCCCAAAATATCTGAGGGTGTGAAAACCTGAACCACTCTTGGGAAAAGTAAAGGTTGCTTACCACTAAAGTAATGGAATGCTTTATGACTGCCATTTATGAAGCTATGGCTTTTTGGCTGAGGATATTGTAAAATGCTCAATGTTACCCTACCCCCTTCGAATGGATGTAGGACTCACTCACTTTTTAATCGGGAACATGCCCTTCCCTCACTAGCTAAGATCATTCATTAGCTGTCACTGCTTAAATACTAGTAATGCTATAAGAAACAGCATTAGGTGGCATGCACACTCACTACTAACTGAAAGCACACAATTAAACCACAGACCTCTTCAGTTTTTCGCTAAAATACTTTAGCACACTATCTTGATGAAAAACGGAGTTAATAATAAATTGAAGGAATGCCTGTCTCTGGTGAATTAATGCATGTTTTAGAAATGTGAAAAGCAGCTGGGATCCAGACGTGTTGCTAGCTGTAGTTTCAGACAACGGAAGTCTGGCAGACTGTGTGGGTGGGTGTGCCTTTGGGTTTTCACAGTTAGGCCTATGAACTTAGTTCCCATTTCTATAGTTTACACAACATGGAAGTTTGTTACTTTACATGAAATCTGAAGACTATGGAGTCTTTCGCAAATGGGTAAAGCATGTTTCACACAAGAAGTCCAGATTTTACAATGTTAGAAATATAAAATATCATTGTATGTTTTTTATGATTTCGTAGTGTACAGTTAACTCTTTTTGTGAAATCCCTGTAAGCAGTTTGTAAATATAACACATTGTTTCAGCTAACATTCTTTCAACCGGGTTGTCAAATGAAAATGCTTACCTATGTGAAATCCTGATGAATCAGAATCCCGTTCTTTTTTTAACTATTAGATATGTAGAATCAGTTCAATGATCTAGTAGACAAAATTGGCACCTAAAGAAGGCAGGCAACCCCCTTCTATTGCTTATGGTCTTTGTTCTTATTTTTGAGATATGCTTAAGGGCCTAATTTAGATTTTCACAGATGAGATATTCCATCACTAATGAGAGGGCTGTCCTGCCTGGTGTGTTACAAGCACTATAGGATATAATGCACTTGTAATACAGTGGACGGTATACCCATCATGTTGGTGACAGAGGGGCTTGTCTGACGATCTTTAAATCAGGCACTAACTCTTCAAAACCTTTTTTTCTTACATGATATCCAGACTAAATTTGCTTCTTGTGTTTCCTACATGTTGGGGATTGTGGATTGACTTACTCTTCATATAGGAAAACATGCGGAGGAGGGAAAAATGTTCAGGAGAGTGTCTGCTTTTCTAAAACTTGCAACTAAAGATTTGCTCTGCTAAAATCACATCTTCTGCTGCTTTCTGAACAATGTCTAGAGGGGAAAGAATTTATATTTTCCCCATTGTTATCACATTTTTGTAGGTGGTGCTGACCTTTTCATAATGTGTGATTTTTATGTGCTTGCAATTTGAGGAGAAGTTTGGTGAGGAAGTCATTAGTGAATACATAAAGAAACCAGGGCCAAAGAGTAGCTGCAGACAAAGTTTATATACATCAATACTGTCACAAAAAAGCAAAGGATAAATGGCGATGCTAGACACTAAGGCCAGAGCTTACCAGATTTCCAGTCATTGATTAATCACAAAATCGTCTCAACTGAACAGAATCATTCCTATAGAGGTCACATCCACAAAACTATGGTGGGCCTGATTTATATGTTTTCGGAGAAGGAACTCTGCTTCAATGGCGATGGAGTTCTATACTCACCAACATAATGATCTGCCCAAGCAATTTAGATTTTGGAAGATCAAATCTTTATGATGGCGAGACCCTTCCGATTTTCTGCTGGAGTAAGGGCTGCCAGAGGTTTGGTTGGATGTCTGCCCACCTAATTTAGATGGGTGACAAACAGCCGATATTCAATGCCGGTCACTACTAGGAAATAAACCTGGTAATAAGGGGCATTGAAAACTGTTTAATGACCCATAAACTATAGAAGCAAGTTCCCATGGCCAGGGGAGCATTGTTTTTTTTTATTTTCAAAAAGAAAATCATCCTTTGAGAGTTGAAAGTTTGACTTACGGCTCCCTCATGTCAACAAAGTTGACCTCAAACTTACAATACATTGACAGGGAGTGCTGTAATGACTATTTCTCTCAATGCTAGAAATGGCCACTTGGCCGACGTACATTTCTAAATTTGGCGGGCATCATCTCTGTCAGGTCGACAGAGTAATTTACTCCATCGCATTGACATGGTTAACCTTGTTCACCAAGATTTAAAGGAGAATCTGTCTCTGACACTAAAATGTGTATTATGTTTCACAAGGAGGAAGTGTTGTAGTCACTTTCTTTACTGTGGCCTCAGTTTTTACATCAAATTGTTGGCATGTGTTTCATTCCTAAAGTTACTAGTGTTTCTTCAAGGCAATGAGTTATGGAGAAGGATTTCCTTTCCCTTGTGAAAGAGTATTTCACATTGTGTCATCAATACTTGATTGGAAAGTGTTCCAAGTCATTTACGAAATCAGGTATGTGAAATTTCAGATAGTCAATGCAAAGTCCTACCTGTCACACAATAACTACAAATGGAGTTCTATATATGTTCCACAGGTCGTCTGAAGAAATTATAAAGGCATTTTGAATAATCAATGAGAGAAGCATTATGGTTCAATGTTTGGGCTTCAGTACAGAAAAGTGATAGTCTCAGACTTTTTTAGGAAATGAGAGGCAAAAGAGGAGTATGATTAACCACTTATGGGGCCAGTTAGAGTGTCTTTGGTAAAATGGGAGACCTTTGTACAATTTGCACAACAAGTGGTTTACAATGGAAATGCAATTTGTGATAACACCTTTATACTAATCATGCTCATTGAAAATTGTCCATTCACAGGGGATCAGAAAATGACCTGTCTGATGCCTATTATATATGCATGTCTCAATTTGGGTGACTGGGATAGAATTCTGAAATGGGAAATATTTTGTATATAGTTTTTTTTTATCATTTGGGTAGACATTGTGGGTAAACACTGTGAGGAAAGATGTTTTCTTGTTGGCTGTGAAGTGCAAAGCATCATTATTTTTATACATGTTAATGAAGAAGGGATAGAAAAAATGTACTGTGCATTAGTATTTTCTCAACACGTGCAATATAGTCCTAATGGAGTAGATGCTATATGTGCAGAATAGGAGAGTAACTGCCCGTAGCATATCTCCCAGAGTAACATTCAGTGAGCTTTTAAAATATGAAGAAAGAGAAAATGCCTAATGAAGTATGCAATATACACATGGATATTTTTCAATGCATCAATACATGGGTAATATAAGCCATTCCAATTGTTAATGAGGAGATAAGATAAGTTCATTGAGTCATCTGGTTCCGTTCAATTGCATTCCATTGTTAACACCTGTAAGATTTGCTTTAAGACAAAACACTCACTGTCATTCTTTACAATCTAGCATTTTTCTGCGGGTTGTTTTGTCCATTTTGGAATGCATATGTTTTTAACAGTCCATTTACAATCTTCTGATGTGTGTGTGTTGTACAACATTAAAAGGAGTCACAAATTTGGAAGTGAAATTCTCAGAACCAATGTTGCTTTTGTGTTTAAGCAGTCATTGCTTAACTTTGAGTGTAACCATATCCACATATAGTAGGATACCTTGGCACCTTAAAAGGTGGTCTATGTTCTCTGTGTTGCCGATTTTAAACTTCTATGGTTCCCATCAGTAAGTAAGACACAGATCAGTGTTTTTGAAGGATTTTGTGTGAGTGCATATAGTGCAATTACCGCTGACCTGTGCTACCTTCAGTGGGCCACTGTTTCTATCGATATTCACTCATTATATGAATACACTTAGGGCCTGACTTAGATCTTGGCAGACGGGTTACTCTGTCACAATGGTGAAAAATATCCCGTCTGCTGAAATATAAATGCTATTACATCCTATTGGATTTATATTTTGGTGGACCATGCAATACTCTCACAGTAACCCATCCGCCGAGATCTAAATCATGCCCTAAGTATCCTAGCCCCACTACACATGATACCCAACAGATGTCTACACAATGATTTGCACTATGGTGGGGTGTCTGCCACTGATATATGGGGAAACCCCCTGCTGAAGCATGCCACACTAGGAGGATGGGGGTTCATGATCCTAGAGTTCCAACTTACCAATACCGAATCTGGACAATGAACAGTTTACCATGCAACCCTTTTTTATTAGCTGCCAGCATACTATACATAATGATTTTTGTGAATCTAGATACATTTGTTTCCCTGACACTGAATGGTTTGTTAGACACTCCATATACCAGCAGGGGCATATTAAATGTGACAGTACTAAGGTGGCTATTAAACCTGACATCCATGGCGTGGTTTTCATCCAAACATTTTGCCTTCCCTCCCCCTTTTTTACTGATTCATTTTTGTTGGCCTTGTTAATCAGTGCTAAAGTGCTTACGCATGTTCTTCTAAACATGGCAAAATTAGCTTACACCTGATTGGCATATTTGATTCACTTATAAGTCCCTAATAAAGTGGTACTACATTTACCCAGGGCCTGTAAATGAAATATTACTAGTGAGCCTGCAGCTGTTACTGTGCCACCGTGTTACACCTGTCAACCTTAGGGTGGTCTTCTCCCAAATAGTTTGCCTATATTCTCCACTTTTTGCAAAGATTAATTTTTGTTGGTCGTGTGCACTTTACCACTGCTAACCAGTGCTTAAGCATTTGTGCTCACTCCCTAAAACATGGTCAAATTGTTTTACATCTGATGGGATATTTAATTTTCTTATAAGTTCCTTGTAGAGTGGTAAACCATATACCCAGGGCCTGTAAATTATACAGTTCTAGTGTGCCTGCAGCACTCTTTGTGCCATCTACTTAGGTAGCCCCTTAAAACATGTCCCAGGATGCCATTGCAGCCTGAATTCAGTTTTGAATTGCGAGTTGAACTTAGAAATAGATGTTTGGGGAAGTCTAGAAGTTTTGCCCACTTCAAAGCTGGCAACAGGTATAAATATTGGGCTCTGAGACCCACTCTTTAGTACAATACTGGACTTGTTGATACCTCAGAAGAAGGAATGATCTTATACTTGAGGCTTAAGGTCTGTCTTGCTCGCTAAGAAGGAAGACTGGACCTGCTCCCTTCATCCCAAGCAGAATGACTTTATGGGTCAGGTGGCTGAACTCCTATTCTGAGCCACAGGGAAAGAACAAGCTCTAGAGGCCTCCTTGCATCCGCCCAGCTGACCTGCTCCACCGAACCTACCTGGACTGCACCTGGGCTGCCTGACCTCTGCTGAACTTTGCTGGAGTGTGCGCCTAATCCCCAATAGGTGGTTCCTCAGATCATAGACCCTTGCCCGGCACCTGCAGCACAGCTTCAAACCTCATCAGAACCAATGCCGAGCAACACAAGACACCATCAAACCTCGCTGCACAGCTAAAAGCTTCATCAGAACTGATGCCAAGCAGTGCAAAGCAATGTGGAGCCTTGTCGCACAGGTTTAGGCCTCACTGGAACACACACTGAGTAATGCAAAACCTTGTAAAGCCTTGCCGCACAGCCTTATCAGAACCAATGCCACACAACACAAATCCTTGCAAAGCAATGCTGCACAGATCGTGCACCAAGGACATAAGGTACAATCCTTAGTGGGCCAAACTTGATCCTTTACCCGTCCTGCGATTTATCATGGTTGACCTGATCTTGTGACTTTGTCCTGATCCAGTGGGATCAGTCACCCTCAGATGGAACTTTTTGCCTTTTGGTTCTACTTTTATCTAAACAAGTCATTTATCTATCCAAAGTCAGTCCTGGAGGGACAGGTTTTTAGCAAATCTCTTTTTAGATCAATGTAGTTATCTCAAAAAGCTGTCATGGATCTGGCCCTCCAGGACCGACTTTGGAGATTCCTGATCTAAATCTTTAAAATTAAATATCTCCTGTTGCACTTTGTTGTTTTGCTCCCAACTTATTTATTAAAACACAATCTATTTTTCTACACTGCTTTGAGATTTTTCTTTTGTTGTATTTCCATTTTATTACTGTGGGTGTACTGCATATATTCAGTGAGGGCAAAAATTCCAATAGGTTCGAGTCATCCAGGGAATAGTTGTGCAGCTGCTATTCTCGTTGGAGGTGCACATTTTAATTCCAAAAACGAAAGAAAATAGTTAATTTGGAAGTCAATCCATGGAAAATTTGATTTTGCAGAAGTTAATATTTTTGTTTCTTGCATTTGTTTAAGCAAAACTTAGACCTAGGTGCAAAGCAGTGCTGTATGTAATTTCTCAAGATGTCAGCATTTTGTGTGATTTGCATAACTCGATCTTCAAAAGTGTTAGCCCAAGAATTACTGTGGGGACAATGTACTCTTCTGTGAAGACCTTTGTTAATAGTATAGTGCACCAAGCTTTCCATCTTCATTACACACTTCCGTGAGGACCCTTGTTGGTAATATAGCGCAACTTTATCTTTCCATCTCCATTGTACTCTACTGTGAGGTCCTCTGTTGGCAGTATAGTGCAATTGCATCTTTACAGCTTCATTGTACTGTCCGGTGCTGCATAGTGACACTTCAGATTTCCATTAATTGCCTGAGGTTTGAGGAAAACTTGCTCCCAGATGCAGGAAATAGCATTATGCATTTTCTCAAGATGTCAACTTTGTCACTGCATGCTCATGCTTTTGTTTTGTATGATGCAAGTATGGTTTCACATTTACATAGAATAAATGCAGAGGTAGTTTAGGAGGGTGCAGTATTGTGTGGTGATGCTAGTTAGGCTTCACCGTGCAATACTCTCACAATACCCCAAAGATGGTCCTTCACAATATAAATCCTTAGCTCAGTCCTGGTAGAGTGTCAAAGTGCAGTTTGGCTTTAGTAGAGGAACATGTGTTAAGCTTTTCAAATTAGCCACATGGACGATAAGTAATTGACATTATTCACAAGAAATCTGACACCAATTTATAAAAATATAGCAGATTTTTATGTAAATTTAAGCACAAACATAAAGAAACTCAGATAAGCATAACTGGGTTTATGGATTTTAGAAGCATTTGGAGCAGTATTTAGGTAGTAGTACGTGTGGATACACATATGGCATTCCAGATCCTGGATGCATAGATAGAGAAAGGTTGTTGCTTTATATTTTGTTTTGTACACTTCCAGTCTGATGGTGGTACCCGCTGAATAAGTTGAGAGAGGCATTGGGGATGGTGAGCATTGTTATTTTTCTTTCCTCTAAAACAAAATCCTGCTTTGTCTGATGGAGCTGTAAGACAAAGTTACAATGCATTGATAGGAACAGCCTTGATGGCGATTCCTGTCAATGCATTAAATGTCCGCTCACCTAAAAGACATTTATAGACATGGCAGTCAGGACCTCCACCAGGGCTACTGAGTAAAATTCTTCGTCCCCCTGGCTAAGTATGGCCCAAACCCCAATATATAAATAGGACCCTACGTCATAACCAATAATAATAAACTCTCATACAAAACAATTCCAGGTTAACCTCTTGAGTGCCCATGACGAGATGGTCTCGTCATGGGCCGCGGTTGCACTGTGCCCATGACGAGACTATCTCGTCATGAACCCCGCCCGCTAATGAAAGGGCCGGCACAGGGCGGGGAAAGGGCGGGGCACTCAAGGGGTTAAACCTAAAGGGTTTATTCAATCAATCAATCAATCAACATCCGATGGGTTTATTAAAAATGACGATTATTGCATTAAGTTAAAAGTAGTTAGCCAATTTCAAATCAGCATTAATAATGAATCAAATAATGCAAATGCGAGATGATCAACATAAGGTCTATCTGTAAAGCAAGTAAATGGCCAAAATCAAAGTATAGTTCAGCAAGAGGCTCAACATACAGTCTACCTCAATTTGAAAATCAGGAAAATACTAAGCATAAATCAAATGACAGTCTAAGGCAAAGTCTGCTTAGGTGGAGAGTGCAAAATGATCTAAATATAAACCAATAGACAGACTAGCATTCAGTCTACTTTCTCTACGCAAGTAAGCAAAAATCTGCTCAGTTCCCAGGAACATGACATTTTCATAGTTTTAGGCAAATAAAACACACAACTTGATGAGTTTTGACATCATAGGGCTGTGCTAATATTGTTGCACATAAAGAACCAACCACTATTCCAACTCACATGATACAGGAGGAAATAAGAAACATTTAGGAGCGCCTACTTTGTTGCAAACCAATAAACTAAATATGAATATTAAAACAAGATGAATTGGCTGTGTGTTTCGTAAAAAACTAACACAATAACTCATTCAAGCAATGAATAGCCAATGTAAGAGCCTTGAGAAAAATACCTTGAATTGTTACTTAGACAAGAACATCCCAGAAAAGCCTTCCTCTGGAGGAAAGTAAAATAGTAAATCATTATTGTAAGCACTTACCATAAATGAGGCTGTATTTTAAAGATTTTTTGAAAATGGAAAAGATCACAAAGAAATATGCATGTGGAAAGGCTCATTCAAATAGAATAAAACACATTTTGAATCTGTAAATTGTGAATAAATGACAATGAAAGCTGACTGCAGCTCACGTCATGCCAACTAAAGCCAAAACATTTCTTAATTAAACATTATTTTCCAGTTATTAAAAACACTCTCTCACCTTTTTAGCAGATTGTATTGGTATCAGGCTGTCTTAGTTTTCTTGGTGAAGTCCTCCTTGAGGATGAGGTCAGAGTTCATTGTGTAAAAATTCGAGTTGGAATCTGTACTGATTAATTTGTTCAGCCTAGCTTGGGCTAGCTGTTGCTTGTTGTTCTTGGTGAGCTGGAGGAATTCTGCTTTTTGAGGCTTAATTGTCATAACGGCATTTAACATCAGGGTCTGGATGAGGTGCAAGCATATGTAGACTCTGGTTGTCTAGAATAATTAACACAGATATGTGCCATTGACAAATTGGTGTATTTTGAATTATTTATCTATGAGTAGAACCACAAAGAGCTCCATGTAGATACTGAGGATGGCAGGGGCAAGATGGAACCATGAGGAACTCTACATATGATTTGGATCTTCTGGGTCCAGTAGATGCTCGTTTGAATGTACTGATGTCAGTTGAATACGTAGGAAGAGAATCAGTGAAAATGTTTCCTGTGAATCCCATTCATGATGTCAGAGTGGGGTAGTCAACAGAGTCAAAGGTAACAGAGAAGTCCAGTAATAATCTAAGGCAGGGGTCATCTTTATCTGTGATCAGGAAGGCATTATCTATAATTTGTAAGGTACCTGTCTCTATGCTGCAGCATGATCTGAAGCCTGATTGATAGTCATGCAGGAGAGGGTTGGTAATGATGTGATATTGAAGTTGTTCATAGAGTGTTTTTTTCAATGATCTTACTGAAGAAGGGCAGATGAGTTATAGGCCGGCAGTTGCCAATGTCATCAGGGTCTAGGGTGGGTTTCTTAAGTGGTGTGAGCATCTAGCCTCTCTTAAAACAATTTAGTGATATACGTTGATGCCTTGAGTGAGCACTGCATTGATGATGGTGAGTGCAGGTGATATTGCTTCTCCACAGAGGGCTTTGATGAAGCATTTATTTATTTATTTATGCATTTTTATAAAGCGCGGACTTTACCCGAAGGTGTCAGAGCGCTGTACAATTGAACCAGTCACGTTACATGAGAGAAATGTTACAAAATAGAACGTACAAAAATAGCAGGACACAGAATCAAACACAGCAGGCAAGAGGAACACAATATCAAACACAGCAAGCAAGGAATGTACTAAAAATAAATAAATCTAACAAATTTACAATGACTAACGAACTTCCTGGCGGGGTCTGAGAATGAAGGAATTCGTTCTGAAAGTGTCTTTCGAACAGAAGAGATTTGAGGTCTGCTTTGAAGATCCGGATGGAGGTGGTGGCACGGAGCAAAGGAGCAAGCGAGTTCCAGATTCTCACCGCATTATCTGAGAACGATTGAGCCTTCAATTTTACCCTTTGGAAGGAGGGGGGCTCAAGCAGGAACTTTTCCGCATTCCGAGAAGGTCTCAAGGGGTAGCTGGTATAGACTTTGTCAACAGAGTGAATGAAAAGTAGGATAAACCAAGGGGTTGATGCTGTGCTTGACTATTTTGAAGAGATTTTCCCTATTGTTGGCAGCTTAGCGTCATTGATGGTGTTAGTAAAGCACTTGGCTTTGGCTGATATAAGGACTTATGTGGAGGATTTTCTATGTTCTTCTGTTTTTGTGTTGTCTGGAGAGAGAACATTTGATGCCAGAAAGTTCTATACAGTACATGAATAAGCTAGAGCTTTATGTTGTCTATGGGAAAGACTTTGAAGGTTCAGAATATTTGTTGTTCTTTTTAGGGTTGACCTCAATGAGCTTGTTGGGCACTGACCATGGTGATGGGCATGGTGATGTGATCAGTCCCATATAGAATGCTTGTTTTTTTTTTTTTTTTTTTTTTTTTTTATAACAAACTTTATTGATGACTGTAGCAAATTTGAAATGTATCAGTCAGTCAACAGTGACAGTCTTTTACTTTTATATGAATAACATTACAGATATGACTTATAGTGGCAATGGGCGGCATTTCGTAAACGATGAAATCGAAGACAATGATCTCCAATGGCGTAGTTAACATCAAAGTAAGTGATCTGACAATATAAATCGACAATAAGAGACAACTACATTCCATGCAGCAAGCGAACTTCATGAAACCATCCCCTCCCTCCCTAGCCCGCCCACTCCCCACTCCTGGTCAATCAAGTTTTGGTTTCATCAACTATCACTCTGTGGCATTACAATAAAGGCCACAAAAATAGCATTATCCTCGGGTGTAGCACAGCTGTGTGACTGAGTCCTGAGATCTATCACAAAGAGACCGTATAGGACTCCTGTGTGCTACGGGGTGGGGATAGTCTGCGGGGGTAATAGATCGAGCGACTCCAGCTTGAGCAGCAGAGCCTCCCAGTCCATCGAAATGGGTTGTTTCCTGAGCCCCCTATCCTCTTCTCTATGAAGAGCTGCACCCTCCGCCTTCCCCCACTGCACCATGTCGCCCTGCCACGTGTACACCGCTGGGCTCCTAGGAGATTTCCATCACATGGTAAGGACTCTCACTGCCACGATAAGGGCCAGGTCTACGAACCGCAACTGTGCTTTCTGTACTTTAGAGCGTCTGCGGAGGCCTACGAGGCAATACAGTGCGTCTTCCGGGACAGGAAGTCCAGTGACCGTTCTCAAGGCATCCCGAACCCCCACCCAGTAATCCCCAAGACAGGGACAGGACCATAACATATGTAGGAAGTCTGCCTCTTCCCCTCTGCAGCGGGGACAATGATGTAAGGAGTCTGGAAATATGCGATGAATCCTCTCAGGGGTAAGGTATGCTCTGTGTAGGATCATAGTCTGTATAAACTTCAGTCTTGCATTACGCGACACTTTTTTGGGGTGTTTGACCATACATTCCCATGCTGTATCCGTCAGTGCACTACCGGAGTCCTCGGACCAGCGTGCTCTAAGGGCCGTGAGTGGGATTGCTGCATGTGTTCGGATCCCAGTGTACAGCCATCTGACTAGGTGTCCCCCCTTCCCCATAAAATACAGAAGATGTACCAAAGAGTGTTGTGGGGGTTCGGTCCTCTGTGGGGCCCAGGCGTGTTTAATGTAGCGGGACACAGCAGCGTGCAGCAAATATAAACGTGGTGGTGCGCCGGTATATTGTCGGAAGAGATCGTGGTCCAGCAAATTACTATCTCCGAAGAAAGCCCCAACGTCGTCCACTCCTGCATCAGCCCAATCACGCAATCTGGTTTTTGTAAGTCTGCCTTCTGTCGTGGGAATCCCCAAGAGGGGAATATTTGGTGCATAAGGGGCGGTCGGTGAGGTGTACGACAAGGACTTTTTCCAGCATTGCAGAGCTGTCGTCAGTAGGGGGGGGCCATCTGCAGGGATTTTTGCCCCAGGCAGCAGTAAGGAGTGCAACTCCCCTCGGTCTAATCTATGGGATGTAAATCCGATCTCATGTAGATTTTTCCCCGCAGTCCAGTACGATAACCACTGCAGTTGACTTGCATAATAGTAGGCTCTGAAGTCAGGGACTCCTAGCCCCCCATCGCGCGTACTCAGCTGCAGCTTCCGCAAGCTTATTCGCCTGCGACCTGTGCCCCAAATGAGATTAAGCAGCATAGTATTAAGCGTATTAAAAGTGGACAGTGGGAGGACGACAGGCAAATTTACGAAATAATAGAGTATGCGGGGTAAGATAACCATCTTCGAGATGGCGACTCTTCCCATCACTGATAAAGGCAGTGAGGACCAAAAGTTCACACTGGCACGCAATGCCGTCACCGCTCTCCCAATGTTACCGTCGATTTGGTCCACCGGTGTTCTGTACACGTGTATGCCCAGATATTTAAAGGTGGTGGGGGCCACCGACAGCGTGTAGTCGCCAAATCGCAGGGTACTGTGGTATGGTGTGTCCCGGAAGAAATATGCAGTAGATTTCTCCGGGTTTATGGCTAGACCCGAAAGGCGTTCAAAGGTGGCAAACATCTCGGGGAGGGGACTGTTGGTTGCCGTTAAGTCTCGTAAATACAATAATATGTCATCTGCGTAGATGGATAGCAAGTGATCTGTACCGTGGACGGGAATACCGAGTTGGGCCGCTGAACCCCTGAGCGCTATAGCCAGGGGCTCGAGCGAGAGCACAAACAGCAGCGGAGACAGTGGACATCCCTGTCTGGTGCCCCTATGAATAGAATACTGCTCGGATATGTAACGGCCAGTGCGTGCTCTGGCTGTCGGGGAGGTATATAACAGGCGGACCCATCTAAGATATGTGTCTGGTATCCCGAATCGCTGTAGAGTCGCAAACATAAAGCTCCAGGAAAGGGAATCGAAGGCCTGTCGCAGGTCCAGTGCTATGCAGCCTGCGAGCTGGTACGCAGACGGGGCAGCCGTCATTACGTGGTGTAATCGTCTATTATTAAGGGATGTGCTGCGGTTCTGTAGAAACCCGCATTGATCTTCATGGACTAGTTTGGGAAGGTGTGATTGAATACGATTAGCGAGGGCTTTACTTAGGATTTTATATTCCGTAGATAATAAGGAGAGGGGTCTATAATTCGACATTTCCAATCCATCCCTACCTGGTTTGGGTATCGACGTGACCAGTGCCTGCATGGTAGAAGGAGGGAGGTGACCAGATTCAAAGGCAAGTTTGTATACTGATTCTAGTATGGGTACCAAGGTCTCTCGGAATGTATGATAAAATTCCACTGGTAGTCCATCCATCCCTGGCGCCTTGTTGCGACGCAGGCCCTTAATCGCGTCTCGGATTTCCTGTTGGGTTATGGGGCCATCTATGGCTTTTTGTACACTTTCAGGGAGTTTCGGGAAGGGGAGATCTTGCAGGAACTCCGTTATCAAGGAGTCCTCCACAGGAATGGGTGGTGCGTAGAGCGTGGTAAGATGTGTATAAAAGGCAGTGTTTATTTCTTTTTGTGTATTGACTATATGTCCTGTGAGTGCACGTATTCTGGTTATAATTGGTGTATCCGGTCTATCCTGAACTATGCGGGCGAGCAGAGCACCTGACCTATCCGCCTCCGCGTGTTTCCTCTGTAGGAAGGCGTTGTAATCTATTGTCCGTAGTGTCTCCAGAACGTCTGCGTGGTCAATATGGGCAGATTGTAGCGCTAGTTTTTTCCCCGGGTCTGTCACCGCCTCCTGTTCGAGTGTGTTCAATCGCCGTTCGATATTCAGGAGTCGTTGGTGCACCTCTTGCCTAGCACCGACTAACCTTCCTATCGACGACCCTCGCACCACTACCTTCAAGGCATCCCATTCTATCAGATTAGAGGAGGCTGTGTTCCAGTTATCAGCTAGGTACGTCGTTATGACGTCCGAGAGAGATGAACGGAACGGGGCATCGTCCAATAGCTGTGGGTGTAATTTCCAGGTAGGAACCGGGGTAGGTACATTACCCCAATTGAGGGTGAGTTCCAGTGGGTTATGGTCTGAGAAGGTTTTTGCTAGATATGTTGATTGACTGGCTTGTGTAAGAATGGATCTAGAGCAGAGAAATCTATCAATTCTGGTATGGAGGCTATGTACCGGTGAATAAAAGGAGTATTCTTTGTGGGTGGGGTGGAGGCAACGCCATGTGTCTAAGAGCGCCCACCCACTGACCCAAGTTGTGAACTGTGCAGTCAACTTACTGACGTTGGTACCGTGCAAGGGTGGGTGTGACCTATCTAAAGTAGTGTCCAGCACAGCATTCCAGTCTCCTCCCAACACCCAGGGTATACCCTCCCAGTCCACCAATGCCCGTCCCAGCCTATGTAGGAAACCGTCTTGGTCGAAATTAGGGGCATAAACGCTTCCCAGGACTACCGGGGTGCCATCCAGCGTGCCTCTCAGCAGGATATATCTCCCTTGGTCATCCACCCTGCGTTCTATCACTAGAAAGGGGACCCCATGTCGTACCCACACGGTCGTACCTCTGGCAAAAGCCGAGTAGTTAGTAGAATAAATCTGACCTCTCCATTTTTTACGCATTTTTTGTGTTTCGGAGTCAGTGAGATGGGATTCCTGGAGAAACGCCACATGAGTCTTACATCTAAGGAGGTAGGCGTGCACTCTGTGGCGTTTTTGAATCGCCCCCAATCCGCGCACATTCCAGGTAAGGAAGTTATAGGACCCTAAGGTGGGAACTGATCCGGGCATGTTATTCGATAGAACATAGAGCTCCCACACTCGTGGAGTCTGTATTTCGAGCTTGACCAGGAGTCCCTTTTCCCCAAAACAAAAACAAAACTTGGCACAGCATCAGAACTATGCTGGGCCCAACTAGAAAACATAAACATTATGGAACAAATAGCGGTGCATACGCTGGTAGGGAGGTGGCTATACCTAGTCATGGCCCTTGTCCTAATAGGGTCAGGAACCCGGCGGCTCTACGAAACCCTGTCTCGGGGGGAGCGTCATAAGTAAATATGTCCATGACAACAACAAGAGACCCCACCCGGCCCATCAGCAAGAGGAGAGAGACCCGGGGCCCTCGGAAGGTCGTAGTCCATTCCCCATGTACATAGTGCAAACCACATCATTTTGCCAACAATTCAGTCTCTACTATGGGGAATAAAAAGATCCTCAGGAACAGCAGAAACAATACCCAAATATGCTTCCAAGGAGACATTCTTAGATTTATAGGGTCTGGTTCAGCAACTAAAGAATATTGCAAAGGATACATCTGGCTTCGTAGAGCAATCAGTTGCAGGTATAGTTAGTTATCAATTATGACATCCGCAGTCTGAGGTGTCATCGTGGGGAAAAGAGTTATGCTATGTTCGGAGTCAGACTGCAGAGTGCCATCGTCCGAGTCCGTGGGGGTCTCGTGTGGGTCCGTGTGGAGCGCCCCTGCAGCGGCCAGAGCCCCCTCCTGATCACGGCGTTGCTGTTCACGTGATGGGCCAGTGCCACTCCTGCCTGAGCCCCGAGGGCGACGGGAGTCTCGCTTCACAGGCGTGTCCGGGCTCCGTGAGGAGCGGGCAGAGGGACTAAGCTGGCTAGAGCCAATACCCATAACTTCCAGCCATTCCTCAGCGTCCGTCGGGCTCTCGAAAAAATGAGTCTTTTTATCGTGAATAACTTTCAGCCGGGCAGGATACAGGAGTGCGTATTTGAGTTGTGTTTTCTGCAGCTTTTTCTTCACCAGTTGGAAGGACGATCTCTGCCTCTGCACTAAGATGGTGTAGTCCGGGTATAGGGATATACGGTGGTTCTCGAACCGAATTGTGGCCTTGTCTCTCGCCTTCTGTAATAGGACATCGCGGTCTCTATAGTTTAGGATTTTTACTATCAGAGGGTGGGGTGGTGTGCCAGGTCTAGGCGGGCCAGTTGGGATTCTGTGGGCCCGTTCAACGCAGAAGTATGGAGAGAGTCCCTCGGGCGCCACGTGCTCTCTAAACCAGGTTTCCATAAATTCTGCCGCCTGGACACCCTCGCTGCGTTCTGGCAGGCCAATAACGCGTATATTATTGCGCCTGTTCCTTCCCTCCGCGTCTTCCACCCGATCCAGAAGGCTTGAGACCTGCTTTTGCATTTGCTGCAAGGCGGACGTGTTAGCTGCCACTCGAGGATCTAGGTCCGAAAGAGATCGTCCGTGTTCCTTTACCGTGTCTGCCAGTTTGCCATGGTCCGCCCTGAGCAACGTCAAGTTCGTGGCAAGTGTGCCCATCTGTAGCTCGAGTGCCGCCCTGGTATCTCGGATCTCCATGAGTATAAGGTCCAGTTTGTCCGGGGGTCCAGCAGCAGGCCCAGGAAGTGCATCATGGGGCAGGGAAGGGCGGTTATCGCGCTCATGCAGAGCGGGAGGTCGGCTAGGTCCCCGCCGGTCCCCCAGCGTCCTCCCTCGAATTCTGCCCATGTTATGGGCCTTCCGCCAATCCGGGCGTTGGTATGGCGCCGTAGGCGAACCAGCGAGTGTGAAGTTCCAGTCCCTTCCACGCGCCAGGCGCGGCGTAGCCCCGGCGGGTGACAAAGGAGTATGCCCACTGCTCAGGGGGGGTCCCGGCGTCCGGGCGGGGCGAGGGAAGGAGAGTCACCGCCCCAGGCGGTCAGGGCAGTAGGGAATCCCTGGAGCACCCAGCAGGGAACTCAGCCTCCCGATGTAGGCGTCCCAGTGTAACAGCAGGAAGGCCTCGCCGGTCCCGCGGCGATATCCGCGTCAGACAGACTCCGTCAGTAGTCAGGCCCTCTCGGTCTCCCTCGCGCCACGTCGTACAGCAGGCCCCCCTAGTGGTCTCTGTGTAGGGATCTTCGCACTGTAACCGCGTCTATTCGTAGGCGACGCTCACCCCCATGCCATCACACAGCGGTCATCTCAGGGGGATCCACCAGGGGGGGGGAGTCCGTCAGTCCCATCCATTCAGCACAAGCGAGTTGTTTACGGGGGGGGGCCCACAGCATGCACCCCCGGTGTCCTCGCTCCAAGGATCCCGCAGCTCGAGGGGGGGGGGGGAACCCCCGCCAGGCGCCGCCACCCTTCGTCACCCCCAGGGGGAAGGGGGGGAAGAGGGGGGGTTTCACGGGTGTTCACGGGTGTTCGTCCGCCGGCACTCACCGCACCAGCACCCTACGGGCTCCACCGGTCTCCCGCCAGCCTGTCTCCTTAAGTATCCATTCGCGTAATCGCTCCCAGGCGGCCCATCGGTATCACCTCTCCGCTTCACCGGCACTCCCGGACCATCCGGAAGGAGCGTCTTCGATTGTACGCGCTCCGTCGCCCCAGGGTCCGCAGCAGGATTCACGCGCCGTCCGCTGTGGGCGCGGCCCAAGCCTCACCACAGGTCCCGGCTTCCCAGGGGACGCTCCGGCAGTGGGCCTCAAACCGGGGCTCCGGCCCAGCACGACCTCCGGTGACTCCGATCGAGTCCAGCGGCGCCCGGGGCTCCCCTGTCACGGTAACTGTGTCGTGGGTCGGGTAGGGCCCGGTATCGCCGGGTCAGGGTGATTTGGTCCCCCCGAGGGTCCGGAGCTCTACCAGGACCCGACCGCCATTGCAGGCTGCTAGCCACGCCCCCATATAGAATGCTTGTTGATGGTGAGAAGACAAGGTAAAGGATGAGACCTTTGGAGAGCTTTCATTTTGTAACAAGTTGAATGTGTCGATGAGGTTGAGCAGTGTGCCTCTTGGTGTTTTTCATGCTTGAGTTCTCTGGGAGGTTGAAGTCATGGAGGATGGTGGTGTGGACATGTTCGATTCATAAAAGTATTAATCTCTGAAGTCCTTGTTATGTCGAAGAGGCCAGTAAGTGAACTGAAAGATGGTGAACTGAGTTGCAGAGAGCAGTTATATGTGAGGAACTTCACGAGGTTGAGAGTTGCTTACTTGCCGATGCTAGTGAACTAGAAGGATTAATGGATGACTTTAAGGCTTCCATTATTCTTATGAGCACAGTCTGTGTACCAGATGCTGTAGCTGTTAGAAGGTGGATGTCTTAGATATGCAAGGATATGGGGGTGCACCATGATTCTATGATGAAGAGTGCATCAAGGATGTGATAGGTGAAGATGTCACGTGGCCCAATGGACATTGTAGTCTTCCCTATGTTGGCATGAGCACGTTGCTGACTGTCCGCTGCTTTGCGCCTGTTACTACACTGCTTTATTTTGTTTCTGCCACATTGAAACTTTCACATAGAACCTGTAGTTGTTTTCGCGCTTTGCTCATTCCTGGGATTTTGTCTGAACATTGTGAACGAGGTCGAACAACAACGCCCATTGTTATTCTGTCCTAGTCAGGCCCTGGCACCTAGCTAAACATTCAGATGCAGCTGTTGTTTGGGAACACATACTTTGGTCATATGAGGGTACAAAGATAGGTAACACACACTTGGAGAGGGATCTTTCCAGGGAGAAGAGCATGACAGCAGCAGTGATGTAGATCTACCATCTATAGACTAAGATACAGGGTCCGCTGTAACACCCAGAGATCTCCTAATATATAATCATTTTGCTTCTATACGAGGGGAGGGAGGTTAGGCTACTTTGTTGTTTCTCATTACAGCTCCTTTTATGATTTATGGACTACTTGCTATGCTGACCGTATTTGTGTTATGCGTTTTTTCTACTGGTTGTGGCACGTATACTGCATACTAGAATACGTTAGTTAAAATAAACATTTAAAACTTTTTCATGTCTCTGTCAGATCTTATTGTGGATGAGTGCAAGAGCATGAGCGAAAAGGTGCTTCTTGCAACAGCGATTCCTGAGAGAGTTGGGAGTGTGGTTTTCTGGGGTGTCTGTGTAATCACGTGTTCCTCTGTGAGACACTATAGCTAGTTGGTCCAGGGCTCATGGGTACTAAGGTGGTAGGATAACTCAGTCCCTGCCTACTAAGATCCTATAATTCCAAGCACAGTTCGGTGATTTCACAGAATCCTTGCTACAAAGAGGTCTGAAATCTCAGGAGCATGGACTACAGCAGATCTTGCATTACTGAGCAATTACCTAACACCATTACTGAGCGTGAGATGTAGTTAGGTGTGTGGTGATTATTGGAAAGTATATGAGGATGCTATGTGAGTATTAGTGTGTTCTAGGCCTGGGTGTGATTGTTGGAATTGGCAGTGTGGTGTGCTGGATCAGGCACAAAATATGCACTTACCTCGTAGGTTGCAGTGGAGTAGGGTTCACTTGCACAAGACTGTTCCTGGTTTTAAAAGGCACAAACAAGAGAAGCCCTTGTCTGTGTCCATCTATTTATTGGGTACGCCAGGGCAGTAAGACACCCTGAGGGCTGAACTGAAGTAGGGAGATGGCAGCTCGTATTGTTGTTTCCTGTCGATATTGGGGCCGATTCAAAAGGGTAATCTGAGAAAAAAGTCTAACTTTACTTCTTTTGGTATTTACTGAGATCATTTCCGAGTTGTATGTTTACAACCGCAGTCGGGCTGGAATTTCTGCACCCAGGCTGTACTCTCCGCACCTGAGCCATACTCTAAGGCTCGGGCCAGATGAAGTATAATCAATGGGCTAGAATGCAATTTTTAGAAAAGAGAACATTGGCAATGTGTGATAATGGTAGAGTAGGTTATGAAAATCAGTTTGGGCAGGGAAAAGGGTGTGGCCAGACACTACATCATATCCCAGAAAGTTTGCTCCTTTGCATCATGGTACAGGCAGTGCACAATTTGCGCTCCCCTCAGTGGGCAGTGCCCTTAGTGTTGACTGTAGTGTTAACACTACAGCCAACACTGTGGGGAGTGACATTTTACCATGATGCAAAGGTGCAAACTAGTCTGCTAAGATAATCTCCATTCTGTTGGAGGGGCAAAACCTCAATTGGTAGTTTCTTAACAATGATTTATCACTGAGTTCCATTCTGTTTTTGAAGTGCTTTTGTTGCCCTCGATTGCTGGGTACACAGAGACTGAAATGGAGTGACTCTTTGGCAAAGTGGTGATGAAGGATTTTTTTTAAAGGTGTGGAAACATACTTATGGCTGAATATTGTATTCAGCAATTCTAGCATGTGCAACACCAGGGTAAACATGTGGTCCTTGATAAAGAGCAAAGGGCATTTATCTTTTGAGAAGTCTGACCCATTTTGTTCTGGGACCCATACTATTTGCTGTTAGGTAATTGTTTTAAAACAGGTACAGTGGTTTAAAGCATGGGAGAGCATGGGAGGGACAGTGAGTTAAATTGCTATTGCATGTGGTTGTTCAGGATGGTGGGAAATTCTTCAACTTCTTTGATGGTGTTAAAGATTTGAATATGTTAAAATATAGATTATTTTGCAGAACCTCAAGTTTAATCATTGTTGCTGGATCAGTATAGCATTATTTTATTAAAGGGATTTTATTGTGAACTAGGGGAAGCTCCACCTTATCATTATTAGTCTTAACACGTGGTTTTAGATGTATTGAAGATTTTGTTAAGTTACTGTCAATTAAAAATAGTTTATTACTTCAACAGTCCAGAATTTCAATATTAACCTTCTTCTATCCAGTATTTAAAATGCAAAAAACAGGCTTCATAAAAAGTAAGGAAAGTAATTATGTAAGCCGTAGATTTATAAAAAGCAAAATACTATCATATGTGTAATAATTATGGCAAAATGTTTAAACAATCATTAATTCATACTAATGCTTCTAATGTTTCTTTGCTAAACAAAAGAATTCAAAACACATTTTAAAACGTCTATTCTTCAGCCATCTATTCCTTGACACCCTCATCCACTTTATTGGGGTGACAATATTGCTAATGAAGGACGGACCATTGAAATGTATCTTTCAAATAAACCTAAAAAAAAGAATGGAAGCTAAGACATATAATGTTTTTCTGATTACCTACTAATAGTTTTTGCACCTGTGAAGCAGCGCAATGACAGAACAAAGTATGTCCCATATGAGCAGCATGGACTCTTTGGCTGAAGGTCCTGACCAAAGAATGCTTCAAAATCCTGCTGCTAAATAATTCAAAGGGAACAGTAACTAACACTGCAAGAAAACATACCATAAGAACTGAAGTTTTGTTGTTTCTTTACCAGCTTGCACAGAGAACCTTCAGTTTCTCATGAATTTAATGCAACCCATGATGTGCTAGTATTCTAAAGAATACACAAAGCCTTCTTTCTTTCTTTCTCAGAGCTCGTAGACTGGCGGGTCTTTACCAACAAACAAATCCTGACTGCTCTGTTCAGCCTACCTCAACTCCAGAGGGCCAGAGCCTAGATTGGGTAATATCCAGAAATTGAATGGTCACCCTTTTATACTACCTTATACCACTGGTTGAATATTCCTCCTCTTGTTGTCCAGAAATCTTTCTTACCCACCCACACATGTATGTACTGCAACCAAACCACACAAAGCTACCTAAACATAAAAACGTTTTGTGGTTCCTTCAGGTCATCTGTTCAACACTCCCTCTTCTATAGTGCCCTCCCAATAACCTGCAACCTCAGGAGCCTAACTCACTCCATTGTGCTAAAAGAATATGCTAATAGCATAGCTCCCTTGCTCAACAACAGCCTGTGTTCTAAAAGCAAACAGAAATGTCTAGGTCATTCTCAATGTTGGCCTCAACCTGAACACTCACTTCAACTCAGTCATTATGGCAACATTCTTCCTAATAAGCCAGCTCAGATATTGCCTCCTCATCATAATTCAAATACAAAACTGTTGTGGCCAAGGTCTTTGTTAATTCTAAACTTCACTGTTCTAACATTTTTTACATAGGGCTCATCGTCTTCCAACTTACTAAACTCAAATGAGCACATAAGGTTTCTGCCTGCCTTATCAGAAGTATAACAGAAAAGACCACATAGTCTAATCTTACAGAAACATCACTAATTTCTGGTCAGAGCTTTAATGAAATGTCAGATCTTCTACTCGCCCTAACCCTCTCTAGCCGTTGCAACACCTAATGTCTACTGTTACAAATATAAATTTGACATACCCGCTTGACTGTGCCACCTATTTACCTCCAGTCCTTTGCTACATCCAATATTGATAGCGATGTGTCAACATTATATTATCCATCTGTGCATACTCACTGAATTTTCCTCCAATATCCACTGATGCTATTAATTTCAACAACAGAAAAGGCTCATTCAGTTACAGTATTTGTAATAATCACCTCCAGGATAGAAAATCAGCACATACGTGCACGTTCCCACCTCCCAAAATTTTTTACAGGCACCGATCAAGGGACCAAAACTAAAACCTTTTCTAAATGTGTGTGTTGGCCAATCAGAGTACTCTCTGTAAACTTCGCACTGATTATAGACAAGACAACACATATAGCAGATATGGTGCCAACTCAAATTTTCTAGCCCTGGTGAATGTGCCTGACCCAGAGGGGGCACTGCAAGAGCCCTGAAACATATCTTGACACCTAGACATGAAGGAGTCCTTGGTAGACCATTGTGCTTTTAAGCTTGTGGTTGGGCCGCACCAATACAATTCCAAGAAGACTATCATTACACATTTTTACCACTGATACATACATTTGCACTACAGGAAATTAGAATCGGAGGCTATTTGGGGTTAGGAAAGAATAAGTCAAGGCATTTTTACCCTTAATTTAAGTATACCTGGTTCATGTTAGCTTTTAAGTGAAAACTAAATATAAGGGAAGATTTGTTCTTAGATTCTTGAGAACACATTTCTAAAAAAGAAGTTGTTGCTTTAAAAAGCTTTAGGCTTGGGTCAGTCTGAGCATTCTAACTTCAAGGTACAGATAGTTCCTGCTTCTTAGACCTCCCAATCCATATGGGAAGTTGAGATGGTTGAGCAAGTATAGAGGTTTGTTCAAATGCAGGAACTTGTAATTTGGGCAGCTAGTTTTTAAATTTGCCTCTTGCTTAAATCATCAGTGATTGTAGGCTGGAAAGAATTGAGAGAAAATGGATTGCAATTTATTGTTAAAGCTATTAATCCCAATGCAAAATCTGCCATTATCAGGAGTGGATTGAGCGAGCATTAAAGAACCTCAGAGAGAATGGTATTGTTAAAGTGATAGTGTGAAATATGGTGGCTTCCTGGATATGTTTAATTTTGTTTGAGGGAATAAAGGTGGAAATTGTAAATTTTTGTCATTTTGTTCATTTAATGATCAAATAAAAGATGAGTTCAGAGTAAAGCCTAACAATCTTACTATGGAAAGGAAATAGTCTGTACTCTTATGTTTGAGGTAGTGAGAGGGAACTTGACTTTCAGATGATTGAGAGTCAAAACGTTGTCCATCATCTATGCTTGGAGTTTGGTGATACTAGCCAGTGGAGACAGAATTGTATTGTACTGTATTGTATTGCAGCATTTACATAGTGCCTTATATCCCTGTGTGGGGTGCTGAAGCACTTGCCTATATGAGTGGCATGATACACTGTGTAAGGTGTGTGCTTGGAAGGATGGAGAAAGAGAGAAATGGAGAGATCTCTCAGATTTGGCATTATTATTATCATCCCCTATCGAAGTGTCATTGTGAGAAGTAAAGAAGTGGTCAGAGTGTATAGATATTTGGGATCTGCTGTGGTGGACTATAGTAAAGTCCTCTGAATTGTTCAACAATGTTTGACAGACTGCTTCATTTAACCCATGCCTGTACAATTGGTGATGTCTGCTTTTTGTCTGTACAGTCCTGGTGATGGACATCCCTAGCAGCAGATATGTCTTATGTGAATGTTGCAATTATTAGCTGACTGCTACAGATTATAGGCTTAGTATTATTGTGGGCCATCACTCTTACATATGCAAGTACATAATTATCTGATGCCACAGCAAAGCATAGTTCAGGCCTTCTTGGCTTACCTTCAAATTTAAAGCAGTTTGATGGTTTAGTTGTTATCAATCTAAGGGGTGTAAGCTGAGGATTGCTCTTAAATGTGTGACTGTTTTCTGGGATCTGTTGCTGGGATGTGGGGTGTGCTTTTATGTAGGAAATCGCCATATTTTCAACTGTTCCTAGTAGCGTATGTGAACCTTGGTACTTTTAATGTTGGCTGGTAGTGAGTTCCAGAGCTTGGCAGTCTGTACTGAAAAAGCAGTGCCTCCTGCATATTTCTTATGGTAATGTAGTATAATGATGAGTGGTGCAAGTCTAGGACACACTGTTCTGTTTGGTTTGCATTGCTTGAATTTAATGTATAACTATAGAGTTTATTTTCCTTGGGAGGCTCTCTGGACAATACACTTTGCCTTCAAAATTGCTCTTCTAGCTATAGGTAGCCAGTGGAGCAAATGCATTACTGGAATCATGCGTTCGCTTTGGGTGAAAGTGGAGAAGAAATATTGCAGCAGCATTTTATATGAATTGTATTATGCATATGATGAATGCAGGGGCCCCAAATTATAGGGTGTTGGTATAGTCAAGGTTAAAGATTAGAAATGTCTGGATGGCTTACAGTTTTTGTTGTTATTCAAGGTATTTAAATGTTGCTTGAGACAAGAGGCATTTGGAAAAACAGAAACAGTTGGCTTAATCAACCTCTTTGGCTGGGAGAACATTTACAGAGTTGTGGTCTGAGGACTGCCTCAAAGTACAATTCATCTGAGCGCCATTGTATACATTTCTTGGAGCATCATAAAACAATTCGGAGATCCTTTTAATGAAGAGGAATGCAGGTTTAGTCATGGAGTTATTAATTACTCCCACCTGATAACAAATGCAGTTGAGTCTCGACCTTGCGTGGACACAATGAGGGCAAGTGGGTAACATGTCCAGATGTCTGACATGGGGAGCATGTGACCACTGCGTGTGCTGTGTGTGCTGATTGGCTGTGTGTTCCTTACTTCATGTGGCATCTAACTTTACGGTCATGTGTGCTTTATTGGGGCCAATCCCCCCGGACTATTGAGGTGCTGTTGCCTATTCGTGGGATTGATCTGGGTTTTTTCCGTTCATGCGTTTGTTCTGCTGGCTACGTGCCAGCCCACCTGTTATCTGTCAATCAGTTGCCTCAGGCCTAGGTGGCAAAGCCTACCTGACCACATATTTCTGACTCGGGGTTGATGTAGTAGTCATATCGGGTGATTTTGACAGCAAGGATCCAGTCAAATGCAAAAGCTTCATGAAAGGGTTTCAATGCTTTTGCATTTGACTCGTGAGGGACATCTAGTAACGACTAGTGGAACTGCAGCTTGATGTAATAAGAATTTCAATGCTTTTGCATTTGACTCGTGAGGGACATTTAGTAACGACTAGTTGAACTGAAGCTCTTTGTAGAATTATTTTGATATTGGATACTACACTATTCACTGCCCCCTGCTAATCTCGTCCCATGATGCTTTGCAGGGCCTTTGGTTGGGATTGTATTTTTGCCCATAACTGTGCTTGGGGTGGTCCTAGGAGGAAGGGACCACCACTGAATCATTCACCAGCATGATATGCTCTTTGTGTTCAAGGCATCTGCTTGGCTTCCCCCTAGGTTAGGGGGGACCCCAAAATCATCACCTCTCTCAATGCCTAATATTTTCATTCTCAGTTCACTTTTGTAAATTGGTTATATGCTTTTTAGCATGTAAAATTGCTTTATCAAGCATTTGTGGGTATTGTTGATATTGTTGCTACGCTACGTTCGGGCTGGACTGTTCCCATGAGGCACAGGGTCAAGACTGATTTGCATATGGCTGGGTTCAAACCGGAATGGCATGGTGAGCAAAAAACGATGGATTTAGGCCCAGATCTCTGTACTGGGGTGAATGTATGACATTGTTCTGCATTCTGTCCATCAATTGTTGTTTTTGCATTTGTCACCCCGAGTGGGACGGGTATGCTCAGACGTGAGTCCCGTGCTCTCCATGCCACTGGAATCAAGCTATCCTGGCTGAAGAGGGGTGAAACCCCGAAACCGTTCCTAGGATGCTTGTTTCCAGTCCAGGGAGGACCTGGCTTGGCAGTTCGGGCTGGACTGTTCCCATGAGGCACAGGGTCAAGACTGATTTGCATATGGCTGGGTTCAAACTGGAATGGCATGGTGAGCAAAAACACGATGGATTTAGGCCCAGATCTCTGTACTGGGGTGAATGTATGACATTGTTCTGCATTCTGTCCATCAATTGTTGTTTTTGCATTTGTCACCCCGAGTGGGACGGGTATGCTCAGACGTGAGTCCCGTGCTCTCCATGCCACTGGAATCAAGCTATCCTGGCTGAAGAGGGGTGAAACCCCGAAACCAGTCCTAGGATGCTTGTTTCCAGTCCAGGGAGGACCTGGCTTGGCAGTTCGGGCTGGACTGTTCCCATGAGGCACAGGGTCAAGACTGATTTGCATATGGCTGGGTTCAAACTGGAATGGCATGGTGAGCAAAAAAACGATGGATTTAGGCCCAGATCTCTGTACTGGGGTGAATGTATGACATTGTTCTGCATTCTGTCCATCAATTGTTGTTTTTGCATTTGTCACCCCGAGTGGGACGGGTATGCTCAGACGTGAGTCCCGTGCTCTCCATGCCACTGGAATCAAGCTATCCTGGCTGAAGAGGGGTGAAACCCCGAAACCGGTCCTAGGATGCTTGTTTCCAGTCCAGGGAGGACCTGGCTTGGCAGTTCGGGCTGGACTGTTCCCATGAGGCACAGGGTCAAGACTGATTTGCATATGGCTGGGTTCAAACTGGAATGGCATGGTGAGCAAAAAAACGATGGATTTAGGCCCAGATCTCTGTACTGGGGTGAATGTATGACATTGTTCTGCATTCTGTCCATCAATTGTTGTTTTTGCATTTGTCACCCCGAGTGGGACGGGTATGCTCAGACGTGAGTCCCGTGCTCTCCATGCCACTGGAATCAAGCTATCCTGGCTGAAGAGAAGTGAAACCCCGAAACCGGTCCTAGGATGCTTGTTTCCAGTCCAGGGAGGACCTGGCTTGGCAGTTCGGGCTGGACTGTTCCCATGAGGCACAGGGTCAAGACTGATTTGCATATGGCTGGGTTCAAACTGGAATGGCATGGTGAGCAAAAAAATGATGGATTTAGGCCCAGATCTCTGTACTGGGGTGAATGTATGACATTGTTCTGCATTCTGTCCATCAATTGTTGTTTTGCATTTGTCACCCCGAGTGGGACGGGTATGCTCAGACGTGAGTCCCGTGCTCTCCATGCCACTGGAATCAAGCTATCCTGGCTGAAGAGGGGTGAAACCCCGAAACCGGTCCTAGGATGCTTGTTTCCAGTCCAGGGAGGACCTGGCTTGGCAGTTCGGGCTGGACTGTTCCAATGAGGCACAGGGTCAAGACTGATTTGCATATGGCTGGGTTCAAACTGGAATGGCATGGTGAGCAAAAAAACGATGGATTTAGGCCCAGATCTCTGTACTGGGGTGAATGTATGACATTGTTCTGCATTCTGTCCATCAATTGTTGTTTTTGCATTTGTCACGCCGAGTGGGACGGGTATGCTCAGACGTGAGTCCCGTGCTCTCCATGCCACTGGAATCAAGCTATCCTGGCTGAAGAGGGGTGAAACCCCGAAACCGGTCCTAGGATGCTTGTTTCCAGTCCAGGGAGGACCTGGCTTGGCAGTTCGGGCTGGACTGTTCCCATGAGGCACAGGGTCAAGACTGATTTGCATATGGCTGGGTTCAAACTGGAATGGCATGGTGAGCAAAAAACGATGGATTTAGGCCCAGATCTCTGTACTGGGGTGAATGTATGACATTGTTCTGCATTCTGTCCATCAATTGTTGTTTTTGCATTTGTCACCCCGAGTGGGACGGGTATGCTCAGACGTGAGTCCCGTGCTCTCCATGCCACTGGAATCAAGCTATCCTGGCTGAAGAGGGGTGAAACCCCGAAACCGTTCCTAGGATGCTTGTTTCCAGTCCAGGGAGGACCTGGCTTGGCAGTTCGGGCTGGACTGTTCCCATGAGGCACAGGGTCAAGACTGATTTGCATATGGCTGGGTTCAAACTGGAATGGCATGGTGAGCAAAAAGACGATGGATTTAGGCCCAGATCTCTGTACTGGGGTGAATGTATGACATTGTTCTGCATTCTGTCCATCAATTGTTGTTTTTGCATTTGTCACCCCGAGTGGGACGGGTATGCTCAGACGTGAGTCCCGTGCTCTCCATGCCACTGGAATCAAGCTATCCTGGCTGAAGAGGGGTGAAACCCCGAAACCAGTCCTAGGATGCTTGTTTCCAGTCCAGGGAGGACCTGGCTTGGCAGTTCGGGCTGGACTGTTCCCATGAGGCACAGGGTCAAGACTGATTTGAATATGGCTGGGTTCAAACTGGAATGGCATGGTGAGCAAAAAAACGATGGATTTAGGCCCAGATCTCTGTACTGGGGTGAATGTATGACATTGTTCTGAATTCTGTCCATCAATTGTTGTTTTTGCATTTGTCACCCCGAGTGGGACGGGTATGCTCAGACGTGAGTCCCGTGCTCTCCATGCCACTGGAATCAAGCTATCCTGGCTGAAGAGGGGTGAAACCCCGAAACCGGTCCTAGGATGCTTGTTTCCAGTCCAGGGAGGACCTGGCTTGGCAGTTCGGGCTGGACTGTTCCCATGAGGCACAGGGTCAAGACTGATTTGCATATGGCTGGGTTCAAACTGGAATGGCATGGTGAGCAAAAAAACGATGGATTTAGGCCCAGATCTCTGTACTGGGGTGAATGTATGACATTGTTCTGCATTCTGTCCATCAATTGTTGTTTTTGCATTTGTCACGCCGAGTGGGACGGGTATGCTCAGACGTGAGTCCCGTGCTCTCCATGCCACTGGAATCAAGCTATCCTGGCTGAAGAGGGGTGAAACCCCGAAACCGGTCCTAGGATGCTTGTTTCCAGTCCAGGGAGGACCTGGCTTGGCAGTTCGGGCTGGACTGTTCCCATGAGGCACAGGGTCAAGACTGATTTGCATATGGCTGGGTTCAAACTGGAATGGCATGGTGAGCAAAAAAACGATGGATTTAGGCCCAGATCTCTGTACTGGGGTGAATGTATGACATTGTTCTGCATTCTGTCCATCAATTGTTGTTTTTGCATTTGTCACGCCGAGTGGGACGGGTATGCTCAGACGTGAGTCCCGTGCTCTCCATGCCACTGGAATCAAGCTATCCTGGCTGAAGAGGGGTGAAACCCCGAAACCGGTCCTAGGATGCTTGTTTCCAGTCCAGGGAGGACCTGGCTTGGCAGTTCGGGCTGGACTGTTCCCATGAGGCACAGGGTCAAGACTGATTTGCATATGGCTGGGTTCAAACTGGAATGGCATGGTGAGCAAAAAAACGATGGATTTAGGCCCAGATCTCTGTACTGGGGTGAATGTATGACATTGTTCTGCATTCTGTCCATCAATTGTTGTTTTTGCATTTGTCACCCCGAGTGGGACGGGTATGCTCAGACGTGAGTCCCGTGCTCTCCATGCCACTGGAATCAAGCTATCCTGGCTGAAGAGGGGTGAAACCCCGAAACCGGTCCTAGGATTCTTGTCTCCAGTCCAGGGAGGACCTGGCTTGGCAGTTCGGGCTGGACTGTTCCCATGACGCACAGGGTCAAGACTGATTTGCATATGGCTGGGTTCAAACTGGAATGGCATGGTGAGCAAAAAAACGATGGATTTAGGCCCAGATCTCTGTACTGGGGTGAATGTATGACATTGTTCTGCATTCTGTCCATCAATTGTTGTTTTTGCATTTGACACCCCGAGTGGGACGGGTATTCTCAGACGTGAGTCCCGTGCTCTCCATGCCACTGGAATCAAGCTATCCTGGCTGAAGAGGGGTGAAACCCCGAAACCGGTCCTAGGATGCTTGTTTCCAGTCCAGGGAGGACCTGGCTTGGCAGTTCGGGCTGGACTGTTCCCATGAGGCACAGGGTCAAGACTGATTTGCATATGGCTGGGTTCAAACTGGAATGGCATGGTGAGCAAAAAAACGATGGATTTAGGCCCAGATCTCTGTACTGGGGTGAATGTATGACATTGTTCTGCATTCTGTCCATCAATTGTTGTTTTTGCATTTGTCACCCCGAGTGGGACGGGTATGCTCAGACGTGAGTCCCGTGCTCTCCATGCCACTGGAATCACGCTATCCTGGCTGAAGAGGGGTGAAACCCCGAAACCGGTCCTAGGATGCTTGTTTCCAGTCCAGGGAGGACCTGGCTTGGCAGTTCGCCTGGACTGTTCCCATGAGGCACAGGGTCAAGACTGATTTGCATATGGCTGGGTTCAAACTGGAATGGCATGGTGAGCAAAAAAACGATGGATTTAGGCCCAGATCTCTGTACTGGCGTGAATGTATGACATTGTTCTGCATTCTGTCCATCAATTGTTGTTTTTGCACGCTACGTGTTGTAGCACAGTTTATGCACTGTGCTATGTGCATTTTGCGAAGGGTGTAGTAGTGTAAACTACGCATGTTCTGTGAGCGAAGCGTACTACTACGCCCAGGGTTAGTCTAAACCCATGGCTACTCGTAGGTTGCTAACTTCTTTTAGTGTTATTCAGGTTCCATAGACTATATGGTGGTAGGCTTGTGCTTTTGCCACAGTCCACAGGTCATAATCTATGTCTTTACAGTAGTGAGCTTCAGATGCTTATCCATCATCCATGTGTGTATGGCACAAAGGCAGTCATCCAGTTTTGAATTGACAGGAATATCCATTTTTAAAATGATGTGGGTGTGATTCGGATAGTTGTAACAGGTGAGGTTGAATTATTTCATTATATTTGGAAAGGGGTTAGGTAGATCCGGAATAATAGAGGGGATATGATTGATCCCTGAGGAATGCCACATTACTGTGTGTGAGGAGGTGATGAGAAAGGTGGTAGGTAAATACTTTTTTGTCTGTTTGTGCAATAAGAAGCAATGCATTTTAGAGCATTGTTATGGATCTTGAAAACATGAAGTCTTGGCAGAACATGTGGTGGTGGACAATATCAAATGCAGCTGATACATCCATAAGCAAGAGGGCAGCTACTATGTCCACTATGAGTTTTCGTCCGCAATGAATATAATGGTTGACTATGTGCCCCTGCCTGGTCTAAAGCCAGACTGTTGGTTTGAAATTAAGTCATTATATTGAACCCTGGGCAGAGCTGACATAGTGCCTCTACGCGTAGCTCCAGTGGAGCTCCGCTCTGCTCCCTCCCCACTCCCAAATCATTAAAAAAGATATAAAGAAGTGACTTACCTGTCCTTCTGCCGCCTCCACTGCCTAGTCGCTCTCCTTCCTGCTCCTCTCTTGCGTCATCCATCTTCTTAAAACAAAAACACTACGTTGCAATTCTTGAGCATGCGCATGCGCAAAAGTAAGACGTACAACGTAGTGTTTTTTTTTAAAGAACATGGATGACATGAGATGTGAGGAGCAGGAAGGAGAACGGCCAGGCAGGGGAGGCGGCGGAAAGACAAGTAAGTCCCTTCTTTAAATCTTTGTAAATGATTTGAGAGGGGGGAGCAGGCAAATCTCCGCAAACTCCGCTGGCGTAGCGGAGTTACCTGCCCAGGGTTAATTATATTCTCTAAAGTTAGAGAATTGAGCAAACACTGCTCTCTGAAAAGGTTTTCCTTTTACTGGTCCATTTTATATGGGCCTCTAGTTTGCTGGGTCGAACAGGTCAAGGTTTTTCTTTTTGAGAAGATGTATGATGTAGGAGGTTTTCATCTCAGGTGGTAACAATGCTCGCTCTAGGGACTTGATGAGTAGGCAACTGGCTACTTCCCCTCCAAAGGCTGAGAAAACGACATCTTAAAAGTTTTTTTAGTGTTGCTGGGTCTGAAGCTGATCCTAATGGTCTGGCTGCAAAGATAATATTGAGGAACACATTGTGTGACAGGGTATTGAAAGTATACATTGATGGACTACTATTTGTGTCTCTTTCTATGGTGGTTAGGCCTTGTGTTGCTGGGGTATTGTCCACATTATCCTTAAGGTAATTTTCAATCTTTTTATTTTTGAGATCAGTTAATTGGAAATTCTGTTACAGAAGTTTCCTGATCAGGGTGTTTCTGTGGTTTTGCACTCTGGGTTGTGGAATTCTGTTATAATGTTATAGAGTTCCTTAGAAAAGGCAGTCTGCTTCAGATATGTGTGTGGAGTAGTTGTATCTTTTTGTGGTTTTGATGGTTCCTCTGTAGGCTGTTATAGTGGTGTTGTGTGCTTTTGCCTGTTTCTTCTCTTGATTTTCTCTATTTGCATTGTAGTAGTTTGAGTTGTGTCTTCTTTGGATGTTTTGTTTAACCCATGTGGTGTTCTTTTTGTGGTCAACCATGGATGTGTTTTTGTTGTATATATTTGTCCAGTGCAGTGAAGATATAGTTGTAGAAGGTGTGTATGTCTTTTTGCTGCATGTTAATTGGGTTTCTTTCAAGGTGGTTGTTGATTTGGTAGGTGTCTGGTTTTTTCCATTAACTGTACAAGTGTTTTTTTGTCATTTTGGTGTCCCTGAAGTGTTGTCTTTTGCAGGTGTGTTCGTCTTGTAAGTGATGATGTTGTGGTTACTCAAGGTTACATGGGAGTTGTCTGTAATGGAGGGTTGTCCCATATATGCAAATATGACATCTAGCATATGTCCTATGTAATGGATTGGGCCAGAAATCATTTGTTGGACATTGAAGTCTTCAAGGTTGGTTATGATAGATGTGGTTGTCATTAGATTCTTCCTTGTCAAACCATATGTTGGGGTCTCCTACAATGTGTAGGTTTGAGTGGTCAAGGTGGGTGTTAGTTACTGTATCTAGTAAGACATCTTCAATGCTGGCATTGCTTTTTAGTGGAGGAAGGAATTAATTGTAGTGAGAGTGGATGACATCTTATCATCAAGGACTCACGTCCATCAATGGTGAGGTTTACAATTATTGCTATGTGTAGTGTTTTTTTTATGGATGATAACCAGTCCTACTCCAATTTTGCAGATAATTTTTTTTTTATGGTGACAAAATCAGGTAGGATGGCTAGGTGGCATGTGGGTACCAAATCTTCACTAGGCTTTGTTTCTGTAATGAAGGTAAGGTCTGGTGTTGTTTCTGAGAGTAGGTAAAAAATGTTTGTTCATGGATCTTTTGTTGAATAGTAGGCATTTTAGTTGTTGTGTTTATTTTTACTTCACGTCCTGATGCTTTAAGTGGGATATATGGAGTAGTATAGATGGCGGCAGGGCCTATGGCATTTTAATGTGGCTGGTTCAGGGATGTACTGTGATGTCCTAACAGGCCCAGGCAACAGTCCTAACATGACACCTTTTACCAGTATTTACGAGGCTGGATGCCCTAAGTTCTAGGTTTAAAAAGCCCTAGTAACTAGGTGGCGGGGCAAATAAGAACCCAAGCCGTAACCTTAACCAATCAGAACCCTAGCCCTGGACATTAGATCCAATAGACGCCTGATCCATATGAACCAATCGGAGCCCACACCCTATCAATCAATCAGAACCCAAGCCGTAAGCCCTTAGGGCTTCGACTCCTTCAAAAAAGTTGTGGTGCAGGATAGAATAGCCTGAAATTAGATCCTCTAATAGTAATAGGGAATAACCAGCAGTTTGGATCTTATGTTGTTTCATGGATTTTGAATAAAGGTGGGCAGTTAGCAATCGACATATAGGGATTTTGAAGTATGGAAAACTACAGGTTATATAATGAGTCCCAATATTGTTTCATCTTTCAAGAATAGACTAAGAAGAGAAATGAACAGACTAAAAAATCTGTACGTTGTTTGAGGACCATAACAAATGGGACATTGGTGCTGAGGATTATCTAGTCATTTGTTTATCTTATTATGGTTGTTTGGGGTTCAATGTAAGTTGGATGAGAATTGGTAGTTGGTAATCCTTTTTAGGGACACTCAGTGGGTGTGAATGCTATTTTGTCCTTTCAAATAAACTGCAGTTTTTTTCCAATATGCCAAAAAAGACAAGTGATGGTTTGATTCTGAATAATAAATTTATTAGCATCTTGTCACTTTCAAGTTCAAGGAATATATATACTGGTAGATGTATACAGTGGGTATCTCAGGGGCATTGTTCTTTTTCAGATTTGTGCTATTCAAACAGTTTTGTGTGAGGTATTTTTAGAGTGCTTGTATACTCAAGACCAAACCTGTATTTGTTGTAATGTTCAAACTGGAAGGAAGGAAATAGCAAACAAAATAAATTAAGCATATTTTCATTCACCTCAAAACTATTGAAATCCCAAATTAGGATATATTGGACTATTATTCTTTAAATAATAGTTCAACAAAAATCACAACTTAAAGTTTGCTACTTAGGTAAGCAAATCTGAAAGTATTATGATATTAAAAAGAAACAATCGTCTGCTCATGTCTCATGTTCTGATTCTAGAATTATTCTTGGGATTAAAAACATCTACCTACATTTTTGTTTTGGAACATTGTTCCCTGGATAGTTAAGTATATGATGAATGTACTTGTTTTCTCTTTCACATCATGCAGCTTTTTATTGGGAACACAAAATAGTGGCAACAGATTTTAGGATATCCCTTCAGGCCTGCAATAGATGACTACAAAAACCACACACAACATGGTATAAATTGAGTCAAGTTGTTGACTCCGAGTGTTGTGAAGGAAACTGTGGTGTGACTGGGTCCCTCGAGAATAGCATTTACTAAGTCTGAAAGGTTATATTTTAACTGCACACTGGTACTATTGTTAAACGACTGGGACAGTATTTTTGCAGTTTTGAGAAATGTCGTTGGATATCAACATGTTGACAAATTGTCAGTATAAAGTATGCAGAGCAATGAAGTCAGTGAACATACACAACCTTGTAAATAACATTTTGTTGCTGTGGAGGAGGTAAGACGTTTCAGTCTGCATGTTGTAAATGACAACTTCCCAATATGGTTAATAGTTCAGTTCTTCTTAATGCATTTAGGGGCACAGTTATTATCATGTGCCCAATGTGGCACAGCAAGGGAACTTGCTGCATTGTGTTTCGTAAAAGGGAGAGAGCACAAATTCTCCATGTTCACAAAGAAATTGAGAATGTTGTCTCTTTTCTTGCACTGGAAAGCGTTATGCTGCCTATCACCAATGCAGGCCCATCCTTTCACCATAATGTGTGGGTTTTTATTGTGCAGGCAGGATTGTTTCTGTGCTGGAAGGGATATCTTCCTGCACACAACAATTCTTAGAGGCTTATTCTTCTTTTTATGTTTTCTGCAGAATAAAGATATGTATCTTCGTTATGCCTCTGTCAGTTAGGCACATAATTTTGGTGAAAACCCATGCAAGACTTTGCAAATCAAGTTTGTGTCAAAATGCATGGGTGGATGCAAGAAGCTGCCAATGCTCAACCCATGTAACGCCTACCTGACGCACCGTAATGCAAGGCAATGCTATGCAATGTGTTGCGTTACTTTGTATTGACTAAACCACGCAAAGTCGCTTTGCATGGCTTCTTAAATGCCAAAAATGATTTTGGGTTGGGCTGCACCAAAACATTGATGCAGCCCAACGCAAAACCATAGTAAAACTGGGACTTATGCATTTATGACCTCGTGTTGAGATTATGGTCGACTGAAAGGCTGGGTGAACATTAAAGAGACTGAAAATATCATTTGTTGGCTACCAAATTATTGTATTTCATTTTTCACAGCATCTGCTGATAAGGAATGGAGTCAGTGTATGCTTCTGAAGTGCCTATTAGTTTGATATTCGAGCATACACTGTGAATTGGAACAAATGCCAATTATTTTTTACATTACTCATATACTTTTAAAATAACTGTATTAAAACTAGCACAGGCACATTTAAAAATATAATCAGTGGCCAAGATGTTTTCTGCATATTTCCAAATCCATAAAAATCAGACATGCATTAATTGATAATAGAGCAGCTGCAAACATGATATCCAGGTAAACAAGAACCCGTTTACACGTGTAAGTACTTAACAACATTTGGTTTCTCAGCCAACTAAGGATAATAGTTTCACTATTCATTTGATGGAGGGATGGACATTACAAATCATAACCTGAGGAGCCGGAAGACTTGATCATTGCTTGGCATAACTGCAAAGAATGTTCTTGCACAATCATCATGTGATTTTGTGGTGAGTGAAATAATGATTTAGAGAGTGTGTACATACTTTATTTGTATACAGTTAATTAAAACGAATACAATTGTTTAAAAGACATACAAACAATGTAAAATCTCAATTTGAGCCACAATGTATTCGCAAGGACACACGTCATGAATGTAAAAAAGACGGGCCTATTGTTATAAGAGATTACAGATGCGATGCTTAAACTAATGGCAGTAAAATGCCTGTGCAGAGAGGTTAACAATGATGAAAACACATGTTGCATTTGCAGGTTTACAAATGATAAAATCACATTCAATTCAAGGGAGACTCACAAATATATACATCGCAGTGAATTGGGCTGGGTCTGAAATATAGCAAATTGTTGGTGCCAGAGTCGAATTTATCTGAAATTAAGAAAAAAAGCTTGTGCAGTGTGTTATAGGGGGCAGATTTACAAGCCCCCCGCGCCACAAGTGCGTCACTTTTTGTGACGTACTGGTGGCGCATGGGGCTCCTCCATATTTACAAGGACAGGAAAAGCCACCCTGCGTGACTTTTCTCTCCTTGTAAGTACGGCCCCTTCACACACAGCACTTTGTGTTGAAGGGGCGTTCCATGGGTGTTGCTGTGGGTGTTACCACGCAACACCCATGGAACAAGACACATCTCCAGATTTACGAGAAATCGTAAATCTGGAGATGCGTCTGAATGCTCCGCCACCCTAGAGGTGGCTTAGCGAGGTGCAGCGAGGAGAAATGTTTTCATTTCTCCTCGTTTTTTCCTCTTTCAATGCGTGCTGCATTCTGCAGCATGCATTGGAAAAAGGAAAATGCCTGTAGTGATTGTTTTTGTGCAGGAAGGTGCCCCTGCACAAAAACAATCTCCCCACAATGCAGGCATCCTTGCACAATGGTGCAAGGGGGCCTGCGCCAGCGCATGGCTGCAGTTTGTGCGCCAGCACAGGGGGAAGCACAGAGGTGCGACATATTCTTGTAAATATGTCACATCCCTGTGCTTTGGAAGTGCCGCAGCACAGCGCAGCCGAAGGGCTTGCAGTGCCACTCTGCGTCACTTCCTTGTAGATCTGCCCCTAGGTACGTAAAATTCACTTATGGGAGCCATCCAGCTGTATTGCATAATAGTGAAGTCACTGACACATTTTAAAAAACAAAGGTTCTAAAGACTCACTGTGTGTCCAAACTCAGATTGAATGTGGAATCCTTGACAGGTGGCAACATTGCTAAATGACTGGACTATCATTGTAGTGTGGTAAGGTCCTTGTGCAAGTAGTTATGTATAAAAAAATACCTGTCGACCGTGTTATAGAACACTGAACTGTTGCACATGAGAAGCGCACATTATTTTCAAATAGATTAAGGAGTAGTGAAGTCTCAAATCAGTTCATTGTGCATTCACTGGAAGATTCATCACAGTGAACTTGATTGACATTTCGTTGTGAAAGTATAAGAACCCAAATGATCTAGTATTAAAAACTTGCTTTTGCGATTCTTAAAATGTACAGGTAATTTGCAAGAGGGAACTGCCTACCCTTATTGCCTGACACTGAGGTCACCCACACATTTTGAAAGGACACACTGAAATTCTCAGGTCTCGCTATTTTTCAAATATTAGAGCGAATGCAGAGAGCATTCACAGGGTGAAAACATTGCAATAGGCTGTGCTGACATTTCAGTGTAACAAAGTGCTTATCCAAAAAGTGCTGGTGCGATTGCTCATATCAGCAGAGTAATCATGTCAACAGTGCCGTCTTTTGACTGCCTTGGGGAAGACTCAACGATCATATGTTCCAAGTGCTGAGACCAGCTATAAAAAAGACACATTTTTTCAGCCAGATGCTTAAATGAATGTTATCAGGATTGAAGGAGGCGATGATGGCATGCCTGCATTTGGGACTCACAAATTATTCCATTCATGCTTTAGCCTGGTTTTCCCCTTGACCAGCAGTGCGGGACAGAGGCACACAACATGTTCGAGGGATTCCTCGCACTGCCACAGCTCCTAGTAGTTGTGTCTTCCTTGGATCCATGCCTGCTGGCAAAATGTTTCAGAAACAGCCACTCTCCCAGCCTAAGGGCCGTAAATCTTGTATTCAATTGATTTGAGTATGTACAGGCAAGGTAAAGAGCAGGAGATGCTGGTTGATAGGTGTTAATGAGTGCTTGCATTTAGCAAAGGCAGCCCTTTCAGAATGGTATGACTTGGGGATGGCAGCTGGTTAATCTCGCTCTGGGCAGAGCTCGAGATAACCTATGAAGAGTGGCTTGCAGAGTGCATTACGGTGGATTTCAACCACATATTTCACCAGCGGAATGTATTCTGACTCGGAGAACACTCTTTCCCGGACACAGTTGTTGCTACAATTTGCTTTCGATGTGCGGCGCGCTACCTGAGTGGACCGCGACCGCCATCTTGTGCTTATCGAGATATTGCCTCAGCGCGGCAGTTAACAAACTACAGGTACACTGCTTTGTCTATAATGCTGGCAATTTCTGTGAAGATGACAAAGGACAGCTAATTTTTTGACTATCCATGCCTTCATTCCTTGGGTATTCAACTCTGCTTTTTGGCGCGCTTCATTTATCGAACATGACCGCCATTTTGTGACCTCTGTAATATCTGCAGCTGAGGGACTGCTCTACTCACAATTGTTTTACCTGGTTTCTCTTTTGCTGCGCACTACTTGGCTGTAATATGATTCTTTGGTCAATGGAATTTCCTCTGTCTGCCATATGTCCTAATCCCTTTTGGTAATATCTATCTTCATGAAATGACTTTTTTTTTTTTTTGCAACATCCTGCAATAACCATTTCAATATTGCCTCTACGTTATAAAGATCTTTGATGTTATGCCTCAGTGTAACTATGCCGGCTATATTCCCCTTCTGAAATTATTTTACTCACATTCCAATTTTATGAAGGTGTGCTCTCCTTTTATAAAATTGCCTTGGAACTGCTCCAATTATTTGCTGCACCATTGTCTTCATATGCTTGTTCAACGGAGCTGCTGTACCTACTGAGTTTATGTTTCCTCATCTGCTTTTCTAAGTGGGACATATTTTTGTGAAGTACATAAGTTTGTCATGTAGAACTAGTCGCATCTGCCTAACTCGACTCATTGAATGAATAGGGCATTTTTCTTCACATGGCGTTTCCTTTCTGGGCAAATGGACTGAGTCAGGCTTTGTTTGTTCTGAATGCTTTCTTATTGATTGAATGATACCCTCTTGTGCAGGGTGAAAATAATCCTACTCTGGTCATTTTGAAGCAAGGCACAAAAGCTTGACGACTGCTGTAACATACATACTCTGATCTCTGCTCGGCCCATTCTAGTTGCCCTCTAACATTTTAATATATGCACCTACATGGAGCCATCTTCTTCTGTGGGTCAGAAAAACAGCTCAGCAAACATGTCTTCCTCTCATAAGGATTCTAACCTGGCCGCTCCTCCTAAACGCCATAAGAAAGAACCTAACTTGCCTACCAAATCACCACTACCCATTTCGATGAAAGACATTATGGAGGAGACAAGGTTACTCAAACCTTTTGTCATTGACACTAATGCCACAGTTCAGAGATTGGACAAGAAGTGATCTAACTTTGACTCAATAATCTCTACTGTGGAACAGCAGATCAGCGACACTCTGGATGTGATACCTCAAGTTGCAGCTTTGTCTAAAGAGATTGCTCTCCTCAAAACGCAAACAGAAGACTTAGAAAATCGCAACAGACGCAATAACCTTCGTATTTATGGTATTCCGGAGGGAGAGGAGGGGTCCCACATGCTGGCCTTCTTAAAAACATTTATTCCTAAGATTGTTGGTCTCAAAGATGGTACAACTCTTAATTTACAGCGTGCCCATTGTATTGGCCTTAAAACTGGAGGTTTATCTTCTTCATCGTCAGGAAGCCGGCCTAGAGGAATAATTGTACTGTTTTTGGAATACACTGAACTATTAATGGTCCTCACATCGGTAAAGTCTAGAAAGCAGATGTTGTGGTCAAAAAAAATTCTTCTCTCAAGATGTGGCCCGTATCACTGCAGCTCATCGCAAGGAATTCCTCTCATTTCGCCCTGCTCTTCGATCCATGAACGCCAGATATGGTCTAGTTCATCCTTACTTCTTCAAGGTTACCTACGAAGAAAGGTCTTACTCCTTTGATCGTCCTGAAGATTTGAGACAATTTATCTCGCCATAAAGGGGACGGGATGGAGTTTGGAGGATCCTGAGTTGTCTTGTCGAGCCTGTCTCGTGATTTGTTTCTGAGTTCAATGTTTTTATTCTATTGTTCTGATGATACTTATCTTTCATGATGTTGTCGTTTGTGTTCTACTGTTGTTGTTTTCCTCTGGATTACTAGGGTTTGCCAAATTATTCCGTGGCCATTTCGTATTGTGATTTTTCTCTGTTTTCTTCTGTGGATGTTTTTCATCTCGTACCGACCCATTTCCCAGATGTCTCCCTCCTTCCTGCCCTCTCATCTCACCCCCAAGGTTCACTGTTATTCCTCATGTTTGGTAAGTGTGTAGTCCCGTATTGTTATTTTGGCCGCTGTTGCTCGCTTGTTCCATTTACATTTCTGTAGTTGGTCTCCCTCGATTTGTTAATTATATATTCGATTTTTTCTTTTTTATGTATTTCTTTATCTAGTGGATTCATCTGATCTCGGTTTCCGAGGTGGTTTTGCCATCTGTCCTCCCTTGCAGCTCCCTACCCCCGATGTCATTTTCTTTACTCTGGATATCTATTTTGTTCTTCTTGACTGAAGTCTCTCGGCTTCTGGTCAACTGTTCTTCTTCTATCTTCTACTCCCCATACCTTTTCATTCTCTCCTCCCACTTCTTTCTGGTTTTCTCTCTCTCCAATCTCTCTTTCATTCTCTTCTTCCTATCCTCTGGATTTACTTGTTTTTCTTCGCATGTGTTTTCTTTATCTGATCATTTGAGAGTATCTTCACTGTATCTCACTCCATTTTCCCTCTTTAAACTTATCATTTTTTACCTTTTTCCTTTTATATGCATTAATTATACTGTTTTTGGTTACCTTTACTGTGAATTTATACTTCTGCTGAATATTATTATCTTTTTGTCAGTTTTATTGATTTTCTCTGCCATGCAATGAATGAAACTGTTCGGATTATCTCATGGAATGTGAAGGGATTGCGTAACCCAATTAAAAAACAACGGGTCCTTACACATCTCTCTAAGCTCTAATGTAAAATAGAAATGTTACAAGATACGCATCTTAATTAGAATGATGTTAATTCCCTGAAAAAAACATGGGTTGGTCATGTTTATAGTTCCCCATCTAAAGACAGAAAAAATGGAGTAGTCATATTATTTCATAAAACCTTATCCCTTATGGTAAATAAAGAAGAAAAGGATAACGATGGTCGTTGGCTTCTTCTTCACCCTTGCATTAACGGTCTCATGTCTCTTTGCTTAACATTTATGGCCCCACAGGCATTGATTCCCACTTTTGGCACTCCATGTCTCATACTCTTCAAGCATGTTCTGACATTAATCTCAAAGTTGGGTGGAGATTGTAATCAGGTTATGGATCCTTTTACAGACAGGAAATCCTCCTCTAGGTATATTCCAAATAAAATGCAAAAAACATTTGCTAGGACCATCAATACAAGGGGCCTAGTTGAGGCATGGCGAATATTTAACCCTGATAGTTTAGAATATACGTTTTGTTCCCCCACTCATAACTCTACCTCTAGAATTGATTATATTTTCTTAAGTCCGCACCTCCTTCCCAATCTACTGCACGCAGAGATTGGTCCCATTCTTATTTCCGATCACGCTCCTGTTTTGATTAATTTAGATCTTCCTTCCCCATCTTCTAAATCTCGCCGCTGGCGTTTTAATAATTATCTACTTAAAGATCCCTCCTTCCTTGGACAATTCAAAGATTTTGTTTCAAAAATTTTTCTCCTCAATGCTAGTCCAGACATGTCTTTCCACATGGTTTAGGATTCCTTCAAAGCTACAGCTAGGGGCCTCATTATAGATTATGTAGCTCGCAAACGAAAACAATATCGCAAAGATTCTGCTACTTCGCTATCTTCCATTAACGAACTGGAACATGCCTATTTTTCTTCTAAATCTGTAGACAACCTCAAGATTCTAATTCAAGCAAAGCTCGGCTTCAATAAGAAATCTACAAAAGAAGCCTCCGGGACGCAGTTAAAAATTAACTTTAAATTTTATGGGGGTCGCAATCGTGCTGGTAACCTGTTGGCGAAGATTAAATCTCAAAGATCTAGAATAGTCCAGATTATTGATGATCACGACATTCCCCATCTTAAAGACGAAGAAATCTTAAACTGCTTCACAGACCTTTATAAGATCCTTTATACTTCTGAGTCTTCTCTTTCAGATGTAGACATGGACTCTTTTTTTAACTCGTTACCTCCCCGCTCTTCCCCTCTCCCTGATTGTTCCATTTTGGAAAAAGACATCTCTCTTTCAGAGATTAAATCTGCTTTGTCCTTGTTACCTAAAGATAAGGCCCCTAGCCCTGATGGTTTTACTGCCGAGTTCTATTCATGCTTTTCTTCTGTTCTTTTGCCCCATCTCTTATCTCTTTTTCAACATTTTATCCTTAATGGTGAGGTTCGAGGCTCTTTTCTTGAAGCTATGATTTGCCTTATTTCCCAAAAAGATAAAGACCCTTCCTGATGTGCCAACTACCGTCCCATATCTTTGATCAATCTTGACTGCAAGCTATTTGCCAAGGTTTTAGCCCTTCGTACCAACCAGGTCCTCCCCGATCTAATTGGTTCTGAGCAAGCTGGATTTGTAAAGGGAAGTAATGTCACTGAAAATTCCAGAACTTTCCTCAATATTATTAATCTTGCTTCTAAGAGCTCGTCCCCTATGACTGCCATAACATTAGACGCCGAAAAAGGTTTTGATCGCTTTCACTGGCTTTTCATGAAGCGTTCACTTAAATTGCATGGGTTTGGACCTTTTATTTAGTCTCTTATAAACTTATTATATTCCTCCCCGTCCACTTCAGTTTTTGTTAATGGTTCTCAATCTTCTTACTTTCCTTTACAAAGGGGTACTCGTCAAGGCTGTCCTCTATCCCCGTTACTTTTTAACTTTCTCTCGAGCTCTTTCTCCATTTTCTACGGCGCTCCTCTACTTTCTGTGGCTTTACGCACAAATCGGTCGAAATTAAGTTTATTGCTTATGCAGATGATATTATGTTATACGCTTCCGATCCCTCCACTTCTATACCTGCTTTCTTCTTATGCTTGTCAGGATATAAACTAAATTTTTCCAAATCTGAAGTCCTTCCTCTAAATAAATATTGTTTAAGGAGTATGTTTGAAGGTATCGATTTTAAATGGAATACTGCTAATATTGCCTGCTTAGGGATTACATACTCTTCATCCCTTCCGAAGACGATTCAGTCTAATTTAGAAGAAGTTCTATCAAAAGTACATAATATGGCAGATAGATGGTCTCCCCTTTTTTTATCTTGGTGGGGTATATTGGACTCCATTAAAATGATGATGCTTCCCGTAATTAACTTTTACTTATCCATGTTACCAGTTAAAATACCACTGAAGTTTTTTAAAACTCTTAACGGAATTCTGAGTAAGTTTCTTTAGAACGGTAGGAAGGCTCGCATTTCTCTGGCGCTTCTCTCCACTCCTAAAGATCTGGGTGGCGTCCACTTTCCCAACTTTCGACAATATCATTCCTCTTTTCTAATCCGTCAAATGTTTCCATACTTATCTACTCTGGGAGAAACTTCCTCCTCTGTATGGCACAGTTTGGAGGAATCATTGATCTCTCCTTTCCCTTTTTCCCTCTTAGCCAGTTTTACTCATCCTCCTCGTTCTTTTAATTACCCTACGATCTCCAAATTCATTTAAACTTTTCACCCTATTAAATCTAAATCTCACAATCCTTTACAGATATTTCTAGACTCTCCTCTTTGGCATAATAAAAGTATGAAAGTTTCTAACTGCACTATTTTTTGGAAATCATGGGCTACCAAAGGGATCTTCCAAGTTAAGCAATTAATACAGGATTCTTGTTGCCTTTCCCTACAAGAAGTTCAGTCTACAATTTGACCTACCTATTTCCTCACTACTGAGATATGAATCTTTAAGATTGCTTTTGACGGATCAACTCTCCCTACTCTCTAGTTCTCCTCTTTCTTCTCAAGATCCTTTAATAGAACCTTTATCCACTGCCCATTTTATTAAAGCCTCTCATGTCTACAAATACCTGCATTTTTCCTCTCTTAGTCACCCTAAAAGTAAAGGTGAGCTCTTGTGGGAATCTGATTTACAACATACTATTTCTGTTCAAACATGGAATTCCATTTGGACACGCATACACCATACCTCATGTAATTCGAGCACCACACAGACCCTTTATTATTTTTATCATAGACTATTTTTAACTCCATTATCACTGTCCAAGTATAGTTCGGACTCATCCCGAACTGCTGGGTATGCCCTACTATTCCTGGCTCATTCATGCATTCCTTTTTTCTTTGTCCCAACATTGCCCGTTTTTGGACTAAATTATGTGAAGCCATATCCTCTATTTGCACTATCAAATTTCCCTTTGACATATATTCAATTTTTTGGGGAAGTAACTCTACAGATTGGTTTGGTTCTCGTAAGGTGGGCATATTTGTGGACTTGTTGATTGCTATTGCCTTTCAGGTAATCACCTCTAACTGGAAGGATGCCTCTAAGGTATCTTTTTCCGCTTGGTAGAACCTACTTTGTTATCATCACAGACTAGACAGAGCTTCTTCCAAAACTTATCAACAACGTATTCGTAAAGAAGTCTTCTGGTCTCTGTTTACCAATTATCTATCTGCTTCTGCACTACGAAATCAAGATAGCTTCTTCATTTTTCAGCCACCATGAGTACCTTTTTTCTTTTCTTATTTATGTCACATGTACAGTTATCATTCTGTTTCTTTTTGAGATGCAATATAATGATTATATTATTAATGTTTCAATATATCAGATGAAGATACTGCTATGTCTTTACTTCCTTTTCTCTTCTCTCCCCCCTTTTTTCTGTTCTTTCTTTCTTCATTCCTCTTTTTCCCTTTCTTTTGCTCCTCCCGTCTTCTGACAAAAATTAAAAATGTAAAATGCTATTTTGTTTTTAGGTACAATTTCTTATTACTGCCTTTCTTCTTTGGAGTATCTTTATATTTTGAACATATTTCTGTGTTAAATATTCCATTGAATTACTTATTCAGTTTGCTAATCATTTGATATTCTTTTTTATAAGTTTTTGTTGTATATTGTACCTATGTTTCTAATTATTTCAATAAAGCTCTTTAAATTAAAAAAAGAATGGTATGTCCAGGTGCGGACACGTTTGTGGATGCCCAGCTTAAACACATGTTGGCTCGGTGTACTGTCCCAGAGGTCTTTCACATCTAGAAGCTGCTGGCAGTCCTCAAGGAACTGGTGATGCACTCGACTTGGGCCTTTAGTTTTTTTATTTTGGCCCATAGCAGTAGTTCTAAATGGTCGCCCCTGGGAGTGCGCAGTTTATGGCACAAGTTAAGGGAGGCACCATCACTTACAGCTCACTGGTTAAGTAGGCCCAGTTCCAATCTGATCTGGGTGGCGGACGAGGACATTGGCGAGTAAGGAACACTTAAATATTCTTGTGGTGAGTTTGTTGAGTGCACTGCTATTTTTTCCCAATAGTATTTCACTGCCATAAGACAATGTGGGTGAGATTTTGGATCTCATAACTTACAACAATGGGGATAAGGTTGGCCCCTAAAGGGTCTTTAAGAGTTTTGATATTGCCATCTGTATTGTCAGAGCCTTTGCTTCAACTCCCTTTTGATGCAATGCGAATGAGCATCTTGCATCTGTTAGTACCTCTAGGTACTTATATGATTGTTCCACTGTGACCCTTTTGTTGTTATGAAACCAACCTCCTCCACAGTATTTTTTACTTCCTACTGTTTTTACCTCGTTTATCTTCAGGTTTACCTCCAGAATGTCAGCAGTTGTGTAGGTTTGTAATTGGTTTAGCAGACGTTGTAACCCTATGCATGTATAGCTGAACAAAGAAAGATCTTCAGCGTATAGTATGTTGCTGATAATTTCACAACCTAACTTTGGCAGAGTGGCAGTTGAAAGTCAGTGATAAGAAGATTTGAAAAGCAGGGTGGCCAACATGCACATTGTGGGTATTTTCCTTGCTACGCAAGCTCCATCACCTACTTTGAAGCAAATGCAGGTGTTGGAGTGCTCCTTGATAATTGATTCCAAGAGATTCAGGGAGATTCCCCAGTTCTTTAATTTGGACCAGAGTGCCCCCCTTGATACACAACAAAATGCTCCTTTGAAATCAATGAAATAGCAGGGCAACAGAGAGTTTGAGGAGATTGCTTTGTGCAGCAGAATCGTGATTGCTAGCAGGTTGGACAGCATGCCTGATTTTGGGGTGAACCCATTTTGGTTTTTTTGGAATGAGGTTCTTCGACTCCACCCATAGCCGTAGGTCGTCCAGGAGCAAGCTTCCTTTGAATATAGCTTCATTGTCAAGAAGCTTATTAATCTATACTTACCTGGACCAGATCTAGAGCGCCCTTTGTGAATTTCGAAGAATTATGGTCCCACACCAGGAGTAAGGATTGTTGAGCTCCTCAGGCAGGGATCAAAAAGTGGTGAAAGCCTTTCTGCCCACAATGAGATATCTTGCTGAAAAAGAGCTTGGGAAAGGACATTAGGGCTCAGATGCCCCATCTTTTCGGGCCTTCAATGTTATGTGGTCCAGCCACTTTGCCAGAAGGGCCATGTCCATGACATGGGGAGACGGCCAGTATTAATCTTGAAAGGTGGCAGGGCTGGTAGGTGTTTCTGGGTTTTGAAATCCGCCATATGACTCCTGGTCTACATCCCTGCTTGCCAAGAAGTGCCTAGATAGAAGGATGGTCATTCTGGTTCTCTGACGTTCACACAGCCGATCCTGCTGTATCCGTTCAGCTGCCTAATAACCATGGCCCAAAAGTTCCTAGAGTTAGTTTTCTTATTCTCGTATAAGGGGGTTGTCCAACAATGATTTAGATGTCTTAATTTCTTCACATAAATGGCCTGCTGGTAATTTTTCTGCACTAGCTTGAATACTCCAATTAACTCCTTAGAGCTGGGGTTCTTTCAGACTCTCCTAATTGCCGTGTTACGGGCTTTCTTTAGATGCGGAATCATTGTCAATGCAATGGCTGATTTGGAGGGGCAGTGCCGGTTGGCTGGACCTGGAAATTTTGCAAAGAGCTGAGTAGTGAGGCATATTAATCCACTGATCGGTGATTCTATGCTTGGATACTTTTCTGCAGCTGATTTAGCACATTCAACCTTAATGTCGCCACTGATGGCGTCAGCTATATGAGGTGTTTTAGGTTCTTGGTGTGTTTTCCTTTGCAGGTTTGGTGTGCGGGCTGTCATGAGACAGATATAAATTTATTGGGATCATTTGAGGGCGATGGTCACTTTCAGTACACAGAACAATACTGACACTTTGTACTGAAAATAACACTTCTATGTTGCCTATAGTGTAGTCTATGTAAGAGCAGAGTTTTACATCAGTTCTTGACCAGTTTTGCGGTATATCTTGAGGCAGGCTACAGTTTATTACTTTGAAGCTCACACTGTTAAGTTGCAGAATTAGGGACTCTCCTAGTGGGCAACCTTGGCAGCCTTTCAGTGAATTTGTTCAATGATGTTCATAGGGGTCCCCAAGGAGATCGCATCTAGATCCTCCTGGTGATCTTGAAAGAGGTTGGCATTGAAGTCCCCAGTTATCATACAATCAGCTTGGGGATGATCCCTAAATAAATTGCACAGGACCAGGATGAAATAGTTTAATTTTGACCTCTTCTCCTTTACATTTGAGCTGACATAAATTTTGAACAACAAGAGAGAACTCGGTGATCTCCAGTTGATTTAATTGATTTCTTGCAGGCAGCTCTTTTGAATTATCGATTCGATGTTCCCTTGCAATTTTACTGAGATGTATATCAACAGGCCACCCTTTGTTCTCTCAAACCTGTAGTCTCTCTGGGCTGGCTTCCAATGCTCAATGAATCCCATGATCAGATTATTCTGCACGGCCCATGTTTAGTGCATGACTATTATATCATGAACCTTTAAGAAATCTATTAGGTCAGAAGACTGTAATTTCTGCAGGAAGCCATTAATGTTCCATGAATAGAAAGCACGAGTGGCATGGAGCACATGCTTTTCAGCTGATCGATTGAATTGGAGCTTCCATGGGACAGGAACGAGGCCAGTTCCAGCTATTTCCTGGGAGGTCAAATGTTGTTGCTTTACATTTGCTACTTGTTGTAATTGTGCACTCTAGGGAGTTTTTTAGAATACAATAGGGATCTTTCCTGAAGGTCTCAGAGGGTGCCAGGTGTTTTGCCAGTACTGTTGGCTAGTAAATTGCTTTAAAGTGACTGATCTTGATGCCCCATAGATGGAGTGCCTCAGATCTGCCTCAGATCTGAAGAGAATTAGCTGTGTGGAGACTGATGAGATGAAGATTAGTAAAGTTAGTTATCATAGATGAACTTGTCGTCGGCCGAGGGACTTCCGGTTCCAGGCTAGAACTGGTGGTCACAATGTGTGTGTCCGTAATTAGAGTTTTACAAGCTGTGTGAGTTTGCAGATGACTTGCTTGAGCTGTATGATGACATTGTCTTGGGCCGTCCATCAGCTCCTTGATTTCCAACAAGATTGTGTCGAGTAAGGTCAGAAGTGTCGCCAGACTGTCTATAATGAAGGAGCAACAACAAACTGACTGTGTAAAGTTTGCAGTGATTGTTCTCTGAAAATCTTTTTTTTAAGTTGTCAAGCTTGTTGTCAATCCCTGCCATGAAGCCAGCCAGAGAAGATCAACTTGGAGGTCCAATTTGTTTGAGTGGTAGTTTAGTGCAGATATAGTGGATTGAAGTCCATGTTCATTTCTGGAGCTATTTTGCAATGCGAAAGTGAACTACGAATTGGGTCTATGAGAAGTAGTGACAATTCCAGGAGGTATCCGTCATTTAACTCCATGCAACAGGATTTTAGGTCGGTATCTCCTGAATGCTCCGGGATGGTTGGTTTTGCAGGTGAAAGTGGAATTATATTCCCAGATGGTGCCAGAGGCCCTTAGGCCACAAGGGGACTAAAGGGGCAGTCCACACACATCTCTGGGGTTGAATCAGGTCAGGAACTGGTGGCCAGCTGTAAGCAGACTCTGGGCTTGGGATCTTACTCCTCATAGTTAGGGTAAGATGTAAACGTTTCATGTGGTGACTCATGAAGATGGACTACTCTGGGAGATTCTGTGAGCTGGGTGCTTGATCCAGCAACTTGTGAGAGGCTGCAAGGTAGTGCTACCTCCCGAGGAGATGGTTGGTGTGCAGTTCACTGATTGTGGGCAATTAGCATCGAATTGGCGTCAGGGGTTTTGGGTGATACCATCTCTGCTTTTGCCTTCTAGGCCACTGAACTAGAGATTACATTGCTGTCCTGGGTGTGCCCCGCTGGCGGAGCGGGGTGCACTAACGCCTGAAATTGTACTACCCCGGGTTGAGGGCTACCCCTGCTTCTTGTTGAGACACTTAAGCTGAGTACAGTGGGGGGCTTTTTGAAGAAATCCAATAAGGTTGTGACATGAGGGCCAGCGGCCCCAACTGATCTTCTTGTATCCGATGAGGTTGCAAGGGGAAGATCAAGAACAGTCAATAATTTGAGGTGCTGGTAGACCCAGTGTAAGCACTGCAAACAGGGGCCTGAAAGGATTTCAGTGGTGAGGTGTGCTGGTGGTTGGACACCGGGGCCAAAGATGTAGGCTCCCCATTCACTTGGGGAGCCTGCACTGTTTGCCTTGTTCTTCCTGTACCTTGAGGCTACTGCTGGCACCTTTCACATCTTACCTGAACTCATGGAATCCCCCCTGAGCACCGACACCCAGAGGGCACCTCAGAGGAGAGCCTCTACTAGCACTGATTCACCTACCCTTGTTGTTGCTCCTGCTGTCCTTCGGCTGAGTGCAGGGGAGGGGAACGAGTAGCAGTGTTCAAGAGGCCCTAGGGTTATTAGGTTCTCTTACCCAATAGAGGTAGGTAAGAAGAAAAGCAAATGAGTAGATTTTGCAGTATTTAGCAATACTGTAAAAGAATATTAAGAACTTTAAAAGGAAAGATGCCATCGTTTAAAGTCGCTCAGCTGCTCACTTTCTTGCCTTAGTATGGGTAAGCCAGAGATGTATAGCTGGAGAAGACAGGACTCTACTTCAGCTAAATCCTTGTGAAATCAGCTGGCAGAATTGCAATCATGTGCTTCCGGCACTGTTGTTAAAATGAATAGTGTGGCTTTTCACAGGGCACTGCAGGACTATCAAGAGGCAGTGATTAGGCTGAAAAAAAGACAGAGGACCAGGGTGCACAGGTGAGGGAATACCAACTGATAAAACTCAGGGGCGGGCGCACACTGGCCGAACCCAATCCTGAACGGCCCGCTTCCGTGGACCAGGGGCTCTGACCAGCTCTAGAAGGACCTAGACCCTCTACACCCGCGATGCTGCTGCCTCCTTACCGAACTTGAAGGCGTTATAGCCCTATTCTTTTTGTACCTGTTGTCCAAGGACTGCCGATAACAGCCGTCTCATCTTAATTAGTGCATGCTAGCAGCCTGCCAGCGTGTGCAAAAAGTCTCTCGGGCCCAGGGTCACACCATGCTCTGTGTCAGGCTCGATGTAAGGTGATGTAGGGACGTGTATGGTTACTCTCGGAGATGAGCAGGAAGAGAGCAGGGACTGACAGAGATGAGCAGGAGTTGTTACCGAGGGCTGGTTTCATTGCTCTCCACACCTGCCACCAGCTCGACCATACGGATTCACTCTGCTTGGCTCCCGCACCCACAGCAGCAGCTGCACAATTGCCTGCATGCTCCCCTGATGAGTGCTCCTCCTCTTGTGCAATCACATACCGTAAGCCGCAGTCAGAAGGGCCAGAGCAATGGTATTCTGAGAAGCCACTATGAATAAGAGAATGTCCCTATAGCATGCAAACTGAAAACCAAAGTGAAGTAGGTGACTCAATTTTTCCATCTCTAAAAGATGAAGTCAGGTGGAAGAATGGTTCAGTGAGTTAACACTTACCACTGATAAGTGCTTTGATATTAAGGTCATGAGTTCAAACCAAGACCCAGCAAACTCACTCTATCATCCCTATGATGTCGCTTGGTAAGAGAAGTGTTTGTTACGTACAGTGCTAAGAAACAGGAAAAGTGTAGAATAAGCGCTAAAGTATTATAAGTTTAGACAGGTGAAGTATTTTGCTCGAGTGCACACAATTTGATGAATGAATGAAGCCAGGATTAGATACAAGTTACCCTGGTTCTGAAATTAACAATTAAGGCCACCTATTAAGCTACAGTTTCATCACTACTCACTTCCAAATCTGAATACACATTTGTAGGAAAGAGCCCTCTTTTTGCATGGTTGCCCCAACTTTTTGTCTAATGTTGATGTACTTTGACTGAGTGTGCCCTGGATTCCTGCCAACCAGGCACACAGGACCTATGTTCTTTCCCCAAAACGTTACTGTTGCAAAACCCAATTGGCAACTCTCTGGCCACATGTAAGCCCCTTGTAAAAGGTACACTAGGTACCAAGGGCACTGTGACCATGGAAGGCCTCCAAGGGCTGCAGCACTTATTGTGCCACCCTTAGAAGACCAGTACCTTTACGCACACACACACACTGACTTTGCAGGCTGCGTGTTTTGGTGGAGAACAAAGTGAAGAGTCAACAAGGCACCCATCCCTGTGTACCATCCCTACAACCCACTGTCCTGGCATAGGTAAACCACCCCTCTAGATGGGCGCACTATACCAGCGGTTAGGGTACAGGTGCATGAGCCCTGTACCCTATGGTGTCTAAGTCAATTCTTAGACATTGTAAGTGCAGTAATGCCATCAAGAGTATATGGTATGGGAGTTTGTTGTGACTTTACTGAAAATTGAGGAGTTTGGTATCAAACTTCTCAGCGCATTAAACCCACACTGATGCTAGTGTGGGATTTAATGAAAAATGCACTCAGAGGGCATCTTAGAGATGCCCCCTGAAAAACGAACTAACTCTAGTGTACTGGCTGAGTGGCCGCTCGCCAGCTGCCATCACCAGACATTTTTCTGGACTACTGGGTCGAGAGCCTGCTGCTATTGGGGTCCTGAAACAAAGCACATCCTGGGATTAGGTGCCAAGCTTACTCTCCCATGATGGGCAGGGTCCAACAAGAGGAAGCTTCAAAGGCCTGCCGCCTTTGCGAGCTACCCCAGCAATTTGCTGCTCCTAGCGACTGGCCCCCGCCGGTTTTGACCCCCACTTTGGGTGGGAGAATTGGCAGGGAAACCAAGTTAGGAAGAGAGGTGTGCCTACCTTTACCAACCCCGCCCCTCAGGTGGGGGAAGCGAGGTGAAACACAACTCTCAGTTCCCGCCATCTTGGCTTATGCCCCCCTCCCACTGGAGGATGGCATAATAGGGGGTGTACACACCCCATGGAAGGGACCTATTCGTCCCGACCTGTACCTACCCGTAACGCCCCTAAATTCAGTATTTAAGGACAACCCTGAACCTTGCCGCCTCAGACAAGAGCCGAAAAGAAGAAGCAAGAAGAAGGACTGAACAGCCATGCGGAGAGGAAAGGAGGACACCAACTGACTTGGCCCCAGTCCTACCGGCCTGTCCCAACCTCGGACACCTCCAACAGAAACTTATGGTATCCTGCAGCCAGCAGTCCTTGAAAACCCAGAGAACCTACCCTGCCATTACGACTAAAAAGGACTTTGTCTCCAGTGAGCACCGGACTTGCTCAAAAGTAACCGACACTGACTGGGACTGACTCCGTGAGTCTCCATCACTCCTCTTCCTGCGCCCCAAGCCTGATTGAACCAACACCCCAAAGAGTTCCTCCCAGCAATCCTAGCCTGAATCCCAGTGACCCCTGAACCTCAACAAGCTCCCAATCCAAACCTGCATTCAACAACTAGGCGGTCCCCTCAACCGCGGCCGAAGGCGACACCCTGACTAGTTCCATAACCGAAGCGGTCCAGAAAGAACAACCGTGACCATCCAACCGACTCCGTCGCTGAACGTTTGCGGTCACAGGACGACGACTCCCAAAGACCCCACTTGCCTCAACGGCAGCTGACCAGCTCCGCGGGAACCGTCGCCAAATCTGCAGCATCAGCCAAGACCGCATCATACACCCGGCCACTCCTGTGCTGCAGGTAGTGTTGGCCATTGGTCCCCACAGTGCTGTCCTCGACCCTGGGAGCATTTGTTCCCCAATCTGGTGGATTTTCCCCAATTTACTACCAAAATTTGGCACTATTTTCTTCGTTGAAAATGCATCCTCTCGTCCAAAATGGACGCAATGGTGCGTTTTGTGCTAAGAAACAGTGCTAAGTGAAGCAGATCACAAATATCGAGTATGAGTGGCGACTCACACTTGCTAAACGTGCTCTCTCGTCAGGATTCAGGATTTTTTCCAACAATTTACTCTTAACTATGGATGGAGGAGTAAATGTATAATTAACTGCAATTCTGCGACAAAGAGTACTGCAAAAATGCTCCAAATGCTCCAGTGTAATTTAAATTCTGGTCACTCCTACATTGGACCTGATTCACAAAGGTAAATTTACACTTTTGTGCAAGTTTACAACTCTTTGCTATTCACAAAGGGATTTACAAATAGTATCTTTACGAGTGTAGAGTCTCTGCATCTAAAAAACCTATGTTTTTATATGCAGAGATACTACTTGTAAATCCCTTTGTGAATAGCAAACAGTCGTAAACTTACACAAAAGTGTAAGTTTACCTTTGTGACTGAGGCCCTTTATTTTTAGCTTAATAGCGGTTTCAATCTTGTGCCACTATTTCCCACATTTGTTTCAATCTTTTCATATCTTGAGTGACATAAATAAAACTAAAACTAAATATTGCAAATCACTCCTCGATTGAGCAAATTGAACAAATTGAGATATACTTGAAGGAAACTTTTTAATGAACGCAATCCTCATGAAAAAGGCAAAACAATGCCCATCATTCAGTTCTGGCTAATTTCCTTTCACATTAATTGATTTTAGTGACTCAAACAATTATAAAGGGCTGAGGCTACCTGTTGGGCCTTATTACAACCTATTTCCCCCAAATCAACATATGTGCATGCAGGTTAATTGTGCAGTTGACCTAAACATGGACAATAATATGCATTACTAAAAGTAGTGCTGTACTAAGTGACACACACACACCACACAGCATACAGATTAAAATATCAGGAACTGCCCATTTATTAGTGTGTGTGCCCAAAAATCAACAAAACATGTTTTCTGCTAGAAGGCAGGCCATTTAGAAGTCAGACATTCAGAAAGTGAGAATGAGTTAAGATATTCAGTACATGGGAAGCAAGCAAAAGTGGCGTATTCTGAAAATACATTTTAAGATGTTATAATGTAACCCAGTGCTTTTCTACGGAAGAGCCAGCCTTGCCAGAGTGAAAAGCAACTTCAGAGATTTTTCACTGCCAGGACATGTAAAACTTAAGTACACATGTTCTAATTTTTAGATACCATGCATACTGCCCTATAGGCAAATATGGCCTACCTTAGGCTTGACTTATGAGAATTAAAAAGAAAGGTTTAGGCCTATCAAATGGTTTACTTCACCAGGCCGAATTTTCAGTTTTAAAACTGCACACTCAGGCTGCAGGGGCAGGCCTTAAGAGAGGCTTTGCATTTTCACTTTAGTGATAGCACAATTGTCCACTAGTGGCATTTAACTTACAGGCCCTGGGTACACTAGGAACTTATAGAGCCCTATATGTAAGCTACTTATATCAATCAGAGATTAGCCAAATCTGCTTTTAAGGTTCAGAGGACAGACAATGGGCACTGGACCGCAGACCCCGTGTTCAAAACGTCCATACACCAGCATTATCATTCCAAAAATTGATGAGGGGGCTGAACATGCAAAACAGTGACTTTCCTTACATTGGTCAGGTTGGATTTGTGCGAAATATTTTACAAAGGGTACTTTTAAATAGTCACCTTCAAACTTCAATCTGCCTGAAGCCTCTTAAAGCCTACTTGCCTGAGCTTCCAACTATCACCTAGAAGCTGAATAGCTCCTTAATGAGGTCTGAATTGGCTACCATAGCTGAGACAATGACCTTGGGAGTGAGGAGAGGTTGCCTTGCCCTTTACAGGATGGACTGGAGGCTGTGTCCAGTACATTGTATATCCACGACTTCTTGCGATATCGGCATTACACAATTTGTCTTGATCTCCACGAGGATCAGACACAGACCTGGGTACAGCCAAGAGCTAAACTTATGAAAATTGGAAAGAGGTCATCACCTCGGTAGAGGGTATATACTGAAAAAGCAAATAGGACAAACATTGATAAATGGATGAATTTAAGTAAAAGATTTTGTGATAAGCAAGGATAGTGGTGAAATCCACACAAGAAACAGGCAGTGTGACAATTTTATTATTGGACATATGCTTTCAACACTGTTTTTATTACATGATCCTCCTGAGGAAGGCTCATTAGCCGAAACGTGTGTGGAGAATAGGAGACCAGTGGAGTACCTATCACACACTAAGAATATTGAAAAGAGAGGAGTACACTTTAAGAAAGGTACAGCATCCTATGTACTCTGATTAAAGGAGATTCCTGTGTAATGGAAGAACACAGACTTGCTTAGCATATGTAATTAGACTTCCAGTTTTTAAAATGACATATGTATCAATGATATTGGAAAATGCAGATGGCTCACAGCTTTGATACTTTGGAAGAGTATGGGTTATGAGTGGATTGAATGAATGAATGGTAGAGCAATTTGGTAAATGTTGTATATGTATATAGATATTTAATGTTGTGGAGTCCAATAATAAAATGTATACATTTTTGATTAAAACTGTTTTTGTGTGAATTGAGCCTTATTATGATATATATTGTATTTAGTATTATAAGGGAGAATTTACGATATTATTAATATCTTCAAATGATGCCTGCCCTGCCACTAGCAGATGTACCTCACACAGGACCTGTCTCCCTTTTGTACTCCTAACAAGCGAGGCTCTTATCACAGTGAAAGAGGAGCTTTCCCCAGAACTGTTTTTTTAGTGACCACAGAGAATGGGTTGCTAATTTTCCTGGTCGCACTTCCAGGGTGGGCGCAGGAGCTCTGAACCAGGCAAGAAAGGTTTGCCATGCAGGATTTAGGGAAAATAGGCACTCTGGGATTGTTTGCAGTAGGGGACACAGAAACTGCTGCAAAAGTCTTTAGGGGTTTCCGCTGGTGGTTAGGGAGGAAACGGGAGTCATTCTTGCCCACAGGCAAATGCCAGGCATAAATGTGGCACCCCTGGATACCGTCAGTAGAACACTATTGGACCTGTGGAAGACAGAAGAAGGATTGCACCTCCTGTTGAGACCAGTGAGAAAGACTGTAAGGACTGGACCTGCTCCCTCTTGTTCCCAGTACAAAGAAGCAGACTCCAGCATCAGTTGGCAGACCTCCTGTTAAGCTATAGGGACACCAAGGCTGCAAAAGCCCACATTCCTGAAGGAGCCCAGTTCACTAGTTTTAACTGAACCTGTCCTGGTCCATGCTGGTGGCATCTGTTAGAGTGAGTCTTAACCCCATTTGCTGTTTGTGAGGTCCTGGAACCCTTGGCTAGTGTCAGAGTGCACTCCTCCTGCTTAAACCTAAAAGCTGGAACCTGAAAACATTTTCAAGACAATTTGTCTGTAGAATCATCATGGGACCAGGATTGTCCTGCCAACCAATCCATGCAAGGAGCATTGCTGATGAATCTGACTTTTCCACAGCTCCCACTACTGTCTTCTCAGCAGATAGGCATATAGGGATGACGGACTCTTTTCAATGACACCCTGCAACATTGCCCGCTGAGGAAATCTGACTACCAGAGAAGAGTTGTTAGAAATGGGGGTTTAATTCATCATCATTCTTTAGCTCACTCCACCACCCCAGTTCAGACATGGCCATATACAAATCAGTCTGACCCGGCGCCTCATGTGAACAGTCCAGCCCGAACTGCCAAGCCATGTCTTCCCTGGACCGGAAACAAGCATCCTGGGACCGTTTCAGGTTCATATTCAAGCTAGCCTGGCTGATGACGGCTGATTAGCCAGAAACCGGTCCCAGGATGCTTGTTTCCGGTCCAGGGAAGACATGGCTTGGCATTTCGGGCTGGACTGTTTCAATGAGGCACTGGGTCAGACTGATTTGCATATGGCCATGTCTGAACTGGGGTGGCAGAGTGAGCTAAAGAATGATGATGGATTAAACCCAGATCAGTTGACTGGGGGTGAGTGCTTGCAATGTTCAACACTCCGTCCATCATCCCCTTTGGTTTTGGTTTGTTCGCCCTAAGTTGGCAGGGTATGCCCAGACGTGGGTCTCTTGCTCACTTTGCCACTGGATTCAAGCTAGCCTGGCTGATGACGTTTGATTAGCCAGAAACTGGTCCCAGGTAGGCCTGGGCGAAAATTCCGTTCCACTCGCGGAAATTTCGATAATTTGACATTTTCTCGTTCCGCGGAGTGCGCGAAAATGTCAAAATGTCCGCAATCCGCATCTTACCAGAAATTTTTTCTTGCTCGCGCTGTAAAAAAATACATTCTCGTGTGCGCACGATCGCCTTACCTGAATCCCCGCGTTCGCCGGCAAGTTTTCCCGATCCGGTCGCGTTCTCCACGAGATGTTGGATTGTTGGTAGCCATTTACGCTGTCTCGCGAGAGTTCGCGCCCTTATTAACGTCATTCATCGCGCGATCATGTCCTTCATCGCGCGATCACGTCTTTCTTCTCGCGATCATGCACCGCGAGAGTATGAGATGATTGAGATCTCGAACACGTCATTCTCCACCGCAAGCGAGAGCGTGAGGACGCGGGCACGTCATATCGAAGGCAGGCGGGACAAGTGAAAACAAGATGGCCGCGCCCATGAGCAACCGCATGGGTAAGTTGGCGAGCCGCGATCACGCAGAAAATACCGCGAACGGGCGGGAAAAAAACTTCTGCGTCTTCGCGATATTTCGGCGTGTTTGCGGAGATTTTTAACATTTCCCTGGCGTCAACTCTGGACTTTTCCCTCTCTGAGATTTTCCAGCCTTCATCGACGACTTCACCAAGACCTCATCCTTCATCAACCCGTCAAGGATGAGATTGTCTTCAGGTCTAGCCTTCAGCTTGCCCCACTAAGGACTTTACCTTTTATGAAATGTTCTAAGTCCGTAGGTAACTTTCTAACTAGGACCCACCTGTTCCTTGTATCTGACCCACGCTCCATCGTGGTCGGCCTCAAATCTTACCCTTGTCCTGGTCTGGAACCACCAGTTGCCAGTGGTTGGAGCATTGCGCTTTTTTGTGTTCTGTTTATTTCAGACTTTTAAAATTCATACCTCCAGTTCCCCTTTCTAGATATTTTGACTTTTTAACGGTTTTAGTACTTCTAAACGCTTTACAAATTTTATTAAATTGAGACAGTCTACTATGTGCAATAGCCACCAGTGGCTGAGCTCAGGTTTAAATTGCTAAAATCTTTACTGGGCCAAACAAAAAGTAGTTACATTATTACTCATGTTGGATTACCATCCAGACCCAACTAATAACCCACTATCTCACACCTCCTTATAACATTCATGGCCAGGCCTTTTATTTTAAACATATAAATACATTTTGTTGTGGGAACGTGGGGCCCTGAAAAGCATAGACCAAAAGCAAATAGCCACCTGTCACCATCTCTTGTCATGGTCTGCTTAACAATTACTTCTTTTGTTTTCCCTGTCCTTCTCGACTCTAATGACCAGTGGTCTGAGGGAGGGGTAGAGCTAAATGAACCTTTCCGAGGTTCAGAGCTATACATGTTTGTTTGCTGCAAGTGCTTCTGGTAGTATCTGAAACTAGGCACGGACACTGGTATATTCGAAAGGGCATCCTTGGACCTTGCTGTCAACAGGAAAACAGACTGAGTAAGGGCACTGGACATCTGATAAACTCTCAATGAGAATAGAGCCTTACAGAGAGACTGTCGAATCCCTCACGCCTTCTCTGAGATTAGACCCAAGTCACATTCATTTAAAGGAAACCTCTGAAACCTAAATTATTCAGGCTCCTTTATTAAGTGGGCCACCCTGCTCTCTGAGGCCACAACTACAAATCATCATCTACAGACACCATTTTACCCAATGGGTCACATTCTTACACTCATATGGCTCTTTTATGGAACTGTATACTATTCTAATATGCACTTTGAAGTAAAGGCAAGGCTACACATGATAGTACAGAATGAAACTCCTGCTTGAATAATTAAATACATAAATAAATACATTGTACTGACCAAGATAACCTATATCTCAAATCTCAATGTTTCCATACCAGAACTTACAGCAATCATAGCAAGTTATCCTCAGGAGCTTCTTGACGTCACTTCTGTGGGGACTAAACATTAGGAAGGAAAGAATGCAACTTTGCAAACTACTCACATTTTTGTAAATCATGACATGTATATTTGGATGCATATTTGGATGATGGATGTCATGCGGATATCATGCAACTTTAAGTTCACTTATCTGAGAAAAAGTCAATATCAGCTCTATCATACATGGAAGCTTGCAATCCCTGGATAAAAGCCAGTCTCTAATTTCCTTATTACGGGCGACTTGTTACATCTCTAGTCACCTATAATAAAAAATTAGGCACCTGCTTAACAGTAATAAGTTATTATAGGCGAGTTCTGACGTCACAATGCCTGCTCCCCCAGCCATCAGCCAAAATGAATTCAGGACAGAAGCATAATTAAATCTGCAGTTTCAACAATGAAAACAAAACCTGTTTTTCTTAATGAACAGTTATCAGCAGAAAGGAGATATTTATGGGAATATATTTATTTTCTGCATACTTTAGGTCATTAAAGGAAAGAGGGAATCTCTTTGCACCGTTCTACGCATTCTGAGCTAGTGCTTTTAAATGTGACTTACATTAAACTGTTTATAATATCTTTCATGATACATCTCGAATTGCTTCTTAGTGTGTTCATGTTTGTGATACCTATTAATCATGCCTGCAAACATCCCATCTCTTTCATATGACAGAGCAAAACAGCAAGGCCCTGATTCCCAAAGGCCCTCCACACTCATGGCGGAGGCCCCGCACTTGTGGGGGAGTCTCTGCATTTGGGGCGGAATCGCTGCAATGAGAATTCTAATTACAGAGATTCCACCCCGAGTGTGGAGACTCCCCCACAACTGTGGGGCCTCTACCACATGTGCAGGGGCCCTTTGTGAATCAGGCCCTAAAGATTTAAGCAGTTTATTAGAAGATTGAGGGTGTGACCATGTATTATAAGGAATAAAATACCCCTGCTCCATATTATAAGGATATTTACATGCCACTTTGGAGTTTCATGACCTTATAAGGGAAATCAGCCTCGTTCCTCTCTATGGTCATGGAACTCGTCTGTGACCTGCAATCTCCTTTTAATATACAGCAAGTCGTACCTTATCCCATATTTATCCCACAGTCATTTTCTTGTCCTTGCTCTATCAAGAGCTAGGATCATTACATTTCATATTATTATGGCAGTGTGCACGTTGAAGCTTATGGAGTTTTGAGATTACTCCATAAATGCAAAAGTTAAATGAGGATCACCATTACTTTTTATGTACATTGATTACTCTCATACTTCTATTTCTTTTAACTCAGTTGAGGTGGAATTAAATGAACTAATTTGTTCATTTTTATCAACCACAAATACACCGTAAAGCATGTTTTGTAATTATTTTCGTGAAGATTTTGCAGTTTGTCTCATGTTCACCATTTTTTTGGGCGCAAATATGTTACTTTTTAACTGCATTTATAAATAACGTACCTGGTCAAATTCACACAAAATTAATTCGGACCTAAGCATCGCCTCTGCAAACACGAATATCTCTTGCATCACCGCAAATTGGTTAAAAAAAATGTTTGCCTCTGCCTACTTTTATTCGTGAACTCAATAAAGAATGCACCCAATGTTTACATGCGCCGATTACATCTCAAGCCAAATTATTTTTAGTGCGTTGTACAGACATGTGCTTATATCTCACAAGATGTTCTAGGTAGCAGGCAACTACCTGGCAACCTTTAACGAGGTATATTAAAATAGAAAAGAATCGAAAGATATTACAATTAAAAAAAAATCAATTTTCTAAGAAAAACGAACACACCTATCATATCCTGTACAAACCCCATTTGTGAAACTTTTTCAGCAATGCTGTACGTGATGTGCTTGTTCCATATGTATTTGCCTATTTTCCTTCAGACGTTTAAAAGACACACCTCCACACGTAGAAGTGTCCTGGGGGTTGTAATTTCTGTTGTCACAGTAACTGTGGATATTACCGTGTTTCCAGCATCCTTGAGGGTTTAGGGATCGGCGTTCGGTAAAAGCAACAACCTTTCCAGCACAAAATGTAATAAGTACACAAAAAGCATCACGAATCCCAAGTCCCAATCCATTTGAAAGCCAAGAACAATATTTGAGGCTAAGAAAGCCAAATCCGAGCATAATTATGAGGCTGGTTTCAGGGTGTTTGCTTCTAAAACGCAACTCTTGCCCAGCTCTAAAACGGGATCATTTTAAATTCTTAACCAATATGAGTGACTACTATTTCTGTTTTATAGCAATCTGCTATTTTTGTTAGACCACAAAAACCATACGGCCTTCCTACCAATTTATTTCTTAATCTACTCCATATTTTCCTTCTCTGTAAAAATATGTTGCCAGAGAATACCCTTTCTTTAACTCTTGTTTACTTTATTCTATGTTTCAAGTTATTATCCTGCCCACAGCACGTGCGTAAAATGTTTTAAAATCACCTTCAGTTCTCCAGTGTGTACCGAAATATTCGTTGCCGTATTAATAGAATGGACATTTGAAGGAATGAATGTCATTATTTTTAAAGAGCAAAACATCACCAAAGTATATATCACCTTAAAGGCGCATAACAAACGGGGACCCCAGTCCCATCCATATCAATAATAAATTAACCAAGCAAACCCAACTGATAACAAAAAACATCTAAATAGCAGAATTGCAAACAATTTGAGCTCCCAGTAGACAAATCGGCAAAATGATCAACCCTCGTGGAAAGTACTCTTTAAAGCTAAGCGACCACCCTAACATCCGTCGACATAACAGTCCAAAAGCATAGCAGAAATTAAGAAAAAAAGCTGCCAATAGACAGAGAAACGTTTAATATGAAGTACTAAGCAACAGGTTGGAAAGCATGTATTTTCAGTTTTAGCAGGACGACTAATGCCCCGATTACTTACCGGTAATCTTTATTACTCCGAGTATAGTCTTCCTCGCCACATGACTAACAAAGTGAGCTTCAGCTCCACACCAGAACCCTCCAAAGCAAAAAAGTCAGCCTCCCATTCCTCCCATCCCTTCCCAATATGGACGACCCATTACACCCATGACCTCTATAAGAGGCGGGCCGGCACAACCCATCAGCCTGAAACTATCAAGCACAAACATGAAGCCGATAGCCAGACAGGGAGGGAAGGATGGGAACTCATGTGGCGAGGAAGACTATACTCTGAGTAATGAAGATTACCGGTAAGTAATCGGGGCATTGCCTCCTCGTTAGTCTTCCTCGCCACATGGCTAACAAAGTGAGCATATACCAAAGCCAAGCGGCTTCATGGAAACTCACAAGAAACCAACGGACCAGAAGGGAAACCCACGAGAGAGGGCAAACCCAACAGACCAAACGAGTGGAAAAAACCACCCAAGAGAGAGGCAACCACGAGCAGGAAGAACCAGCCTGGGACAGAAAAACACTGGAGGGGCTGAAAACCCAGACCCCCCCAGACAAGAAGTGCCGCCAGAAAATCTGCCCAACCAAAGGCCGAAGGAGGACAGAGAAGGCACAGAACCAGACCGCATGGAACCAAAAGCTACAGAAAACAGGCACCAAACAGAAAGCAGCAAGCCGGTCCAAACACACCAAGACTGCCCAACGGACAGCCAAAAGCGAGAGGGGAGCAAAAGCCCAGACAAACACCGCAACACCGCACGGTGGACCACCGATCACAAGAGAGCCGAAACCACCACAGGAATGGGGCAACGGAACCAGACCCAATCAAACAGACCGACAGGAGCTGCAAGAACGGATAGGGGTGCAAAAGGAACTCAGCACACCAACCGAACAACGAATGTCACCACAACCCCACCTGCAAGGTGGGACACGGAACCCAGTCGCACAAAGGACCCCTCGGAAGGGGCGCAACACCAAGGAGAGAACCCAGGCAGGCACAAGGCAAAACAGACTCAGGAAGGAGCCGGAAACGAAACCAAAGAAACCTGGCCGCCAAGAGAACCCAACCGGTCAACAGCGAAAAGTGGAAAACCCGTAAGACCGCTCACGGAGCCCGAAGAGCGGAAAAGACCAGGCCCAAGGCCAAGCCACCAGAAAGGAAGTGAAGGACCAGAGGCCCCCATGTAGAAGAAAGCACAGAAAACCCGGCAGGAAGGGGACGCAGCAGGGAGGCGCGAGACCCCCCTCACCGGGACCAAGCAAACCGTCCCGGGAACGGTCCAAAAACCGACAGGAACAGGAGCACACAGAGAGGAGAAAAGCCACAGGCAGAAACACACCAAAGGTGAGAAGGACAGAAGAGCAAGGCGAAAACGAGCCCGAGCCATGTCAACACTCCCAGGGAGCCCCCGAGCCGGTAGGCCCCAGGATCCCAAATTAAAACATTTCCCAACCTTACTGAAGGAAAATACCATTGCCTACACTTTAGACTGAGCAAACAGTGACATTGAAAGACCAGGGGTTGAACACCTAATCTTCAGAGTAAGAGTCTAAGACCTTCACCATTAGGCCAGAGTGACTTATTCGGGAGAGGAGAACCGGGAAACCCAGCACCCCCGGACAATGACATAACATGTGTATTCGTAGAACGCACGTTCACCCCCGACGGGACAACTCGGTGCAGAACAACAGAAGGTAGATTGTTACCCAACCCATTGGCACCCATACTAACGACCACAGCTGGATGAAAAGCAGAGCGGACCCGCGGGATCAGAACCTGTGACCCTGAGGCCGAACACAGGCCCTTGTAGTGGATGCATGAGTCCACTGAGCTCAAAAGCACTGCCGGAAACAATAAAACTCGCTGTTTCTTAAGGCTTTGATTCAATTACATGTGATACTGCAGTGCAAGTTAAACAGTGGAATGAATGTTTCTTTTTCCTACGAAGGAGGCTGCCAAACATTTTATGGAGGGTGTTATGTGGCCAAGTTAAGGACTATAATGATGTTAATGGACTTGCAAAATGGTCCAGTCACCTCTGCTCTTGATGAGAGTTGTGGCGATTTATCAAGGCTGCTGCCATGGAGGCTTGTGGATGTCACTAGATACATTGCAATTTCCTGTGCCTTACTGTTCAATGGCTTACCTACGTCCCTCTGAGGCCTATATTGTCAATTCTGGTTTCTTAATTTGACTTGGTTTGTCGACGGGAAAGATCTCAAGTCAAAATCTCATATTGCAGTTTAACAGTAGAAGGTGGATTAAGCAGAGTCCATCCCTAGTGATTGGGCTGTCAAAATCCTTTCATGCTGGGGAATTTCTCTTGTCTTGTGATCTGAGCTGAAGGTGCTGTTCCACAAACCTTTCAAATACAGCTAGATCCTCTTTCTTTGTCTAATCTGGCTTACCCCTGTCTCCCCTAAGAATGGTTACACACTAGTCTGTTTCATGACAAACTGCCGAGTATCAAGTAGTTCGTCTTTTGTATTGCTCTTCTCATAGGAGAGTTAATAAGCACTTAACAGAGTGTGCTCTATTTTATGTTTGTATCGGAACTAACTGAGCCTATACTGTCACCTGTTTCTATAGGCAAACGTAGTGTACGTTTTTTGTAGTATGTCCAAAGTATCACAAGTTCTTTTTCAAGGTTTTCCTGTATCAAGATACTCAGTTTTGTTTCTCATTGTCATCACTTTACCACCTTCAAATCCTCTGACACTTCTGCTATTACAACCGTCACTCTTTTGTGGACTTTAAAATGTTGGGTCGGTGGCATAGCAAGGGTGGGGGTGGGGGCGGTCCGCCCTGGGCGGCATGAGGTTTGGGGGCGGTGGCCTCCCCCGCTCTTAACTGCAGCCGTGAATCATCAGCAAAACCCCTGCGCTCACATGTGGCCGCAGGGTGGCAAACTCACGGACTGCCATGGGCGGCAGAATGGCTAGCTACGCCACTGTGTTGGGTCAAGGTCTCCGTGAGTTGTCAATGTTGTACTGGTTCATTGCATGTCCCTGATGACTTCTTTTAATGTCCATGTCTAAGTGGGCTGTTACAAACAGTAATTGTTAGACCTGACACCATTGGCGTGAGTTTCTATTCCATTTTTTGCTGTTGCCTCCTGTATTTAGGTCTCGCCTACGCAGTACGCATGCGCTGCATAGGAAAGAGAACTTTAGTAATCGGCACAGCTTTCCCCGCAAACACTTGCACGCGTTGCATTGCTTCCAATGGCAACGCGTGCACGTCTGGCGATTCACTTGTGGGAGCGAGTAGCTGGTGCCATATGTTATCAATTATCGCACCTTGTTGCTCGCTCCCGCAAGGGAATCGCGCAGGCCCCCCTCCTCTGTTCCCTCCCCCTGCTGCCGCGCCCGCTTGTTTTTAAATATCGTTCCTTTCATTGAACGAGCCCAAGCGACAGGTTTTCCAAAAGATGTTCTCATAATGTTGACCTCTTAAGCATAAGCCTTTAATAGAATGAGCCCTTAGTAGATAGTTTTGTAATTATTGCTGGTGTGAAGAAATGCGGCATGATAATGAGTTTTCACTAACTCAACATATTCACGTCAGTCAATCAAAATGGTTTAATTGCAGTTTCCTTCGCATAAAACACAAGCAAATAATAAATAATAATAAAGATTGGCCTTTTGCGTGATTCATTGCATACCTTTAACGACTAAATACTATTCCAAATAAACTGCCTCTCAAGATAATCGTTGTGCTGACATCTTAATGACAGTTAAACATGCGCCTAGTCACGCCATGTGTTTGCTTTAATTTCCTTTTCTTGAACCTTATTTTGAACACCAGTCGAACCTTCTCTATTTTCCCCAAGAGATGCAGGCACGTTGCACGTCATAGATTACATGCAGTTTACGGAGGCAGAGAGGAAGGAGTTTGCCTTCAGCGTTCTTCTTTAATCACCGAAGGCTCAGGGGAATGGGCCGGAGGCCTGCTCTAATATGGCATCCAGCAGCTAACCCTGCATGTTGCAACCCCCATTCTTTAAAGGTACAACAATAATGAGCTGAAAAACAATTATTTGTCCTGGTCGAGCTTCGTTTATTGTGAATTTTCGCTCTAACTTAAAGGTTTTGCTGTTTTTTGTTTTTTTTACATCAATCCTATTAGCACCATTTTGTACATTTTCTAAACCCTACAGTTTAGATTCAAAATAAATGAGATAAGAGTAAACCGGTGAAGACTACCTGCTATGAATACGGCTTGTTTAGCCGAATGCTAAGCTGCTACTCTTTCCATGAAAACTCAGAAATGTGGCCCACGAAACCGTCAAATAATATTATTTTGCTACCACACTCGTGATCTGTGCACTGAGTGGTTAATGAGGCAAAACGTCCCTTTAGGTAGGTCTGAGAATTCATTTTCCCATCAGGTGGATTGCATAAATTTCAGCTGGTATCATCGTCTCATTTACTTGACACTGCAAGTTTCTGCCCCGGAATGAGAAATAAAGATGCAGAACCAGGAATTACTGGATTGTTTACCAGTGCTGGAAAGTAGGGGATCCCAGTTACGACAGCTGTTATGGGCAGATAGGGATCTGGCCGAACCAAGGAAAAATACTGAATTCGTGCTGGTGTCATTTCCCGACACTGGAACACATCTGGAAGTGTTCACACGTTTGTATTTCGTTCACACGTTGTTGGTATTCCGTCCACACGTTCTTTGTAATCCGTTTTGAGCATTAACCAGGAGGCAGTAAAGCGGCTTTCTTTTTTTATAAATTGGTACTATCCTGGCTGGGCGCTACCTTGAGCCTATTACCAGGGCCACTGGAATTATGCAATTGTGCGGCCGCTGCAATTTCTGCATAATTGAATGTTTGCCGCATTTGCCACATAGTCCATCGTCTGCCGCATAATCTGCAGATTTTAACAAAAAATTGTTTTGTTTCTAGCTCGAACATTTCAAAAGTTTAATACAAATGTAGCAACACATGTTGCCACATGGTGAAGGCCCTTTGCAAATCTGGAATGGCCAACTTTCTGTTGCTTATTGCTAAATGTGGGTGTTAAATTGGTACTAATGGGGTGCAACCAATGCCCAGACAGTGTTGCCAAGTTTAACAAGCATTGGCATAGCCAATAGGTCTCGCCTTTGGGACCTTATAAGTGTTTAGCCATGCAACAGTTGATGTTGTTGCACCAAGGATATTGTACTGCATAAATAAATACTTATAAGGTCCCAAAGGCGAGACCTATTGGCTATGCCAATGCTTGTTTTACTGTGAATTGGACTCCGTTTTGCTAGTCTAGATGTTTTGGGCACTTTGCCACTGCTGTTCAGTGCCAAAGTGAAGTGCTCCCTTTGTAAATTGTTGTTATGGATGAATTTATTCCACGATTGGCATATTTGATGTACTTGTCAGATCCTAGTATAGTGCACTCTGTGTGCCCAGGGTCTGTAAATCAAATGCTGCTAGTGAGCTGCAGTACTGATTGTGCCACCCACAGAAGCATCCTGTAAAATGTAACTCTGGCTTGCCATTGCAGAGCCTGTGTGCAGTCTGGGACTGCCATGTCGACTTGGCAAGTGCACACACTTGCCAGTCCCTAAACCTTGCCTTTTCTACATATTAGTCACCCCTAAGGTAGTCCCAAGGTACCCCTGTGGGTAGGGTGCATTGTATGTGAAAGATAGGACATGCCCTGATGTGTGTGGCATGTCCTGATCGTGAAATACTGCCAATTTTGTTTTTCACTATTGCAAGGCAACCTGTTCCCATAGGACGGAACGGGGAGTTTGTTTGTAACATCTTACAAACATAACTGGCCCAAGGAACAAGGTAGAAACATAAAGTTTAGTATACCTGAACTCAGATTGTTAAAGTGCATCTTTTAGCGAGGGTGACTTTTTTATTCTGTATTTGAAAATACCAGTTTTAGAAAGTAGGTATTTTCTTGCCTAACCATCCAATGTGCCTCTGCTAGGTTTTTGTATTGCATGTCTGGCTTTTGGATGACAGGGACTGGAGAGGGGCTGCGGCTCCAGAAGTCTGATGAGTCAGGGCTGGGCTGAATGGACCTGAGTTGCATTTGGGGGAGGAGATTTCCTTTTCACCTGAATAGGCCTGGTCTGCCTTCAACAATGCTGTCTCCACCTCCTGCCAGGAAGCTGCACCAGTGAGGACAGAACTGGTTTTGGCCAGGTACAGACACTCTCTGCCTTCAGAGAACAAAGGATTTTGGTGGATAAAAAGAGGGGCCCAGACCCCAAACTTTTAGATCACTTCTGGGAAATCAAGAGGAACCTTTGCAAAGGAGAAGAGCCGGAGAAGCTGAGGAGGAATACGGCCACTGTGCTGTTTGCTGTCTGGGGTTGGCCTGCAGTGGCTGCTTGCTGCCAAGGAAAGGAGACTGCTGTTTGCTTTGTCACCTACTTGAGGAAAAGATCTCCAAGGGCTTGAAACTGAACTTGTCTCCTGTTCTGAAGTCTCAGGGACACAAAGACTTCACCCCTTCTGCCCTTCTGTCTCTCTGCATCTGCAACTGCTGTTTCAGCTGCTACAGAAGGAAATTGCAACACCAACGCTGGCGAGCGGCGCCGTAACCTGCACTGATGCCGTGGTTGCTACTCGTGAAGAGCATGATGCATCACTCCAACTTACACCGTAGGCTTGACTGCTGCTGACGCTGTGCCGCATCAACTTCGAAGCCGACATCAAGGCTGCTGCTTACACCGGAGCCAACGCCGCTGCTCGTGATGTTCCAACCCGCACAGAAGCCCTGACCTCACCAACGCTGGTGCTTCATCAACGCAGAGCCGATCCTCGACGTGGATGACTCCTGAGTCCATCAGCGTCGCACCGTCTTAAGGAACAGATGCCTCGCTGCCTTCGTGATGTCACCTCCCCGACACTGTAACAAACAGACGCCCCACCTCCCCTGCACCGCAGTATGGAACAGAGGTTTCACCTCCCCTGGGGTCGTAAGGAACCGATGCCGCTCGGCACCAACGAAGCATCACCTCCCCAACACCGTGCCCCATCTTTGCTTTCATCAATTCCAAGGTGCTGTTCTTTGTGGGTCTGCTTGACTCCGGGCCCGACGCCGCACACCTCGCGGTCGGCGCTGTTCTTTGGGATTTTCATCTGTCACAACTTCGTAATAACTCCAGATGGAGTTATTTGTTGCTACAAGCTTTATTTGAGTGAATAACCTATTTTTAAGGATATCTTGATAAATGTCTTGTAGATTTTTGTCGTTTGGTCTTGTTTTGGTTTAGATAAAGATTATTTATTCTTTTAAACTGGTGTGGTGTCCATTTGTAGTGTTTTCACTGTATTACTGTATGTGTTCACAAATGCTTTACACACTGCCTCTGAGATGAGACTGTCTGCTTGTGCCAAGGTGCCAAGAGGATGAGCAGAGGTTATTTTAGGGGTGTATCCCCCTTACCTGACTAGAAGCAAGGGCCCCTATTTGGACAAAGTTACCTACATCTGCCAACTAGAGACCCCCATTTCTAACAGTAATGTTAACAATGTCTTCCCCTGTCAAATCAGAAGCTTGTGTGGCTCTCATAAAAATATGGTTTATTCTGGCATATGAGCGGTAGAAAAGGAGGCTAGTACTGATAAGTCGCATCAGTCACTGCTTTCCAGATGCAATCCTTAAAAAATGATTTCTGAATTCCTTTTTCACAATCAAAAATATACAATTGTTTGGTTTGAAAGAACAAAGCAAGTCAAAACACACTTGCTAATGTTTTTCTTCTTTGTTTTGTTCACAGGGAAAATATTTTTCACATGGTGAAACCCCTTTCCTTACATCCCCATAGTCACAATTGTTGGGGTTCTCAAACGTTAAGCCATTCCTGCCCTAGAACACTTTCCTCCACCCACAATAGGAGATTTCCTCAAAGGTAAAGCACCATGGCCCAGATATACAAAGACTTTATGTTGGGTTTGCTTTAATTATTTAATGCATACCCTACGCAATATGTTGTGTTGATATTTACAATCCAATGCTTGATTATAAATAAAAAGTAACACAAACTCAACTCTGCCACCTTCCCGGAAGACTGGAAGCACGCAGAGATCAACCCATGCTGAAGAAATCCTCTGCTGACCTGAAGGACCTCAAGGACTTCAGATCCATCTCGCTTCTCCCCTTCCCAGCCAACATCATTGAGAAGGCTATCAACGCAAAACTCTCCGAATTCATCAAAGCAAACCACATCCTGGACCTCTCCCACTCTGGCTTCTGAAGCAACCACAGCACCGAGACCACCCACCTCGCTGCCACAGACGATGTCCGCACCCTCCTCGGCTGAGGTGAAACTGCAGCCCTCATCCACCTGGATCTCTCGGCCACCTTCAATACTGTCTCTCACCACACCCTATGCATAAGACTCCATGACTCCAGCATCCATGACAAAGCCCTGGAATGGATCCACTCCTTCCTCACCGGCTGAACACAGAGAGTCAGACTACCTCTGTTCCTCTCGGAACCCTAGAGATCAGCTGAGGAGTGCCTCAGGGCTCCTCCCTGAGCTCCATGATTTTCAACATCTAGTAGGCCCCACTCACAGCCATCATCAGGAACCACGGATTCAACATCCTCTCTTACGCCGATGACACCCAGCTGATTCTCTCCCTCACCAATGAACCAGCAGCCGCCAAGAACTTTCACGACGGGATGAAGGCTGTCGCTGCCTGGATGAAGAACAGCTGCCTCCAACTAAACTCAAAGAAGTCTGATGTACTCATCATGGGCTCCACCTCCTCCGCCTGCCACGGCTCTTGGTGGCCCACAGCACTTACAACCTCCCCCACACTCACAGACCACACACAAAACCTGTGTAGCATCCTGGACTCCTCGCTCACCATGATCCGCCGGATCCATGCAGTCTCATCATTCTGCTTCCACACGCTACACCTGCTCTGAAAAATCTTCAAATGGATCCCCACCAAATCCAGAAAGACTGTCACCCTCACACCTGTCAGCAGCAGAATCAACTATGACAATGCACTCTACACCGGCATCTTCCAGAAACTCCACAAGAAACTGCAGAACATCCAGAATGCTGCTGTCAGACTCATTCTCAACATGCCCTGCCACACCCACATCACCAGCCATCTAAGAGACCTCCATTGGCTCCCAGTCAACAAAAGAATCACCTTCAAGCTTCTCACACATGCCTCCAAAGCCCAACATGAAGTGGGACCCGCGTACCTAAACCACCGCCTCGCATTCCACGTACCCACCAGAGACCTCCGCTCCGCCCAACTGGCCCTCCACTGCCTCGCATTCCACATACCCACCAGGGACCTCTGCTCCGCCCAACTGGCCCTGGCTACCTTACCAATTATCTGCAAGACCACAGCTGGAGAAAAATTCTTCTCCTACCTTGCAGCAAAGACCTGAAACACCCTGCCTCTCCACCTCAGGCAATCACTGTCACGGCCTCAATTCAGGAAGGACCTAAAGACCTGGCTCTGCGGCTGAACCACAGCGCCTTGATGGACCGGCAGCCCCCCAGAGCCTTGAAACCCATACGGGTGAGTAGTCACGCTCTACAAGACACTGAATGATTGATTGAATGACTTTGGTAGCTGTTACCTATTGGAGAAAACATTATTACATGCAATATTGCATTCCAATGATTTCCAATGGAGCAGCTAACCTTGACTCTCCACTGGAATGGCAGGGCTCACAGCTGCCTTCCTATGGCCAGTAACCCCTCCCCAGTCAAAGTTGACCATTGCTATGAAACTTCACCTCATTGTCAATGTTGAGTAGTCTATGGAGAACATCTGTAATAATGTGCTCTGTGGAAACCAGCCAGTCTATCTCAGTTGTCATGCTATCTCCTGTATCCCTCATTGAATCTGCCTTGGTCCTGTTGATGATTGACTATTGTCTGTACTTTACTATGTTGGGAGGTAAGGCGATGAGGGCTCCAACAATAACCCCACTTATGGAGACCAAGGTAGGTTAAGTCCAACTCCTGTTATCCCCTAGGCAAACATTCAACTCAATTCCTAGACTTATAATCCCTTGCAACTACCCACCCATGGGGGGCTTCATGGAACAGACTGAGTCTCACTTTTTATGTTTGCTTTGAGACAGTCCAGGCACACCCCAGCATTCACAACACATAAACAGAGCTATTTAGTTCGTGAATGACATTTGTTACTCCTGGGTGACATGTATGGGCTTCTTGAGACTTTAGGCAGGGGAAATTAACTTTTCCAAGAAAGTTATTACAAATCTGGCTTTACAAGTGAATTTCTCTTGCAATAGATATTTAAAAAAAAACATCCAAGAAGGACTTTGGTAGGTGTTACCTAGACCGGAGATAATATTATTAAATGTAATATTGTATCTTAATGCTTTTACATAGAGCAGCTAACCTTGCTATATAGTAAACATAGGATTTGGGCTGTTTTCACTTTAAGGACATTTTTAACATAAAAACTTTACGTGCCCTACTTTTAACCCCTTGTGTGCGACGCCCTTTCCCCGCCCTGTGCCGGGCGTTGCATTAGCGGGCGGGGTTCAGGACGAGCTGGTCTCGTCATGGGCACAGCGCAACCGCGGCCCATGACGAGTCCAGCTCGTCATGGGCACAGAAGGGGTTAAATATCATACACCCTACCTTATGGGCCGCAAGACATATGCAGGAGTGAAAATCTACTCGAGTGGCAGCAAATCTACTCGAATAGTCGCAAAGCCCAGAGACCACCCTAGTTAGACAATCACATTAGGGGATGCCAAATCACAATCACCAGCTTGCATAATATGGTGCTTCCCAGGAGAAACATTCCATCACAGAGCGATTGGTGGAATTTGGCCAGAACTCTGCAATAAAGAGTAACGTGGAGTGGCCAGAATTCTGCCAACTTCATGGGCAGAACGGAATATCCCACCTACCCCTACTTTAAAGATAAGTTACATTTTCTAATATGTAGCATAGACAACTTTGAGATGTTTTAAACCAGCAGCATCAGTCCCAAATAATGGGGGTGATCATGCAAAATCAAAAGGATATCTTTTTTTCTCTGCAAAAAACATGAAGGTCAAAGTAACGTTATAGTTAGGTGAATATGTTAGTGAAACATTAACGTTTTGAATAACCCTGGGTGGTAAAATCGGCTCCGCTTGCAGAAGTTGTGGATTTTTGTCAATTTTGCGTTCCGCGGAGAACGTGGAATTACTGAAAATACCGTGATCCGCGGCGCAGCGGAATTATTTCCTTGATCGCGCTTTAAAAATGGGTTTTTGCACGCGCAATAGCGACTTACTAGGATCCCTGCATTCGCTGATGAGTTTTCCTATACGTTCGCATGCGCCACGAGATTTTGGTAGTCAGCCACGCGATCCCGCGAGAGTGTGCGATCGCGAACACGTCATTCCCCGCGCCAACAGACACCGTTAGAGTGTGCAATCGCGAACATGTCATTCGGACGCGCCATCGGACATCCGGCAGCAGTTTGGTGAAGCTCGCGATGCCGAACACACAAAATTTGCAATCTGGAGACGAATAATATCTCGAGCAGCATAAACCCTCTCTAAAATGAGGATTTGGATGAAAAAAACTCCTCAGATTGAGATTTGGCTGTACTTTTTTGTGCAAGGAGTCCTTTTTTTGGGGGGAGGAAGGGAATGCCACAGATTCTCCAACTTCCTGTTCCTGCCCAACAGGCTCCTCCCAGTGCTTTGTCCCTCTCTTGTTCATTTACATTTGATTTGGAGCTGGAAGGATCACTCTTTGTGTCTGCTGCATCATATATCATTGGATTTGAGGACTTTTGGATTTGAGATTTTATAAGTACGTTGGTGTTGTTGTTTGTTTGATTGAGGCATTGCAGTTGCTGCAACTACAGTTTTGGTACTTTTCAATCAACATTTAAAAATATATATATTGTGGGTAGCAAGGAGCCCCAGAGCTAGTCATGGTGGGTGCATGATGAAACAACTGTTCCTTTGGTGTGTGTTGAATCTATTTTAAACATCATTTAGGGCATAGATGGCATTGGATTGAATTACAAAATGTATTTTTTGGGGGTATTTCACTCTTTTGGTGTGTGTTCAATAAATGCCTTTGTTGTGTGTGGTGTGTTGTGTTGTGTACCTTGCAGTCCTTGTTTAGCTCCGTGGAATTTCGTTTTTGCTTTTTTGCATTAAAGCTGTGTTGTTTAGCATACCTCCTTTGCCTGGCTATTACGGGCCTGTTTCAGTTTATTGTTTTCCAGGCCTCCTGCTTGTTGCTTGTGACTGTGACTGTGTGGCTGGTGGCCATTTTGTGGTGGTAGTTATTATAAGTGTGCTGCTTTTGCCATATAGGGCCTAGGCCTGCATGTGTTTCCTTTGTTCCTTTTTGCCCTAGGCTTTCTTGTTGTTGTGGGCCTGGCCATGTGGCTGGTGGGCATTTTGAGGCCAGGCAGTGTGCTTTTGCCATAGGCCTGCTTTGTCTGTCTTCGCTTTCTTGTTGTTGTTGTGGGCCTGTCCATGTGGCTGGTGGCCATTTTGAAGCCAGCCAGTGTGCTTTTTCCATAGGCCTGCAAGCTTGTGGCCTACTCTGCCAACAGGCCTTTCATCCAGTTGGCTCAGAAGTAGTCATGGGTGCATGAAACAACAGTTTTTGTGTGTTCTGTTTAATTTTTTACATCATTTAGGGCATGGCTGGCATTGGATTGAATTGCAAAATGTGTTTTTTTGGGGTATTTCACTTTTTTGGTGTGTGTTAAATAAATGCCTTTGTTTTGTGTGTGGTGTGGTGCACACCTTGTTTAGCCCTGTGGATTTTTGCATTTTATAGCATTAAAGTTGTCTTGTTTAGCTTGCCTCCTTTGCCTGGCTATTATATAGGCCAGTTTCAGTTCATTGTTTTCCAGGCTCCCTGCTTGTGACTGTGAGAGGTCCATGTGGATGGTGGCCATTTTGTGGTGGTACTTTAGTGGTGTGCTGCTTTTACCATGTATGCCTGCATGTCTTTCCTATGTTCCTCTTGGCTTACTGCTTCCATCCATCCCCTTTGCCAGCTGCAGCTCCCTCAATGATGCGATGAGCAAATAATTTAATGCCAAACAAACAGGGTCCACTTCCATTACATTTGTATTTTTGTTTTTGTTCTTCTTTTTTCCTAGTCTTCCTTGGTGTACACAGTATACCATGAACGCCCTTGTTGCCAAAGTCTCACAAATGGCTACACTGTTAAGTTTTTTTTAAACTTAAACAGAGTTAATAAAATTTAATAACATAACACTAACAAGTGTGACCACCACACAAGTTATATATTATATTTGTTTGTTTGTACCAGTAGTAATTGAACCACAATAACAAATGCAACATTTCACTGATGTTCTTCTCCTGGCTTCTTTCCTTTTAGGTGCACAAAAAGACAGAGGAGGAGTGTCATCATAACCAGTTGTATTGCCAGACAGAAGTCCTGCTGTGTGCAACGTCACGTGACGTGTGGCCACAGACATCTCTGCAACTTGTGCAACAGCGTCCTGCTGACATCTGAAGAAGATGGCCCCAAAGAAAGTTACCAGGTCCTCCAGTACCAAGAAAGTAGCCAGTGAGAAGAAGGGTGGCACTTACCAAGTAAGACTTGTGTGCCACCCATGATGATTTTTGGGAAACAAAAAATGACACCTGCAGCAGCGGTGTCTGGGGACCAAGCGTGGGAGTAGCACCTCCACATCAGCGGGCCCACCCCACCAACCTAGGCCTAAGCCCATGAGTGTCGCAGAGGTAGCCAGTCTACTAACGAGCAGTGATGTTGAAATGTCATTATCACAAAGTAGTACCCAATCAACGCAGGTGGAAACTCAGCAGATAAGTGGGCCACAACAGCTGCCACAACAGCCGCAACAGCCACAACAACTGCCGCAACAACAGCTGCAACAACAGCCCACAATAGTAGTTGTTCCTCTTGATGTAGGGGTAGTTCAGGAAATCGAGCTTCCTGCAGACGAAGAGGAGCAAGCCAGTCTTTCAGAAGATCCATTGTCTTCCAGATCCCCAGCAAGGAAAAGGAGGGTTAGTCCATCAACTTCTTCTTCAAGCCCCGCTTCTGATGATCTAGATACCACTTGGAATCCACCAGCTCAGTCTGAGAGTGATGCACGCCACAAGACAAGGCTAGTGAAAAGGAAGGTGCCAGAAAGCCTTAGAATTATGGAGGTAGATGTAGAAGAGGGGGATGATGATGATGACGAGCCACTCATCTTGAACATCACTCCCGGCCCAGAGGAGATGGAGACCAACATTATTACCCCATCCAAAATTGCTGCAAGGGATGTAGCACGGATACCACCAAGACAGGTAACATCGGCTCCAGCTTCCATATTTGCATTTGCTAAGGCCCGGCAGGGACCTACATCAAGCTCAACCACCACTTCAGTAGGTAGTGGTACTGTAAGTGCAGAGAGTCAAATTCCACGCCCACCCTCCAGTTCATCTGGCATTGAAAGTGGCACCTCCAGCAGCACCAGAATGTACACCTCCCCAGTTTGGGACTTCTTTTCGGTAAGCAGTATGGAGGAGAACATTGCTATATGCTCAATTTATCGACACGCTGTTAGGCGGGGTAAGCTTGGTACAAACTATGGTACCGGAGGCCAAACAAGTCATCTCAAAAAACATCACAGCATCAAGTGGGAGGCTCACCTACTTCGCTTATAAAAAAGTAAAACTGCACCCATTGCTGTTGGTGGGGATGAAGAAGTAGAAGAAGATATGATTGCGGTGGAAGGTGAACAAGAGGGAGACATTTCTAGCCCTGTCCCCTGCAGTGTAGTGGTACCACCTACATCCTCAGCAATATCTCAGTAGCACCATAGTAAGAGGCAGGCTGAGACACCAAGGCAACAGAGCACTGCAATTAAAAAAAGTGCGACGTCAAGCCTAACTGGGTTCAAGAAGACAGCTGCACCACAAAGGAAAATATTCCAGCCTACCATTGACAGCATTCTTAGGTCGAGGGGAAGTACAAACGCAACCACCCAACGGCACGTTTGTACAATGCGAAGCTGGCTAAAATATTGGCGCTGGACCTTCTCCCTTTTTCTTTTGTGGAAGGGGGGGATTTCCTTGAATTTGTGTCAGCCATCTGCCTTAAATGGAAGGTTCCCAGCCGGTCCTATTTTGCCAGAGTTGCTTTTCCAGCACTACATCACAATGTTTTGGAATTGCTTGGACAAGTTTTGCAGCAGAGTGCTGTTCACAATATCTACCTGACAACAGACATGTCGACCAGTTGCCAAGCCACTGATTACATGTGCATCACTGCTCACTGGATCTCTTTAGTGGGGGTTTGAGGAAAGATATCTGAAGCAGGTCTTGTTGACACTGCTGAGATTTTTAATGCTACTCGGAAACATGCAACTGTAGCCATGTTCGCCATGGAGAAATCTCATACTGCTGTAAACATTTTGGAAGAGTGTAACAGCAAGGTATTTGAATGGCTGCGCCCAAGAGGGCTTAACATTGGTTTTGTTACCACGGATAATGGCAGTAATATACTTGAGGCCATGGAGGATGGTGCCTATTTCAGGGTCCCCTGTTTGGCGCACTGCATTAACATTATTGTTCAAGACTTTCTGAAAACAGAAGCCAAAGTCCACAACTTACTGACCACCTGCTGAATAATATACACACATTTCAGCTATTCTTTTAAAGCCCAGAAGCAGCTGAGGATCATTCAACGTGAATATAGAATGCCAGTCAAAGCACTCATCCAGGAGGTGGCAACACATTGGAATTCAGCTTATTACATGCTTGACAATCTGTTGAGCAGTACAGACCAATCAATGAATATGTCATGCAAAGAGGGGATGGTTTCGTGAAAGGCATGACCCTTCAGATGGACCAATGGTGCCTAGTTAAATGCCTGACAGAGATGCATCTTCCTTTCGAGATTTTCACACGTGAAGTCAGCAAGGAGGACTGTACTATGGGCTAAGCTATCCCATTGTCTCACATGCTACAGCAATAGCTGAAGGAGGTGTCTGAAGCATATATAGGTGTGGAGGAAAAAAATGAAGCATATCAGTTGGTGGAGAGCTTATCCCGTCGCTTAGCTGGAAATACAAAGGTGCAAACTAAGATTGTGTCAGGACAACATTACATTTGTGCCACAATTCTGGATCCACTGTACAAATCGGCACTGAACAGTAAGACATTAATTACTTTTTCAGAAGTGGACGTTGCCCGGTACAAAAGTTGGATAGCTGAGCTAGCCAGACACTTTGAAAATGAACGGCTGGCAATTAAAGGCCTGCTACTCAAACCCACAACAAGTACTGCAGCAGGGCATCCGACGTCAAGTTCCACTTCAGAGCCTGGGGGCAGTGCGTTTGGCTTAGAGCGGTCACCAACACTATCGACAACAACAGCAAGAACCGGATCATCAGCCCCAGTAAAATTGGCACAGGATTGGTATTTACAGCAAGGGCTTGTTAGGTCCAGTGCTGGTGCAAAGACAAAAGAGGCCAAACAAACTGTAGCACCCCTGAACATTGAGCAGATGGTCCAGGCCTATCTGGATGACCCAACAGAGGTCTACATTGATTAAAACCCATTGCGGTATTGGTATGGGAAAAGGAACCTATGGCCAGTGCTCAGCTGTCTGGCAATAAACTATCTGGGTTGCCTTGTCACAAGTGTCCCTTCTGAATGTGTTTTCAGTGCTGCTGGTGCCATTGTAACAGTGAAAAGGACCAGCCTCTCACCCAAAAATATGGAACGATTAACCACGATCAAAATGAATCAGCACTTTATACCACCGAATTACACAATACATGAATCAACGCAGGAAGATGAGGACAGCAACTTAGGTGATGGAAGTAGTGTGTTAGATAATGATTAACTACTTCTGGTTGAACCCCCAGAGTTTGAGGACGAGCTATACTTCCCTGACAACTAGGCTTGAACTTCTTACTTTCTTCCTCCCTTATTTACTTTTATTTGTGTGTGTCTGTCTTTCTGGTTAGAAACTTCGAATCACAACAAATCCATCACCACCGTCTTCTAGTCTTTTTATTGTCATATTTCAGTTGCAGCTGTCTGCATTTCACTGAAGTCCACTTCTTCGAGACCTGCTCCTCCATCCTCCATCCTCCTGACTCGCCCTAAATCCATTTCCCTCACGCCAGATGATGATTGGATGTAGAATAAAGAAAAAAGAAAATGTTGCCTCGTTGAGTCCCTCCAAAAGAAGTGGAACATGATGACTACTATAGCTATCCTCCTTTCCGAGCTGAGAGAGACTGCTCCTTAACTTAAGATGAGAAGGAACAGGTAATGAATGATGGCATGATTTGGACGCTGACTGAGTGATTTGTGTTGTTTTTGTTTGCTGTGCATGAAGTGAATTCATTGTGTTCTATTATTTAATCTACACACTAAAAGTAACTCAAGTCAATGTTTACCTTCTTGTTTTTAATAACAAAATTGTACTTCTACTGCAGGCCGATCCTTTGCATTTTGAATATGGAATGTGGACTCACTCTGTACACTGCACACTGAGTTGGACGACACCATGATGACGACCACAGTGACATAATATCTTTGTAGTCACTCAGTAGGATCGGAGATGATTGATGGAATAAGTCAGGGCGTTTCATGAGTGGCATAAAAGGTAAACAAGTCAACAACAACCACAGCAGACCTACATGGCTGTGTAGTGGTGGAGTCGAGTGTAATGGTATGACTGACAGCGGTGCATTGATTTAGTCACTTAATTTGTCAAATGCTATGTTGATGTATATGTGCTTTGTCTGCCTCTCTCAAAAAATGTACTCTAAATGGAGGATGGGTCACGGTTGTCGTGGGCCTTCTCTGTCCTGTTACTAGGTTACTGCTGGAATCAGAGTGGACATGATGTATCCATATCCATGCCGCCACTGAAAGTGTTCTTGTTGCACTCCACTGTAATTTATGCATTTTTTTTTCTCCTTGATTTTTCGATATCCCTTTTGTTTTTCCATCTACAATTACAGGCCGGCCCTTACCCCGTGCCATACTGGGAAAAACAACCCACACTTACCTTACCAATCCACATCCACCAGGCAGGCAGTGGCGTCACCCAAGATTGATGGATGGAGCATCCTTAGTCTATGGAACGGAGGACCAAGAGGAATGCCGAGATGCAACTCCCCAATTTGACCAGGAGGATAACATACAGTAACAGTATCAACAGTCATCATCTTTTAAATAATTTGATTCATTTTTTATCTTCAGTCATTACGACTGTGTGTTGTTGTTATTATGTTTGCTCTCAGCTTCTAATTCATCCCTACAGCTATTTTTGAATTTAGTTTGCTATCATTAAAAGTAAGCCCGGTACAACAGAACAGAAACTGTATGTAATTCGGGTCTCTCTGAGGGCAGACAGGCAAGAAAAAATTGCATAAAATACTGCTGCCCTGTACTGTCTAATTGTCTAGTAGTAGTTAGTAAATAATACTTATCATTAACCATCAAGTTATCATTATCATGCATGCATTTCCTTTTTCTCCCTTACAGATTTATGGATATGGTCGTCTGCCAAGATTGTGTTTGTTGTTTGTCCATGTGTACTGTTTTTCTTTGTCAAACCTTTCCCCAAACCCCCCTTCCCAACCATTCATCAAACCCTAACCCTCTTCCCCTGGGCTGTGTGATTTATTGAGGTGTGACTAAAATAAATGTACACCAATAATTGATCACACGCTTGCTGGGGCAGATGTGGTGAAAGCAACACTAATTCAATTTCAAGGCAGTGCTAGAATCTTCTTATACTTGCCCACCCATGATCAGTATATTTGCGAGGTAATTTTTTTCCAAAGGAACCTAATCCATCATTAATTAATTGCCGGCATCGATTGGATTTGTCATCCTACTACATAGCACTAAAGGTTACGCTTGTGTCGAGTATAGGCCTAGTCGAGTGACTCAACACAACTACAGCCTGTAACTTGTTGTACTAGGTTATCCCCGCCACCATTATGTTTTATTTACTTTGTTCTACTACTCCTCCCAGAGCTTAAGGCAACTGACTGCCTAATTTTCTTTTTTTTGCAAATGCTACTGCCAGTGTCTTCTACTACCACCACAACCATGGCATCTCCATTCTCTTGGGAAACAACCATCATCGCCATGCAGCCATCGCTGTGCCTAACTTAAACATCAATCACAGGTAAGATAAGAAGTTTGGGGGAGGTATAATAATGGACTAGGAGGAGAGACTGACAGTACCAGTAGGACAAGTCACTCAGTGATGGGTCCCGCATTTATCTGTTTGTGTGTTAGAAGAAATTCGGCAGATTATTTAAATCAAACACTGGCTGCAGCCCTGCAGCAGCAGGGAAACTATGTGACATAAAACAGTAACCCTCCCCAACAAAACATTAACAACGTATGCTATGTTTAAGTATAAATATAATTTAATACCTTAACAAAAATAAACTATGTAAAAAAAATCCCACAACACCCGACCCACCCCTCTCCCTAACTCCAACCAATGTACAAAACGAGAAAGTCCAACCAATGTACAAAATGTCCATAAACCCCAAAGCCCAATTCCCACCCACCAAATAAAGGATTAAAAAAGGGCCAATCCAACAGGGTCTTAAACATTCTGATTTTGTCCCTCTCCAAGACCTTGATCCTCCTCTGTAGGTAATCTACCTGCTCCAGACATACATTCCGGAGGAGCATGCAGCGCGCATATGCCCTGCAGTTGCATCCACAGTGGGGCAGCAGTGCTGGATGTTGAGCGTTGGCGGGCGGCTGCCTGACCGCGGTGCCATACCACTGTAGGGGCCTAGCTGGGGCCTGGGGCATTGGAGGAGACTGCAGCTGCTGCCGCCTCCTCCTCCTCCTCCACCAGAACCACCAGCCGCCGGTACTCATTACAGATGGCGTCCAGCTTCCGGCGCCGGGCCATGGCTGCCAACTCCTTCCTTGTTGGTTTTGCTTTGGAAGGAGGAGCTATATCAAGAAAGAAAAAAAGACTATTGAAACCAATCCTCTTAGCAAAACAGTAACACAAAATGTATTCAACACATAGTGGCACAGTAGCACTAGCAAGCACAGGACATTACTTTGTGGTATGTATCTATCCTCCCACTTCCTCGGCCTCTAACAGTTTCAGGTATTATACTAGCACTATGTACTCAAGTACACACAGTACACCAGTCTTCTTTTCTCTCTTGTTTAGCAAAATTACGTAACGTTGTTGTAGCCGGCATGCCAGCTCAGTCAGCTTGCGCCCAAGAAGACAAACACACTCGAGTCATGATGCAGACTGACGTTAGTTTTATTTACTACTGTCTGCAGGTGGGGAAGCTGGTATTTTTCTATTGCGGGTGGTACTGGCCATACTCTGTTACATCAAGGGCAACTGCTCAATTTCTCTTTCCCCCTGCCCTGACTACTACAAAAAGGCAGATGATATCTGTTCCAATGCTCATTACTCATATATGGGACGACATGAGGTTTTTTGTTTTGAATGATTGTGTAACCAGGCGACAGGCCACCCATGGTAGGCTGGCTGACATAGTCAAAAATAAATTAACATAGGTAGGGAGTGGTCCTCAGAGTCGGAGGAAGGCGCTTGATAACTACATACATACAAAATCTATATATGCTGTGCTTGCAAACTACTGTGAATCAAGGGAGTATTCTCAAAATACAACTTATATTCTCGTCGGCTTTGCTACTCTGGCACGGTTTCTTTTACATTCTCTTCAAACTAAGACTCTTCATCCAGTGACAGTTTCCACCTATGCTATCTATGACGAATACCATCCAGGCATCCATCCATTCAAAGTAAACGTCTATCATTCTTCTTAATATCTCAACAAACCTTAGTTTGTTTCACCAACAACAAACATTTATTCTTTTTTTTTAAACCACCACCCATGTGTCCTTCCTTGCTTGCCTTGGCTTTGAGTTTGACCCAAACACCACTGACAATTCTTGCTATCCACCCATACAGTTTCACCCACCCAGGCAGGCATTTTTTTCTTTCACCTTCCACCCATCCTTCAATCACCCATGCATCTGATTCTTATCAGCCACCTATGCATGCTTCCCACGTATCCTTCTCTGCCAGTCATATTACATCTCGCCCGTCCTTCCTCCTTCCACCCTTCTTTCCCTTTTTGTTCAACACATCCCTCGAGGTCATCTGATCTGACTTCTAGTCTTCTCTATAAAACTTTCACAGCTGAGATGAAGTCAGATAGAAGAGGTCATTGGTTACTCAACAACACTCCCACCACTAACGCTATTGCTAATGCTCAGTAAAGGGTGTCTTCTTCAACCGTTGTTCACTACAACTTCATACTTACTAAGTCTCAACAGAACTGTGAGTGTACACCCTTGCAGCAAGTGTAATATCAATAAGTAAGGAAAATAACTTACCACCGCCCACCACTGCTGCTGGCTCACCCCCTGTAGCTTCTGCAGGTGCCGCATCTCCTGCTCCCTCTGAAATGGCCACCTCGCCATCGCCGCCGGGCCCGGTACTGGTGGTCGGTAGTACACCTAGAAAAATCATTACACATTTTTTAGTTGCCATATACAACTCCCCCTATTTATTCTTTTTCACTAGCAAGATTGAAAAAAAAGTTAATACATACATATACAACATACATCACTAGTACAAATTGGGTACTAGAGTAGAGTAGACACTAGTAGTGTTATATGGTCCCTAGAGTCATTCTAGTCTACTCTTTGCTAATTTAGCCTGAGCCACACAACCATTTTAGCTTAGTGTCTTTTGCGCACGTTACCTCGCTGCTTGTTGTGTAAGAAGCCTTTGAGCCTAAATGAGCTCATACTATTACTATCTGAGCGCTGCGTACAAGAGGTCCGAAAACAAGCCACTTTGTTATGGAGTTCTGGTCAGTCCGTATTGCTTAGCCATAACATGCTACACATTTTGGCATGACTGAGAAATGCTTGCATTATACTGTCTAACGCGCACCATTTTTCTCATGACAGGCGGAAGATTCCCTTCTACGAACCAGAGCTTTGCAGAGCTTATGATGTAACCAGTACTTCTAGGTTCTAAGGTGAGGGGTCCCCAGAATTCGCTCAGAGATCTTTTGTCTTCTATGGACTTGTAGTTGTAACAATGTTTATTGTTTAAATCGTATGCATTTTGCTGTTGGTGCTGGCTCGTATACTGCATTATAGAACAACGTACAGAGCTTGTTAGTTGAAAATAAACCTTTTGAACTTACATAGACTCCGTGGTATTTGGTGTGGACTTACACGATTGAGTGAGCGAAAGGGTGTGCATTGGTTCCGCGACTCTGAGAGGTCGGGAGTGTTATGTTCTGGGTTGTCTAATCATTGGGTATCATTGGGGGGGGGTTTGGAGAGCTAATGAGACATTAGTCTATAGCTAATCGGTCAGGGGATTGTGGGTTCTAACTGAGGTGTGAGGAAGGTCCATCCTCCCATCACCAACATCCTATTTTCTTGTGCATTGTTCTGTATCTGCAGAATCCCTACAACAGTAGTAGTATGTACTAGCCTATCAAAAATAGTAAAATATCTGGTTGGGCATTTTGTTGGTGGGAATTGTCGAAAAGCCTCAAGATTAAAAAGACTAGAAGAGGACAACACAAAAGACTGGACTCAGGGGCTAGAGCTATTGGTGAATCTGAGTTTTATTTAAAACCTTTTAAATAAAGCGTGGCCAACTGGGCAAGCTTAGCTACAGATAGACTAATAGTAGTAGTACAGAGAGTCATAGCAGAGGCAGTTAGAGGCAGGGATAACAAGAATTTAGAAATAGATAGTCTAGATCAAAGAAGATTTTGTTAAAAATAGAATCAGGAAACCAAAATAATAGTTTGGAAAAAGTAAGGTGCAGTAAAAGTTAGGAAAAAATAATTATTCATATTAACCACTGGAGGACTTATTGGGGCCAGCAGCAGAGTCCTCGGTAGAGGAGCGGTCCTGGCCCTGGGAGGCATCTTGATCTTGTCCCACCGACTCTGACCCCGTCTTCTTGCCCCTGGGTGCTGATCATGTAAGATATAATAAAGAAAGAGACAAACATTAATGATTTGTGTGAAACAAATAAAATAATTTGAAAAACGCTCAAAAAACATTTTAGGAAACAACAATTGCAATAAAATTGACCTATCTAATTTGATCGACTAGTAGTATTGCAGGATTTACGGACCGTCTAATTATTATTTATAAACACTAATCCAGTGTTCCATTCTGATATCAGAATACTAACTAAGCCTAAGTACCACCTGACCTAGCCCACCTATTCCAGACGGGCCAATTGTTCACTAAGTCTGCATTTCCATTTATTTTAGCCCTCAAAAATGCATAGATGGAAAGCAAATGCATACATTTTTATACATACACCAAATTGTTGGTTGGTTGCTGCTGATGTTCTGCTAGTGATAAGCCTATTACCACTCACTAAACAAACTTCAACAGATTCTACTAAGGACTGGGGTAAGCAGCACTCTGCAGCATATGACGTGACAGAGGATGCGTTACGCAGACCACTAAAAAATTACCAACTAATACTAATAAGTAACTAAACCTATCAATCCACCACTATCTCTTCTTAGTGGCAGGAGGACAAAGGAAGGACTAGAGTCTCTCTAGCATTACCTAACTTAAGTTCTCTAAAGTAAACTCTTACATAATCAGGCCAAGTGAGCACAAAGTTGCAAACAAGGAAGATTAGTAGCGCAGAGCACCTGTGTCATAACAATCACAGAAGAGTTTTAAACGTAATTTACCTGCAATGTAAGCAGCAGCATTCTTACTGTTCGAAAAAATATATATTCGCAATATATAACATAGGGCAGAAGAACAAAAAGTAGTAATATTAAATAGCTACTCACCAAGCCCCGGGACCTCCACTCCTAGCAGGTCCAGCAGGTCCTGCTCCCGGTCAGGGATATCGGACCACTCGTGCGTCAGCTGGTATTGGTGAGCCGGACACCAGGGCAGCGAAACACTGCCCGGCACACCTTTCCCCACCACTGGCGACGCTCCCGGAGCCCGTACCCGGACTCAGGCCTGCCACATGCTGCTAGGATTAGGGGGAGTTGGCGCTGCACAAAAAAACAAGTGCGGCCACCTCCGCCTCACCAAATAAGGCCCGTGCCTGCACCCCTTGTGGGCACCGCCTTCCGCAGGGCTGGCGGTCGCAGCTGCGGGCAGACTTGCCCTTTCCCTTGTTGCCCTTGCTCTCTCCCTTGGGCATGGTTCTGGGACTCGGGGTGGAAAAGAAAATGGAGGAATTAGAAAAGTAAGTAAAAGAAATGAAAAAAGCAAGTTATAGAAAGAGAGTGAATAAGTAGTAGAAAAAGTAACCAAAAAGTAAAAAAAACTCAAAATATAGATTCAGGAAAATGGAGAGATAATAAATAAAAAAGATTTTAAAAAAGTGTACAGAAACAAAGGATTGCAAATATAGAGGGAGGATAGAAAAGCAGGCCCAGAACCATAGCAATAGAGTGAAAAACAAGATGGCCACACCCATTGGCAAGTTCGTGTGATATTCCCCCCGAGCACACAAAAAGCGTCGCAAACATGTAATATGCGTTCCCGAACAGGAAATACTCATCACAAACGGGCGGGAGCACATAATACGCTACTCGGAACAGGAAATAAGCATTGTGAGCGGGCGGGACAAGTGAAAAACAAGATGGCCGTGCCCATTAGCGACCGCATGGGCAAGTTAGCGACACATTTCCCCGCGAGCACGCAAAAACACACAGTGAACCGGCGGGACAAGCAATTCCGCGTGTTGGCAAAATTTTCACGTGCTCCCGGGGATTTTTTACAATTTCGCGAGATTTTGCGTAACGCGACTACGCAAATTCCGCCCACCCTTATTTTGAACTAACAAAAACACAGATATTCACCAGTTAACAGTTAGCAGAGCTTACTATAACTTACGCCCCCGCTATACACTGCTTATGACCGCACATATTACATCACTCATAACATGTCCCATGACATAATTTATGGCATCACTGATGACATCTCAAATGTTATCATTGATGACATCTCAAATGAAATCATTGATGACATCCCTGATGACAACATTCAATGAGTGTGTTAGTTTGTTTTATAGTTTACATAGTGGCGGTTAACTACCACATTACTTTTCTACCTAATTTTGTTCAGCCTCTGTCCAGCTAATCGATGCAAGTGTTTACAAAATGCATGTGCTCCTAATGCATCATTGGTGTGTAGAGGTGTTGAACATGTTATAAATCTTTGTATTGAAAAATATTTCTGTGTGCAGGTAATGGTTGATGATTTGTGTGCAGCATTTTCCACACAAGTACTTTGGCTCTGCAGAAAATTGTTCCTACAGGACAAAAATTCTACTTACTACAAACTAAGTATTGTAAGCAGCCTTGAGTTATTAGACAGAGTTGTCTCAGCGTGACAATTTCTACATAGCATAGAAGACTGTGTGCACCAGGTACTAACTTATGTACATGTGCTTCTTTTGCTTCAAAGATGGGCTATCTGAAAAGGCTTCACTACAGTATAAAGGATGCAGGCAGTATAATCTGTAGCACCTTCAGATCTCGGTTCCTTATTTTAAGCGAATAGTGTTTCTTTTTACAAGTGCTGCATAGATTGTACACTGTTTTAGTAGATACTATTTAATACTCTGTGGTGTGTTTCTCATGAAAGTTTGACTGTCTGAAAACAGTGTGGCACAGAGTAAACTCTCTCCATAGAGTAAACAGTATTAACAGTAACCATGTTTCAACTTTTATCTACTTAATTTCTCAATGTAGGTTCAGTGACTGTTAGGCGTTTGATACAGGTAAAAAGCGTTCATAATAAGAAATTAGTTATGTAAGAAGGATTCAGCATCTGGAGGAACTAGGTTTTCCCTTAACAGTTGTATACAGATTGAACACTGTGTGCAGGATAGGTTACTCTTTCATCTGTGTTTCATAGTCAACATGAACTCGGCTAGCCATGAAGTGTATGGGATCGGGTCAATGTTGTATATAACACAAGCTTGCTTTACCTATGGGGGTTGTATGTATGATAGCTGTAATGATGTTATTTTGAGCTATTTTGCACCTACTTTCATAGCAATGTACCCGGTTATAGAGCAATGTGTACAAAAGACGCTTGGAAAATGTCATCAGTGATGTCTACTCTGATGACATCAATGATGTCATTTCAGATGTCATCAGTGATGTCTTAAATGATGTTATGGAGCATGTCATGAGTGATGTAATGTGTGAGGTCATAAGCAGTGATTGGCCGGGGCACAAGTTATAGTTAGCTCTGCTAACTATACCTGGTGAATTTCTGTGTTTTTTTAGTTCAAAAGGTTAATGTTGTTCAGTGAATTTCAAAAGTTTTTTTAAACAAAAACAGATCTTTTTATCACACCTAACTATAAGGTTACTTCAACCTTTGTTTTTTCAGTGAAAAAAAATAAAATATCTATATATATATAAATTCACTTAAAAAACCATAGGTTTCACACATGTTATAGTTAGGAATTAGCATTTAAAAAACCTTGCAAATTCACTTAAAAAACCATAGGTTTCACACATGTTATAGTTAGCTGGACATTTCACTCGTAAAAAACCATTGAAATTCCCCTGTTATAGTTAGTTCAGATAACTATAACTCGCGCGACCGCAATTCACTGCTGATGACGTCACATATTACATCACTCATGACATGGTCAGTGACATCACTCATGACATCACTGATGACATCATCCTTGTGATAGAGTGGCGGTCGCGCGAGTTATAGTTATCTGAACTAACTATAACAGGGGAATTTCAATGGTTTTTTACGAGTGAAATGTCCAGCTAACTATAACATGTGTGAAACCTATGGTTTTTTAAGTGAATTTGCAAGGTTTTTTAAATGCTAATTCCTAACTATAACGTGTGTGAAACCTATGGTTTTTAAGTGAATTTGTAAGGTTTTTTAAATGCTAATTTATGTACGTATTATTATATTTTTTATATATTTATTTTACAATAAACTACCTATGTATATAGTTATAGATTGACTGTATCCTGTAATATGGAATGGCTCAGCTCTTTTTTTTTGTATTTGGATAAAGTTGAACAGCATAGTTAACGCGTATTACATGTTCGCGATGCTTTTTGCGTGCTCGGGGGAAAATATCTCGTGAACTAGCCCATGCAGTCGCAATGGGCGCGGCCATCTTGTTTTTCACTCTATGCTATGGTTCTGGGGCCTGCTTTTCAATCCTCCCTATATCTTTCCAATCCTTTGTTTCTGAAAACTTTTTTTTGGATCTTTTTTATTTAATATCTCTCTCTCTATTTTCCTGACTCTCTATTTTTTGTTTTTGTTTACTTTTTTTGTGTTTTTTAACTACTTTTTCACTCTTTTTCTATTACCTGCTTTTTTCATTTCTTTTACTTACTTTTTTAATTTTTACCTTTTCTTTTCCGCCCCCGCCTACCCCAGAACCATGGGATAGGGCCACAGGGTGCATCGCAGCCTGAGCCGCGACTGCCTTTCTTGCGGAAGGCAGAGCCCACAAGGGGTGCAGGCACGGGCCTTATTTGGGGAGGTGGAGTTGGCTGCACTGGTATTTTTTGTGCAGCGCCACCTCCCCTTAACCCTGGCAGCAGGCGGCAGGCCTGGGTCCAGGTACGGGTCCGGGAGCGTCGGCAGTGGTGGGGGAAGGTGCGCCGGGCAGTGTTTCGCTGCTCGGGTGTCCAGCGCAGCCAGAACCAACTGACGCACCGACCAGAACAAGACAAGGTCTTCAGGGTGCACACCAACACACCAGGCACACACAACAAAGGCATTTCTTTAACACATCACCAAAAACAGAAATCCCCCCCAAAAAACACATTTTCCAACTCAATCCAATGCCATCCATGCCCTAAATGATGTTTAAATTCAACAGGACACACAGATAAACACTTGTTTAATGAACTTGTGGCTACCTGCTCTGAGCCTACTGGATGAAGGCAGGCCCGTGGGCAGACAAGGCCACACAAGCTTGCAGGCCTAGGCTTCAAAATGGCCACCAGCCACGTGACCAGGCCCACCAAACTACAAGAAACAGAAGACAGACAATGCAGGCCTGTTGCAAAAAACACACTGGCTGCCTTCAAAATGGCTGCCAGCCTCATGGCCAGGCCCACAACAAGAAGCCTAGGCCACAAAGGAATACAATGCAGGCCTATATATGGCAAAAGCAGCACACTAATAATAACTCCCACCAGTAAAGGCCCACAGCCACATGGATACTCGCAAATCACAAGCAACAAGCTGGAGGCCTGGAAAACAATGAACTGCCAAAAGGCCTATAAAGAAGCCAGGCAAAAGATGCATGCTAAACCGCACTGCTGTGCCTTTTTAATGCAATAACATGCAAAAAACGAAAATCCACAGGGCAAAACAAGGTCTGCAGGGTGCACACCAACACACCAGACACACACAACAAAGACATTTCTTTACCACACCCCCAAAAACAGAAATCACCCCCAAAAAACACATTTTCCAACTCAATCCAATGCCATCCATGCCCTAAATAATGTTTACATTCAACAGGACACACAGATAAACACTTGTTTAATACACTTGTGGCTACCTGATCTGAGCCTACTGGATGAAGGCAGGCCCGTGGGCAGACAAGGCCACACAAGCTTGCAGGCCTAGGCTTCAAAATGGCCGCCAGCCACATGGCCAGACCCACCCAACTACAAGAAACAGAAGACAGACAATGCAGGCCTGTTGCAAAAAACACACTGCCTGCCTTCAAAATGGCCGCCAGCCTCATGGCCAGGCCCACAACAAGAAGCCTAGGCCACAAAGGAATACCATGCAGGCCTATATATGGCAAAAGTAGCACACTAATAACTCCCACCAGAAAAGGCCCACAGCCACATGGACACTCACAAATCACAAGCAACAAGCTGAAGCTGGAGGCCTGGCAATCAATGACCTGCCAAAAGGCCTATAAAGAAGCCAGGCAAAAGATGCATGCTAAACCACACTGCTGTGCCTTTTTAATGCAATAAAATGCAAAAACGAAAATCCACAGGGCAAAACAAGGTCTGCAGGGTGCACTGCACACCAACACACCAGGCACACACAACAAAGGCATTTCTTTAACACACCCCCAAAAACAAAAATCCCCCCCAAAAAACACATTTTCCAACTCAATCCAATGCCATCCATGCCCTAAATGATGTTTGAAAAACATTCAACACACACCAAAGGAACAGTTGCTTCATCATACACGCACCCATGACTAGCTCTGGGCCTACTGGTGTCCCCCAACAATTTTAAAAAAAGAATGATAAGTACCAAAATTGTAGTTGCAGCAACTGCAATGCCCCAGATCAAACAGACACAATACCAACTTACTTGTAAAATATCAAATTCAAAAGTCCTCAAATCCAATGATAATGATGCAGCAGCAGACACAAAGAGTGATCCTTCCAGCGGAAATCCAAAGGCAGAATGAACAGGAGATGGACAAAGCACTGGGAGGAGCCTGATGGACAGGAACAGGAAGTTGGAGACTCTCTGGCACTTCCTCCCTCTCCCCCCGCAAAGGTTGTTTTTTAAAAAGGACTCCTTGCACAAAAAAGGACAGCCAAATGTCAATCAGAGGAGTTTTTTCCATCCAAATAATCATTTAGAGAAGGTTTTATGCAGCTAGAGTTAATATTCTGCTTCAAATCGAAAATTTGGCGTGTTCGTGATCGCGACCTTTATCACACTTCCTCCGGATGTCGATGGCGCGTCCAAAATGACGTGTTTGCGATCTCATGGTCTTTGTCGCGGTAGAGATTGACGTGTTTGCGACCTCACGCTCTCTCTCATGCTGGAAAATGATGTGTTCGTGATCGCAGACTCTCGCGGTGTCTGTTGGCAAGGAGAATGACGTGATCACAAACTCTCACGGGATGGCGCGACTGGCTATCAACATCTCGTGGCGCACACAAACGGATTGGAAAACTCGTCGGCGAACGCAGGGATCCCGGTAAAATGATCGCGCGTGCGAGAACGCATTTTCAAAGCGCGAACATGAAAAAATTCTTCGCAACATGGCAAATAGCCGGAATTTTCGCGCTCTCCGCGGAACGCGAAAATGTCAAAATATCGCAATTCCGCGAGCGAAACGGAATTTGACGCCCACCCTTAATCACGAGCGGTCATGAGCATAAGCGACCACTCGCAATGAGAAACCTGACCTCCCCGCGTTGAGAATCTCGCCGGGAGGTTTATTTTCCACGCTCGCGATCGGCAACTTGATGTTGCTGATCGCGAACGAGGAAAAAGTCTCGCCGGGATGTCATTTTGCTCGCTCGTGGTCGCCAACTTGACGTTGAGGACCACGAGCGAGCAAAAAATGCCAACTACGCTACGTGATTTTGCACTGTGCTACGTACAATTTGCATAGCGCGAAGTAGCACAAACTACTCAAACTCAAAAGCGAGCGTAGCGTTGTTGTCCGCCCAGGGTTAAAGCTTTCAATATGACACCAAACGCGTTTCGAGCACACACTCTGCTCTTGATCACTGGCTAATGAACGGAGGAAGCGGATTGATTCGGAACAGTTGGTTTATTCAATTACAGGTTCCACCCGGCAAAATGGCTTTATGGTTTTGGTAGTCCTTTAATATACTGCCATGAACCTTGTGGTTCCATGATATCGTCCCAAGTGGGTACTGCTGCCGGTGGCTTATGTGTTACAACCCCTTCATGTGTGGCATCTTCAAGGGGCAATCTTTTGTGTGTGATATATATATATATATATGTATATATATATATATATATATATATATATATATATATATATATATATATTCACTGAAAAAACCATAGGTTTCACACACGTTATAGTTAGGAATTAGCATTTAAAAAACCTTGCAAATTCACTGAAAAAAACATAGGTTTTACACATGTTATAGTTAGCTGGACATTTTACTGATAAAAAACCAATGAAATTCCCCCGTTATAGTTAGTGCAGGCAACTATAACTCACGCGACCGCAATCCTCTGCTGATGCTAATACTGTATTTAGTCAATTATTTGCCCATGTCTTCTTCCATTAAATTTTAGCTATACATATATTACAAATATTTTTTTTTCATAAAGACACATATGTCATCAGCAGAGGATTGCGGTCGCGTGGGTTATAGTTGCCTGCACTAACTATAACGGGGGAATTTCATTGGTTTTTTATCAGTAAAATGTCCAGCTAACTATAACATGTGTGAAACCTATGGTTTTTTCAGTGAATTTGCAAGGTTTTTTAAATGCTAATTCCTAACTATAACGTGTGTGAAACCTATGGTTTTTTCAGTGAATTTGTACGGTTTTTTAAATGCTAAGTTACTTTATGCCATTCGTGGCGTGCGCGCCCACTTAACGCAGTTCGTTCCGTGCGCGCACGGTGCGCTTCGCGCACCGTGCGCGTACAGTGAGCACGCGGTGCGCTTCGCGCACCGCGCGCCCACTTTACGCAGTTAGTGCCGTGCACGCTGGGTGGGCACGCGGTGCGCTACGCGCACCGCATGCCCACCTTACGCTGGATGGGCCATGTACGCATGGAGGACATATTATGCGCTTCGTTGTGAAAGGTATTGTTTGATTTTTTGTTGTGCTATGGGACAGTCATATGCCATGTACAAATGGTGCCCTTCGGGCACCTGTTGCACACGCGGTGTGGAGAATATGGATATTTTTTTTTTTTGCAGTATTTTTACCGTACGCGTACGGTAAGCGTAATCGGCGATTTATCGAAAAAAATTAAAATTGCATTTTTGCCCTTGGGGGTTCTTTGAGGACACCTCCATCAAGGCTAGGTGGTTGGGAGCAGTCTAAACAGCCCCTTTATATGTTTTTTGCCTTTGTTTTTCTTCCACCCCCTCAGAGTGCGAGATAGAAAATGGCGTCCGCCGCTTCCTGGTTTTGACCGATTCGAATGTTTACTAAGATCTGACAGCCAATCAGAATCCTCGCTCGCGCACGTCACCGTACGCGTACGGTAAGCGCACGGTAAGCGCACCGTAAGCTGGCTCAGATATATATATTGATTTAAAGGCTATTTTCTCAGAATCTACTGAACAGATTTACACCAAACCTACAAAAGGCACTTCCTTGACCTGTAGACTACCTCTCTGCCAAATTTCAAGGAACTCTGTTCAGCCGTTCGGGCTGTAGCTGTGTCTAAAGGTCCTATGGAAAAATGCATGGGAAAAACGCGTTTTGGGACCCCCCTTTTATCTCAGCCCCCGCTTGACGAATCCCCCCGAGACTTTCAGGGTAGGAGCGTAGCGTAGCGCCCCATTAGTTTTGAAAATTTCGCGAGGATTCGTCGACCGGCGCCAAAGTTATTCAAAATAGAATGTTGCGGTTTTCCTATGGAAACAGGGTCCTAACTATAACTACCTACTGGCGACCGCCAGTAGGTAATATATATATATACACATATACACACAAATACACACTCTCTCTTGCACTGTCTCTCTCTCTCTCTCTCTCTCTCTCTCTCTGTCTCTCTCTCTCTCACTTTGATGTTAGGAAACACTACCTGATACATGTAGTTTGTGGAATCTCCTCTCCAGTCTTTTCTCAAAGATGAACTAGGTAATAATTAACATTTGCTAGTTGCACCGAAGCACCAATTTTTACGTATGCTTTCTTATTGCGTTTCCTTTTTGTTGTATGATACTGCTTTAAAACGTTATGATTCCTATAATGTCATCATTACTTCTCTTCATGTTGAGTGCTTTGCCACTCTGCTCCTGCAGTTTTTTTCATACTATAGTCCCCCAATTTTAAATCATGAATAAATAGGCAATGAGGAAGACGTCCTGGCACTTAAATATAAATCCATGAAATCCATAAAGTGCATCATGTTGGACTCAGCGGGACCTTGAATTACTTTATTGTCTTTCAGAATCTCAACTGTGGCCTGCTTCTCTTTCTTCCCATCGCTTATTATTGGAGTTAATGTCCAATGTCACCTTATCCAGAAATGTCTAGTTGTGCCAGTGACTTGATCCTATAAATCAGCGCTTCTTCTAAGTCATTGCCGATGGAATTCTGAAAGGATTTCGTTACATGGATATTTTATTAGCGCCCCATTCTCACTTCATATTGATCAGAAAGCTTTTGCCTAGAGCGGACATTGACTCAAAGGGAGGAAAAACAAAAAGCAAAGAAGGGCTAACAAAATAAGGGCCTCAATCTGAGTGCCCCAGACATTCTGATGAGCCTGCTAAATAAGCCAGTGTTTCCTGATTGATACATAGACCTGTTCTCAGATCCTAAAGGCCACTGCCCACATTACTTATGCATGAAACTGTAGTCATATGTTATTGCAAAGGAGTATTCAATATGTGTTCTCCATGCAGGCCTAAAAGACGGAATACCTAGAAGTAATGAATTCATCGGTGTGTCTGTCTGCAGAGTCTATGGTAAAAAGGATATGGCAATCTGTGTCCATTTGACTTGGATACACCATCAAAGAGAAGTTAGTAACAAACATGCAAGTGTGTATTATCAGGGAAATCAACTTTTTTTCAATTACTGATTTGAATGCAAACATATCACAACTTTTGACTCAAAGGTCAAGCATTTATTCTGATCCAGCCCAGATATACGCCACTTTACCGAAGGTAAGCAGCATTTTTAAAAGAGACGAAAAAAGCAGCGTTGGCTTCCAGACCTCACACAAAGTGATTACACAAGCGTGACACATACATCAATCCTGTCTGCCACAGTCAGCCAAGCACAATTGTTTTGCTTAGTCGTTTTAGTTCAACCACTATTTAGCTTAGACTCCCTAGTGGTCGGGGAGATTATTTTTACGATATTTGTGAATGTGCACTAGATCTATAATGTGGAATCGAATGTTATTTTTTCTTGAAAAAATGCAGTTATCACAATCTCACAAAATCTAATTTTATTTCACAGCATGACGATGTGGTATTCCATTACGTTTCAGACTACAACGAATAAGTTTACAATCTGAAGTACGCTGTTTTGTTTTTGCAATACTTCCAAATATTCTAGGAAACAAGAAAATGTGAACTTTATTAATTGTAACACAATTTAGGAATGAATGTAACTGTTTTGCCCTGTAACACAATTTAGGAATAAATGTAACTGTTTTGCCCTTAAAATCTAGATACCGAAGAAAGGCTGCATTAAATTATGTGCAATCCATTGATTGAGAGTAAACAATAAATCACAATATTTGGAAACATGAGCGATAGGACCTAAGGGCCATATGTATGAAGGCATTTTTCTTTTTGTAACTGTGTGATTCTCAATTTCGGGCTGTTGGGAAATGCCCTTTTGGAATGTGCGAAAGGCATTTGTGGTGATGCAAAATGCATTTTTTACTTAGTAGAAATCGCATTTTGGAAATCGTAAAATAGGAACTCGCAAATAGGGATTACCAAATTGTGAAGCGCAAACCACATGTACAACAGATTAACTAATTGTGTCTACTCGCAAAATGGCAATTTAGGAAATACAATAACCATCGATTTGGATCAGGTAGTAAAAAAAGTGTAAAATATAAAAAGACACCCAAAATGCACCAGGCCCTTTCGCAATGGCAGCTTTGTACGTTTTTGCGAGTAGGATGAGGATTTTGGCAAAGAAGGAGACGACAGGAGAAGATATTTAGGGTAAGGGTCACCCTTTCTGAACAGACTGAGGAAGAGATATATGAGTAGTACAGGCTCAGTAGTCAGCTAATTCTTGATTTAGCTGCTGACTTACAACCTCAGCTATGGACCCTTACACTCAGAAGCAAAGGTGACCCACCACATGTGCAGGTATTGTGTTACCTACGCCTCCTAGCTTCTGGCAGTTATCAGGGGGTCATAACAGTGGCAGTGGGAGTGTCACAAAGTGCATTTTCCAGGTTCTTTCACAGGTTCATGAACTTCATGCTTAGTAAAGCCAACCAATGTATATCTTTCCCAAATACTCCCCAATTATTGCAACTAACCAAATTAATGTTCTACAGGGTAGTGCAGTTCCACAATGTCATTGGCTGTGTTGATGTCTCACATATTGCCAAATATCATCCCCAGCAAATGACAACATATACAAGAACAGGAAAAGCTCACACTCACTCAATGTGCATGTAGTGTGTGATACCTCTTGTATCATACCAGACCTTGTGGCCACATTCCCAGGCAGCACCCACAACTCAATCATGATCCACCACCGTGGAATACAAAACTGACTGATACAGGGTGAATTTAGCAATGGATTCCTACTAGGTAAGAGAATTGCAGACTCAATGACTACAGTTGCCAGGACACTGTGCGTAATGTGACCTAATGGTTTTCCTTCTCATGCTCTTAAGGTGACAGTGCATATGCCTTGTGTCCCTGGATACTCAGTCCAGACCTGACTCCAAAGACAAGAAGTGAAAGGCAGTACAAAAGGGCACACATGACAACACGTTTAATAATAGGAAATACATTTTGTATCCTGGAGTCCAGGTTTTGCAGCCTCTACAAGACCGGCGGGGCACTACTGTACAGACCGGAGTCGTGCTGCAAGATCATCGCCACATGTGCCATACTACACAATATCACAATGAAGAAGGGTCTGCACGACATCCCAATAAAGCCTGATTCTGGCTGATGGTGAATTACCACCACTAAAGGTGCAGCAGGACGGTACATGCACAGCAGAGAGATGAGCATGAAGCACAGAGATCACCAACAACTATGTCTGAGGTAAGAGTAATTAAAACATCTAATAATAAGACTTCACACATGATGGTAATGCTTGGTGCATTTCTGAAAGAACACCTTTTATTCAGGTAACGACAACATTGTTTCACTCAAGCATTAACTGTTTCTTGTAGATGTAACATTGTTAAAAATTAAACAATGAAGTATGTAATGGCAAACAAAACAAAAGCGACTCATTCCTCTGAATGTTCAGTGGTTCACTACTTTTGGCCTCTGGAGTTGGGTGCCTTGTCAGCAACACTGGCTGCAGGACTGTTGACATGTCAGTCCCAGAAGTGTGTCGGCGTAAACGCCTGGACCTGCATGCATCCTAAATGAAAGTGTCACTGAATCTAGAGCCATCTTCACTCTCAGATGGGGGCAGGATGTTAGGGGTACAGAGGTTGTGCATCTGTATATTCTCAAGGGCTGAGATCACTTGCACTAGGCCATGTGCAACATCCTGACAGCAGCATCCCATGTCAGTCTGTATGTTCACAGTATGCCTTGCTAGTGTTGTTGTAGCTACTGTCAATTGGTTGACAAGACGAGCGACCGAATCAAAACCTGCCAGGTACTGCCTGTTCCTCTGTCTCTGCACACGGTGGTCCTTCTCTATTGCAGCTAGCCACTGGTCTTGCCCTTTCTCCAATTTCTACATCGATCTAGACATTCGGAGCAGATGCCTACTGACAGTCTGTATTTGTTTTGTTTGCAGGTGCTGCAAGGAGATGATAGTCACCATACACAGGAAAACTCTCCGACATGTCATCTAACGTTATCATTACGGACTGTTGATGTTTGGCCTCTGCGCTGCCTGTGTCTAGCCCTTCGATGCTGTGGGGTCCTGCTATGCAATTGTCCCTCATCACTGCCCACAAAGTCTGGCAGTGGTGAGTTAGTTTCGCTCCTGGCAGTTGGAACTGGGTGATGGACAAAGTGGATGGTGATTTTGTGTCCTCAATCTTCACATGAGTGTCAGTAGCCCCTTCAGCTCCAATGGTTCCTCACATGGCTGGGCTGTGATCTGTGGAAATACATGTAAATAGTTATTGTAAATAAATGGTTAATATTTGTCTACAATATTGTAACTGTGCTTCATGTGTTTGTGACATGTTTATGTTGTACAGATATGTTTGGTGTAGTTATCAGCACAGTACAGTACACTAAGAAACTGATGTGTACTACAACTCTCAGGATGCATAGCCAGGGTAGGACAAGCATCTCAGTGGAGTTATTCCTGCTGTTATGTTTGTTAAATGGATTTGCTACTATGTTATGTTAGGTAAGGAAAGGCAGTGGCAGTGGCAGTGGCAGCTGCCTCCAGATGGGGGTGGTGGGGAATGGATAACAAATAAATAAAGAAACTTACCTTCCCTGCCACATGCCTCTCCTCCCTCCTCTTCAGATCTGTGGGAAGCATGGGATGCATCGGAAGCACCCAGGCTTCTGGACTCTCCCAGCCAATCATGACGCTGAATAAGCAGCGCCATGATTGGTTTGAGCGGCTTGTTTGGCAACTCAGGCAGTGCCTGGGAGGCTGGGCATGTTCTCCATGTGGCTGTGCAACACAGCCCTGTGGAGAACATGCCAAGAGTGGATGACGGTTTGGCCGGCCAAATCGTCATGCGCACTTAGAGGAGTGCATATCACCCCACTCTGCTATCACAGAGCCCAGCCCCACCCCGAGTGCCACATAGAAAAAGTTAACGTTAATAATGTTTTGTTATTATCATTTTATTTTTCTTTTATACACTGCGGGAATAGCAGTGGGGCGACGCTCCTCTTCCTTAGTGGACGAGCCTCCACTGTGTAAAGGGTAGATAACTTACCCTGGCTGGTGCCTGCTGGGTTGGAGGTGTTTATTTATTTATTTTATTTATTTATAGAGTTTTAAATAGAGCTAATGTGACCCAAGGGTATCAGAGCGCTTCACATTTACAATAGGTACAGTTTAAATCACACCGGTATATATATATATATATATATATATAGATGACTAAGGTACATGTCTTTCTTATCAGTTTCAACAAAACAATTTACAAACTGTTTAGAATACAAAGGTGTACGCAGTGGTATCATACAACATAGTTCTGATGTGTACCTTTTGAATGTTTTACATCAGTACTACAACGATCCATTAATTGTGGTACTGAGCAGTTTAAAGAGGATTTCACAGCTAACTAGAATTTTATCTTTACAATCGTAAGAGTCTTTGTGGTCATTTTGTGCTGGATGTATCTATACAAGACAGGGCTATTCGACTTCTGGTTTTTAACCACTGTGCAGAAGATGAACAGTCTTGTCTAGGGAAGGAACTTGCTCATTAGGAAGATCTTCGCTTCCCTCTTGAATGTTGCCAAGTTTGGAATTTTTCTAATGTTTGGAGGGAGTGAATTCCAGATTCTGGGTGCTGCTCCGCAGAATGCTCTGTCATACGTTTTCTTCTTCCGAAAGATGGGCGTTTTTAACAACAGCTCTCTGGCACTCCTGGCCGGCCTGCTTCCCCCTGATAGCTCAATTTTCTGGGTAAGTACATTGGTGTTTTGTAGTGGAGCGCTTTGTGGGTAATACAAGCCAGTTTAAGTTGAATTCTGGCTTCGTATGGAAGCCAGTTTAGTGCTTTCAGATGTGGGGAGATATGGTTGTATTTTCTAGAACCTGTAATGAGTCTTGCGGACGCATTGAGACAAGCTTTTAGTGGTGCTGTGGAGATTTTTGATAGACCTGTTAGTGTTGTACATTCATATTCAATCCTTGAGATAACCAGGGACTGAACTGCCAATATGAGGTCCTCCGCAGTAATGAATGGTTTCACTTTTCTAATATAGTTCAGGTTAAACCGGGCACTATTAGTCATTGATTTCTAGGTTCTTATCAAAAAACAGAACAGAAGCCAATGCTGCATTTAACTCACCTACGCTTTAAACGGTGAACTGAATAGAACAGTAACACTTACAACCACTTTTTCCGTTGGATTTAATCAAAAAAATGTTTCACATTTTACATTCAATGAATTTTCAATTATCAAAACATATTCATTACAGAGACAGAAAGAGTGAATGACATTATAACAACAATATCGACATTTTAACTGAATTTTACACAATTCGACACCACTACATACATGCTAAACCATATGAACTTCTCAGGCATACTACTCAAACATCCTAAACAAACAACATACAAGATAAAACGATGATATACAATTAATGGACAAAAACGGCCATCAGCAGACAAAACTTAGCATAGTTGTGAATCACTACACTGTATTATTTAGAAAAGATTGGCCAAAGGCGGAAAGGTCTACGCGTTTCAAATCCCTTTGTGTGCAGGGATTCTCATCAGGACCAACACTTTGCTGAAATAAAACAGAAAAGATGTTTTACTAAAGTGACCCCACTCTATTGTATTGTAGCCGCACACATTGTGCTGAGTTCTTACCTTGCTAATGTTTTCTGACCACTCGCACCAGTATGGAGGTCGGTTACCAGAGCAAAGAGACTTGAGCATTTACGCCTCTTTGACGGCCCCGCAATACACCAATTAACATGAAGGGACATACTGATCAGTTTGCTTCATTCATCTTTTAGATCGAGCACACGCCGAGATTTGTTTTCAACGGCATTTTGAGTTCCCACTGGTTGCCTACTGAGCGGTTGATACTGTAAAAAGTACAGCGAGGAAAAGAGATTTCCTGACCCCTCACGCTTACGCGTACACCACAGCCTTACAAGTAAGATGGGTTAGTTCTTGAGGGTGACAAATTGTTGGTTCTTTACTTATTTAGGCTACGGGTTGAAGTAGCAACAACTTTGAAACTTCGCCGCTTGCTTAGCAAGGTAAGAACTTGCTGATCGCGAATGAGGAAAAAGTCTCGCCGGGATGTCATTTTGCTTGCTCGCGGTCGCCAACTTGACGTTGAGGACCGCGAGGAAGCAAAAAATGACCGTTGCACTACGCTAAGCTACGCGTGTTTGCACTGTGCTACGTGCGTAGTGCGAAGTAGCGCAAACTACGCGAGCGTAGCGTAGTGCTTTGCCCAGGCTTAGTTATGGCATGGTGATCCGACCAATCGCACGGAACAATTGAGTGGATAGTAATATTCTTGACTCTCGAGATTACCCAGTCTAAGGTTGCCACTTTTGAGTGTGTTGGCAGTGTGCAGGCTTGAGACAGGTTTAGGTTTGTTAGAAAGTCTTTAAGTGAGTTGACCTGTTTTTTTAATATTGTTGTCCCAGTGTAAATTAAAGTCGCCTAGGAATATGTCATTAGTGTGACTGTTAGAGTTAGCCGTGATGATTTCCATTAGCTGGTCTATTAAAGGGGCATTATTGCCTGGTGGGTGATAGAGCGTATGCAAATTGCACCTTTGATTTTCTGCAGTTCTTATACCAAGACCGAGGTATTCACAGGATTCCAGAGGTTCGGAATGTATTTGGCTGACCTCGATATCAGATCGCTGTATGCAGGCTATTCCGCCTCCTGTCTTTTTTTGTCTGTCTAATCTCACAATATTGTCCTGAGGAGGCACCAGCAAATCCATGACCGGGGAGAAGGATTCCGTGAGCCATGTTTCAGTTAAGATTGTCATGTCAACTTCCTGACTAATGATGAGGGCCGCAATGTCTGAGGCATGTTTTGTTGCTGAATGACAGTTGAGCAGTAGGCATATCAACTATTTCCCTGAGCTACTAGAGTTCATCTCTTGAGTATCGGTGATTAGCTTGATTTGTTTTAGGTTGTTAAAGTTGGGTTTTCTGTTTTTAGGCACGGATGTTCTATTTGCATTGATCGGGAGTGATCTAATTTCCTCACCTCGGCTGATGTCTGCAGACTCATATGAGCTGAGTAGGGTTTGGGTTTCATCCTTGTAGTGGAGGCAGCGTTTTAGATACATACATTGCTATGTTAGCATAAACACCTTAGATGTTAGAAACGCCATCTTGCCACTTTTGCTGCTTTTGCACACGACACTGCAGATACATGTTATTATTTGAAAACTGCTTGCTTGCCTTTTCTTCACATGAGAACTGTCTGTTGTTCACATCCCTAGACGTGCACTGCGACCTTGGTCTGAACATTGTGTGCAGAAACAGTCTGAGCCACCAAACAATGTAGGTTTTTGAGTTCAGGTTGATCGGCCCACGCTCTAGCCATAACACGCACACAGCTGCAAATATCTGAAAGTCGAGAGCCTTTAATATTGCAGTTTGCATGCATTAGACACACATTCTGGAGAAGAACTTTTCCAGGCGCAGAGCAAAGCTGATCCTGTGATGTGATTCACCTAAGCTGATCTTTACGGTATGGGGTTCCCCATTCTAACCTAGAGACCTTCTATTAGTATAATAATACTAGCTTACTAGCGAAGGGAGGGTGGTTGTATTCCACTATCATTTGTAATATGATTTCTCCCTTCATTTTCTATGGTATTGTAACAATGCTGATGGTTTTAATTTTAATCATTTGTCTGCTTATGTTAGACGAAGTACTGCATCTTAGGACCGTAGTTTATAAAATAAACATTTTAAACTTTACCGTGTCTCTGATTACTCTTGTTGTGGACTGATATGAGAATAATACCAAACAGGTATTTCTGATTCCCACCATTCCTGAGAGTACTCTAAAGTCGCATGTTCTGGGTTGTCTAATCATTGGTAGCTTCTATATGGTATGAAGTGCGAATGAGACACTGATGCTGGTCGGATAGGGGTTCTGGGTACAGAGGTGAGTTTTTGGTACACAGCAATTCACTGAGGTCCTGGTTTATTGCGCATAGTTCTGTGCATGAGCAGAATCCCTGCAACATCCTCTGATAAATATTTAATATTTTTGTGTGGTCGATTACGTCGATTTGAAAATGGCATGGCTGTCCCTTTACTCTTTTCTTGAAGATCAAGCATTGATTTTTGAATGAGTTCAATTTTGGAGTGAGTGCTTACCGTGATATCTAGTATTTTTTCCAAAGCATGCAATGCCCTTAGAATGTCCTGTGACATATTGCCTACTTGTATTTGAAGAATTTCGATTTCTCTCTGCGTATGAGGTGATATACTAGAGGTGCGCATCTGTCTAATGCGAGTTTTGTTTGTGCTCCGGTGTCTTAGACCTGTGACTTTTTCATTGTTCCTTTTTTTGTCATTAGTAGGGGGATGTGAGTTTCATAAGGACGCAGGTGCTATTTGTACTGTTGTAGAAGGGGGATTGAAGGGGTGTTGGCTTCCCTATCCTTTATTGCTGGATTGGGGTTCCCATTAGATGGCCTATGTGTAGGCGTGATCGTATCCTGGTGTAAAGGGGTTGATTTTTCCCCACGTACAGGCATCGGGGCGACATTGGCATATAGTACAGATATTTCTTCTCTCTTTGTACAATTCCCGTTCAGTGAGTCTCTTGTCAAAGTTGAGTCTCCTGACAGAATTGTAGGTTGTGGTTGTAGAGGGTCTCTAGGTATTATGACGTCTATGGTTGTTGTGTTGGTGGTAGATAGGGGGACTGCTTGTGTGGTCAGGTGTTGTTGAGACCTTGTGTTCTCTACAAACTCTTTTAAGGTTGAAAACAAGTTTTCAAACTTTTCTAACTCGTCGGCTGCTTGTATAAGCACAATACCGTTCTTGTAGATAGTTATGCATAGTTCCGCTCTTAATCTTGGTGACAGGGTGATCAATAGTTTAGTACCATGTGGGATATTGCTTATACTTTTTATGTTGAGCATCTTCGTTGTGACAGTGCGCCATTAAGCAGTTTTTCTGGTGAAAAATATCAAGTCATTTACAATAATGCCTTTGTTTAGATTAAAGGAGGGGTCAGAGATCAGCGTGTCTGGGTTTTTTCTAATTAGGTTATGTTTGAATTTTTTGGCTGCATTCTTAGATAGGTTAGTTGGGTATTTTATGGTGTGAGAGTTATTGCCTGCTGATTTCAAATTGGTTCCGGCCATAGTTACTGATGTCGAAAAAATAATTCTCTAGGGTGGTTCTGCAGAGGTGATCTCTCTTTGATGTATCTTCTAGTCCCTTACCTAACTCAGGACGTGTACATGGTGTTGATGTCAGACACTCTTGCCACACTCTCTGGTTCCAGGGTCGCCTCGATGAGTGTCCCCATGGGAGTGGGAGGGGGTGTTTTGACAGTCCACCACTTGTTCCATGACCCTCCTCCAGCCTGCTGGCCTCCTTGATGCGAGACCCCAGGTTGTACGAGCGTTTGAGTATCTCGGAGTTTCGGGGTGACTCCTAGGGAGTTCACCTTCTCCAGGATGCTGGTCCAGATCTTTGTTTTTTCCCTGGTATGTGAAGGAGACCTTCCCAAACAGATGGTCTATCTGGGAGACACTGTCTTCTGTCAGGAGCTTCACCTACTTTCTGAGAATGTTACCTTCCTCTTCCTGAGTCCTTGCTCCCATCTTCTGTAGTCATGGTGTTCTCCAGGAATTGTGTGCAGGAGTACTCCTTACTTACAGCACCTTCCTAGGCTTCTGGGTTGTGGCCAAACCCTATATTTATAAAATTCCTGGTCTGACATCATCATTCTTCACCCAGAAAGTTCTGTTTCCTATTTTGCGATTTCCTATTAGGAAATCAAAATTTTGCAATCTCCTTATTGTGAATGCAATTCTGGAGGATTTGCTATTTGTGGGATTGGTTGTTACATACATATCGTTGTGCGATCCCAAATAGTGATTTCTATAGATTTGCAGTTTAAATTGCAAATACGATATTTCATTCATATGGCCGAAGTCACTTCATGCACTGCAAATGACGAGGAATAGTAAGCCATTTTGCATGGAGCCAGATTGCAATGCAGGAATTATGAATGACATGAAAATTAGCCACTGGTAAAAGTCATTTCAAAATATAGGTATTTTTAATAGAACTGGTGAAAATGTAAATGGATGACAATAGTGATGGAAAGCACTTAAATTAGAGGCAGAAACTTGAAATGCAAAATCAAAGTACTACATAATTTTAATCTAGAAAATAAATATTAATGTAAACAAAACAGTGCAAAGAATAGGATTTATATAAATTCTTACACCCATATGAATGACCCGTTAACTGCAGTTAGTTCTCTTTTTCAGTCATACTTAGTCTGCTCGAGTCAATAAATGTGGTATTTTGTCTCTACAAAATAAGTGCTCACTTCTTTAGATGCATGTTTTTAAATTCTGAAATTGTTGGAAGTTTAACAACAATTTGTTTAAAAATGAAGGAAAATATGCATTAAAACTGGAATGGGAAACCTAGTGCATGACTGTAATAGAAGGTTAGTAATTCATTTTCAGCTATTAGAAGAATCCAAAGGTGAGCAAAGCCTTTCTTTAGGATATTTTCTAGTGTGGGAAGTTTATAATTCATAGTAGAAGTTACTCTCTCTATTGGGTGCAGTTGATTATTTTCTTATCAGAACAGGCCTGTAATAAGAGAATAACATACCTATTCTCTTGTAATTTATTGCAACAAGTAGGGGCGTAGCAGCACAGTTGAGTCTTGTGTTGTTCCTGCGATTGCCTGCCTCCTTCCCCCTCTATAACCTCATCAATGGGCGAGCCTGATCAGCCCACCTAAAAATGGAAGTAGCATGCCAGTGAGGTCGTACATGGTACAGCCACAGCCCCTGGCCTTGCAGAAGCCATGCTAGGACTTGAGAGAGACTGCACATGTGTTATCAAAATTGGATTATTGTAATGGACTGTACATCAGTCTGCAATCCAATTTACTCAGAAGGTTGCAGGCAGTACAGAACCGAAAACAATCATCCTGGGACCGGTTTCAGGCTAACAGCCCTCATCATCCATGCTAGCTTGAATCCAGTGGCAAAGTGAGCAAGGGGCCCACATCTGGGCATACCCTGCTAACCTAGAGCAAACAAAGCAAAGACAAGGAGCTGATGGCTGATGGACGGAGCGTTGAAACCTTTCAGACACTCAACCCCAGTCACAGATCTGGGTTGAATCCATCCTCATTCTTTAGCTCACTTTGCCACCCCAGATCAGACAGCACTATATGCAAATCAGTGTTTACCCTGTGCCTCATGGGAAAAGTCCAGCCCGAACTGCCAAGCCATGTCTTCCCTGGACCGGAAACCAGCATCCTGGGACCGGTGTTGTTGTACCATGCCCTTTTAAAGACATTCAGACTTCTTCCTATTGTCACTTTGTGGGCATAGAACCCATTAGTGACATGTCATATCATTATAAATTATGATCTAATTATAAAGTATAAATATAACTTATAATGTACTATTAGGGGTACATTATGTGCTTTACAGCCAGGGTAGATGACACATTCTAATTAACATTAATCAAACAACAGCCATTTCCAAGCTAGAAAATTAACTGACATGAAAATATAAACCAGAGAATATTGCACAACGGCCAACACTTAAAAACATGAAGCATTTGACTAATTGGAGGTAGGGCAATATCGGCTCATACAGAAACAAGAATTGAAAAAGAATTGATTTGCAGCATTGGGAGCAAAGCAAAGCACTATGGTAGGGCTAAGGAGGGATGCTACTTTTAGCATCTTGAATATTTAAGCACATAGTGCCAGATGTACAAAACATTTTTCCAGTCGCAAATGGCCCAATTTTCAGAATCGGGCCTTTTTTGACCGCAAAAAATGCTTTTTAAAATGTATAAAATGCAAATTGTTACTGAATCACATTTTGCATTTGTGATTCGCTATTTGGAAGGGGCTTGTTTAGGGCGTCCTTTCCAAATATTGAATCGGTATGGCATGTATTACAGTTTTGCAACCGAAATCCGGTCCCAAAACAATAATTCTTCACCACCAGTTTAAAACTGCTGGTAACTTACTCGCAAAGGGTCCCTTGGGGACCCTTTACCCATTGAGAATGTTATTAAAGATATTCCCATGGACCACTGCCTACTCTATTTAAATGTATCCAATTTTCCTTTAAGGAAAACAGGCTGCAATTAAACACAAAAGACTGCTTTATTAAAAAGCAATCACATACATGGTGGTGAGCTGATCTCAGCAGGCCACCATCCATATGATGCCTGAGATTGCTAATGGGCCGCAAATTGCGACTTACCTCATTAATATGGATGAAGTAGGTCTATTTGTGACCCACTAGGAATCACTAATGAAACTCAAAAGAGTTTCATACATTAGGAATACCAATTTCCTAATTGCGATTCGGAGAGAATTTTAATTAGGAAATCAGTATTCCCAATGTTAGTATATCTAGCCCATGGTTAGGCAAAACAAACAATGCCACACATATCCTGAATTGCAGAACAAATTCAGTATTTCTGATTACCTAATAGATCCATACAAATTTGGGGCAGCATCAAAAAACAATGGGTGTTGTGGTGGAACAGCAATACCCATTACATGCCCCTTTCACGCAGATATCTACATGAAAGAGGATGATATTTACAAAGCAGCGTTAAGCCAAGCAAAATAGCGTAACGCCGCTTTGTAAATATGGAGCAGGGCATTGCGCCACTTGAATGTAGGAAAAAGTGAAGTTTCGGTGGTGCAAGGCCCTTGTAAATATGCCCCATTGTGTCAAGATATTGAGATGTCAAAAATATTGTGGGATAGAATATAGAAGGTAGGAATATCATCTTTTTAGATAGTTGTTATCTTTTTAAATATAATTGTATATAATATATTATTTAATATAATTTTATGAAATATAATTCATGAATTAGCTTGTTTTAGTATTATACATTATTAGCATTATAGTACTATTTGTTAAAATGGTTAATTAGTTAAATTATCAAGTTGTGTTAATTGTTTTAATTTTAATTGTTTTATTCAACAGTGTAATGATATAGTTCCATGCACATAATAGTATTATTTGTTTTAATTGTTTAAAATGTTTGTCTGTGTTTGTTTTTTAGACTAACAGGGAGAATTTTAATTTCAAATATCTTTTTAAAACATTACTTTTTTGTTTGTGATATATTTGTTGTTTACATTTCATTTTATGTGTTTTATATTTAATTGTTTGGTCTATAGCTAAATGTTATATTTAAAAACGTTTAGGAGTGCGAATAGTAAATCTGACTCTTCCAAAGTCCAACATTTCCCTACTGTTATTTAGACTTGAGGAGGAACAGTAAAGCTGAACCCTCCAAAGCCCCACATATTCCCTTCTTTTGCTTATGTTGGAGTGGGAATTGTAAATTTTACTCAATCAAAGTCCAAATCTTTCCCCACTTGTATTTACTCTTAAGAGTGAAAAGTAAATCTAACTCTTTCTCTACTTTTCCTTACGTTGGAGTGAGAATAGTAAATCTGACCACTCCAAAAGGTAACCCTTTTCCTACTTATGTTTACATTGGAGTCAGAATAGTAAGTCTGAACACATTCCCTACTGTTGCGCAGATTGAAGTAGGAACAGTGAATGTTACTGCTAATTTTTTTATTTGATATTTTTTAAGTTGTTATAACCTATATTTATTTTTGTTATTCGTTTATACTTTTAAAATGTATTAACATATAGTGCTTGACATTATAATAATTTTTTTATATTTTTATTATTTATATGCAAATATTTTTTACTACACTATATTTCATAGTTTACCTTTTTAAAGTGTATATTTTTATTTTATGTTTGTAAGATATAATTTTGTTAATATATATTTGTATTTTGATTATACTTTTTAAAGGTAGTGCTATTTTTAAAGTTACTGTATGTTTAGTCAATATTGTACACAATAGTTAAAATGCAATATGCTCACCCATTTTTGCCAATATTGTGTTCTTCCATATATTGGCTGTCTATATTTTTGACTTTACACACAAGGTATATAAAAAATATCTTTGTGTTATGGTTATTTTTTTTACCAATATTTTTGTAGCCAAAAGTTGAATTTGCCATTCTTCGTCAGGCAACCATCTGAAATCCTGCATTTAAAATAGAGAGCCTTCAAATGCTAGTGGACAGTTTGTGAATGGTCCACTAACTAAAGGTTTTAAACAGCAGAGCCAGATCAGGTTTCTTCTTTTGGGCGCTAGGCAGTTCCCTGTCTTTAAATGAGGCATGGAACAGAGATATTGGAAGCTGCGGCGTCTGCCAATTTTTGGAAGACATCTTAAATGCAGCAATCTTTAAATGAACCATTTAGTCTACAATAGTTTTATATTTTAATACAATATTGATGCAGATTGAGCACAGCTACTGAGGTTGGCCACTGGTTTTCCAGGATCACATGTGCTACTGTGCTTAAATTAGGCAACTAAGTTACGAATGTACTCAACTTTGATAATCAAGTTACACCCATGTGCATGTGCATTTGACTCTCTGAAGGTATGAGGATGAGCTTTCAATCTTACTCAAGGTAGTGGTAGAGAGTTTAGTACTTTCCAACCCTGTGACACAATTTATTACGCAATAAATTTTCCGAAAAGTGGTGCATTTCCCATCCACCATCCTCTGGGTTCACCCAGTGCATTAAGAGGTTGGAGAACCATGGATTTCGTGATGAGGGAGCTGCTGTAGGCTCGTCTGTTGTGCAAAATCCGAAGCAGACTGAACACTAGTGGGAATGTTTTTGTAAGGCTGCCTTATTTATGTCAATCCCTCAAGCCCCCATTCTCCTTGTGGTCCTTTCTATCTGGGAGCCTTTTGTCAACCATGGTAGTCTTAACTATGCATTTCCACAAAATGTTTCTAGATGCTTAGAGAGCATTTCACAACATGTGAATGCCTTTGGGTTTCTTTCTTTCTGAAGAGAGACCTCCACTCTCTGGGTCTGTCTTTAAGAACAAAGGCCAAATTGTCCATCATGTTACCATTTTACCATGGGAAGCATCTTTTGACAAGGAGGGGCTACTTCTCCAGGGAGAAAAAATTTAGCCAGACTGGAGGGAAAAATTGGATGCAGCTGACTCACCTGTCTGTGGTGGCAGGAGCCACTCTGCTGCTTCAGCTACACATAGCGTCTCTACCCACGTGACTATGAATGATGCGTTGAGTCCTTTATTTACACATAGAAAATCATCACAGCTAAAATTAGACACAGCACAAAACCCAGGACATTCTAGGCTCACGTTATTACCCTAAATAGAATCATAACTTATAAGCATGAAGGAACTAGTCATTAAAGAAAATTTAGTGTGACAGTACCCTCGATGCTATAATCTTTCTCTACATTGTACTAATTGCTCTGTGGCCCAAGATGCAAGATGAACAACTCAGCAGATTTGAGCCTAAGTATTTGACAATCTTTAAAAAATTGTCCAAAAGTCTATAGATGTATCAAACTTCTAAACACCGACAACTCATAAGTGAACATAGATTCACAGACAAAGAAAATTATGGTTTTAAGATGCCCAAAGCACTAGCCTAAATTGAAAGTTTCAATTGTAGGTTAAAGGACACATCCTACTCTTCTAATCATTTACAGGGACATCGTTTGCAAATTATTAAGTCATAGCTGTGGCCATGGATATCAATTCACTAAAAAGTATGGAGTAGCTGACATCACACACCATTTCATCCTTCATGATACCAAAAGATTGACCCCTTTTGTTTAAGAGTTAACTTCCTATTTTTTGCGAAGGGGCTACCTGAAACATAAGGAGTGAAAGCTATACAAAGTAATTAGGGCTCTGTGAGCCCTGATTGCTTTCTGTTTCTGCCATTGCCACTGCCTTAATCAAGGCAAGTGTGCCTGTATTAGAAATAGTCAGGTGTGGTAACTGCTAGCCCTAGCTTTTACTGATTGATGGTCATGCTCCTATTGATCACCACAATCTATTTCTATTTTTGATTGTAGATCCATACAACTCATCAATTTCAGCGACAGAAAAACATAACACTATTTGCTCCTTTGAAACCAGTTTAGCTTTTTTCAACACAGACTTTTGTTTGTTAGCAGCTGATTTGGTCCCGGTCAAACACTTTTCTTGTAAGAGGGAACAAACAGTATTTTTGGCCCTATCTTTGGAGTTGTTGGGCAAATTTTAGGTAATTAGTTGGTTAGATGCTGGATTCTGTGTAACCCCTCATTTCTGTTTGTGTGTTTAGTTTGACCACTTAAGAAAGATATGTTTGTTTTCTTGTATGTCCCTGAGTATTTAATTATTTTCTTTAGCACTTTAATGTTCAGTACTGAGAGACATCTCTATGCATATATTGTTGAGCAAAGCTTTTTATATTTTATGTGTTAGGGTTTGAATGATCACCTTGTCAGTCTTTTGTTATTTAGTTTATATTTTCCAAAGTTCTCAAGGGGTTACTGATTTGCCCTGGTTTACTGCTAGTTTGACATATGGCCTTCCATTTCCCTCTTCTTTTAGTACCATCCAAAAATATGCACATCTTACATCCAATGTAGGTATTTTATGGTAGTCTGAATCTGATTCAAATTTTCTACAATGATGTATGCAATGGTAACCGCTATCTACTTTTCTAGATGAAGATATCTATTCTTTCCCTTCACATAAAGAGCTGCTCCTGAAGATATGGCTGTAATATGAACTATCATTGTCATTGTGGACACTTCCTAGTTGGTATTTGTTTTCCAGGATTTCCTGTAAACAAAACTATTGTGCTGCAACTTTTCAGATCTCTTAGTGCTGAACATATCAATATAGGCTGAATATTTCACTGGTACAACTTGTCAGTTTTGTACATAAATCATTATCAAGGTTGGAAAGCTTGTGTTCTTACTAACAGTGACACTGGATACTTGATCTGTGATGGAAAGGTGGTCTTCCATGAACCATTAACTCTTGGTCATGAATAAGCAGTCAAGGTGTAGCTTATACTAGAGTGATCTGGGGTGTAGTCTAAGCACAATACAACACTATGTTCACAGTCAAAACAAAGATGTGAATCTCCGGCCAGGATTGGCAGCTTTTGAAAAGGCACATTTAAATACTTTCTGAATATTTTAATATATGTTCAAATATTAAATCGGTCAAATAGGAAAACGTTAACAGTGTAATAATGAGCAACAGTAATTAAATGCAATTAGAGTGATTTACATGCACACACACTGAAACACACACACACACACACACACTCGCACATACACTGCTAGCAGTCATTAAATAATTAGGCACACTAGAACATTACTGAACTTGAAAAACACAAAAAAATGTCATGTGGTCACTTGCAAAATGGTTGGTTATTAGACATAAAGGGGCCAATTCACAAAGTAATTTATGAGCTGGTGTTGTAGCACTTCCTTAGAACAACTTCTTGTACTCATAAATGCATGTGTGAACTCGCCCCACAACGTTTGTACAAAAACAACTTTCATTACTTCCACTCAATCATGAACTATAACATGGAGGACCACAATCCTTCTGCAGACATCTTCTTCCTTTTTACAGGTTTGTGATCCTTGTGATTCTAAGCCTTGAAAGCAGCTAAGGAAGACAAAAGCGAGGCAGTAACAAATCCAACAATAACATTCCAGTAAGCAGGTACAAAAACAGCATATTTGGCCTACGCCGATTATTTGGTGATTTTGCCACAAACGCTAAAAGGCCTACAACATCAATTAACCCACCTGCTGAAATTCAACTTGGAGAATGGATTAATTTCCAATCTGTCAAAAACAAAGATCATGACTTTTGGAAAGAATGCCAATGACATTTTTTTAGACAGGCTTAAAAAACTTCATGATTTTAGCACTTATTTATATACCCTAACTTGATTCCATATGTATGTTAACAAGTTGTTTTTACACATTGATCTTAAACAACATTTTTTTGAACAATTTGCGCATTTGCACTAAATTTGAGTGTTCAAGAAAAGTTACCTCCCATAGATTTTTAGAAGGCCAAATAACATCCACTGTAGAGGCTGTTCAAGACAAAGATAGTGTCCGGGACAACAGCACAATAATAGGGCTAGTGATATTATTAGACTAGGCCTAGAAAGCATTTCATTCTGTAATTAATGTCTTATACTCTGTTTTGATTGTATTTGTTTCTAGGTTTATGCAAATTACTTGTATACATTGACTACAAACCCTATGTCTCTACACATCTGTGCACTGCCCCAAAACTTTGTAGTTAGGAAAAAGTATCATCCAGTGATTCTCATTAAGGCAAAACAAGATCTTCTGTTTAAGCTGCTTGAAACTGTGATGGTGTCAGGGACAACAGTGCATTAATATACTACATTTTTAGACCAGGTATACAAAGCATCAACTTTGTGATTTCAATATATTGTCTATACTCTGAATTGAACCCATCTGTGTCCAGATACAAGCATACTATTTCATGCATGATACTTGTATTGATTGTGATGTTTTATACGTTTTATTGTAATCTTTTGATTAATACAATAAACCTATATTACTACTACTACAGTAACAAGGTAATACATTTTCTGGTGGCTCTGGGTCAGCTGCTCTAAGCACCTTAATAAAGAAGGGGCAGTGTGCAGAGTAATTCACGGTAATAATGATGTGAGAGCCTGTCCAGATAAGAAGCACATATTTGAGCCACTCAGATCTTTCTCAAATCTTCAAGTACATGACTGTGTAACACACAGAGCATGTGCAGTACAAAACAAAAACATGATAAGAAGCAGGAATGGAGTGTACTTGACAGGCTAAGTCACCATGCATCCCCCTCCAGTTAGCAGCAAAATCTTGAGGCAGCAATCCTCTAATCTCTGGTAAGGGGTAGGGAGGGCTTCTAGATGCTATATGTACATGTGTAATTTACTTAGCCTGTCAAATGGCTTCCAGGTTGTCAGTTGCAGATGCAGAAAAGTCTAGCAGAAGTTCAGCAGGTCGTTCAAGGTTTGTTCTCAAATAAGAAGAAATAAGCAGCACAGAGCTCCACATTCTGCAAGCTGCAGCAGCGGCACCCATATATTTCAGCTTTTGAAGAAGGGGTTAATTGAATTGGAAGGGAGTTCCAGCTTATAGCTCTGAGCACATATGCCAGGACTTAAAACTATACTAACCTAAGCTCACTGACAATCATGTTCAGTGCATTTCCGTAGAGAGTAATTTCACCCAACCAGGTTCATGCAGAGCTTTCCATTAGAGGGGTATCTGTAAAGAGGATCCACTGCCCATTTGCCCAGAGAGTGACTGCTATGTACATACAAATGGCTGCATGCAAACTCTTGTGGCGGGGGAACCTTATAGATCAGTGTGGTGGACAGAGAAACAGGACGTGAAGATTATATGGGGAATGGGCTGTCCTTAATTTTCACTATGAGGAAAATTCATGCTTTATTTTATAAATGCCATTCTCACAAATATAAATATGTTTGTGATCACCTAGATGTAGCCCTAACAATAATTACATTGTTAGTGGTCACAAGTTAAATATCAAGCATTTACTTCCTGATGTTGGAGATCATTGTTTCAAAACCAATGCACATAATCTTGACAAGCATTTCAAATCATACAAAAAGTAAGTACTAAAGGGCGTATTACGATGGCAGACGGACTTCCGTCAGTCCGCCATTGTTTCGGATTTGGGACCGGCCGCCCATGAGGTGGCCTCCCCACAATCCGAATTACGATGCAACCGCCAACATGGCGGTTGCATCACCTATAATTTGCATTGTGGCGGGGATGTGTTCAACAGCCCCCACCACAATGCAAAAGTAAAGGCAATTGTATATCCTTGCACTACATGGCAGGCACCATACGGTGCCTGCCACATGGTGCAGGGATATGTAGGGGGGCACCATAGGTGCCCCCCAGTGCCTTTGACCCAGTCCCAGGGATTAAGGGGGGCCCGCTATGGGCCCCCAAATCCATCTCCGCCATTCATTTTGCTGAGGTTTGTCCACCGCAAAACGATTAGGTGAAAGGGATATCATAATAAAATGTTGAGCTATGTTTCTGTTCCGAAAGGCGGTCAGAAAAGAACCGCCTGTCAGAACCGTGGCGAACTATCTTTACGTCCGCCACACATACCCAGCAATTCCCCCGCCATCATAATATGGCGGGGGTAAAACAGCAGTACCGGCTGTCGGTGGCGGGCCTTCCGCCATCGTAATGAGCCCCTAAGTGAGCAATATTCTCTTTACCACAGGGCTTAATTAGGATGTATCCTACTGTACTCCAAAAACTATGGTTTATACCACCAACCGTGTTCTTGAAAGAACAATCAGCAATGCTTTGAAGAGAACCCTTTTCCAATGTAAGAATTAAGTATAGCTGAATGCTTTTCAGTCCATGTGTGAAGCAGAAAAGTATCTCACAGGCACACTATGGGCCAATAGGCTAGCATCATCCACTGACCCAGATTTTCATAATTGACTTTTGTTTGTTATGCGCCAGTGAGAAAGGATGATAGAATAATCTTACACTGCTGCAGCTTTTTCCTATATGTTTTTCATTGTATGTATAAATGTGGTATTTGTATTGTGTGAACTTATACAGCAGAGTGCTGTCAGGGTCAAAAGCAAAGATACACAGAGTGAAGGGTAGGTGTATTCTGAGAGTGGAAGGTGACTGTAACTGTGCATGATTTAGTGAACTTTATAGACAAGTGTCTTACCGAAATTGAGATAAGGTTTGGGCGGTCCTAATGGATGTAGGGATGACGTTCTAGATGTTGAGAGCATAGACAGAGAAAGCCTGTTGCCTACCTTACCTTTTTGCACTTCTTGATCTGCAGTCTGATGGTGTCCTGGCCATCAGTGTACTTTGTGAAACTGAGGTGGTCAGGAAGTCAGTCAGATGAGCAGGTAAGCTGGCCCTGATGGCTTTGAAGATTCTGCTGCTAGTTTGAAAGATCATGCAGGCAGCAAGAAGAGAAGATGGAATGCTGTCAGGTTGGGGATGATATATCTTCAGGCACTTGATGAGGTGTGCTGCACCATTGATGATTCCCTTTGGAGTGGAGGTTGTGGCGAGTTTAAGAAGCCACTGAGTAGCTCACTCCGGCAAACAGTTGCAAGAGTGCAAGGGTTTGAATAGAAATTCTGAAGTTGCTTTCTTCTATCAGGAGACCAGTGATTTCCCCCCTCCATACTGGCACAAATAATTTACCCTGATCCTACCATAGACTAGATAAAATCGCATGAAGCATTTTGAATCTATTGATAGCAGTCACAATATCAACAGGCTAGAAAGTAAATGTAAAATTTCTAGTGGAAAACAGTCTTGGGATGTACTGACATATCCAGTATAAAGGTGCACAGCTGAATAAAGAGGGATTAAAATCGTTCACTGCCAAAGATGTCCAATCAGGACAGAAAAGCATAGAGTGGTCTGCTCACAAGGACCCAAGAAGAATCAGGTTTTGGTCCTAGAGGTAGCATTATCAAATCGTATGTATTAAAAGCTGCATAAAACAGAAAAAAAATATTTTTGTTGTATTCTTTTTATTGGTCTTCCATATAATTACAACAAGAGTCAATGAAAACGGGAATGAACAGACCGCTTCCCACAACCCCGACCCTCTTCTCCACAGGTAACCCTAATCACTAACAGGAATCTCAATAAGCAGTGAAAAACCCCATACAATCTCTGTACATTCAATACCAAGTAAGTACATACCATACTCTGTCTTTATCAAACAGCTGTAGAGTTCTCAGGCTTGGTGTAGAAATATAAATTTGCAACCCTTGAGAAGTAACTTTTTAGGGGTGACCCTATCGTGCTAGCATTGCCTTTAGTATGTATTAAGTCCATCATTATTTTTTCAGATATAACTTCGATAATTTATGGAACTACTGTACCATCCCAAATGAGTCTTTTATTTCCAATAAAGGGCAATCAATATTTTGGCAAGCCAAAGGAGGTGGGCTGTCAATGTAAACTCTGCCTTATTTAGTCACTCTCATTTTGGAATTCCCAAACCCAAATTAAGAAAGCTGATGCAACAGGTGAAGGGTAACCCAGAATCTTCATAATGTGGCCATTCACTTCTTTCCATACTATTGTACCAACTGAGGAGTCCCACCATATGCATGTAAGAGTTCCAATATCTGTCCTAAATTTACAACATTAATTCATGACCCAATGTTATAGCTGATGCAAACCATCCATATGCAGAGTATCTGAACCGATGAGTATATCTTCCCATAGACCATCTAACTCTTCTCCTGTGGTAGATCTGTTTGTTTCTTCTTTTTGTCTTAATAGCTCCAGGCTGTACGATATGTGCCCACTGGCAAAATAATGCAAGTATTAGAGATTCATCTACGAATGTTAGCATAGGCTGATATGAAGTTCTCAAAAGTGGTCCAAGGTAATGTGGTAGATTTCATGTTTGGTGGTTAGAGGGCCCAGTGTCTTAATTGGAAATATTGGAGTCTATCCTACTCCTGAACCTTAAAATCTACTTTAGTTTCTTTAACAGTTTTTATCTTCTCTTGTTCAAATAAGTCTATCAATGTTCATCACATTCAATTCCTTCACTGTCTTATTGCAGCAGTTCTGGTGTAAATCGTCTAGGTACTCTGACTGAGGACAATGTACTATAATCCTTAACAATATCAAACCAATATACACATAACGAAAACTGACCAAGGCTCCTTCCAAACCAAATACACAAATGAGTAATCCCCGCCTCTAAATCGGATGTCCTACTCCCCATCCCCTCGGCTGGTGTAGTTAAACAAATAAAAATATTATGTATAATGAACCTCCATGGCTAAGTTCCAGGTCCACTGTAATTGTTGTGTTCCAAACTTTCATACTTTTCACTTATTATGACAACTCAGTACCCCTGCTTCTGAAGCCCTTTCAACATGAACCGGGTAGACATGCCTATGAACATCTCTCATATTGGTGGTCCCTGCTGGTTTAAACCTTGATATTCTTGAGAAGCCACTCCTACCTGTATTACTAAAATCATCTTTAGATTGTTGAGTTCCAGAATTAGATTTATCCAAAGCCATTGTTGATGTGTAGAGTATTCCTGTTGCCTTTTAGATTCAAGACCATCTCTTCCAGGCATGTTAATTGCAAACTCCCTAAAAATCCCTAGGCAGGTCCACTTCCATTTCACATTCTATTAGGCCAGCTCTTGCGGTACCTGAAGGAAGTCTCTCCTCCACTGTAATGCAGAAGTAGAGAGGTTTTGTCTTGTCGCAGTACGATTAGCTGGTCATTCTTTTTGTGCACTGCAGGATTCTATTATCATTATTAATGTTATTTGAAGGTTTTATAAAGCACGAACAAGACCTTTGCAGGTATCAGAGCACTTTACACATGTAAAAGAACAGAGACATATACAATTAATATTATAATATTTGCGAAAAACACTACAAGAAATGGCAGGTCCCCATGAAAACGGGATCACCACAATGATAAGACAGACAAGTCAAACAGTAAAATAACATGTGAGCCTTAATCAAGAGTGACGTTGATGCATCCTGATAAACTCTGAGAGAAGAGTTCCAAAGATCTAGGGCAGTAATTTGTCCATGAGTAGTAATTTATCTTCTTTCTTGAAGGATGCCGTTGAGGGATTCAGTCTGGTTTCAGGGGGAGGGAGTTCCAAATTCTCGTGACGATGTCTGAGAAAGCTCTCTTGTAGCTTTTCTTTAAAAAAAATCTCTGTGGTTTCAGCAGTAAAGTGCTGGAACTTCTAGAAGATCTGGAGCCCCCAGAAAATTCAAGCTTCTGAGTAAGATAACTTGGGGTATTGATGTGAAGGGCTTTGTGGGTCATGCATGTAATTTTCAGCTGAATTCTTACTTGATAATGGAGCCATTTGAGAGATTTTAAATCCGGGGTGATGTGGTTGTTTCTTTTCGATCCAGTGATGAGCCTTGCCATAAAGTTGAGAGAGGCCCTTAAGGGGAAACTTTTGGCTTTAGGCAGGCCGGCTAAGGTTAGGCTTCCATAGTCCAGCCTGAGAATCACTAGGACTTGGATGGCAGAGTTGAAGTCCTTAGGTGTAGGAAGGGTTTTAATTTCATTGAGATGTTCATTTGTACATTCGCTCCTTTGGTGGCAGCACTAATGTGCTTCTGTATATTAAGGTTCTTGTCAAGAGTTATTCCCAGTGATCTCATTTAGTCAATGACCTGAGGCAGGCAATTGAAGGCTGTTAGTTGACAGAATACCCCTAATGTCAGGGTTTGTATCTTTAGGGTGTCTTGCCACTCTGTGCTGTCTCAAAGCAAAAGTCTGTTTTTTCACACAGGATGAAAGTGCTTGGAGATATGCATAGACATCGCCCTCTGTATTTTCTTTCAAAATATGTCTCTTAATATTACCTCTTCATGACCTATTCTCCAAATCCTTACTCTTGTCATGGAAAGTGAGCATTGGTAACAGTGGGGGCTGGTGAACTTTGAAAGTGGAGGAAAGTAAACACCTGCCTCGAGTTGAACGGAGCGAGTGAAGCAAGCAAACTCAACTTCCTCTCACAGGATTAGGAAAGGGTTCTTCCTCTTCTACAAAAATCAACCCAATTTTGAAATATGACTGCAAATGGCACATTTTGCATCACAATTTCATCATAAATTGGTTTACAATCTAGAATTTCTGAAAAGACACTAAAGAAATATTACAATACATTCATGGGGTGACAGCAAAGCCCTACCCTCCTAAGGACTGTTTGCGGTTTACCATTTCTAAGAAAACTATCCAAAAATGGTGACAAGGCAATGTGTTTTCAGCGCAGTTCCCCATGAATTTGATTTGTTTTAAGATTATCCTGGTGTCACTACCATCTTTGATCATTACTTACCAAGTATTGCTGCAAATATGATATAATATGAGCACTGACTTATCTGTACTATAAAGTAAAGGTAGGCATATCAACAAACTAAATGGGGGGACTGAAGCAGAATGCTCTGGCTTAGCGCGAATAACCTGTGCACAGCCAAAACTGGCATGTAAAAATATGATAAAGTCTCTTGAAAGTTCAAGCAAGTGTATTTCTTTAGCATTGGGAAGTGTTTCACCTTAGTATTTTATGTTATATCCGTACATTAGGAGGCATTTATTATGAGTGATAGTTTTTTAAAGAAATATTCATGCCTCTTCCCCAACCACAATGATGCCAGTAAAGAACCAAGAGGCAAGTCATTTGTCATGCACTCCCTAAATGTGGCCTAAGTTGTTATTATACATAGTGCAACATTGTATATAAAGACAAAATAAGTTTTTGTACAGCACACATCCTGAACTCATGTATTTGAAGATGCTCTCATATGTGATAATGACGAAAAAGGAGGCATGGTGAAATAAAATAATTGTCTGAGATCACACAATTTGGTCAAGCGGGGGAGATGAGAATGAGAACAATGTTTCAGGTTTCACAATGTGCACTTCAACCAATTGATGGCTATCGCTTTCTCCCACCCATTTCACATTGAAGGTTAATGCTCTATCTTTAATTCTGGGGAATGGTTGAGTGCGTGTGTTGGAAGCAGAAGCCACAGACTCTGGAGGTTTCCTAATTTGCCTTTACACTTGCAGTTACATGACGGTCGCAGGGCAGAAAGTTTGTAATATCTATCATTATTTTTTCGATGAACGGTTCTGTTTCAAATAGCAAAAGCATTTTTGGTGACAGAAAGTGTGAGACTTGTAGATAAGAGATTGTGTAAATAAAAAAGTAGGAACAAACCTTTCTTTAGAACTGTGGGAGCGCAGATTCCTTCAGTCTTGAACTTTATATTTTTTATATGATTGAATTCAGAAGGTCCCTGCAGTAAGAACTGATTATTTTTTCCATGCAAGCACAAATTCCTTTGCTAAGTATGCGTGTCTGTCTGGACCCTAATATTGTACGTTCACAAATTGCCTCAGAGAGCAACCTTGAAACGTACCACATCTACAAATGCGAATTCTGGGAAACAACCTTTACAACTCAGTCATTACATCGCACTACATTTACAACGCAGTCATTACATCGCAACATCCTTTAAAACGCTTGTCCCTACAACGCAGCCATTACATTGCATGTCACTACAACGCATGACACAACAATGCATGCCACTACAATGCAGGCTTTACATCGCATGTCATTACAACGCATAGTACCCCTACACTAACCAACACTTACCCTACTGTTGCACCCCCTGGTGTTAGAATAGTAATGTTTACCCCTACTCTATCCAACACTTACCCTACTATTGCACCCCCTGGAGTTAGAATAGTAATTTTTACCCCTACACTATCCAACACTTACCCTACTGTTGCACCCCCTGGAGTTAGAATGGTAATTTATACCTCTACACTATCCAACACTTACCTTAAATGCACTGTAATGGTATGCGTTGTAATGGTATGCGTTGTAAAGGTATGATACGATGTAATGGAATGCGTTGTAAGTGTAGTTTTAAAACATTTGTTGTAGTGGCATGCGATGTAAATGTGTGCATTGTAAAGGATGTTGCGATGTAAAAACTGCGTTGTAAAGACATGCGTTGTAAATATATGCGTTGTAATGTCATACATTTTTTTGTGACCAGCTTCCATAACAGTATAAGGAAGAGAGGTTTTCTTGTATGCTGATGGATGGGAAACATCTGACGCAAGCAAGATAACGCTGAGCCGTTATTCCCTGCGCCTATGAGCTTCTGTTATGCTGTTTTGTTTCCCTTACCTATTTCCCTAAGGAGCTTAACACGCCTCCCTGGGTGATTTAGAAATGGTGAAGAGAGCGCCCTAGCATGCGTAGATAAAACAGTATGTTGGTTGGAGCTGCAACTTTAATCAAAGAGCGTAACTCCAGTGACGGCTGGGTTCCACAGAGGGATATGAGGCAGGGTGGGGTAGTGAGGTGGGTTGGTGGTTAAAAAAAAAAAATTGACTTAGCTTTTAAAACTGCCACAGATGTTTTCTCTCCTCCAGGAAGCTCCGGACCAGGAAGCTGCCCTACCCAATCCTGGTGCTGCTCTCACAGCATGAAAGCAGCGCCAGGATTAAATAGAGAAGGATCTCTCAGAGCTCCTAAGAGCACTGGAAGCCTGTGCTTTCTCTAACCCAGTTTCAGTAGCGGCTGCTACTGAAAAGGGGTGGTGGGTGGGGAAGGAAGGTAACTGAGGGAGAGGGTGGGAAATAAAAATAAATTAAGCACTTACCTATACCGCCAACTGCCAGCTGTCGCCTCTTCTTCCTCCGTCTTCTGTCCTTCTTCTGCAGGAAGCACACAGCCTCCAAGAATCCCCTGACCAAATACAATGCTGCCTTAGCAGTGTTGTGATTGGTCTGAGCACTGTGGTGCAGCACTCAGACAGGCGCTGGCAGGCTGTGCTTGTTCTCCACGAGGCTGTAATACAGCCTGTGTGGAGAAAATGCAGAGTACACATGATGATTTGGACAGCCCGAGCCGGCCGGCCAAACCATCATGTGCACTTTAGGTGCTGTCACCACTCCTGCCCGTGTGATGTGGAGAGCCCATCCCCGCCCCCTGGCTTCAGCTGCAAGCTGAATACAAAAAACAAAATGATAAGTAAATTATTATCATTTTATTTTTTGTATTCAGTATGCAGTTCAAACAGTGGGGCAACTGCCGCCACTGCCCAGTTGTCTAAGTTAGCTAGGTTAGAGAACTTTAAAATGCCAATTTCTGGCTGCCCGTCCCAAGATGGCTGGCCAAAGAGACATGCACATTTTAACGCACACAGCTCCCTGCTGCTGCCACTCAGCAGCACTGCCCCCATCCCGTCCTGACACTTAGTTTGGGACGGGGTGCTGAAAAATAAAATGGCAATAAATAAACTTTATTACCATTTTATTTTCAGCTCTGGGGCTTGTGAGGTGATGCTCCTCTGCTCAAATGGAGGAGCCGCCCCTGCGTAACACTCTTAAGAAAAGACAATAATGTTGCACATTCTGCTTAAGGAGCAGCAGGACGATTCTTTTTATTTGCTCCCTGCTGCTCTGTTCATTAATGGAGGGGGCAGCAGCCCTTGTGCCCATTATTAACGAGGCACCACTGACTGGTAGTCAACTAACATCTGAAGACTCCAATAGCTGGTCCAAAAGAAGCACTGTAGTGAATAAAATATAGTCCAATCTATGTAGTTTCTTCCAAGTATATTTATCAGGATAAGATGTTAAGCAGAGCCCCACCAGCAGCAGCCTTCCTGCTGCTCAGCCCATCCACCAACTGACTCACACACTCACCAACATTCCACTCATCAACATTCTATCACCACAGTCACACTGGCTGAGCAGCAGGTATAACACTGGCTGAGCAGCAGGTATAACACATCTCCTTTCTTTATATTAAATACAGAAGAACCATTGCGACACATAAGCAACATAGCAAGGATCTGAAACGTCAGCATGAAGATAAAAGGTGGAAAATATCATGCACAAGAAATGAAAAAGAGAGAGAGGAAAATGAATACAAGTGCAATAATAAGAATACATTCATGCACCATCTCCATTTCTACCGCAGCAAAAGTCATACACTACCACACCACAAACTACAAACAAACCCAGATACCTAAAACATGCTGCCTGGCCAGGCAAAGATGAGAAAACTACATAAGGTGGCACCTACAAAGTGCTGTAGGGAACGCTGCACACAAGAGCAAGAGAAAACCCCCCAGAGAATATGGAAAACACGTTCCACAGCAAACAGATGGCATAAACGTTGCCCTCCATCCTTACCCGTAGTAAAATTGGTACATGTGGAAAGGTGCTCCACACCGAACATGTGCAAGAGCACAACTCAACACACAATAAAATGTGAGGAAACCACAATCACAAGGAACACACTCACTTTCAAAATCTGGCTTCAAGTTAGCCCTTCACCCAAACCTGAAGTTGGAGTGGTACGTGTGAAAGGACACTCCACACAGAACAAATAAAGGTGTACAACTACACTCAATCATGTAAAAAAGAAAAAGCACTCACAAGAAGCATACTCACTCTTCAACAATATGGCTTAAACTTACCCCTTCACTCAAACCCGAAGTTGGAGTGGTACGTATGGAAAGGCGCTGCACAGGGACATGAAAAAATGCACAACTCAGAACCCATTAAAATAGTAAGGCAAACCAGCAATCATTAAGAAAACACTCACTCTTTGAAATCTGCACGACGATGGGTGGTATTTCAGCACCAACCCACAACCACGTAAACGTGGGAGACACCAACACAATCAAAAGAGTACGTGATAATACTGCACCATCCAAACAATCATCTCACTGTTATATGCAAAAAATTATACAAGTACTCATGAAGAAAACACCTCAAACCCATGACTGCATAAACGAGCACACAACAAAATCAGCGCACGCAAAGCACACTCAAAACCTCTGCGAAATTTAAGGCATACCAACAGTAAAGCAATTGCAACTAAGAGAAACTTGCATCAAATAAAATGTACACAACCACTAAAGGGCAAAATAAGGCATTTGAACACAAGAAAAATGCAACACTGAGCAAGGACACATGGGAAGCTGCGGTGAGCGACCTCTCACCCGAAGTACAGTACAGTCCTATCCGCAGCAGCTAAGAGAAAGTAGTGATGGGACCGCAGATTACTTTCAATTGGGATATTCAGGTTCCAATGAACAAATAAATAACGAGTTCTTCATGTATCACTGTTTAAACTGTGACACTCGCCAAGTGTGTCTAGCACACATGCACATTGCTGATGTTAGTACACTACTCGCATGAAGACTTGCTGATGTGAGTACACTACTCGCAGGAAGACTTGTTGAAGAGAGGGAAGCACCACCTTCGTAATGTCTCCATGGCAAAACGTATTGCTTGAAGAACATGTGACAAAAAGCCGAAAAGAAGATAAAACAGTATCTTCAGCTGGATGATTCCCCCTTTCAGAACTTGCCACTGTCCTGCGTCTCACCAAGAACTGGAGTATGACCGGAGAGACTCAAGGAAAAGGTATAAAAATGCCTATTCCTCCAAACAAGGATTGGAACATCTGACAGACTGGTCAGGGAACTGCGCTTCATGTGCGCAGTAAATACTCGAAACTTGCAGCTTCTGCCAACCACAGGATGGAGGAACACAGCATCCGCTGCACTGGGTGGCTCTCGGCACGTATGTGCTGCACAGCGTCATGTTCCAGGGCACCTCATCATACCACAAACTGTAGAAGACTGGGCTTGCGCTGACCACCAAGATGAACTGGAGCACGAGCAATAACCGTTGGGGTGAATGAGTCTTCAAAATACATTTTTAAAATGTTGATCACCGAACTTGCATAACTTCACCACCATAGTTCACAACATGCAACTCATCACCCGAGTCCATGTCCCATTTCACCAAACCATATTTATGCGGGGTACCACGGCTTGGGACAGCTTCACGGAAAGGACACCTCCCACTTAGAAAACATCACAACGTGACAGTTAACAACAGCGCAATTCCTCAGGGCTGCCAATCAGTTGATTTTGTGTCGCGAAAACGATCAGAACGCTGATCACAATTTCACCTATCCTCTGCGCTGCCACCAATTTTCTTTTGTACCCCGGACACGGTTAGCAGTTTGATCATAAACAAATGGTGTATATCCACAGATGGAACTAACAACACAGCATCACTGGTGATACGTAGGAACACACACACACAGCGCTGGCAACTCCTCACACGGCAGTTGTGGCAAATCGATGCAAAGATCACAGGTGGGAGAGCAGATTCACTCCAAAAGTTCTTGAAAACACAGCAGAATCTGGCAAGCCCAGGTTAGGGCCGACCGGTCTAGAGGTCACTGGTGGGGTTCAGGGCTGTCAGAAAGCTGTGAAATACATTACACCTCAATTCTAAAGAAAGTTCTGAATTCTTACTTTTTTCTTTCCTTTCTGTAGATTTCACTGCTTTGATTCATGTAGGTTCAGTTCATTGAAATTTCTTGTTTCAGTCCACTTGCACACGTATGTCTTTCAAAATCGTCACCAAATTGTAGTGAATAAAAGATGGTCACCACAGTCACACTGGCTGAGCAGCAGGTATAACAAGCACCTTAATTTTAAAGTCTGTAATTTCTTAGCTGAAGCCTTAGTGTAGTGTCATTCAATTTTCAAGATCTACTTTCAACTCAGCAAGACACATTTTCACTTCCTATTTGATGAAGATCTTCCAGGGGGTTTTGTTCTCCATTGCTTGAGGAGCATTACATTCATGTGCATGCAGAGGGGCTGCAAATAAGGATCTCTCTTTCAGCTTTGTTTTTAGGAAGTTTGGTCCATGGCTGAGTTCTGATTTCACATTTAAAAGCCATTATTCTCACCCCCTCCTCACTCTAGTCATTCTTTTCATGATGAAGTTGGTTCTGCCAACCCTGATGTGCTGATCCTTTTAGATATTTTTCCCTCAAGATATTGTCGCACTTCGCATCGAACCCAGGTCACAACACACATTAATTCCTGGCTGCCCTTCTCGCAGCTGCTATTCACTGTCTACTCCTGAAACAGGGCTCACAACACAGCAGTGTGCCAGTTTCCTCCATGCCATTGCAGTGACATGTGGTGAAGTGGCTGTTGTCTATATTTAGACTCTGTCCATCCCTCCAACCTGAGCAGGAATCATCTTAGACCTCAGCTGATTCCCATAAGGGAAAGACCCCAGCTAATATTCTTCGCTGAACTGCACAAGCAATGTCAAGCCTGGAACAGTCACCACAAGTTTCAGATTAGACACAAATGTTCCTAAACAGCTTCAAGTATAGAAGTCTTACATGTTTGCAGATGAAGTTGTGAGCTGTGCCATGTCTCTCTCTGCTCTAGCGCACCAGTCTATGGGTCATCAGAAGAGCCAAAGTAACATTACGTGGGTTGTCAGAGGTCAAAAACTCACCAGATCGAAAGTTCTGCAGCTCAGGTCCTTGGCCACTCTGTCATCCCCCCTCACTGTCAATCTCCACTCTCTAAACAGCAGCTCCCATTCAGGTATATGCCATGAAAGTGATTGGTTTCATGGCATCTTCTTAAAAATGGCCATGTTTGTGGGCCCACCATCTCTGGCATGGAGTTATCACCAATGTTCGAACACTGAAACTTCACCTCATCACTCCTTTGAGGAGACATGGCCCACCCAGATCCACGGGCGCATCAGCCATTTTCAGCATAGAGTAAAATGGAGAGGCCAGTACCATGCTGCTTTCTTGCCAGAAGTTAAGAGAAATATTTTTGACAAGCGGTGTAAACATACAAATTCAATCACACAGTCATTCAAGGAATCACATAGTGGAGAGCACAGCTCATGAGAACAGGCACATAATACACAATCTACATCATGTCCAGCAATGGGTCATTTAAAATGAAGAAAAAAAGAAAGTCAATTTCCCTACTACTGCATAACAATGTTCACTAAACAGTAGTTCCCATATAGAAAAGGTATAAACAGATTTGACATAAGCAGAAGGTGGTCCAGTGGGTGGCACAGAATGGAGAACATGAGCAGGGTATGGTGAATAGAGGAACATGTTAAAATATATACCCCCCTCCCCATCTCTCCAGTGTATCAAGACAAGTGAGCAGACAATATCCGTGCGAAAAGCCCTGTGCCCAAAGGAAGAAAATCGCTTCACTATGTCTAATGAAACAGATTTCAGTGTGACATCGAAACAGGCTCACCCCATAGAAAAGCACTTCAAATGACTTAGAGTACTGTATAGTGAACACTACTGGAGGTATAAGAAGACTTATGCACACGTATACAAGGACTACTGACAAACACATCACATAATGAAGCTCAGTGTGAAAGGAACTGCCTTTCGGTTGCATAGTTCAGTTGTTGGTGTCTGCTGTTTGAAAGAACATCCCATTTCCCTTCTTTCCTGAAACGGATACTACAAGTGCAAAGTGCAATGGAAAATACTGTTTAAAAGACATTCATGCATGAAATGGATATATTGGAGAACTCTGTATTTGATCCTGAGCTAAAAGCTGTGCTGCATTTGGCTCGACTTTGTTGGCCAACTCTGTATCCGGGGGGGGGGGCCGGGGGAAATAAAAAGTTAATAAAAATTATCATTGGTAAAGCAAATAGGTTTCGTTCATGTGTTAGAGGAGGTGGTTGCTATCAGTTTGGCAAGTGTGGAGCGTGGGGCCTCAGCTGTACTATGAAGCAACATCTTGGCCTACAAAATATTGAAGCTGCTGGGGTATGGCCCCTTTGCTGAAGACTGTGCTTTAGCAGAGTTAAGCTGCCCTTTCAAAGAAGAGTGTTTTGAAAACGAGGCTTAAGACGTCGTTTGCATTGCAAGTGGTGACATTTAAAAGGCATAATCAGAGAAATATTGTGCAGTAGATACTTTTGACAACGGATCATTATTTTGGCTGCTTCTTTCAGAAAGCCTATTTGCGAGCAAAAGTTTACTTTGTGAACAAATAAAGCTATACATCCAACAACATATTATAATAACAGCAAAGCAAAACTAATGAATGCTCAGGGGCGACTGGTGAGTAGCATGGTGTCTTTATGAAAGACTAACTGGGACTCAATTACAAGCTAAACATCATGTCACACCAACGGTCCAATAAAATTACAATTTGGTGCACAAGCACTTTAAATGGGTAACGTAAAAGGTAAAATGTATCACTCTACGAAATGGCATGGCTGCGATGGACAGTTTGGCCAAAGTATGTCAAACCATTAAAAAATTGAAAGCCAATTGTTGAAAGGGGATGCTCAAAGTCCACTTTCTCTGTGTACTTCTTCGTATCCTACGTTTTGAAAAATTGTTCACCTGAGGTCTTACTGACAGCTAAAAGTGCCTGAAGCCAGAACTAACTGAAATTCAACTCTGTTCTACAAATCACAACACACAGAAAATCACAAATATTGAATTAATTCACCTATTTTTACGTTTTTCACGAAAAAGACACATTCCAACTTCTTTACTTTTCTTTAAAAAGAAACTCCAGAGCTGTAATCCTAAACTGTATTTGTTCTTTAATGAATTTGCCTGGAGCTCTCTTTTTAGGGTGACTGCAAATATTAGCCTCGGATGTGTAGGTATTATTAATGAGTGTAATTAACTACACCAGAGTATCACTGCACATTAATTACGGCCAATTTCGATGTTGCTCCTTATGATTACCAGAGAATAGCAAAATGCCCCTTTGATAGTTCTATATGTGAATAAAAAATAGGGGTGGCAATCCAAATATTAGCAGAATTCAGCACCGATTTTGAAAGCAGTGAGAACATTATATAAAACACACAAAAATTAGTGACCTCTTTATTTCAATGGTAAACACCAGTCCTGTTTTTTTTGTTAAATAATTCACTGAAATAATATTAACTCTGTGTACAACAACTAAATATTACATGTTTTGCCCACATAAAAAACTCTTATGTCTCCACATATCTCAAAAAGCAAGATTTGTAATTATGACCCCAACAGATTGATAAAACCGCCCAAAGCACATAATACAGACGCCTAAAATATCGTCATACGTAATATGGCACCAAAAGAAAACACACTAAACACAATGGACAAAAAAGGAAATGAATCAGACACTACTGCAGTGCACCATAAATCAACAACCCAGACAGTAACCTTGCATTTTTTTTTTATATCGAGGCCTAAGCAAGACATTAACTTTGTCAAAATGAGTCAGTGGGGAACAATTTGGGACATAATGTAAAACAATAAAACAATGGCTGTCACGGTTTGTTTTAACAGCGCACAGAATCCCAAAAGGGATAGCTAACCAATATTTCACTTAGTGGGTGCAAACAGGAAAAACAGGAAAAAGGGCAGCTCAACTGCATAGTGAACGGATAATTGAATGATTTGCAAGTTTCCATGTTTGAAAAGGGCAGCTAAGGCCTCTTAGGCCATATTTTACTGAATAAATATTCAAAGAGTAATATAAGCCAATATGAGAACGTTGAAAAGTTTGAAGTATTGCAGAAAAAGAGAATTGAACGATATACAAATTACAAATAAGCTGATGACACCAGTAATTAGTAATATGTAATCATGTGCAAATTAGGCCCAGATATGAATCGACTGAAAAACGAAATTGGATTTACCGTACCCTGTACATTCCATTGCCCCTAGAATATAGTATTTATACGGAACAGTAAAAACCACCCATTTTCCACATAACTTACAAATTAAGGGGTATATTCACAAGAACGTGTGATAAACATCACCATAAAATGTCAACGCAACTTCACACATCGCAGCCTATCGCGGGAAAATAACCCTGTGTCAACGTGGAATTCACAACAAGGCGGTACCATGCAATAGTCTGCCGACACAGCGGACAATGCCCGCGATACAACCACCTTGACGGAGATAAAATCACAAACCAGAACGCGAAAAAGCATACGATGAGCCCATTCGCGATGATGAAAGCAGGGAAAAGCACCGCCAGGTCCGCGATACACACGGAAGGTGGGAATAAGCACAATAAAAACCTGAAAAAAAAGTCAAACCACACAGAAAACAACAGCCAAGCACAATGCAGTCAACCCGAGCCAGCAGACAACCCCACAAGCCCCATTGACAACAAAACATTCCACATGGCAGGCCATCTTGGACAAGGTGAATGCAGCCTGAGAGAGGAGGAGGATAATGGAAGAAAAGCAGAACATCCGGAATGATGTGAAAGGCACAAACAAGCAGAAACACGCCAACAACAAGAAGGCAGCAATGCACACTGGAGGTGGGAGTCCAGCGCCACACCAGGAGCTGGATGACATGGAGGAAATGGTGTCCACCACATCAGTTTGGAGATGGTGGCAAGACTCGGGGACCGCAAACTGCCCAAAACAACAGACACAACAGCAACAAGAAGAGGAACAAGCAGGGACTGGGGGATGGGGGGAGATGGGCACAATGGCACACAAGCACAATTAAGCACAGCACAACTGCAGACAAACCATGCCCAAGAGTAACAACACCAACCAGGAGCACAAGTCACACAACCCGGCAAAATGACACCTCTGAACAAGCACAGAAGTGAAAACCACACTGCCTGAAAGGGAGAAGGATGAGCCAAATTATAACTGAAGGGACATCTCACACACAATGAAGCACACACACATAGACAGCAGAGCACCCCAACATCGAACACAATGTGGTACAACACCAACATCTGCACGACCTAACACAGGACACAAGTACACCCGCCTGTGGCTGGTAAGCGGCCATACGGATCTGGCTAAGAACAAAACAGGGACATGATAATGCACAAGTCTAAACCCACAGTCCTCATGGGGTAGCAATGCACGTATGGCAGGGAGCCAGAGAGTCCGTGACACACACATTGGCATACAAATCAAGATACAACACCGTTGGAGACAAGTGAAAGTGAGGAAACTTTATCAACAAGTGCGTGTCAGTACGGCCAAGAGAAGTGCCCCGAAATGCAGACCAATGCAGCAGCATGTCTGAATAAGGAACGTAGGAAAGCGCCCATGTCCACATCGGGGGAGTCCATCACCAACACAAGTCAGTGCCAACCCGCATTGGTTGTCCGTGCCGGGAACATGAGTCCATGCCAATGCAGCCATGTCCACTGTCGTCTTGGGACATGTGACCAGATTCCCAACACACAACCAGGTGTCGGGACACGTGCAATGGGTCACATCCAATTGTGGCTGCAGGTACCTTGTCACTCGTCAATGAATGCGAGTGCAGCTGCATAGGCCAACATCTCCAGTGAGCGATCGTTGTCCACCACATCTGACATGTCGTCAACGTAATCGATCAGCTGACCTGGACAGATGTGCTGACTCCAACCACTGGACTCAATGTGCACCAAAGCACAATCGGGTAGTGGCTCAATGTGCTCACTGCACACGACAACTCGTGCAATCTCCCAGGTCCAGTTTCCAACCTGCATGCCAAACATCCATGCATGCTATAAACGGACATCACGGTGACACTCCTGGTCGTGGGCCAAGAGGGGCGCACACACACGTCATAATCCAGATCAGCTACTGTCACGTTGGAGAGGCAGACATCCACGGACCACTCGAAAGTGCACGTGCGACAATGCAACACAGGCTGAACGCAGGTGATGTCCGCAAGGTGGAAACTCAGCTGGTAACTAATCCGCAGCACTGCCAATGGCAGTGACCCCAGTACATGCAGCAGACGTGCACGGTACAGGTCCACGTGACTGGAGTCAAGCATGTGTCCGGGATGGTCTGCCATTGCGTCAGTTAGCTCTGCTTGAAGCGGCACAGGCTTGCCCAGCACCAGTCCTGTGGATGAAATGGCACAGGTCAGTGTAATGTGCAGTGTCTGTGTGCAACGGGTGCAGGCCTGGGGTGTGGTGGGAGTACCTGTGAAGGCCATTTCACACACTGTAACTACAACCAAGGACGACTGCGTGTGTGATGTGTACACATTGGTCTCATATCAGGCAGAGCGTAGTGTGGGAGTCGCAAGCAAATGCTATCGTATCTGTCAGGGGGTGCTGCCCACATGGAGCTGCAGATGTGCTACCGCCTGATAGTTCATACAAAGGACCTTTTATCCCTACCGTGACTTCACCATATGCATGCATACAGGAGATGGACTTGGGTGTGGTGGGATGTCTGCGACCTTGGGAATCATGGATGATATGCCCAGCATGGGGCACATGAGCGGCCTCACTGTGTGTTACATTGCCACACAGCTGCTACTCCCTCCCACGAGCTCTCACACTTGTGTATGCTGCCTCTGCGGTGTTCCGGGGGGGTGCAGGATGGGTCCTGGGGGTGGTGGCGGGCCTGGGGTGATTGCGGTGGGTGTTGTGGCCCTCATGGGTATCTGCATTGCATGATCATTGTCTCCATGGCATCTGTGGGTCTTCCTGTGTGGCTCTTGGCTGGGCTCCCTTTCGTGCTGCAGGTAGTCATCCTGCTTAACACCAGCAAAAGGCAGGTGTTAAATACCTGCGGCTACCGCGGCTTATCGTGTGGTTTTGACTCGCATAGCGGATCTGGCAGTTCGTTGTGAAAGTGGTGTTGTGGTTTTTTCATGTGTTTTTGTACGGGAACGCCTACTCTGCATCTCATTAGGGTTAGTTGGTGGTGTCCACCGTGGAGATAAATTTTGGGGCAGTTATCGCGGGTATACTGGAGATGTCTGCAGTTTGCACCGGCTTGTAAATGGGGTGTTAAATCTATCTCCACTTTTGATGCGTGAAGGTGGAGATAAATCGGAGATAAGTCCTTGTGAATATGCCCCTAAGTGTTTGCTTCACAGAATTTCGCATGTTTTACTTTTTTCTACTCGTCTGCTCTATCAGGGAAACATTTGAAGGGGTGCTGAAAATACATCATGTAATACAATTGTCTTTGTGTTTTTCGGAAATAAATGCATTGAACTAATAAAACCCAAAATCTAGCTACTTTAGAAATCATAGGCCACGTACTCCATCTTATTCATGACCTTTACTACATTCTGTAGTACGTGGACAAGTTTGTATTTTTATGTTCCGATAGAATAGTATTTGAATGCGTTTCCATAGGCAAGACAATCACCTTCCAAAATAATGTTAACATTTTGATCATTAGAATTGAACATGCTAGAGATTACACCTAGCCCTCTAGGTAGAATCACACCGAATGCAGGGATCTTAGGTGGAGCCCATGAGAAACTCCATGTTGTAGAATTATGAGAGATTTTCGAAATGTATTTACTTGCAACTGTTGCACTCTGTGTAATGCTGATTGTTCTATATTGTGGGAACCGTGTACAACTGTATTGAATGCATGAAATCCATTCAGAGCCCTATGAGCTTTTTTGCTTTCTGGGATACCCTTTTTACTGACCTTAGGAGGCAAATCCATGCCAAATTGTTCTCATATTCTACACTGTATTTTGCTGTGCTGAATTATACTGATTTCTTTGATTGACACTGTGTCTTAACCTAGCTTTGCACTCTTATTTATTGATTTATCGAATTTGACTATAGTAATCAATATCTGTATGATTTATGAACCCCAAATAAACCTTTTAGGTTTAACTCTTTCCTGTTTGTTCTACTTGTAGGACCAAATGCGGCCTAAGGGTTTAAATGCTATATATAGAAACAGATCCAGCAAGGAGTTCCAAAATCCACAAAGTGATTAACACTGCTTCTTGTCCATCAGTCGCAGAAGAGAACGAGGTAGAGAGCGACGTCAGTACCTACCTCATAACTTTTAATTCTGATGCCTTCTCAAAATCATTTTGGCTTCGGGAGTAGAATTTCCCTCCTGACATATAATCAGGGCCACAGCAAAAAATAATTTGCTTTGCATAATGTGCGCATGATGGTAGTCTTTGCCAGGCACAGAGAAAACATCACTTGCGGAAGTCTCCCATCTAATTGGTTTGTGCCTGTCAGTCTGCGCTCCTAACTAACTATTGCTCCCCAACAAAGGGAGGGCTCAACTCTCTATCTTCTTTGCAGCATTAAACATTGGGCACCCATATGATTAAATGCATTCCTCAACTGACTGCACACACACACTTTTGGGGCACTCACATCTGCCCTAAAATCAACTGGAAGACATGCCTATATGAATGTGCTAACATAGTACAGCATTTGCCAAAACTGGATCTAATTGTATTTGAGCCACTACAGTCAAGCTTAAGGTTGACTGGGTAGCATTTTGTAATACCAGATTCACTGTAAGAGCACAAACAGCCTGATATGGGGTTGGTTGGCAAAATAATATCCTCTGAATGATGCAGGTGTTAAATTCTCTATGAAAGGAATCTCCATAGATGGCAAAAACTCTAACAGAATTTATTTTGTCATCCTATTCCTATGCTGTAGGATTTTCTGACCAGAGGATTCCCCATCTGCTGAGGTTCCTCAGATTGCTCCACTATTTGCTCCAGGTAAGGCAACATTGGACTATACAGTATTCTACACAAGGCACAGTTTATACCTTCTGTCTTCTGAAGTAAAATGGAGCAGGAAGTTCTGGAGAGACAGATGACATTTTTTACATTTGTTCTTAAAGTTAGAGGATGGCAATGCACTGGATTTTGTCCTGGGAAGGGGAACAAAATGTCCTCTTCTTAGGGTTTGGTTATGTCCCTTCCTTCTTCATCAAGCCACCATGGGATATACCGAGTACAATTCAGTGCAATCAGGAAAAGAATAACCCAACCCATCTTTCTCTCTACCAGAAAATTACTGAAAGACCACTTTCCCACACACTGCAAGAGTGAAGTCTGGGCCTACTAAGTCCATGTTATACATAATTTCTGGTCCCTGTTTCTCTGCCTTTCTGGAAATTAATATTTTTGATCTGTTTATTTTTTTTTAAGTTTAGCCCTAAACGTGTGAGTTTTAGAGCACTCACAATCTCCTCTCTCTCAAAGTGATATGAGATACACTCTAAATAATAACCCACTCTTCATAAGGTCTGTATTCTAACACTGTAATCACGAGGGTCCCCCTATCCTAGCAATGTAAGGCAATATTAATGCTAGACCCCGCTAGAGAATACAAATCTTTGAAGTCCTACTTTGACTATGCAGAATCTAAGTGGTCTAGCACCTTCAGTGCTTCAGTGAGGGTGGATTCCCCACCAAGTTCTCTGCAACTCAATGTTCAGTCTTACCTCCCTCTGCTGGGGACAAGCTGAAAAGCCCAGGACTGTTCAGTAGTGCTTGGTCAAGGTCAACTATGTGGGCAAATAGCAGTACTCTCCCAGTTGCTGGCATGGCAAATGGACCTCCAAGGCACTCCGTTACTGCAGTAAGTAACTTTGGTCTCTGATTGCGGACCTGGGGTGCTATTTGAGTTCCGATGAAGAAGTAATGGCTCCTACTAGCACACTGGGCATGGGCATCCCCAGCTAGCACATGTGGGTAACGTCGTTCTGTGCACTGAAGGTGGTGTCTCTCTTCAGGTCATGACCCAGGCCGATGACCCTTAACTATAACCATGGCCCCCAGCTTCTATAATGAGTTGCATTCTGCACAATCAAGCAGCATCCCTTTTCTGATCACGACATTGCACAGAGTGACTGCCTTGTCTTCACCACAGCACTGCACTTTAGCTTCACTGTGACACCCAAATAGCATACAGGGGCTGTGTTCAATGAACACGGGCAGACGACCCAATCAGTGAAGTGGTTCAATCTTCTCTGCAGCCTTCGGTCTGCATGAAGGGGATCACCTCAACATCTACACAGTAGCCAAGCCAATCAGTGTGCTAATTTGGAAGGACAAGAATCTCACACTCAGCATCCTGGGATTCACTTGGCAGGATGCCCATGGGATTCCTCTCCTCTCCAGGGTGAGTGTTCTTGATTCTCCTGGGCCATGTCTCCTCACCCAGAATTGCTGTCTGGCAGACTCGGTCCCCAATCCTGATCACAACAGGCAGAAATCATGCTGAACTTCTCCACTGAGATTCAGCTTCAGTATGACAATTTGGGACTTTCAAGTTCCATGTTATATCATCCTCTACGAGATGCAAGCATGATTTAGTGCCTCTGTCCTTGAAGTTTGGGCTCTGGTGGTTACCCACTTTTAAGTGTCCATTAATCTACTTTGCTTTTCTTCCAGAGAGCAGTCTATCACAGTAGGAGTGTTACAAAAATTGGTATCCCCAAACACAGTTCATGGAAGTGACTAGAGGATCACACCTGAATGTCAGACTTAGTGATATGTGTATGAAAGAGTTACAAATTCATCTAGATCTTAATCATTGGGCTCTTTATGATTCCTTTATCAGCCCCAACTCCTTCACGAGATATGCCCAGGTCCTTTAACCATTGACTTCTTTTTAGAACCTTTTGAAGTGCACTGTAAAGCATGGCTCTTTTTTCATCCAGTAGTTTTTTCCCCAATGCATCAATCCACAAATCTGCCTGGGAGGCTCCTCTACCTCCAAAAGCTCCTCCTGCAAGCCCTAGGTCTTCCAAAAATGAATCCAGAGACTTCCATGTACTATTGCTGGACTCTGCTTGCTGAGCCCTTATGCCCAGCTCTTTGAGACGCCTCTAATGAGTAATTTTCCTCTCGCCTGCCTCCATGGTCAGTTTATTCTACTCCATGGCCAATTTATTATCCTCTGGAGCTGTCTTTTTCTTTATCCATCCCCATCTGGAGTTTGGCTATCTGCAGTTGAAGCTCCCTCTCTGCCTTCCTGTTTGCCAGCTCCTGTGGGGAGAGGCCATATGAAGACACGCTCTCCGCTCTGGCAGCGAGTTCCAATTCAGGGGTCAAGTCATCCCCTTCTCCTTATTGCTGCATTTCAGGGCTGGTGTCCGGGCCCTGATCCTGCACAATGCAGCACACATAGAAACTGCAAGAACAAGGAGAAATAAAGCATTTCTCCTCGTTTCACCATGTTAAGACTAGGTTTTCCCTGGTCTTATTGTTGGCGCTGCCTCCTATTTACAGCAATCTTGTAAATAGAGGCCAGCGTCAAAATCAATGGGTGTCTACCCCTTTCACTCTAAGTATAGCGTGGAAGTGTGCCTTATTTACAAGGTGGCGTTCAGCCACTTTAAGTGGCTTAACGCCACCTTGTAAATAAGGCAAAGCCTCTATCGCCTATCTAACATTCCTATGGCGACAGGGGCTTGTAAATATGCCCCCCAATGTTTTCCCTAGAGCAAGCAGGCCTTATAGTACTGAAAAACGAATTTAAGAGCTTTTCACTACCAGGAAATGTAATACTTAAAGACAGGTCCAGCTTTTTAAATGTAGTGCCCCTTGCCCTCTGGACTGCTTAGGGAATGCCCTAGATTCAGGCCTGGCAAAAGGCTTACTTTGCCAGGTCGATTTGGCAATTTAAAACTTCCCTCCTAGGCTGCAACGGGGGCCTGAGACATGTTTAAAAGGCTACTTAGGTGGTTGGCACAATCAGTTCTACAGGCCCAGTAGTAGCATGTGTACGTGTAATACCAGTTTACTAGGGACTTGCAAATAAATTATTTGTGCCAATTGGGTATAAGCAAATTTCACTATGTTTAAAGGATAGAGCACAAGCACTTTAGCATTGGTTAGCACTGATGAAGTGCGCAGAGACCTAAGGCCAACAAAAGCGTGATCAGCAAAAATGGAGGAGTAAGGCAAAAAAGTTTGGGAGAAGATCACCCTAAAGCTGTCCGCGCTTATTTTCATGTAGTGTACCATTTTACAGGCATACCTACATTCTAGAATTCACATACAAGCGCTGAATCTGAGTTTGCACACACAATCGCGCTCACTGATTCTCTTATACTGTACCACTTCACAGGCACACATATGTTCTAGTGCGCGCCCTCACTCAACCACACACGCTGTGGGAGGCACTACTCCAGTGACACAAGTACAAAGGCCAGTTCACTCTGCTGGAAGCTATTACTGAAAACATGGCATGCTGACACCATACCCTTGTGCTACTTAACTTAAGTAACCTTCCACATTCTAAGGGTAGCCCTTTGGGCACCTCTTCCGGTGCTTAGCAAGACAGCAATCCAAGGAACAGGCCTAGGTAATGGTTCACACGCATGATCCGTATTTGGCCATACAATGTTTTTTTACCAAGGATCCAGATATCACAGCAGCTGGGGTACGCAGGGCAGGGGTACACATCAATTATCCTGCAAGGGACTTTTATGTCCGAGTAGACACCCCTTTCAGAATGTAAACTAATTCTTATCCTGGAGAGGTTTTGATGTCAGATTGGTAAAACTGGTTGGAAAGTCCATCAGCATTCCTGTGGCTCAGTAGGGCTCTGTGCTCCACTATAAAAGCTAACCCTTGCAAAGAGATAAACCATCTAATAAACATTGGAATCTAAAACAACATTTTATACAAAATTACAGTTGGGAATGAAAAATACTATTTCTCCTTAGAGGAGATGTGCCCACGGTGTGGAAGAGGGGGAACAGCACCAACATGCTTGCCTACTACTGTACATCTGTGAGATTCCATATAACCAAATACATATCTGTAGGCTTTAATACAGAGTTATAGCAATCTACCCGCAAATGCCTATTGACTTTAACACTTACTTGTCACAATTAACTTGTCAGGCCTACTGTCTGTATGGTAATTTTTCATTAGAAACAATCAAGCCTATCACCTTTATCATTGGCTTGTCACCATAAGCGACTCAGTTCTATTGTGTTGGTTCATAAGTCTTCTCACAAGGCAACCATCAGGTATATCATAATAAAAGTGCAAATATGTGCAAAATATAGTTTCCAAAACAATACCAAACTCATAGTAACAGAACCTAATAGGGATCACCATTTTGAAAATCATCTATACCCATGCTTTGTTCAGGTGGGTCAGCAGCACCAAAAGTCTTGCCTACTACAGTTATCTGCTAGATTCCATGTAACAAAATGCCTACCTACTGGTATTAGCACAGTGGCATAGAAATCCACCCTTAAAATCTGTTTGCCTGTGACACACACTTTTCACAATAAATGGGTAAGGTTAGGTCTACATATCTTTGCCATAACTTTTCATTATATACAGACCGCATGTAAGGAATCTGATATAACATTTCCCAATGGATCGATAAGTTCTCTTTACCAATAGCTTGACACTATACACAGCCATGGTCCACAGAAGTGCAGAGAAGCTCCTTTCTTAGAGGCCTGCTGGTTTTACCATATGCTTTTCACAATATATAAGCCATGCTTTCTGCCTGCCTTTGTGACAAGGTTTCATAATAAACAGCCTAGACTATTGTCTCAGGCATAACATTTCCCTGCACACCAAAAAAGCATGTACCCATTATCACTGGCTTGCCACCATAATCAACAGGCCTACTGAACTGAGCAAAAGCTTTCCCACAGGGTAACCACCAGGCACACAGTCATAGAATTGCAAATGTATAAACAATTACAGTTTGCAAAGTAAGAAAAGTATCCCTCCTAAAAGGGTTTAGCAAGGATTTGCACTGTGCCAGAGCTTCTATACTCATGGTTTGTCAGAGATCGTAACCAATGCCAAAAGTCCTTGTCTGTTAAAGTAATCTATGAGATTCCATATAACAAAGCAACTGTAGGCTGTAATTCAGTCCACCCTTAAATGCCACTTGACTTTAACATATGTTTTTCACAGTCAATATGTCAGACCAACTGCCTTTATAATATCCTTTCTTAATGCATAATTAGGCATATATCTTTATCATTGGCTTGTCACTGTAACCAATTTAAGCCAATTGCACTGAGCGTAAGGTTTCCACAAGGCAACCATATGGCATACAGTCATAAAAGTACATATGTATACAAAATTACAGTTGAAAAAGAAAAATACTATCTCTCCTAAGAAAACTTAATAAGGATTACTATCCTTAATAAGGATTATGATTTCCTCTCATTTTTATCCGTCTTAAGTGTGTAGACTCCTCAGTCATAAAGATACTTCTAATTCTTTTGTGAATTGCAAAACATAATAAACTTACACAAAAGTGGAAGTTTACCATTGTGAGTCAGGCCTAAGGTGGCACATGCATATGTAATCTATCTTTTTATGAAACATGAAACACATACCGTTGTCTGCCTAGTCATATTGTATGTTGCAATAATATGTTATCACCATTCTATGTATGTGTCTTTTGGGGAGGCCATAATGCATATTCATATGAGGTGTGAACTTTAAGGCACTTCTTTAATCGCATACCACTAACTTCATGCCATTTACCAGATCATCCTCTTCATGACGAGGCTCTTGTATTTCACCAGGTTGTCACATTGACCCTATTGAAGTGACATGCAAATACCAAATTGGCAATTACTCCATTATTCCCTTTATCAATTTATTGCACTAACCCTTGCAGCTTCATTGGCATACCAAAGACCACATGTTGTGTATGAGCATGCTCAATATGTATTTACTTCATGTCTAAATTTTAAATTATCAGCTGTCTCAAGCTTCTTGAATCACTCTACACATTAAACATAGTATCTGAATGAGGACCCATTTATCCCATAGTTAAATTGTTAAATCTCATGCTTAAATCTACATTACAAATGGACTTGTGCATCAAAGTGGCATGTACATTATACATAATGCATCACACAAAGAAAAAGAGTGAGAGGCCAACACCCCTACTCCAGCCTCCCTGTTCCCAAACTCAAGCACACAAGGAGGAGTAGAGAATAGTGAAGAGAAGTGGTGGCATGTGCTGGGTGTGAAAAATACTGCCCTCACTAACAAAATTGTGACATGCTTCATCATCGGGTTGCTTCAGTACACCCTTGCACAAACCAACTCATGGGGTGGAGCAATAGGGTGAGGAAGAGGTGTGGCACCACGGCCAGGGCGACTGACTCCCGAATGTGGGGATCACGGTTCGATCGCCGGCGGCAGATTAGCCCAGCACCGTGTGACTCTGGGCAATAGCTTGCTTAATCTTCCCGACGGCCCCCAGTGCCTAGAGACCCTTACGGGTGATTGTTTGCGCTTTACAAATGTGGATTATTATAGGGTGGGGAAGACAAGACAAAACATAAAAATATATACAGAGATAATCAATCAAAATATATTGGGATCATCGAAAGAAAAACGTGCAGTGAGGATTAAAACTAGCTCGGAGGTATCTCTGCATAAGTTTATTCCTGGACCCACCGGCCAGGTTTAAAATAAGAAGGATGGTGGTGATAAGAAAAGACTAAACATTTCCTACACCCCTCCCTACTGCCCATATGTCAACATGTTTCTGCCTTCTTTGTGCCCGAAATTAGAGGTTACTTAGGCATTCGTCAGGACCTTTCTGATCCCAATAGTTATATCTCCCTCATTACCTGCAAAAAGGTTGGCCGAGAACAAATTGTTCCCTCACTGAGGCTCCCCTTTGTAACACTCTCCTGAAATACTGAAAGGGGACAAGAGATAACAAGCACGAGAAGGCATTATTTGTGCGTTTGTAGCACACTTTTCTCCTCTGTACATAATTTGACCAGCACATCCTGGGCAAATCACCCAGATCAAGCCACTCCATTATTGTCAACAGACCTCCACTCAGATATTTAAAAACTGGGAAAATTCAACTTGTCTATGTATATACGGAGATAAATGTACGTCATTCCATCATAGCATTCCTCATTCAAACAATAAAGAGTGGCACCTTAAAGCTCAATGAGTTTTACTTCGAATTTTGCTTAAACTGGTGAGGAATAAGGAGAGACCCCCTGTAGTCACACTCTGGGAGAGACAAATGAACATAGGAGATACGAATGGTTAATCTTGTTGAACCACATGACATTACTGTGAGTGTTATCCTCGGACATCCCGAAGTGCCCCCATTGAGGATCCAAAAGGTTTTCATCCGTTCCATGCCCACCACTTTATAGGAAACTCTATAACCACTAAAAACAAATCAGGATATAGGGCCAAACACGTAATCAAATGCTGTTCCCGTGGTGCCATCCATACCGATGCTGACTGTATTTATTGGTCCAGGTTACCACGTAAGCCTTAATAGGTCACTCCAATCTGCCCCTCATTTCCTCAATATAAGTACCGAAATACTCCTGATGGCTGTGAGTCGTAGTGTCAAGCCCAACCACCATACTGCATCAAGATGGGTGCTCCTTCTATTTGGCACTTATCTGTTTCTGCCGTGTAGGTTGCCGGCGCTCGGAGTACCCTGTCTATTTAACTGCAGCCCCATTCGCTGCTTGCTGTCACGTGGGTGACACGGTATCTGCGGCGTGCCGATGTCGCGTCCGTGAGCAAGTTTGTGTTGTACCCCTCTGATGACTCAGAAAACCTTGCCCGTTGTCCGGACTTTATGTCAGACGATGCCAATCACTATCCTGGCTAATAAAATTTGTGAGGAACCCTCAAAATAGTCCTTCCTCCTCCATAATATTGCGAACATTTTTTTTCGCAAACATTTTTTATTATTCGTCCATAGGACTGTTTTCTAGAGAGAACCATAGTTGTGGCTTTAATTCTACGTGAGGGGCCAGCGTGAGACTGCATGTGGGGCTGTCTTCATGGAAATGCTTGATAAGTTGTCATGGTGCGGAAGCAAGGGGGAAGAGGGAAAGAGGAAGTCTATTTCTCGGGTGGAGAAAAGGGAAGGGGGAAGGGGCAGGGGGTGGGGGCAAATATGAAAAAAGCCTCAGGATCCGTATGAGAGTTTGTACCATGATGTGGTGGTATATTACAGCCTCTGTTGATAATTGACACACAAAGGTTATATCCATAATAGTGAACTCCTGGGCTTAATTTAGGACAGTTGTGTACCATAAGGATTGTACCATCAGCTACAAACCCGCTTGTGTGTGTGTCTGCCTACTTGTTTAGTGATAGCCATAGAATATCATCATTCAGGCCAACAAGGTGGCTTTTGAGTCTGTAGACCCAATTCTGTTCCCTTAGGAATAGGGGTCTCATTCAATCTCCTCCACTTGGGTTCAATCTTGGTTTCTCCACTACTGTCCACGCGATGTCATCAATGGTATGTTGTTTCTCCAAGTAATGAGCAGCCATTTAGTGTTTGAAATATGGCATCTAATGGTACTTCTGTGTTTCATTATGCGTGTCTTAAGTTTTCTGCTCGTCATGCCAATATGTTGTTTCTTACAGGGGCATATGATGAGATAGATGAAATACTTGGAGTTATAATTTGTGTGTGTTCTCTGCTCCCATGGGTAGGTTAAACCCACATCAATGGTTTGGGTGTTTTTTGTGAGGTGGCAAACATTACATGATCCGCATCTTGAGTGTCCCTGGAGTGGTGGCAGGCCGCTGGTCACCTCCAGACCCCTAGGTTGATGTGTATTTGGTCTCATATGTACCAGAATGTCCCTCAGGTTGGCACTCCTCTTGAATGAGAAGAGGGGTTTTGCTACATGTAACCCGTTGGAATTGAGTATGCACCAGTGTCTTAATATCATTTATTTGATGTGATGTGATGTGACGCTATACTAAAGGTAGTAACACACACCGTTTATCCAAGGGAGGTTTCTCCACTTTCTCCAAGAGGTTCTCCCGGTTTGTGTTGGTTGCTCTCTTCCTTGCTTTCCTGATGGTGCGCCCTGGGTATCCTCTCTGGTTAAGTTTCCTTGCAAGGAGGTCAGCCTCTTCCTTGAATTAAGTTCTATCAGAACAGTTATGTCTCAGTATGAAGAATTGGCCTACAGGAAGGTTGTCCCTCAGGGATTTAGGATGGAAACTCCCATAAGACAGTAATGAGTTTTTATCTGTAGGCTTATGGTAGACCCTGGTTGTGAGTTTTCGTCCTTTAGGTTCAATGACCAAGTCCAGAAATTGTAGTTCTGTTTTAGTGAACGTGGATGTATAAGGGGGTTCCTGCTGTTGAGCTAATCGAGGAATTGGGTGACCAAACTTGCATCCCCCTCCAAATCTCTAGGACGTCATCTATAAACCTGCCCACAGTCTGATGTTGTTAGACCAGGGTTTGTCTACATTGTAATTCCGGCTCTTCTCAAATGCGTCCTGCAGGTAGGCTGGCATCTTCTAGACAAGAGGTTTCAGGTAGAAATTACAAAATTGTGAAAGGGGTTCCAAAATGGAACCAATGCCTGCCACAATTGGTCTCCCCGGAGGTGGCCTAGGAGGTAACAGACGGTGACATTCATGTGCATTATACAAACATTGTATACAATAGTTTTTTTAGGGAAGCCAAGCAATCTGGATAGCTCCACACTCCTCTGACCCAAAAAAAGCTCAAGTAGGGCGTTTCTCAGGGTTCAGTCATGAGCACGACTCTTTTTAACATTTACATGGGTCCTCTGGACTCATTAGTTGAATCTCTTGGGGTCTGTATTGCATCGTCTGCTGATGATACTCTGTTTGGACTTTCTATGGATAATGATACTCCAGAGGCATGTATTGCCTTTAGGAATTGCCTAGAGTGGAAAAGGACCAGCAACCTTCAGAGCAACACCGGGAAAACTGAACTTTCGCTGTTTAGATTTCATTCTCAGGGCTGGGGCCCAGATTATTAGGAGAAGTGGACCAACGCACTCCCTCTGACCACTTTACCTTGTAATTTAGGTGTTTGGATTGATCTTCATCTATGTTTTCTCAGATGTGTTCAGTAGCTGGATTATGCTTTGTTTTGCTAAAATATTTTTAAAAAACGTTTTGGGCCTGCTTCCTTTTCAGGTGCAGAGAACAGTGATCCATGCCCGGATCACCTCTCGCATTGATTACGCTAATACTCTGTACTTTGGCTTGTCCTCCTACCTGCTCAAGAGATTGCAGGTTGTATAAAAATGCAGCAGCCATGCTACTCTAAAAGATTCCCAGACAGTCATCAACTTTTTCCCACCTGAAGGAGCTCCATTGACTGCCGGTCAAGGAGAGCTTTTTATGGTACTGGCCCCCACTACCTTTTTGTCAGACTGCAGCCTCATCAGGGCCGGACTGATTTTGGGCGGGGGCATGTTTTGGCCAGTGTGGGCTGGTTATGTTAGTGCCCCCCCGCCCTCCCCCGCTGGTCCGAGTTAATTGCCAGGGCTGGTTTGCATTCCCAGTACGGCCTTGGGCATCATCAACAGAGCGTACACCCCCGTTCGTTGGATGTCATTCTTGTAAAGGTCCCGAGAATCAGACAAAAGAAGTAGGTAGGGGAGTAATTCTCTTATCTCACAGCCCCAGCTTGGAAACAGCTCCCGTTTCATTGCAGCTGATGTGCTTTGTAAATGGCTTGATTGATTAATTGCTTGACTGATTGAACACTTTGCAATCTATGTACAGAGCACTGCCTCCTTAGTGAGAGATGACACAGTATATATTTTATAATGAAATGTATTTTCGAAACCACCGTGCAAAATTTACTGTATCTCATTGGAAGTACATCTGCTCGAGTAACATTGATCGTTGGACTCTTTTTTGAATTAATAAAGCACTAAAGAAGTTTTCCGACAGAACCACCCTTTGTTCACATGTTGAGGCTCCCAGAGTTTCCCCTCGATTGAATTTCTAAAGCTTGAAATTAGCTTTTTCCCAGAGCATTCTTTCATTATATGAAATTCGCTTAAATGGACAACTGCCCTAAAAATGTTGGACTACTGAGAGTGCAATATATATACATATATATATTCACTGAAAAAACCATAGGTTTTACAGACGTAATAGTTAGGAATTAGCATTTAAAAAACCTTAGAAATTCACTAAAAAAACAAAGGTTTCAGGGACATTATAGTTAGTTGAACATTTGACTCATATAGAACCAGAGAAATTCACATGTTATAGTTAGTTGAGCTAACTATAACCTGCGTGCCCGCAATGCACTGCTGATGATTTCACATATTACATCACTCATGACATGGTCAGTGAAATCACTGATGACATCTCAAATGACATCACTCATGACATCACTCATGACACCATCCAGTGAATGTGTCTTTCTATAAAAATGTAAATATGTTTTATATATATATGCCAAGGTGTATTGAAGAATGAATGCATTTACAAGTGCCTAAAGGAATTATTTCGTATGTGTGTGACTGACTGTATAAGTGAGTGATTGAACGTGTCTTACTGAATACATGGGTTAGTGACTAAACTGTGTAAAAGTCTGTATTAGTCTCTCCATTGGTGGGTAAGCAACTGCATGGGTTGCTGAATACCTACATGAGTGTCTATATTGGTTATTGATTTGTTGTCTGAGTATCTGTATGGGTCCCTGAGTGTCTGTGTGGGTGGGTGGGTATATGAGTCTGTGCATATATGTCTGAGTGGGTGATTCAGTGGTTGTATGGATTAAAAAGTGCATCTGGAATGGGCTGTATGGGTGAGTTAGTGTGTCTATGGGGTGTTGGTGAGTGAATAAATGTCTCAGTGGTATATCTGTGACTAACTACATAGTTTTAAGCCACTATATGTGAGTGTTGGAGTATATAAATGAGTATACGTGAGACTAAGTTATTTCAAGAGTGGGTGTATAAATAAGTGTCTGCTTCTATCAGTAAATATGTGTTAGTATCTGTATAAATAAGTGATGTGGTATGTCTAAAAATAATGAAGTTGCTGTGTATAACTGTATACATGATTAAATGGGTATGTGATTCATTCTTTGCTTTACTGACTAGTCGTGTGAGTAACTCTATGGATGAGTGGCAGCATGTGACTGCATGTATAGATGTATGAGTGCATATTATAGTCCTCTATTGATGAGTAACTACATGTATAAGTGACTGGATGTGTGTGTAGACCTAGGAAATAGTGAGTGCTATGTAGTATATGGCATTCTTCTATGTATGGTTTCAAAAATAGTAGTCAGCATTTTAGAATGGGTGTATCAAAGTTTATATTAGAGCATCAGTATGTGCATCAGATTGTCAAGTGGATGATGTCATGAGTGATGTCATTTGAGATGTCATCAGTGATGTCACTGACCATGTCATGTGTGATGTAATATGTGACATCATCATCAGCAGTGCATTGCCGGCGCGCGTGTTATAGTTAGCTCAACTAACTATAACAGGCGAATTTCTCTGGTTTTATATGAGTCAAATGTTCAACTAACGATAACGTCCCTGAAACCTATGTTTTTTTTAGTGAATTTCTAAGATTTTTTAAATGATAATTCCTAACTATAACGTCTGTAAAACCTATGTTTTTTCCAGTGAATTTCGAAGGTTTTTTAAATGTTAATTTCATATTTTAATGTTTATAAAAACTATATTTTTCTATGATATTTTTTAATATTTTGAAACTCTATTATACTTCTTGTTTTTAACTTTAAAAATCATGGAATGTTTTATATCTTCCCCAAAACTGCACTCCTATACCGGTAGCATACCAAGCTCCATTACCACACGAATCCTATCCGCCATATTGCTAAACTCGTAAATGATGCACATTTCGTATCTGATGAGTTTGTGGCACCGCGTCCCGCGTAACATCCTATACGCATGAAGTCAGCCCAGGTACTACTTTGGTATCCGACGGGTACGCAGTACCAAGCCACGCGATACGTAATGTACATATGGGGTCGCGCCTGCTGCGCGTTGCTTATTCAATGAGTACACGCTGCCAGGCCCTGTGTTATGTCACAGACTTATAGTATCGCGCCGGGTATGCTATTCCCTTTTTTTTGTCTCAAAAGTATATCTAAATAACTATAAACAGTATATGAGAGCACACGAAAATCTAAATTATTTTAAACATTCATATATTTCTAACTGTAATAAACTCATATTATGATAAATATATTTTGTGAAAATCACGTTGGGTGCGGCCTCTTTGCGCGCTCGGTGCGCGATTGCCATGTGACCTTAAAAAAAGCATTTGTTTGGCTCATAACATTTCCCATTGTAACAGTTGTACGACCCCACCCATTTTACTCATTCTCTCTACAGCGTTTGATGAGAGACACCTCTTCTGCTTAGAAAGCTTTTTTGAAAAGTGTTTTCCTGTATACACATATCTTACCCTACACACAACATGCAACGATCATCTTGATCAATATTCATGCTCTGTACATCAGCCTTCCATGTGTGATTGCCATGCATTTCAAACGTTCCATCAAAAAACAAATATGTGTTACACAATGCCCCTGGTGTGTGTGTCTGCACATTATTGTGCTGCTTTTCGGACTGGGTATTGCTGGCTCTAAGGACCATCATCAGCCACGGGCAGACTGCACATCCTAGATCACATGCCATCTCATTAATTATAGTTTTCGCCCTCCCGACACATACTACACTAATCTAAATTGCACACTCTGCGAGGTCAAAACTACAAAAGAAACACACATAAGTACACTTCCTGGCCAGGCAGGAACTGAACAATGCCCAAGTCCCCAGAATAATTATTCACACCCCTACGCTGGCCTGGCGTACGCAAGCCCAGCCCACTTTGCGTACATATAAATAGGATAACCACAATGCCACACATCCCTCTTCTTCCACACTACCTCAAATGATTTGCCGCATCCACCTCGCATATCACAATGCGCAATAAAAAAAAGAAATGGATCCATGAGGTGTACTCCATCCTGGCAATCAACACGGGCTCTAAATTGTGAGCCCTACTGCCCGTCATCTACGAAAGGGATCCATGAGGTGTACACTCTCCTGCAATCAACACTCCATCTGAATTGTGAGCACTGCTGCCCGTAGTGTTTGCTCACAAAACAATGACAGCAGGTAATCAGAGCGGCCTGGGTGCACAGGGCCTCCAATTGAGTGCGCTGCAGTGAGAGGGGTGGGGTGCTTCAGCCTAGCTGCGCAGGTCCGAACAAACTATATTGCCATGTGTTATGATGTGATCTTTAACCTCATTCAGTCACATCTCTGTCTCATTTTAAAGACCTGCTGGACTGTACTGTAGGCCTGAGCCAGCGGGCAGCCCTGCCCTACAGACACCTCTTCAGCGCGGTGCTGCGGGAGGGATGGGATGCATCAGCCAGACTGCGCATGTGCGAATAAGCGATATTGCCATGTGTTATGATGTGATCTTTGACCTTATTCAGTCACATCTCTGTCTCATTTTAAAGACCTGCTATACCATAAGGTAGGCCTGAACCTACGGGCAGCGCTGCCCTACAGATACCTGTTGAGGGCGGTTCTGCGGGAGGTGTGTGGTGCATCACCCTGAGTGTGCATGTGCGAAAAAGCGATGTTGCCGTGCGTAATGATATGATCTCTGACCTCATTCAGTCACATCGGTCTAATTTTAAGGACCTGCTGGACCGTACTGTAGGCCTGAGCCAGCAGGCAGCGCTGCCCTATAGACACATGGCGTTGGCTTTTAGGACACTGTAAAGAGCTCCTTACTAAGTGTACGTGCATACAGGCTCCCGCCACTGCATTACACGCGCACATTATGCTTCTAGCATGCACTCTGTTCCTTTGTATGTGAACGTTGGCAAGACATATTATTTTTTAACCTTGTGTATTCTCGTGCACTCCAACTGCTCTTTGAACCACGATTACCACTAACAGTTGGTAGATCGTACTTCAAAAACGAAGGATGCACTCAACTCCTATTTTCTATCAAACCTTCATTTACCTCCAGACGTTCCCACCATTAAATTATTATTCCCTTTTCAGACATTCCATTTATTGCCACAAGAAGGGCGGAGCGGGAGCTGACCCCGCAATGATGCCCTGGCCTTCTGACACCTTCCATCGTGATATCAAGACACCGTCCCCGACCAGAGACCTGGTCTATCGTACAAACATACCCCGGACTAGGAGCTTGCACCAACACGTCGTGGGACACACCAGTGGTGGCAGGTGAGCAGTGAAGCCTTGGTGTGCAAGACCTACAGTTGAGCACAGTGCGGGAAAAGGGGTTGGGGTGCAGCACCCAGGGTGCACAGGTGCATGCAAGCGATTTTCCCGTAGCTAATAATGTAGGACTATATTATCAAACAATGGCGATAACATTATCCCCACTTTACCCACAGGAAACTGCCGCTAAAGCGACGATAAGGGGTTGATAATATGCCCTTGTAAATTCCCATAGAAGCCCAGGTTCACACCAGAACCTGGGCTTCTAAGGGAATTCCCAAGGGCATATTATCAACTCCTTATCGCCACTTTAGCTGCAGTTTCCTGCCGCTAAAGCGGCGATAATGTTATCGCCCTTCCTTCATAATATGGCCCATAATCTCTGGCCTCATGTATTTAACTTTAAGGACTGAACCATACTCTTTCTCGCAGACCCCAGCGTCCTAGACAAACGGGTGACGGAGGGTAAACACTACGGGCTCGGTGCAATAGGCCGACGCTCTGTCTCCTCCTCCCTCTCTTCTTTTGACTCTCCCTCCCCTTCTCCCTTCCACCCACTCCCTCCCCTTCCATTCTCACTATGGTCCTTTCATTTGGACTACCTTTCTTTACCTCTTCCACATAGCACACATACTTCTGTTTCATTTTTGTCTTGCAGATTTCCTGTGCTGCTTCCACTGGAGTCAAACCCACATTTTTTTTATTATACTGTTCTATTAAAGTTACATTTCTATTAATTTCTGTTTTAATAAAGGTTACTTATTTTTTCAAATAAATAACTGAGTGTATAGGTCTTCTTTTTCTGATGACACTTGTCTATTGTTTATTGTGAAAATCATCTGTTTATAGGAGATTTTAAGGACAACATTATTTACTATTAGAGTGCACCTACCAAACATAATCTAACTGACTATTAGACAAATGAAGCCTGGGTAATTGTACAACTGCAAGAGTTCTATGAGTGTATCACTTTATAACACCATAAGTACTGCCCGTGTGATTACAGAACAAATAAGACACTGCCTAGGACCACCGAGGCTTCAGGGACTGCCGAGGCCCACCCTGCATATTTAAATAAATACCCGGAGTGTGGCGATCCCCGGACATTAGTTGGCCTCGAACCCCCCCGAACAATTACTAAACAATACCCGGGAAGGTGGCGCTCCCCTAGGCTGCAAAACGTCTCTGTACCCGTACGCGCCTAATTTACATGTGACATTAAGATCCCCAGTCCTACAGAGACCCCGCAATATAATAATTGGATAGGCCACGGAACATTACCCACCCTCCAGGGGCCTCATTTAAAAGAACGGGTGAGACCCCGCTTTTTCTTTTTTGTTCTTTTCTCTCCATTTTTACCATCCGCATCCCCTCTCTTACAGCGATATGAAGTTTTCATCCTCTCACTTCAAGTAGTCGAACAAGTATTTGCTATCACAGGGTGGAAGCCATGCATCACCCTCTAATAGCAAACACAAATGTCCAGTGAATGCACACCCCGGGACATTGTATGAGCTGCGCCTGAGAGGTCGCCCTCCCTACTACCATGATGCATTTATTAGTATTAACGCATACTAACACTACTTACACACATGTAGTACAGCGACCAGAATGTAGTGAAGAACCAGAGGAAGCGCAAAATCTAAAAATATAAATCCTACCTGAAGTCAGATGACAGTTCAATGAGCCGACGACCCTGGCATGAGTAGAAACAGCTACACGAACAAAACGGGTCTTCAGCACAACGCAAGCAATTTTGAAATATTGCTGAGTGGTGCCTTCTTTTTGCCTTCTCCCACTCGTCGCCAAATTTATGTAGTGAAGAGGCAGACAGCAGTGAATCCAATAAGTAGAGTTATGACAAGAAAACAAGACACCTGCAACAACTACCAACAGGAGCAGACAGCAAAGCAACCGTCTAATCCAGCACCGTGTACAAACTCTGCAAGGTTCCCCTCATGACAGCCCTACATTCTAACATTACATACTGAGGGCCATATTATCAAGAAACGGCGTTAAAATTATCGCTGCTTTAGCGGCAGGAAACTGCCATTAAAACGGCGATAATGGGCTTGATAATATGCCGTAGAGAATTCCAATAGAAGCCCATGTTCTGGTGTTAACATGGACTTCTATTGGAATTCTCTATGGCATATTATCAAGCCCATTATCGCCGTTTTAGCGGCACTTTCCTGCCGCTAAAGCGGCGATCACTTTAACGCCGTTCCTTGATAATATGCCCCTTAGATACCAGTAGAATTACATACTAAGATTCTACTATGACTTACAATGGAATACTACACAGAGCACATGACTTTACAGCAAGGATCTCATAGTTTTAATCACAAGTCTTGACACCGGTAGGGGTAAGACTTTCACTTCCCACTCCCTATATTGTATAAACGTAAACTAACACTTCTTCCACAAGTATGCTACAGCGCCCAGAGCACATCACTTTACAGCAATGAGCTCACAATTTAGGCTCACGGTTTAATCCCCGAGTCTTCACACCAGTAGGGATGAGTAGTTCGCTTCCCACTCCCTATATACTATAAACGCATACTAACACTACTTATACACTTATACTACAGCGGCTAGCATCCGACACCGCCCAGAGCCCATCACTTTACAGCAATCATCTCGGTTTCATCCCCAAGTCTTCACACCGGTAGGCGTAACTACTTCGCTTCCTGCTTCCGGTATACTGTCAACACACAGTAGCGGTCAGTAGTTCGCTTCCCACTCCCTGTATGGTATAAACACCTACTAACACTACTTGCACACGTATGCTACAAACACCAGACCACATCACTTTACAGCAATGACCTCACGGTTTAGACTCTCGGTTTCATACCCGAGTATAGCACCATATCATATCACCACCATGCCACTCTGAGCAACACCGCACTTTCAGACCGTTAACAGTGATAACTACCTACTGGCGACCGCCAGTAGGTAATCCAGAACAAATTACAATAGTTTCTTGATTCTTCTAGCTTTAAAAAATTCTCTCTATTACTGTCTTTCTACTTTTCCATATAAATAGTTTTTTTAATATTCAAGTACAAATCGAAGTCAGAAATGCAACGTATTCTATCAACACACTTTCTAGAACATTCTACAACACGTGGAGGTTAAAAGTTCATCAATTTTTTTTAAACCTAACGATATTTTTTTGCAACATTTTCTCGAACATTTAATGGCACGTGCAGGTTAAAAGTTCACAACTGTTTTAAGTTCGAACAGTGCCTTCCAAATGCAAGTAGCAGGTGTGGTTGAGTTGAGCTCAGCTCATTTTATCCTATAATATGTACTATAATATGTTCGTGCAAACTGCTTTTTCTTAACCAATCACAAACATACTTTTCCACAAAACAAATGTGCACCCTACTTTTCATCTCCCAATCAGGTACCATTTTGTATGTGAAAATAAACTAGTTCCCCATTTTTAAACATATCTCTTATTCTACGAAGGAACTGCATGAGCTACAGGCATCTTTCTGTACCTTCCAGCCATACCTTAAAAATGCTAGTGTGGATCGTAGGGCATAGCTAGGTTTTCTGGTGCAAGAGGTATGCAGAACAGAGACGTATTGACTTGGACCTAGGTTTACAAAATGTGGACATTGAATGGTTTGAACAGAGAGGATTGAAGTGGCACCAATTATTGCCTTTTGTTAAAACCTGTTTGCATCTCCAACACCCTGACCTCATGATTGTGCACTGTGGTGAAAACGACCTAGGCACATTGACTGGGGTAGATTTGGAAATGCTTATGAAGGACACCTTTGGACAATTGATGTTACTTTTTCCTCAAACTGTCCTTGTATATTCCAATATATGCCAAAGACAGAAGTGGAAATGGTCCAAACAATTTTGTCCTCAGATTGAAAAATCTCAGAAAAAAAGTCAACAAAGCTGTCTCTGCATACCTCAGAGACCGTAAAATGGGGTCCATATACAACAACAACATACGTTTTGATATGGCGGATATATACAGAAGTGATGGAGTACACTTCACAGATCACGGAAACCAAGTTCTCCTGAATAACTGGAAGTTGTGTATTCGCACTTATATATAGCTTCAACTAATGAACACAAGGGCTCTTTTTAGAGCCACCCTATAACTTACAACTTAGGCCCCCTATTTTAGGGCCATAGAACGCCAACTCCCACACCCTCCCCAAAATGTATTCTCCACAGAGCTGTGGCGCAGCGGCCAGACCATCTCACTTTGCAGCACAGACCTCTCGCTTTGATCCCCAGCTCTACTCACCCATAGGGGTGAGTAGTTTGCGCTCTACAAATACCATAGTAATTTACCTTCGCACTCCCTATACAACACCACCCAAGCACCATACACAAGCTACAATATTCTAAACAAAAGTTCATGCAAGTACCCATAACTACATGCTGACACTACTTGCACAGTTGTGGCACAGCGGCCAGAGCACATGACTTCACAGCATATGACACACAGTTTGGGCTCACACTTTAATCCCCGACTCCGGCAGCAGCTGAGCTTAGCAACATGAGACTCTAGACAATACCTTACATATATTCCGTACCCCAGGACTTTCATACCAGTACGGGTCAGTAGTTTGTCCTAGTAGTTATAAACACATCCGGACACTACTTCCACAACTGTAGTGCAGCGGCCATGGCACATGACTTCACAGCATAAGACACACAATTTGGGTTCGCGCTTTAATCCCCGAGTCCCACACCAGCTCACCTAACCCACATCAGACTCTAACTCACTTAATTTCCATAGCCAACCACTTACACACCGGTAGGGGTAAATTCTTCGCTTCGCACTCCTTCTATAGCACACCCTAGACACGCCACAGAGGTTACAGTGCTCCTACCCTCCTATTTCCCACTTTTCCCCCCCTTTTTCCCCCCTTTTTTCACCTTACTCGCTTCAATGGAATCACAAAATGGCGGCCAACACTTCCTAGTTGCAACTGCTCGCCCCGCTCACAGCGAATCAGCAACAAGCTCGTGCTTGTAACGCCTCAGATGGCAGAATTACCAAATATCGATATCTGTAAATTTCAATATTTCTCAAAAACTACTGAGCGGATTTACACCAAATAAACAAAAGCGTGCTTTCTAGACCAAGACTCTCCTCCCTGCCAAATTTGGGATAATTCTGTTCACCCGTTCGACCTGTAGCCTTGTCTAAAGTTTCCTATGGAAATTAACATTGAAGAAACACGTTTTGGGACCCCCCTTTTTCTCGGACCCCCCTTGACGAATCACCCCCAAACTTTCAACATAGGATCTCAACAAAGAATTTTTAAAAAAATTTCAGGAAGACTCATCAATTGGCACCAAAGTTATTGGGAATAGAATGTTGCTTATTTCCTATAGTAACTAGGAGGCATATGTATCAAACGATTTTGTTTTCGCAAACGCTGCGAATCGCAAAAAAACAGCGTTTGCGAATACAAAATCGCAAAACGCGATGTATGTGACATTTTCGCATCGCATTATTAAGGAATCGCTAATTTTGCGATTCCTTAATTTTGCGTAAGCATTTAAGGAATCGCAAATTGTGATTCCTTAAATGCTATGTAACACGCACCCAAGTTGTGCAAATTCTCCTTAAGAAATCGCAAATTACCACCAACTTCAAGTTGGTGGTAATTTGCGATTTCTTTGAAAAATCCAATTTTTGGCATTTTTCAAAGTGCCATGTGGCGCACATGCCCTTGTCATCATGACACCCTTGCACCTTTGAAATCATTCTCAATTTGCGATTAGCAAATTGCAATTCGCAATTTGAGAATTACTTCCCATTCATTCCTATGGGCCTCCTTAAGGTATTCCTTAATTGCGATTTCGCAATTTGCTAAACGCAATTAAGGAATATTAAGAATTCGCAAAATATGTGCGAATTTTTAAATACATTTGCAATTCTCAAATAGCGATATCCAAAAAATCGCTATTTGAGAATCGCAAATACGGTGTTTGATACATATGCCCCCAGGTCCTAACTATAACTACCTACTGGTGACCGCCAGTAGGTAATATATATTTATATATATATATATCCGAAGCATTTTTTCCCAACTCTTCCCGCTTCCCGTCCGGCAAACAGTGAAGAGAGAGTATACGGACACCAAGTTTCTCCGTGGCAAGATCAGGTCTTTATTAGAATAAACAGCTTTCGACGCGTTTCGGATAACACAGTATCCTTGTTCATATATATATATTCACTGAAAAAAACCATAGGTTTCACACAAGTTATAGTTAGGAATTAGCATTTAAGAAACCTTGCAAATTCACTTAAAAAACCATAGGTTTCACACATGTTATAGTTAGGTGGATATTTCACTCGTAAAAAAACAATGAAATTCCACCGGAAGAGTTAGTTCAGATAACTATAACTCGCGCACCCGCAATCCTCTGCTCATGACGTCACATATTACATCACTCATGACATGGTCAGGGGCATCATTCTTGACATCACTGATGACATCATCCTTGTGATAGAGTGGCGGTCGCGCGAGTTATAGTTATCTGAACTAACTATAACGGTGGAATTTCATTGTTTTTTTACGAGTGAAATATCCACCTAACTATAACATGTGTGAAACCTATTGTTTTTTACGTGAATTTGCAAGGTTTTTTAAATGCTAATTCCTAACTATAACGTGTGTGAAACCTATGTTTTTTTCAGTGAATTTGTAAGTTTTTTTAAATGCTAAGTTATGTATGTATTATTATTTTTTTTATATATTTATTTTTCAATAAACTACGTATTAAAATTATATATTTTTTTTAATGTTTTTTCACCGTGCGCGCACAGTGCACGCACAGTGCGCGCACCCCCGCGATTTAAAAAAAAAAAATGTAAATGTTTTTTTCTGCCTTCGGGATCCTTCAGAGACCCCCTGACAAAGGCTAGGGGGTCAGGAACTGTCTACCCTGCCCCCTTTTCACGTTCGCCACCTTCCTTTTCCACTCTCGCACTGAAAACAAACAAAATGGCGGCCGACACTTCCTGATTTCGACCGATTTGAACGTTGACTGACATGTAACAACCAATCAGAATTACGCTCGCGCACGTTAGGGTGCGCGCACGGTGCGCGCACGGTGCGCGGCTATAGATATGTATGTGCTTTTAACTGCAATTTTCTCAGAAACTACTGAACAGATTGACTCCATATATGCAAAAGGCACATCCCTGACCCGAGGACTACCTCTCTGCCAAATTTCAAGTAATTCTGTTCAGCCGTTCGGGCTGTACATTCGACTAAAGGTCCTATGGGAAAATGCATGGGGAAAATGCGTTTTGGGACCCCCCTTTTTTCTCGGCCCCCGCTTGACGAATCCCCCCGAGACTCCCAGGGTAGGAGCTGAGCGGAGCACCCCATTAGTTTTGAAAATTTCGCGAAGATTCGTCAACCGCCGCCAAAGTTATTCAAAATAGAATTTTGAGATTTCCTATGGAAACACGGTCCTAACTATAACTATCTACTGGCGACCGCCAGTAGATTATATGTATATATATATATATTCACTGAAAAAACCATAGGTTTCACACATGTTATAGTTAGCTGGAAATTTTACTGATAAAAAACCAATGAAATTCCCCCGTTATAGTTACTGTAGGCAACTATAACTCACGCGACCGTAATCCTCTGCTGATGCTAATACTGTATTTAGACACTTATTTGCCCATGTCTTCTTCCATTAAATTTTAGCTATACATATATTACAAATTTTTTTTTTCATAAAGACACATATGTCATCAGCAGAGGATTACGGTCGCGTGAGTTATAGTTGCCTACAGTAACTATAACGGGGGAATTTCATTGGTTTTTTATCAGTAAAATTTCCAGCTAACTATAACATGTGTGAAACCTATGGTTTTTTCAGTGAATTAGCAAGGTTTTTTAAATGCTAATTCCTAACTATAACGTGTGTGAAACCTATGGTTTTTTCAGTGAATTTGTACAGTTTTTTAAATGCTAAGTTACTTTACGCCATTCGTGGCGTGCGCACCCACTTAACGCAGTTCGTTCCGTGCGCGCACGGTGCGCTTCGCGCACCGTGCGCGCACAGTGAGCTTCGCGCACCGTGCGCGCACAGTGAGCACGCGGTGCGCTTCGCGCACCGCGCGCCCACTTTACGCAGTTAGTGCCGTACACGCAAGGTGGGCACGTTACGCACCGTGCGCACATGGAGGACATATTATGCGCTTCCTTGTGATAGGTAATCTGTTAAATTTAATTTGTAAGTGATGACAATAATATGCCATGCACAGAGTGTGTTTTTTTTTTTTTTAATATTTTTTAGCGTAAGCGCACGGTACGCGTACGGTAAGCGTAATCGGCGAAATTTTCAAAAAATAAAAATTTACCGTTTTTGGCCTTGGGGGATCTTTGAGGACTCAACTAACATGGCTATGTGCATGGGCGCTGTCTAAACAGCCCCTTTATATGTTTTTTGCCTTTGTTTACAGCCCCTCCCTCACAGTGCGAGAGAGAAAATGGCGGCCGCCGCTTCCTGGTTTCGACCGATTCGAATGTTTACTTAGATGTAACAGCCAATCAGAATCGCGCTCGCGCACGCCACCGTACGCGTACGGTAAGCGTACCGTAAGCGCACCGTAAGCTGGCTCAGATATATATATTGATTTAAAGGCTATTTTCTCAGAATCTACTGAACAGATTTACACCAAACCAACAAAAGGCACTTCCTTGACCTGACGACTACCTCTCAGCCAAATTTCAAGTAATTCTGTTCAGCCGTTTGGGCTGTAGCTGTGTCTAAAGGTCCTATGGAAAAATGCATGGGAAAAACGCGTTTTGGGACCCCCCTTTTATCTCAGCCCCCGCTTGACGAATCCCCCCGAGACTTTCAGGGTAGGAGCGGAGCGTAGCGCCCCACCTATTTTGAAAAATTTGCGAGGATTCGTCAACCGGCGCCAAAGTTATTCAAAATAGAATGTTGAGGATTTCCTATGGAAACGTGGTCCTAACTATAACTACCTACTGGCGACCGCCAGTAGGTAATATATATATATATATATATATATATTACCTACTGGCGGTCGCCAGTAGGTAGTTATAGTTAGGACCCCTTTTCCATAGGAAATCCGCAACATTCTATTTTGAATAACTTTGGTGCCGGTCGATGAATCCTCGCGAATTTCTCAAAATAGGTGGGGCGCTACGCTCCGCTCCTACCCTGAAAGTCTCGGGGGGATTCGTCAAGCGGGGGCTGAGATAAAAGGGGGGGCCCAAAACGCGTTTTTCCCATGCATTTTTCCATAGGACCTTTAGACAGGGCTACAGCCCGAACGGCTGAACAGAATTACTAGAAATTTGGTAGAGAGGTAGTCCCTAGGTCAAGGAAGTGCCTTTTGTAGGTTTGGTGTAAATCTGTTCAGTAGATTCTGAGAAAATAGCCTTTAAATCAATATATATATCTGAGCCAGCTTACGGTACGTGTACCGTAAGCTTACCGTACGCGTACGGTGGCGTGCGCGAGCGCGATTCTGATTGGCTGTTAGATCTTAGTAAACATTCGAATCGGCCGAAACCAGGAAGCGGCGGCCGCCATTTCGTGTGTTTCACTCAGAAAAAAAAAGAGTGAAAACAAGAAAAGGGGGCAAGGAGGAGAGTTACAGACCCCCTTACATTTGTGAGGGGGTCAAAGAAGGACTGTAAAGTTCAAAGAAAACATTTATTGATTTTTTAAAAAATCACGGGGTACGCGTACGGTAAGCTTACGGTAAGCGTACGGAAGAAAAAATAAATTAAAAAAGAAATGAAATGCAGATTTAAGAGTTTAGATATTAGGGAGCTCTAAAAAGAGCCGTTGTGTTTATGAAGTCATTTTTTTAGTGGTACCTACAAGTAAGTACCGATGCAGAGTCTAAGGTTCAAGAGGAAGACTCTGTTCCCTTCATCATTGAAGTGCACACCATCTCCTCTATAAATGTCTTGCATGTCATAACGCAAGTTGTTGTGGTAAATGGCACCCATACCATAGTCACGGAGGAAAGCAGAAACAGATTTGTTGACGTGCTTTCTTGCTTTGTCAATCTGCGGACAGAAATGATTGGACCAGTTCCATTTTTGCCTTTGGCATATGTTGGAAAACACAAAGGCAGTTTTAGGGAAAAGTGAAAACAGTTGTGCAAAGGTGTCCTTCATAAGCATTTCCAGACCTACCCCAGTCAAAGTGCCTAGGTCATTGCCACCACAGTGCACTATTATGAGGTCAGGTTGTTGGATTTGCATGAAGGATTTCACCAATGGCATCAATTGGTGCCACTTCAACCCTCTCTGACCAATCCATTTAATGTCTACATTTGGCAAAGCAAGGTCTCTCACCATACCTGTTTTCTCTGCAAACTTTTCACTCCAGAAGACATAGCTGTGCCCTACAATCCACACTGTGAACATCTTCAAAAGAGAACTGGATGCACTCAGGAGGTGTCTTTCAGTAGAATGGCAATATGAAAAGAAAGACAGTTTGGAAATGGAGGCATACATATTTTTTTCAAAACAAAAAGAACTGATTGGCTGTTTCATACCATTCTAGAATAAAAACTAGGCTGTATGTGTAAATTAATAGAAGCATGTTTTGTATTGGTACAAAAAAATGTGTTACCAAAGAACAGTACTATGGATTTGCTGTTAGGTTTGAAAAGTCAAGCACTCTTGCTCTGTGGAATTGAAACATTGTGTGGCGAACTTCTGACCTAACTCCACACAGCAGTGTTCCATGAGCTGTTGCTATGGTAGCAGGCAGAAGTCAAGTTGGGGGAAGGGTACTAGGCAGAAGTCAAGTTGGGGGCAGGGTACTTTTGGAAAAGGGTTGGTTTTCAACCAATAGAAATGTGTGATTACATTTGAAAAAAAGGGGGAAGCACTGAGATTTGAAACTTACATGTATATGTGTGGAAAAATAGAGGGAAAGTTTGCCATTATCTGGTTCTGCTGAGAGGAGAGAGGTGTACAGCTCTGAGATCCTGGCTCTGCTAATCTGCTGTTTGAGTGCCACATTTCTTTCACAACTAACTAATTTTAAAGGTGAGGTTAGAGTTTGAGAGGAGATGTATATGGTAAATTAACAAATGAATAATATAAATGGAAATCCTTTTGTTGAAGTTGCGTTTATCATTTTCTGTTTTGGGAGAAATTTAAATGTGAGGAACATGTAAAATAATATGGACTATGTTTTCACGATAAATTAAGGTGTACTGGAAAAAAAAAGAATAGTTTAAGGGTTTAAGGTTGGACTCAGTAATGCAAATACATTCAGCATCACTAAGGCTGGTTGCCCTTGCTGGAATGTAGGCAGCCACCCAGGTTACACATGGTGGTGGTCTGAAAAAGCAGTTTGGACATGTGCATTTAAAAAAATCAAAAAAGTGGATTCATAATGTGTCAGTCTGTAAAAGTGATTTTCACTTGCCAAAAAAAAAGAGCAGTAAGTGTGCTTTCAAATTGGCAAAGAAATTTCGTTTTGGGACTAATGTGAAAACATGACTCTGTGTGGAAATAGGAATTACAGGCAGAGATTTATTGCGTTTTTCTCTGGTAATTTCACAGTTGCATTAGTAGGAAAAAGGGGGAGCGATTTTTTGGGGGAAGAAGCAGACTCTTAGCACACACCCAGCTGCTTGCCATGTATAATCATGCACAGTATTTACAAGCGAGTGGGGTTTTCAGGTTTCAGTCTGTAATGCAAATACATTCAGCATCACTAAGGCTGGTTGCCCTTGCTGGAATGTAGGCAGCCACCCAGGTTACACATGGTGGTGGTCTGAAAAAGCAGTTTGGACATGGGCTTTTTAAAAAAACTGAAAAGTGGTTTCATAATGTGTCAGTCTGTAAAAGTGATTTTAACTTGCCAAAAAAAAAGAGCAGTAAGTGTGCATTCAAATTGGCAAAGAAATTTCGTTTTGGGACTAATGTGAAAACATGACTCTGTGTGGAAATAGGAATTACAGGCAGAGATTTATTGCGTTTTGCTCTGGTGATTTCACAGTTGCATTAGTAGGAAAAAGGGGGAGCGATTTTTTGGTGCAGAAGCAGACTCTTAGCACACACCCAGCTGCTTGCCATGTATAATCATGCACAGTATTTACAAGCGAGTGGGGTTTTCAGGTTTCAGTCTGTAATGCAAATACATTCAGCATCACTAAGTCTGGTTGCCCTTGCTGGAATGTAGGCAGCCACCCAGGTTACACATGGTGGTGGTCTGAAAAAGCAGTTTGGACATGTGCATTTAAAAACATCAAAAAAGTGGATTCATAATGTGTCAGTCTGTAAAAGTGATTTTCACTTGCCAAACAAAAAAAAGCAGTAAGTGTGCTTTCAAATTGGCAAAGAAATTTCGTTTTGGGACTAATGTGAAAACATGACTCTGTGTGGAAATAGGAATTACTGGCAGAGATTTATTGCGTTTTTCTCTGGTGATTTCACAGTTGCATTAGTAGGAAAAAGGGGGAGCGATTTTTTTGGTGCAGAAGCAGACTCTTAGCACACACCCAGCTCCTTTCCATGTATAATCATGCACAGTATTTAGAAGCGAGTGGGGTTTTCAGGTTTCAGACTGTAATGCAAATACATTCAGCATCACTAAGGCTGGTTGCCCTTGCTGGAATGTAGGCAGCCACCCAGGTTACACATGGTGGTGGTCTGAAAAAGCAGTTTGGACATGGGCTTTTTAAAAAACTGAAAAGTGGTTTCATAATGTGTCAGTCTGTAAAAGTGATTTTAACTTGCCAAAAAAAAAGAGCAGTAAGTGTGCATTCAAATTGGCAAAGAAATTTCGTTTTGGGACTAATGTGAAAACATGACTCTGTGTGGAAATAGGAATTACAGGCAGAGATTTAATGCGTTTTGCTCTGGTGATTTCACAGTTGCATTAGTAGGAAAAAGGGGGAGCGATTTTTTGGGGGAAGAAGCAGACTCTTAGCACACACCCAGCTGCTTGCCATGTATAATCATGCACAGTATTTACAAGCGAGTGGGGTTTTCAGGTTTCAGTCTGTAATGCAAATACATTCAGCATCACTAAGGCTGGTTGCCCTTGCTGGAATGTAGGCAGCCACCCAGGTTACACATGGTGGTGGTCTGAAAAAGCAGTTTGGACATGTGCATTTAAAAAAATCAAAAAAGTGGATTCATAATGTGTCAGTCTGTAAAAGTGATTTTCACTTGCCAAAAAAAAAGAGCAGTAAGTGTGCTTTCAAATTGGCAAAGAAATTTCGTTTTGGGACTAATGTGAAAACATGACTCTGTGTGGAAATAGGAATTACAGGCAGAGATTTATTGCGTATTGCTCTGGTGATTTCACAGTTGCATTAGTAGGAAAAAGGGGGAGCGATTTTTTGGTGCAGAAGCAGACTCTTAGCACACACCCAGCTGCTTGCCATGTATAATCATACACAGTATTTACAAGCGAGTGGGGTTTTCAGGTTTCAGTCTGTAATGCAAATACATTCAGCATCACTAAGGCTGGTTGCCCTTGCTGGAATGTAGGCAGCCACCCAGGTTACACATGGTGGTGGTCTGAAAAAGCAGTCTGGACATGGGCTTTTTAAAAAAACTGAAAAGTGGTTTCATAATGTGTCAGTCTGTAAAAGTGATTTTCACTTGCCAAAAAAAAGAGTAGTAAGTGTGCATTCAAATTGGCAAAGAAATTTCGTTTTGGGACTAATGTGAAAACATGACTCTGTGTGCAAATAGGAATTACAGGCAGAGATTTATTGCGTTTTGCTCTGGTGATTTCACAGTTGCATTAGTAGAAAAAAGGGGGAGCGATTTTTTGGGGGAAGAAGCAGACTCTTAGCACACACCCAGCTGCTTGCCATGTATAATCATGCACAGTATTTACAAGCGAGTGGGGTTTTCAGGTTTCAGTCTGTAATGCAAATATATTCAGCATCACTAAGGCTGGTTGCCCTTGAAGGAGTGTAGGCAGTCACTGAGGATACACATGGTGGTGGTCTGAATAAGCAGTCTGGTCATGGGCTTTTTAAAAAAACTGAAAAGTGGTTTCATAATGTGTTAGTCTGTAAAAGTGATTTTAACTTGCGAAAAAAAAAGAGCAGTAAGTGTGCATTCAAATTGGCAAAGAAATTTCGTTTTGGGACTAATGTGAAAACATGACTCTGTGTGGAAATAGGAATTACAGGCAGAGATTTATTGCGTTTTGCTCTGGTGATTTCACAGTTGCATTAGTAGGAAAAAGGGGGAGCGATTTTTTGGGGGAAGAAGCAGACTCTTAGCACACACCCAGCTCCTTTCAATGTATAATCATGCACAGTATTTAGAAGCGAGTGGGGTTTTCAGGTTTCAGTCTGTAATGCAAATACATTCAGCATCACTAAGGCTGGGTGCCCTTGCTGGAGTGTAGGTAGTCACCGAGGATACACATGGTGGTGGTCTGAAAAAGCAGTCTGGACATGGGCTTTTTAAAAAAACTGAAAAGTGGTTTCATAATGTGTCAGTCTGTAAAAGTGATTTTCACTTGCCAAAAAAAAAGAGTAGTAAGTGTGCATTCAAATTGGCAAAGAAATTTCGTTTTGGGACTAATGTGAAAACATGACTCTGTGTGCAAATAGGAATTACAGGCAGAGATTTATTGTGTTTTGCTCTGGTGATTTCACAGTTGCATTAGTAGGAAAAAGGGGGAGCGATTTTTTTGGTGCAGAAGCAGACTCTTAGCACACACCCAGCTCCTTTCCATGTATAATCATGCACAGTATTAAGAAGCGAGTGGGGTTTTGAGGTTTCAGTCTGTAATGCAAATACATTCAGCATCACTAAGGCTGGTTGCCCTTGCTGGAGTGTAGCAGTCTGGACATGGGCTTTTTAAAAAATCTGAAAAGTGGTTTCATAATGTGTCAGTCTGTAAAAGTGATTTTCACTTGCCAAAAAAAAAGAGCAGTAAGTGTGCATTCAAATTGGCAAAGAAATTCCGTTTTGTGACTATTGTGAAAAGAAATGTAGTAATATATTTAAATAAAATAAAGGAATTTTTTTTTTAGTTTTTTTCAGGTATTGCTGAAGAGCACTGAACAAAATTTAAGATGCCTACAAAATCCAGAGTTCAAAAAACGCTAAAAAAAAACCTATATTTGAAGACAACTAGAGGACCAAAGTTAGTAGAAGATGCTGATGTTGGGAAAAAAAAAAAATCTTCTGGTAAGCACAAAAAACAATTTCTTAAAAATATATTCAAAAGAATGAAAAATGTACAAAATGTCTGTACTCGAAAGGATGTTTTTAAAAAAAAAGGAGAGGAAAAAATTGACAATTTAGTTAATGCAAATATACCTTCAGCAACTGAAAAGATTTATATAAATAGAAAAACAGCGTTTAAAGAGATACGTAGAAAAATGTTTCAGAGAAGAGTTATGTCTAATTTGATGAAGGATGTGAAGAAATATAAGAAAAAGACAAAGTTTTATAAAAGAAAAAAAGAAATAGAAGCCATTGCAGCAAAGGGATTAGAATTAAAAAGGAAACTATTCATATTAATTTTGAATAGGATGCGTACATTAGACAAAATGGTTAATGTAGTGAAATCACATAGCAAAAGGAAAAGAGTAGTGAACAGAACAAACTTTTGTAAAGTGTTTTTAGGCAAGTGGATGCATAGTTCAAGTAGTGAACCTTTTTTTAATGAAGAAAGCTATTTTCAAAGTAATAGTTTGCTGCATGCAGTTGACACCAGAGGTCGTTCATACGAAGTAAAAAATGGTTGCATAATGGAGAAGGAGATAATGGTTCCAAGAGATGAGGTACAAGTGATGGCAGATGAGGCAATGGGGAGACGTCCTAAAGCCCCAGTGTACACTTGGAATTGTAGTAGTATTTGCACTGTGCGTCAGGAATCTATTGACAAATTTCGAGAGTTTCTAAGAGAATATAGTAAAAAAAGTATAAAACAGAAGATTAAGGTGCTTCAAAGTCTGGATCCATGCAGAGTGAGAGAGAATACTGGTTTGCAGGGTCATTCTCTGGCTTGTCTATCTAGAAAAGTGTGCAATAGTGTTTTCCATCATTTTAGGATGCTGGCTGTTCATCATACTGAAATGAGAAAGTTTGTGAGACGGTTGTATTTTGCTAAAAGTCCAGCAATAAAGTTAAATGAATTGAATAGGGCTCTGTTCCGAGGAACGGTATCAGATGTAGAGAAGGTTGTTGATGAAATTCAGTTTTGTTACTTTGGTCCTGAACAAAACAGTGCAGAGAAGGACACACTAAATGAGGAAGAAGTGGAAGAGAATGTAGAACCATTTGTAAGTAAGACATTTAATGATCACATAACAAAATTTGAAAAAATCTCTAATGAAAGACCAAATATTACTTGTATTTGTTGCCGCAGAACTCATTATAGAAAACAAACCAGGTATGTTGATCTGTACAGAAAGAGTGAAAATGAAGATAATTATAAGTGGAAGGATTTTGCCACATATATATTTCTTGAAAATTGTTTTGAATTGGGTGAAGTTCAGCGTATTTGTAAATACTGTTACAACAAGTTAGAAGAAAATAGAATGCCGACCAGAGCTGTACATAATAATTTAGAATTGGATGCTATTCCTGCTGAACTTTCTGAATTAAATACTTATGAGTCTATACTTATTCAATGTGTTCATCCGTTCCAGACCATAGTACGTATGGAGCCCAAAACTGGTAAATTACCTCCTTCTGATTTACTGAGAGGTTTAAAAGGTAGAGTGGTGTATTTGCCCTTGGATTTGAAAAAAAATATGGAAACTATTGATGCGGATACTTTGGAAACTGAACCATTAGTTATTCCGGTTAATGGTGTACCTACAAAGAATAAGAAGATTTGGCAGGAGCTGGTAGATGTACGGAAAGTACAAAGAGCAAATTTGTATTTGAAAAGGAATAACAAATGGTATGAATCAATTTATATAGAAGAAGAAGAAGAAGAAGATTTACAAGAAGACACAGAAACACCAACTGGACAAATTGAAAAAGTGGACAAGTCAAAGGAAGAAGAAATTTATGAACATTTTAGCATACATCCTCTTCATTCAAAAGAAGTTATGGGAGACAATATTGATCTCTTTCAGATGAAGAAAGCAAAAGGGACTCCCGTGAGTGTATGGGAGGAGAGCTTGGAAGCTCGATGTTTTCCCCAGCTGTTTCCTAAAGGAAAAGGAGGACGATACGATGAACGTCCAGAACAGATTCCAGCTTCTGAGTATCGGACTACAAGACTATATGCTGAAGATCCCAGATTTCGACAAAGTATTCCTTATTTGTTCCATCTTTTATTTGAAAGCGACTTGTCTGCACTGTCTTATGCAGTAAATCACATTTTAAAAAGTGGAGTACATTTACAAAATGTGTCTGCTAAGGATTTTATGGAGAAAGTGCAGCACCGAGATGATCATTTGGAAACACAACTGATCAATCTGATGGCTTGTCAGCGTGGGACAAATGAATATTGGTACCGACGCCATGGTGAATTAAAATGCATGTTACGGAATTTAGGAACTCCAACATGGTTCCTTACCCTAAGCTGTGCCGAGTACGCTTGGGATGATTTACTGGATTTTCTACGAGAGGCAAATTCAAACATTAAAAACATCGAATACAAGACAGCAGGAGAACTGTGCTCATTGGATCCGGTTAATGTTTGCAGATATTTCAATCATAGATTTGAGGCTATGATGTCCTTCATCTGCAATAAAAAAAATCCACCTCTTGGAGAAGTAGTGGATTTCTTTTGGAGAAAAGAGTACCAGGCAAGAGGTGCTCCTCATATTCATATGCTGTTGTGGATCAAGGATGCCCCAAAGTTTGGAACAGATACTGATGAAGCAGTGTTATCTTACATTGAAGAATATGCAACATGTGCTATACCAAAAAGCACAGAAGAGAAAAAGTTAAAGGAGCAAGTTTTACGTTTCCAAAGTCATCGGTGTGGAAAATACTGTCGACGGAAATACAAGAGCAAAGAAAAATACTACACTAAATGTCGATTTGGATTTCCTAGACCTGTTCTTTCAAATGGAAGAGTTAACAGTTTTATGTCAGCTGTGAGACATACTATCACAAGAAAATCACCTAAGAATACCTACAACCTTAAAAGAAAAGAAGAATCAAAAAATATAAATGACTACAACCCAGTCATTTTATCCATGTGGAACGCTAACATGGATATACAGTTTGTAGCTGACAATTCCTTTGCTGTTGCTCGATATGTAACGTCTTACATTACGAAATCAGAAAAAACAGAATTGAAGGAAATGTGGGAAGAGATTTCTCACGAGAAGACTGTCAGTAAGAAGCTGTACAGTTTCAGTTTGAAGATGTTATCGCATCGAGAAATTGGATCCTACGAATGTTCAGATAGGTTATCTTCTGCAAGTCTCTACTCGAAGTCAAGAAGAAGAATTTGGGCAAGTTTAGGCCTTGCAGCAATGAGAAATCGGGTACTGAAATCTGTAGGAGAAATTGAATATTTGGCCGAGAATGACCCAGAAAGTACAGATATTTTGAAATCAAACATGTTGGACACTTATTATCCCAAGAGAAGTCAACATCTGGAGAACATGTGTCTCTATGAAGTGCTGCAGAACTACATTTATTCACGGAAAGCCGCAGAAGACATCAACAATGGAAAATATAAAGTCGTTGGTGAAGAAGGATGTTTGGTGAAGCAAACAAAAGGAAGTTTGATAAATCACAGGAAGCTGAGTTGCGACACTACTGACAAGAAGGAATTTTACTACTTGGCTCTTTTACAGTTGTTTAAACCATGGCGTACAGAGGATGAACTACTGGGAGAATTTCAAAGCTATGAAGATTCTTTTAATGCTTGCAAAGACAGCAGACAATGCAGTACATTCTCAACTTATCTGCAAATGTTAAATGAAGAAATTGAACAGGAAACTACAATTGCAGCAGAAATAGCTAGAGACAGTTCTCAGGACAGCCAAAGTTCAGGAACACTCAGTCAAGATCCCCTAGGACAACCAATCGTTGAAAATGAAGCATCAATAGCCATGAATGAAGTGGAAACGGCTATGAATCAAGCTCAATAAGAATTTATAGACTTAGAAAATTTGGAAAGACAACTGAATCAAGAGCAGCAACAAATTTATGAAGAGATCAAAAACAAAATTGATCACGGATTTCTACATGAAAAAACAGAGTGCTCATGCACATCATTTCATCCAATCAGGATGTATGTAAGCGGACAAGCTGGAACTGGAAAAAGTTTCCTTATAAAAGTCATCAGAAGCTACCTACAGCAAAAAACAGATTCTACTTTGTCTTGTGTGGTTACTGCTCCAACTGGGTTAGCAGCATATAACATAAAAGGAATTACTTTACATCGTTTGCTAATGTTACCAGTGGAGCATGAGAACAAAATACAATACAACAAGCTAACTGGAGAAGCATCCTTGGAAGTTTCAAGAATATTGAAGAAGATGCAAGTTCTCATTATTGATGAGGTGAGCATGGTATCAAACTTAATGCTTGCCTTTGTGCATTTAAGAATGCAGCAAATTTTGAAGACAGACTATGACATGTTATTTGGTGGAAAACACGTCATAGTTTTTGGAGATCTTTTGCAACTTACTCCAGTTAAAGGACAACCAGTGTTTAATACTGTCACACATGAAGACACGAAGAAGTCATTAGGAAGCATCGGAAATACAAATATTTGGTCCTTCTTTGAGTACAAGGAACTTACTACTAATATGAGGCAAGCAAGCGATGAAGAATATGGAAGTATTCTGAAAGATATCAGAATTGGACTACTCACAGAAGTTGGCAAAAAAGAATTACAGAGTCGGCTGCTACATAATTTATTTCCAAAGGAAGAAATAGTTGCAGAGAAAATATACAAGAATATTGCAGAAAACAAAAGTGTCATCTGCTTAATGCCAACTCTACGTGAATGCTCAATATTTAATGAGGATCTTTTGAAATTGGAAAAGGAAGAGATCAGGAAATTGGAAGCAGTGGACAAAATTGAGGATGGAAGAATTACTGTCACAGTAACAGGCAAACTGAAAAATAAATTGGACTCACTAGAGAAGAACATCTCCAAAACAGCTGGATTAGAAAAAAATCTATATGTTTGCATGAACTGTAGAGTATTTTTAAGAAGAAATTTGGATGTTGAAAAAGGTTTAGTTAATGGAGCTATGGGAAGAGTTGTGGGTTTTATTAATTATCAGAAAAAAGATGGAATTGAATGTTTAAAAATAAAATTTGATCAGATAGAAGAAGTTAAAGATATTTGTCGTTGTACAGTTCGTTTCATGCTTGTGAAAGACTTATATGTACGTAGGAAGCAGTTTCCGTTTTCTCTAGCATATGCTGTAACTATTCACAAGTCTCAAGGATTGACTGTAGATTGTGCATCTGTGAACATTGGTTCAACTGTGTTCAAAGAAGGTATGGCATATGTTGCTTTGTCACGAGTGAAAACATTATCAGGTTTATTCATGATAGACTTTGATGATTCAAAAGTTAGTGCTGATACAAACTGTGTAAAGGAGTATAATAGATTAAGAAGAAGCTATGCTCCTCATTTAGGTCAGTATCCTGTGTTGGAGAAACGTGTAGTTTCTCGTAAAAGAAAAAATGAGAATATCTGTAATGAAGATGTAGAGAAGAGGAAAAAAAAGAGGAGTGATGTAATTGCAAGCAAAAAGAAAAAGGAAAATGAAGAACAGGTTGTAGGATGTCATTTTGAAAATAGCTCTGGTGTCAACTGCTACGCAAATGTAGTGCTGAATGTTGCATTTTATCTGGAAAGTTTGCAAGAGCAGATAATAGTAAATCAGGGAAAAAGATTCTGTTCTGAGCTGAGTCTCCTTTTTCAAAAGCTGAGTAAAGATAAAACTCAAATAGAAAGTGCTACTGAAATTAGAAAACTTTTAGATATATGTTCAGGACGAACACAGTTTTCTCAAAATGAACAGCAAGATGCACACGAATTTTTGATGTATTTTCTTCAGGTACTGGAAGAAGAAGGGGTTCCCATTGAAAATATGTTTGGTCTCTCTTATAAATGGGAACATAGTTGTGAAAACTGTTATAATATATGTGGCTCTAATGTTGATAATGAAAGGTTTATTTATTTGACATTGCCAGAGAGTAAAACAGTCACTTTTGCAAAATTAGTTAAAGATGCTAATCATAGCATGAAATGCGGTGAGTGTAAATCTGACATGTTTTCAACATTAATTTTAAAGGAATACGGACAGTATGTAATTTTAATGATGCAACGATGTAGAGCTGATGGTTCAAAATTGGATACTTTAATAAAGAAGTTTACAGGACAGCAATTATCAATTTCAGGAAAAACTTTTGTAACTTTTGCAATAATTTTCCATGATGGACCTACTGTTACTTCTGGACATTACACAGTTTATCTTAAATGTGAAAAAGGCTGGACACTGTGTAATGATTCCCAATTGATTTTCAAACAACGTTTGCCTTTTGATTTAGCAAATTCCTATCTAATCTTCCTGAAACCTAAATTTTAGAGAGATTTGGCAAGATCTGGACAAAATAATTTTACCATTTTACTGGATTACCATTGGAATTTTGTAAAAAAAAGATTTTTTAAATTATCATTTGGCCTAATGGAAAGATAACCAATTGTAATGTGGACTTTTTAAATTTTTAATGAAACTTTCAAAAACCAATAATTTAGAGATAATCGGTAACATCTGTACAATTTAAATTTTGGAATGTTATTGGAGTGCCATTGGAAATTTTTTCAAAAATGATTTTAAAAATTACTATTTGGCCATGCGGAAAAGTAACCAATTCTATTGTGGACTTAATAAATTATTCAAAAAATTTTCGTGAACCAAAATGTTACAGAGAATCGGTGAGATCTGGACAAATTAAACTTTAGAATTTTATTGGATTACTGTTGGAAATTTATTCCCAAAAAAATTTTAAAATTACTATTTGGCCTAAAGGAAATGGAATCAGATGTATTGTGAAGTTATTTGAGATATAATATTGTGATTATACTTCTGAAACAAACATATCAGACGGTATTTTAAAGAAATAGGTATTGGTATTAGATGATATTTTTTTAGAATATTATGCATTTCTATAATGTTAAGTTTAAGTAAAAAGAGATTCTGGGCTTTTTTAATACAATCTTTGAGATTGTTATTTTTTTTTGCCCGCTGTAAAATGATGAATGCAATTGCTTTCACAATTTATAGTGAAATGCAATATATTCTGAAAACAGCAAAAATAAGGCAAAAATATTTTTTGAAAAATATATAAATATGTGTACTGTAATATAAAATGTTTTAAAAATATTAATACTTTTTTCTTTTTTTTCAGATTGATATAGAAAAATTTCGAAAACTAGAACCATTTTTCAAGCAATTTTTTTTTAAAACAAATGAATAAATATTTTTTTGAGTGGGTATGGTAAGTCAATAATAATAATTGTAGTCTCTCAAGGACCTTGTAATGTGATAATTGATTTTTAGTGTTTTTAAAAAAAAAAAAAAAAAATTACGCGTACCGTACGCGTACGGTAAAAAAATAAATAAAAAAAGTTTTTAAAAAACATATGTAAAAAAAAGATGAAAGATAAGGTTGGCTCTTAAAAGAGCCGTTGTGTTCATGCAGGGACAGAGGAAAGAAAGACTGGGAAAATTAGTCAAAGCGACAAGTGTGCTGATCTATTTTGAGGTTCACTAGGGAAACACTGGTCTCCCTATGACAAATTAGATCATGACAAGAGGCGCATCGAATATCAACCCTCGCAAACCGAGGGTTAATTTCCAGAGGGCCAGCAAAAGGAGATGCTCCCCCCACAGATGAAGGGCTCACCTGACCTGCAGAAGAAGGAGTCAGCCCTGCAGATGATGGTCCAGGCTGAGCTGCTGTGGATGTGCTTGGTTGACTTTCTGAAGAGTTACCTCCAAAAAGTCGAGCATGTGTCCTTCTGTGTATATCCTTGAGGTGTCTCTTCATGGTATGATTCCCAAAGGAATACTTCTTGTCAGGATTACCTCTTGAAAGTACACGCTTACACAGCTTACAAGTTACTAAAGGTGCATTTACCTTTTGCTGGCCTTCAGGAAAAGTAAAATAATCCCATACATAAGAGGGCTTTTGTTTCCTCGCTCTCTGCCTCAAGGTAGTGCTGCTAGTGCTAGCCTCACTCTCAGAAGAGCTCTGCTGTTCTGCCATCGTATCACAAAGACAACCCAGCTCCTTCTCCTAAGGGATCACAAGCAGAAATGAGAGGAATGGGTGTGGTGTAGGAGAGTTCTAGAACTGAAAGTAGTTTCAACCAATCAAAAGTTGTGTTTCATGATCACATGACCTACCGTACGCTTACGGTACGCTTACGGCAAAAGTGCGCATGTGCGTAAAAAAGACACGCGCTTGCGCGCATGCGCATAACAGTCACTACCCGACACTTCCGCGTAACGTGCGCGTGTAGCGTACGAGCGCACGCGTCCCACGCGGAGCACGCGCGGCTACGCAAGTTGCGTAACTATACGCAAGCAGCGTAGAAAAATTACGGGCGTTGCGTAAACCGTACGCTTACCGTAAGCTTACGGTACGCGTACTAAAAAAAATAATAAAAAAAATATAAAAAATGTACTGCAAATAAATTTTACATGTTTATTTTAAAAAATATATTAAAAAAAACATATTAAAGAATTTTAAAAATTTAACCATAGTCTATATAAAAGGTAAGAAAATTAAAAAAAAAATATGTTTAAAAAAAATAGAAGAAAAAAAAAAATTAGCATTTAAAAAACCTTGCAAATTCACTGAAAAAACCATGGGTTTCACACACGTTATAGTTAGGAATTAGCATTTAAAAAACCTTAGAAATTCAGTGAAAAAACCATAGGTTTCACACACGTTATAGTTAGGAATTAGCATTTAAAAAACCTTAGAAATTCAGTGAAAAAACCATAGGTTTCACACATGTTATAGTTAGCTGGACATTTTACTCGTAAAAAACCAATGAAATTCCCCCATTATAGTTAGTTCAGCTAACTATAACTCGCGTGCCCGCAATGCACTGCTGATGACGTCACATATTACATCACTCATGACATGGTCAGTGACATCACTCATGACATCACTGATGACATCTCAAATGACATCACTGATGACATCACTGATGACATCATCCTTGTGATAGAGTGGCAGACCTCCTCTTCCCCTAATATAACCTTTGATACACACATTCAAAAATAGAGACTAAAATTTTCAAAACAATGGACATACCAATAACAGTTACAACAACCTCTTCAGTAATTCTAAGATCCACATACACATCCACTCATTCACCAACAGCCCTCTACAGTCACTCATACATGTACTCACTTATCATATGTACTCATACACCTATACATCCTGTTACACAATGCCACTCATCCATAGAGCTACTCACACACATAGTCACTCATGCTAATAAAGAATCAAACATACATTTACTTGCATATACAGTTATACACACACCACCACACTTACTTCTACGGAAACTTACACATACTTAGTCTTTTAAACAATCACTTATAGAAATACATACTTATTCATACAGGAACTCTTTCAATCTCTCACTCTCACATATACTCACTTATATACACCAATAGTCACATATACTAGTTTAAAACATATGTAGTTACTCATAAAGACATTATTGAGACAGTCATTCACTCACTAACACACCCATACACACACTCATCCACCCATGCAGTCCTGCACACATGCTCTGTTCAACACATACAAACAGTGAGTCACTCATTCATGCACCTATGCACTACGTCATACCCCCCACCGAACCATGCAGACACTCAGACTAATACTCAAAAAACCAACTAATAACCTATATAGACACCCATGTAGCTACTCACCAACCCATGCAGCCACTTATACACAAAGTGAAAAAATGATACAGATATTTACATATTTAAACATTACTCACTAAGCCATGTATTCACTATGATACACTTAATCAGTCAGTTACACAATCAATTTTTCAAAAAGAAATCATCCATTTAGACAGTAATATACCCATTTATTCTTCCATCGACCTTGAGATATACATATATAAAACATATTTAATTTTCAGAAAAACACACATTCACTGGATGATGTCATCAGTGATGTCATCAGTGATGTCATTTGAGATGTCATCAGTGATGTCATGAGTGATGTCACTGACCATGTCATGAGTGATGTAATATGTGACGTCATCAGCAGTGCATTGCGGGCGCGCGAGTTATAGTTAGCTGAACTAACTATAACGGGGGAATTTCATTGGTTTTTTACGAGTAAAATGTCCAGCTAACTATAACATGTGTGAAACCTATGGTTTTTTCACTGAATTTCTAAGGTTTTTTAAATGCTAATTCCTAACTATAACGTGTGTGAAACCTATGGTTTTTTCACTGAATTTCTAAGGTTTTTTAAATGCTAATTCCTAACTATAACGTGTGTGAAACCCATGGTTTTTTCAGTGAATATATATATATATCATTCCTTCCAAAGATGCCCCAGATCTTGGAAACGCCACTCCACCAGGGATGTTTTCACAAATCTTTAATCGCAGAGCCACAAAACCAGCCGCAACTGGTGACTGTCCCTACGCGTTTCGGTGCACCTGCACCTTAATCATGGGAGAGGGAGACAGGTAAAATCCGGATTGGAACATCACGCCATTGTCCCACTTAGCATTCACTCTCCAGTGAGTGGTATGCTGGGAAATGAAGTCCATACTTAATCCTTCCGGTAGATTCCGTGATTTTTACCTCATTATTTTAACTCCCGATTTTTTTACAGTGTTCCAAGCCCTCCAGTGGGCTTCAGGGCTGCCTTTGTGGCTCAAATTGCAATCCCTCGTGCTGGCAGGCTGTGAGGATTCACAGTCTCGCAGGTCTGTTCCCATTTTAACAGCGGTGCGTTTCCCACGGCTTGGAGCTTGCCGCGTGTATTCATCCTTCCAAAGATGCCCCATATCTTAGAAACGCCACTCCACCAGGGATGATTTTCACAAATCTTTAATCGCAGAGCCACAAAACCAGCCCCAACTGGTGTCTGTCCCTACGCGTTTCGGTGCACCTGCACCTTAATCATGGGAGAGGGAGACAGGTAAAATCCGGATTGGAACATCACGCCATTGTCCCACTTAGCATTCACTCTCCAGTGAGTGGTATGCTGGGAAATGAAGTCCATACTTAATCCTTCTGGTAGGTTCCGTGATTTTTACCTCATTATTTTAACTCCCGATTTTTTTACAGTGTTCCAAGCCCTCCAGTGGGCTTCAGGGCTGCCTTTGTGGCTCAAATTGCAATCCCTCGTGCTGGCAGGCTGTGAGGATTCACAGTCTCGCAGGTCTGTTCCCATTTTAACAGCGGTGCGTTTCCTGCGGCTTGGAGCTTGCCGCGTGTATTCATCCTTCCAAAGATGCCCCAGATATTAGAAACGCCACTCCACCAGGGATGATTTTCACAAATCTTTAATCGCAGAGCCACAAAACCAGCCCCAACTGTTGTCTGTCCCTATGCTTTTCGGTGCACCTGCACCTTAATCATGGGAGAGGGAGACAGGTAAAATCCGGATTGGAACATCACGCCATTGTCCCACTTAGCATTCACTCTCCAGTGAGTGGTATGCTGGGAAATGAAGTCCATACTTAATCCTTCCGGTAGGTTCCGTGATTTTTACCTCATTATTTTAACTCCCGATTTTTTTACAGTGTTCCAAGCCCTCCAGTGGGCTTCAGGGTTGCCTTTGTGGCTCAAATTGCAATCCCTCGTGCTGGCAGGCTGTGAGGATTCACAGTCTCGCAGGTCTGTTCCCATTTTAACAGCGGTGCGTTTCCTGCGGCTTGGAGCCTGCCGCGTGTATTCATCCTTCCAAAGATGCCCCAGATCTTAGAAACGCCACTCCACCAGGATGATTTTCACAAATCTTTAATCGCAGAGCCACAAAACCAGCCCCAACTGGTGTCTGTCCCTATGCGTTTCGGTGCACCTGCACCTTAATCATGGGAGAGGGAGACAGGTAAAATCCGGATTGGAACATCACACCATTGTCCCACTTAGCATTCACTCTCCAGTGAGTGGTATGCTGGGAAATGAAGTCCATACTTAATCCTTCCGGTAGGTTCCATGATTTTTACCTCATTATTTTAACTCCCAATTTTTTCACAGTGTTCCAAGCCCTCCAGTGGGCTTCAGGGCTGCCTTTGTGGCTCAAATTGCAATCCCTTGTGCTGGCGGGCTGTGAGGATTCACAGTCTCGCAGGTCTGTTCCCATTTTAACAGCGGTGCGTTTACCGCGGCTTGGAGCTTGCCACGTGTATTCATCCTTCCAAAGATGTCCCAGATCTTAGAAACGCCACTCCACCAGGGATGATTTTCACAAATCTTTAATCGCAGAGCCACAAAACCAGCCCCAACTGGTGTCTGTCCCTACGCGTTTCGGTGCACCTGCACCTTAATCATGGGAGAGGGAGACAGGTAAAATCCGGATTGGAACATCACGCCATTGTCCCACTTAGCATTCACTCTCCAGTGAGTGGTATGCTGGGAAATGAAGTCCATACTTAATCCTTCCGGTAGGTTCCGTAATTTTTACCTCATTATTTTAACTCCCGATTTTTTTACAGTGTTCCAAGCCCTCCAGTGGGCCTCAGGGCTGCCTTTGTGGCTCAAATTGCAATCCCTCGTGCTGGCAGGCTGTGAGGATTCACAGTCTCGCAGGTCTGTTCCCATTTTAACAGCGGTGCGTTTCCCGCGGCTTGGAGCTTGCCGCGTGTATTCATCCTTCCAAAGATGCCCCAGATCTTAGAAACGCCACTCCACCAGGGATGATTTTCACAAATCTTTAATCGCAGAGCCACAAAACCAACCCCAACTGGTGTCTGTCCCTACGCGTTTCGGTGCACCTGCACCACAATCATGGGACAGGGAGACAGGTAAAATCCGGATTGGAACATCACGCCAATGTCCCACTTAGCATTCACTCTCCAGTGAGTGGTATGCTGGGAAATGAAGTCCATACTTAATCCTTCCGGTAGGTTCCGTGATGTTTACCTCATTATTTTAACTCCCAATTTTTTTACAGTGTTCCAAGCCCTCCAGTGGGCTTCAGGGCTGCTGTAGGAAAGCCACCAGTCTAGTGGTTAAGGAGGGCGGAGCAAAGGGGTCAGAGGAAGAGGAGGAGCCTCGGGGAGAAGGGGCAGTCAGGATAGGGACAGTGGTGGTGTAGGAGATAAGATAATAAAGCTCCGTGATTGTACCTCGCTGTGTCCGTGGTTTCTTTCGTAGCGCGACGCTACAGCTGGCGACGAGGGTGGGATCCCCAACCCCACTGACCACAGGACTGCGTGAAGGCGAGTGGAGCCGATCGAGCTGGAGCGCGCTGCACGCGGGACGCGTGTAATCAGGCAAGCGCTGTGAGCGCAAGAGTTGGGAGCCTACCCCAAACCCGTTGTACACCCAAGCTGTGGGAAGAGTGCCCCAGCATCTGAGACGCTGTCCCTGGGAGAGTATCTGCGAGCGCTGTCGAGCGCGTCACCGTGTGAGCTGAGAGAGCTTGATACCGGCAAATCTCACGCTTGATGCGTGAGCCTTGGCATGCCAGTGTAACGAAGATCGCGGGAAACGACAAGAAGAGGCGGGAGCCCACCCCGATCTCACCTAAGTGGCAGCAGTGAATGCTGAGCAGGACTGGAGGTGTGCCATCAGCCGAGGATGACCGCTGGTGAGTCCTGAATGAAGAGGACTGAGTGTGGGCAGTGAGAGGCAACCTCGTGCGTGCAGAGACGGCGGCCATCTTGGAGTCAGGCAGGCTCTCGAGACAGACCCCTAAGACGTGTGGGAGCGGCCATTTTAAAGTCAGGCACGCCATAGTAGAAGCAAGCACTGGCAAGACCAAATAAACAAGCATTGGCGAAGGAAAGGCAAACAAGCATTGGCAGGATCAAGTAAGAAGCATTGGTAAATGCAAACAAGCATTGACAAGATAAAGCAAGCCCTGGTACATGCGAACAAGCATTGACAAGAGCAAGTAAGCACTGGTAAATGCAAACAAGCATTGGCAGGATCAAGTAAGCACTGGCAAATGCAAATGAACGAACACTGACGAAAACAAAAGAAAAGAGAAAAGACATAACGAAATAAACAAGCAAGCATTGGCGAGAGCACAGCACGAACGGAGATTAATAAAAGAGATAGGAGCAAGACGTCGAGGAAATGGCAACGTCACCACGACGGAATGTGGGAGGATCGCACCTGCGAGCCCCGGAATACCTGACTGTGACCACAGGAGGGAGCATGGGCCCCAAGTGGCAGGAGTGGTTAGAGGATTTCGAGGATTACATTGAGGGATCCAAGGTGACGGAAGACGAAGAGAAGCTCATTGCCCTTCGCAATCTCGCAGGCCGAGAAATAAGCAGAATAATAAAGGACCTCCCGGCAGCTGAGACAGGGACATATGACGATGTGCGGAACGCACTGAACAAAAAATTCCTTCACAAAAGAAATGTCGATTACGATCGCCATGCATTCCATCAAGCACGCCAAGGAAAGGAGGAGGCGATGTGTGCGTTCATCATGAGACTGCGACGGCTGTCGAAGTACTGCGAGTTTGAACGGTTCTCGCCGGAGGCGGCCATCAAATCGCAAATTATCACAGGGTGCCACTCAGAGACACTTCGGCGGCGGCTATTGCGGAAGCCTCATGATCTAGAAGAGATTGAAGAGATGACTCGCATCTACGATCAGGCGGAGGAACATGCTGCCACCATTGAAACAGGTCACGTTGTCAGCCATGAGCAAGCGCATCGTGTTCAGGCACGCCCGAGTGACAGAAGGAAATACTCCCCCGAGAACAACTGGAGGTCCAGCAGATCATCTCACCAACGGCGTCCGGAGTATGGAAGGCGGGACGCCCGGCGAAGAGACAAGAAGACTGAAAGGATTAAGCGGTGCTACCGGTGTGGACGTGACTATCCTCATGTGGGCACCTGCCCGGCCATGGGTCAGCGGTGCAGGAAATGTGGGCGGTCAAATCACTTTGAGGCCATGTGTGGGGACTATCACCGAAACAAGCGAAGCGAGCAGACGAGGTCGTCCCGATCAGGCACCCGAAAACATCACATACGGGCCGTTCAAGGAGAAGCTGTGCGGTCCCCCGGCTCATCTCACTCCAGCCGGGAATCACGCCGGTCATGTTGGGATCGACGATCTCCGTCCCGGGATTCGAGCTCCTCATCATCCTCCCGAGACTCTGCATACACAGTGGAGTATCTGAACATGATCGCAGATCCCGATCAGCTGAAGAAATATCCGCGACTAGACATCAAGGTGGGGAATCACAACACCAAATTTGTCATGGATAGCGGTGCGTCACTGAACTACATTCCAGTTACAGAGCACGACAAAATGGTCCCGAAGCCTCCACTGACGTTTGCACCGGTCCGCGTGTTCACGTGGATGTCTGACAAACCACTTCCTTGCCTGGGCAAATTTCACACGACACTCACGCATGGCACCATTACCATACAGGCGGTCATACACGTCATCGAAGGGCCTGAGGCCGACTGCCTCCTCAGCCTCCCCACGGCCGAACGACTTCGTTTGGTGGAGATTCTCTTCAACGTCAACAACACACAGGACTATGTCACCAAGTTTCCTGAACTCTTTCAGGGTCTGGGCAAGCTGAAAGGTTGTCAGGTTCGGCTGCACATCAATGAACAAGTCCAGCCTGTTGCGCAGCACCCGCGACGGGTTCCCTATCATCTACAACAGGCAGTTGAAGAGGAACTTCAGGACCTGCTCGCAGCAGACATCATCGAGCGCACTGAGGGACCGACGCCATGGGTATCCCCAGTGGTCATCGTGCCGAAAAAAGGGACCCCCAACAAAGTGAGGCTGTGCGTCGACATGCGATTGCCAAATACCGCAATTGAACGTGAACGACACCCCGGACCTCACCTGAGCGATATGATCGCTGCTCTCAATGGCGCAAGGGTGTTTTCAAAGCTGGACCTGAATAAAGGTTATCACCAGTTGGAACTGAATGTCAAGTCTCGCTACATCACCACATTCGCCACGCATCTAGGGCTGTTCCGGTACAAACGGCTGAGCTTTGGTGTCTCGTCCGCTGCGGAGATTTTTCAGGAAGCTATCCGCCAAGTCATCCACCACATTCCGAACACGCTGAACTACAGCGATGACATCCTGGTCTATGGAACGGACGTGACCGAGCATGACATCGCTCTTGATCGCGTTTGCCATGCCCTGCTGGGCGCAAATTTGACGCTGAACAAAGAGAAGTGTGAATTTCACAAGGCCACCCTGAAGTTCTTCGGTCATATCTTCTCTGATGAGGGCATGAAGCCTGACCCGGACAAGATTGCGACATTGAATAACACCAACAGCCCGCAGGATGTCAATGATTTACGTTCCTTTCTAGGAATGGCCAGCTACTGTGCCCGCTACATCCGGGACTACGCGACCATCAGCCACCCACTTCGAATCCTGACCAAGCTCGGTCAGCCGTTTGACTGGACACCTGAGTGTGAGAGGGCGTTCAAGGAGATAAAACGGGCGGTGGAGTCGGCAGACAGCCTGTCCTATTTCAATCCACGACGGAAAACAGAAATAACTGTTGATGCCAGCCCTGTTGGCTTGGGTGCCATTCTGGCCCAATATGATGATGACGCTGATCAGAGAAGGATCGTTGCATATGCCAGCCGCAGCCTGTCGGATCCTGAGAAGAAGTACTCACAGCCGGAGAAGGAGAGTCTTGCGGTAGTGTGGGCGTGCGAACATTTCCACGTATTCATTTATGGCAAGCACTTCACCCTGATTACGGATCATCAGGCGCTTCTCACCATATACGGCAACCCCAAGTCCAAGATGCCGCCGAGAATTGAGAGATGGGGTCTCCGGCTTCAGGAGTACACGTTCACAATAATTCATAAACCAGGGAAAGCGGAGAACCCCGCTGACTATATGTCTCGTCACCCTCAACTATCTGTGGAATCGAGTCCATCGATTGCCGAGGAATACATTCACTTCGTGACTGATCGAGCACTGCCACCGGCCATCCCCATGGAAGCCATTCGGGAGGCCACTGCTCAGGACGACATTCTGCAATCAGTGGTACACCGGATCCGCATGAATAAATGGAGACACATGACACCAGAGGAAGACGCTGATGCGACCATCCGGAAGGAGATACAGGCGTTTCGGCATGTATGTGAGGAACTCTCAGTCACCACGGAAGGAATAATTCTAAGAAGTCACCGACTTGTCATCCCCAGGCAGCTGCGACAGGGAGTCATTGACTTGGCTCATGAAGGACATAGAGGGGTGGTGTCCACGAAGAGAGCCTTAAGGGAACGTGTCTGGTTCCCTTTCCTGGATCAGATGGTAGAATCCACGCTAAAAGACTGTCATCTCTGTCAGCTAACCAGCCAATGCAATCCACCGGCACCGCTGCAAATGACCACTTTACCCAGCGGAGTATGGCAAGAGATCGCCATGGACTTCTATGGGCCACTGCAGTCCGGCCAATATGTGATCGTCATAATTGATGAATACTCGCGCTTTCCCATAGCTCAAATGATTTCATCTACCAGCGCCTCCTGTACTCTAAAAGTACTAGACGATGTATTTGCAACATGGGGTGTCCCCAGAGAGGTCAAAACAGACAATGGGCCCCCGTTCAATGGACAGGAATTCAGCGCTTTTGCAAAGCACATGGACTTCAAACATCGGAAGGTCACGCCGCTCTGGCCCCAAGCAAATGGCACTGTTGAGAGGTTCATGGCCACGATTAAAAGGACATTTCAGCAGGCATCCGCCGAGAAGAAAGAACTACAGGTCGCTCTGACGGAAGTTCTCAGAGCATACAGGACAACCCCACACTCGACTACTGGACAATGCCCTGCCACCCTCATGCTAGGGCGCCCAATGAGGAACCGCATCCCAACATGGGAAGGCGCTCTGCAAGCTGTATCACCGGGCCTCCTCCATCAGGAAATAGTAGCGACGGACAAGCACCATAAAGACAAAATGAAATCGTATGCTGATGCAAAACGAAGAGCGAGGTCTCCGTCTTTGCATGAAGGGGATTTTGTTCTCGTCAAACAAGAACAGCGGAAGAAAACTGACTCCCGGTTCCGTGATGAGCCACTTGTGGTTACCCGCCAGAAGGGCACCATGTTAACAGCAGAATCTGAGCACCGCAGGATAACAAGAAATGTTTCCCATTTCAAGAAGTGTTCGCAGGACACAAACGGATCAGGGAGAGACATGACTCTCCCACCGGCAGGTGAAGAACATGACCTTCTCACTGCTGGGGACAACGGTCAGCAAAGTGAGCCAGTGGCGAGTGCGTCCGCCGGGACCCCGTCATTGCGGCCACGTCGGGAGATTCGGCCACCCCGGAGACTCATCGAAGAGATGGACTAGAGCACTGTTGCTCTGTTATTTTATGAAGAAAAGGGGAGATGTAGGAAAGCCACCAGTCTAGTGGTTAAGGAGGGCGGAGCAAAGGGGTCAGAGGAAGAGGAGGAGCCTCGGGGAGAAGGGGCAGTCAGGATAGGGACAGTGGTGGTGTAGGAGATAAGATAATAAAGCTCCGTGATTGTACCTCGCTGTGTCCGTGGTTTCTTTCGTAGCGCGACGCTACAGCTGCCTTTGTGGCTCAAATTGCAATCCCTTGTGCTGGCAGGCAGTGAGGATTCACAGTCTCGCAGGTCTGTTCCCATTTTAACAGCGGTGTGTTTCCCGCGGCTTGGAGCTTGCAGCGTGTATTCATCCTTCCAAAGATGCCCCAGATCTTAGAAAGGCCACTCCACCAGGGATGATTTTCACAAATCTTTAATCGCAGAGCCACAAAACCAGCCCCAACTGGTGTCTGTCCCTACGCGTTTCGGTGCACCTGCACCTTAATCATGGGAGAGGGAGACAGGTAAAATCCGGATTGGAACATCACGCCATTGTCCCACTTAGCATTCACATTTACATTTGTGAAAATCATCCCTGGTGGAGTGGCGTTTCTAAGATCTGGGGCATCTTTGGAAGGATATATATATATATATATATATATATATATATATTATGTATATTTCGTTTTTTACAGAGGAATGTAGCAGTAGGTTACATTTTCAAAAAACCAGAATGATTCTGTCCATGTTTTTCAAAGCCTGAAAAAGAGAATATAATCTACCTTCGCCAAAAGACTGCCGCCACTCGCTCTCATTACTTATATTTTTAAGTTCGCTGACATGTTGCGCATGGAGTTCAACTGTGTAAATTATGAGACAAAGGCCTGTGTCATATGCATGAAAATGCAGTAAAAGCTGGAAGAAGTGTAAGAAAATATACCTTCTGCTCTTTCCAGTGATCCTAGATCCCAGAGGAATCTCGCTGAGATCTCCGTGAAATCCACATGGGTCATGCAGCTGTTAATGAAAGACATTTTTTAGATGGATTGTTATGCCTGAAGTTCAAGTTCTTTCCAGGATAAAATCAGTAATGCAGACATTCTTAAAAGAAATTCACTTTATGGATTGCAGGCTTTATTTCCAGAAATGTAAGATATATGTTTGAAAACTCTTTGATGGTATCAGGCATCTTGTATCAGGAAATTAGTGCACAGATGTTATTTTGAGCAATCTGCTAAATCTGCTGTGAGTCGGCTTAGCTTTAACGATAGAAGAAATACCCTGGTCCTGATTACACTTTTGTGTAAATTTAGGGCCTTATTTATGAAGACCTGCGTCACTTTTGCACTGCCGTTGCATCACTTTTAGTGATGCAGCGGCGGCTTAAATAATGCACCATGTTGAGTGATATTTTGCGAAGTGACACATCTAGGCAGATGCGTCACTTTGTAAACGCCTGCGCTACATTATACCTGAGTCAGGTATAATGTATGCAGGGTGGGCGTTCCACCACAAGAAAGGGTCATAGGAAATCTATGAAATTTCGCTGCACCACTTTTAGGACGCCAATGTGTCAAAACCTTACGCCTGCCTCAAGGCGACTCCACAGCCATAAACTTACTATTAACTCCGAGTTTGTGATTAGAAAGAAAAATAGTCAAGCTTCACAAAAGTGTAAAAGTTTTTAATAATAATGACCAAACTGCTGCAAGGTGTTGCCTATAAATATTTAAAAGTGCGACACCACATATGATTGTCATCTATCAAGTAAGACAGCCATTCGTGTAAGAAAGGCTTCCTGATGGCAAATGGTAAACAATTGTAAGACGTCTGGAATTTGCCTCTTTTCAGTTAAAATTATAGGGCTTTCTAAAAAGAACTAGTGCTTACCTGCAATTGCAGCTTTAAGTTTTCTCAAAGTGTCTAGTTATCCGTAATTTTATATTGTTACATTCTCTACAGCATTCGTATTTAAAACAAAGTCTTTCAAAGTCAATAGCTTCGATGTTTATGTCAGGCATGTGCATAATATTTAAATGACAAACGTATTGCCTTTGTCAATGCCTGTTTGAGCACTAGTGAGCGACTGCAGTTCTCAGACAAAAGCATCTGAGTAATGGATGCTACAGACTTTTTTTCTTTTACGCAGCATCCATTTTTTAGATGTGCTTGTCGGCACTCTTGCTTAATTGCTACTGTATGTATTTATAATTGTACTTTGTATTTCTATATTGTGTACTGAACCACAAGGCAGCAGGGTGCTGTACAGGGTCAAAGACAAGCATAAAGTTAATGAATGACAGGAGAGGTAACTGGTTTGTGGCCCGTTAATACATTGTGATGTAGTCATCTTTAAAAAGGTAAGTCTTCAGCTCATTCCTAAATTGGAACTGCTTTCAGGCGGTCCTGAAGGATACAGAGATGTTGTTCCAGATTATGAGTGCCTAGATGGTAAAGCTCTTCTGCATTGTGTTATTTCTATTACACCCTTCCTAGTCTGCAGTCTGCTGCTGTCCTGGCAACTGATGTGTTGAGAACTACCAGAGATGATGAGCATGTCTGTAAGAAGAGGTGAGGTACTAATCCTGATGTCTTTGTAAATGATACAGCTGGTTTTGAATATAGTGTGCCCAGCAGGTAGAGCCAAAGGGTGATGTGATCATATTTATTCATACCCTTGGTAGGATGTGCTGCGTCGTGTAGGATAGCCTTAAAGGTCCCTAGTGTGGAGTCTGGGAGGCCATGGCCTTATCACCATCCAGATGCAAGAGTATGAGGGCTTGAACAGGTGTTCTGGAGTCAGTTTATGGAAGAAGTAATTTCACTTTATAAGAATTAGCTGATACCAGGTCATCTTTGTTGTTTGGTCATTTGTTCCTTGAGGTTCAGGATGAACCCAGGTTGAATACCAGTTGCTCGCCATTCAGTGAAAATTCGGGGATCAAAACCATTAAGGTTCAAGTTATTGAGTCAGGTTTATAGTGTTTTCTGTTTATTGTGCTTGGAAAACTACAGAAATTCTGTCTTGGCTAGTTGGATGCCTGAGGTAGAGAAGTCTTTTTTTTAGTAGTTCCTCCTTTGTACTACAAATTCTCTTTAACCGGATCATTTCTCCATATGGGATACTCTGTACCAAGTGCTTGGGATGTAAACTAGTTGCGTGAAGTACTGAGTTGACTGCCGTGGGTTTTCGGTGGATTTTGGTTTCAATACTCTCATTTTGTATGTAAACTTCAACATCTAAAAAAGTGACTGTTAAAGCACTAATTTCGTGTGTGAAATTCAAATTGATGTCGTTTGTATTGAGCTTGTCAACAAATGTTTTGGCCTCCAACTCAGTTCCATCCCATATTAAAAACAGATCGTCTATGTAACACCACCAACATTTTACATTGTTATCTAGAATGTCCATAAAATTTCTGTGTAGGACCAGTTCTTCCCACCACCCCATGTGGAGGCAGGCGTAGCTTGGTGAAAAGCTTGCGCTCATCACCACGCCTCGTAGTTGCTGATAGACAGTGTTCTGAAATAAAAATAAATTATTGTGAAGACAAAAGTCAATCATGTCAACGAGCATCTTGTTGTGGGCTTGGTGGATCACTGCCCTTTTGTATTTGTACTGCTCTAAGACCATCCATGTGGTTGATGCTCGTGTACAATGCTGTGATGTCCATAGTCATTAATAGGTATCCTTTTTTCCACTCAAAGTTGTGGATTTTGGTTAAAAAATCGCCAGTATCTCTAAGATATGAAGGGAGTGCCTGTACAAACTCCTGCAGGAAATAGTCAATGTATTGAGACGTGTTTTCAGTCAGACTATTTCTCGCCGAAATAATGGGGCGCCCTGGTGGTTTGGTACGGTTTTTATGCAATTTTGGTATAAAATAAATTTCTGGAGTTGTAGGAGTGTTGTTTCGAAGGAAACCATATTCATCTTTATTTAGAAGCCCCAAGCTTCTCCGTGCCATAAGTTTGCTGTAATAGCTCTCATATGTCGATTTTAGTCTTAGAGGATCACTTCTCCGATAACATTGTGTATCAGTGAGTTGGCTAAGGGCTTCTGCATTGTAATCTTCTTTGGACAAGATTACTAGATTTCCACCCTTATCGGCATTTCTTATAACAATATCTTGATTGCTAGTCAACTTTTGCATAAGCTGATTGTATTTGATGTTGTGTTTTTTCATCTTGGTTTTAATGGTCTCTTTGTTTGGTTTATTGATCTTTAGGTTCAGATTTTTTAATCCCATGATTATTTGTTCGTGGTAAACATCTATATATATATATATGGGATACTCACATAACTTTGGAGACCTCATTTAGGGTCTATATAGTAAGAGGACGTCCATAAAAAAGCCACTGAGATCTGCTCATCTCTGCATTCCTTTACCTGGCCGTGAGAGTGGGGCAATGCAGTCTTCCTCATGGTGAAGTTGGGTTGGCTCTGCCAAAGTGAACGCCATCAGAATGTTGTGATGCTTTCAGAAATGAGGTTAAACCTGACAGCCAATTAGGCACGTTGGCCTTCAACTTTGGCAGGGCCAGCCTCCATTCAATGACATCTGAGCCATGGTGCATGCAGACTGACCAAACATGCACTGACATGCAGGCTTAAGCTCACAGCTGGTCAGTGACACTTTTCATGTGGCCATGGTCCTGATGCTGGAAGTCAATTACCTAGAGCTCCACAAGCGCATTGTCTGATACATGGTTTGCCACCACCGCTAGCTACAATAGATGAAACATTTCCTAGGTCAACTGAACATAGAAAGTTCGAATGAACGGCTAAAGGAACTGCAATTGAATCTCATTGGCATCTGTGAGCTTCCCTCATACACTATGGGGCTAAAGCAATGACTGTGCAAAACACAGATTTGGCTCCATTGTCCAATGACATTTTGTGTCCAAAATATGTAAAGAGTACAACACGAGCCCAGAAGAGGACAGCAGAACATTGGTCTACATCTTCTGCGGCAATCTTACGCTCTGCATAAATCAAAGAGAGGAATGCACTTCAAATGCTTTTACCATACACCGGTATACAAATACCTTAGGAGAAACATTAACCAGGAGAGGAGAGAAATCCGAGTCTGTAGATCCAGTATTAAAGTAAATACATTTAAAAATGCTGGTGTTTCTGATGTTTCTTAGCTTGAAATGGTAGGTCCATATAACAGGTGGCCTATGTGGGTGGCAAAATGAACTTTGGGCTGAAAACATGTTGAAGCTTGAAAGATCATATTACCATTCCCTGAGATCTCTAACCGATGTTGCATTCTCTTTGCTGCTTATGTAGTAGTGAATACAGTATACTATTTTGTATCTCAAAAGGTTCTATATTGCACAATTAAAAATGAAGTGAAGCAAGGTTTCACTCACTATTATTTCCACAACAAGAAAAGCGCAGTACTCTTTCCCTGTGCCCTGCCGGCAAACTGTTCCAGGTTAAACCCATGTTTGAACAGACAGCATGATTAAGACTCCCGACAGCAGGGTTCCCTTATCCACTTGCTGCTGCTTCAGTACCAGGCGATGGGAAGGCAGGTAGAGGACGTTTTGCTGGCAGAATGTCCTCCAGTTCTGTCCAATGAGGCTGTCATGGAGCTGTCACCATACTACAATTAATGCTATCGGAGCTGTGACCCAATCTATGGTGACTAATCTGCCATCTTGTTTGCCACCCTGAAAGCCCGTCATGGTGATTGTGCTGTTTTTTCACTTACACGTCCACGGTGCCTCTAACACGCTGGTAAAAACATCTCAGAAGGAAACTACCTACCCTTTAGTGGTACATTTAAAGTTTTCCCACATTCTCCACTGCCGGGGTGGATTTCCTGCTGAGGACATCTCCCCCAATATGTCTCTTTCAATGGCGGAGAGAGCCATATTTAGGGAAAAATTACTGAATGCATGCACAAATACGTTATATTCAGCACATTTCCAATATGGCAGAGAGGGCACCTACTAGCAGAGGGTAAATTCACCCAGAGCCTAAAGTAGGCTATGTGTTTGGTGCAGAGAATGTTTGCCCCATTCCTTATTACTTACATATCAAAGATCAACCAAAATGGTCTTGCTTCATCTGCTTCATGGGTATAAAATGTTAATTAATATAGCCCTGAATCCATTAGCATTAGCAACAGTTGATTAAGACATTATGGTTAGGGATGTGCAAAATGTGTCCACTTTGTTCCCTTGCACCTGCTCTATAATTTATTAAGCCTGGGCAAAGCACTACGCTTCGCTTGCGTAGTATGCGAAGTTTGCACTACTTCGCACTACGCGAATTGCACGTAGCACAGTGCAAACACGCATAGCGTAACGTAGTGGAGCGGTCATTTTTTGCTTGCTCGCGGTCCTCAACGTCAAGTTGGCGACCGCGAGCAAGCAAAATGACATCCCGGCGAGACTTTTTCCTTGTTTGCGATCAGCAACATCAAGCTGCCGATTGCGAGCATGGAAAATAAACCTCCCGACGAGCTTCTCAACGCGGGGAGGTCAGGTTTCTCATTGCGAATGATCGTGTCTGCTCGCGACCGCTCGCGATGAAAAACTACCAGTCCGCGTCGAGAAAGCTGTCGCTGGAGTAGAAATCTACTCAAGCGGCAGAAAACGACTGCTTGCACTGTGCAAGATGCAGTTTGCACTGATTGCACAGTGTGGACAAGCATCCGGCACTGTGCAATCAGTGCGAACAGCATCTTGCACAGTGCACTATGCAGTTTGCGAAGCTACGCGCAGCTCGCGTAGTCCGAAGTGCACTTCGTGTAGCTACGCGTAGCGCTACTTCGCAAACTACGCCCAGGGTTATAATTTATCCCCTAAAGATGGCATAATTATGCTACCTGGTGTAATGGTTTAATTTGAGGAATTCTGCATAACAAGCATTGCGCAAATTTCCTGAAATTACGCGAATTACACAAACGTAAATTAAGTTTTGCCTGCACCTATTATGGTTTGTATGAATAGACTGTTGCACCATAGAATTAACTATTCAAACGTCTCTTTATTATTCTTTTAGTATTAATAATATTTTATGTGTCAAAATGAAAAGAAACTGAGTAAAAATAAGAGACATACATCTGGTCTGAATATAGCATTATCGCGAAGTGTTTTGAAAAGTAAAGTTTTGAGCCTAATATATCAAGCTCAGAATACAAACCTAATAAGTTACTTAATTTTTCTAGCAGTAAAAACAAAGTTACTTTCTCGCAATAGAGGCATGATGAACATGTTCCCACATTGTTTGTTAAAGTGCCCAATGTCGCTACTGCTCCATGGAATAATCAAGAATGTTTGTCCCAAAGCAATACCGATATTCACCTTCACACATTCTTCAAGTTTGACACAAGGGCATATTTTGAGGAAAATTGATTTTCCGCTGTTGATTTTAAATTAAACATATTTTGGCTTTGGTTTTAAATTAGATATATTCTTGTACTAAAGTAAACCACTATAAAAACACTCAATCCCTCTTCACTAATAACGCTAGTCTGCATAGATGGGAAAATTCATTAGTCTAGCTTCAACTTTCAGGAGCATTTGGAACTTACAGTTTCACTTCTGTAGGCCAGTATTTCATCTCTGCCATCATATATTTCTTTCCAGATGTCAATAAAAGTTTCCTTATTAAGAAGGGAATATGCTGAGGTGCCTGTAATTCAACCTTTTCACAAAAAGCACACAATGACAACACCAGTGCTGGGTCTGACTTCTTCATATTAAGCGTGAGAAAGATTTGTGACATGTATAGGTATGATATGTGCTCCAGTGCTCTGGACCAAACCTCTTACCATTTGTCCTCTGATGGAACTTTTCTTAGCTGCCTGAGAGGTGATGGCAGTTAACATTTAATCAATCAATTTCAATCAACATTGGAACCCTTCTGGATCCCTTGCCCTAGCTGCCACCTGTGCCTCAGCTGGACAAACAGTGGAGGCCACTCCTTGTCTCATCTGGCGCCAAGACCTGTAACAACCTCCCCCTGCGCCTCAGAGCCACCATCACTCTGGAAATTCAGGAAGGACCTCAAGACATGGATGTTCAACCGATAGGAGAACAGGCAGAACTATCTGACAACGCCTTGAAACCCTCACAGGTGAAGTAGCCACGCTCTACAAACCCATGTTGATTGACACAATAAGGACCAGGAATCAGTGACTATAGTTAAGAAGGTTTATTACAAATTATCAGTCAAGTTAAGATACACAAATCTTAGCACCATGCCGTAAAGGTCTAGAATAAGAACCGGGAAACCCAACCTCCTAAAGAAGTTTAGACGTGTCAGTATTAGGCAAGCAAGCAATTCAATCACAGCAATACAAAGATCAATATCAAGATTTGATTCTCAGAAAGGAGTTTCTGGTTCTCTCTTATAAACATGAGTAAAATCTCACATTTGTCTAAGTTAAAGTCCAAACTAAGAGGATGGTTTAATAGTCTAAAGAGATCTCAAACTCGGGGAATGCAGAAAATAGGAAAATGTGTGAAATTGTGCTGTGGGCAAACCCTCTTACCATTTGTCCTCCGATGGACCTTTTCTTCACCGTCTGAGAGTTGATGGGACTTAACATTTAATCAATCAATTTCAATCAACAGTGTAACTACACAACAAGGACCAGGAGTCATTGACTATATTTAAGAAGGTTTACTACAACTTTGCAAAGGTACAGAATAACAATTGTGAAACCCAACGTCCTAAAGAAGTTCAGGCATACCAGTATTAGGCAAACAAGAAATTTAGTCAGTGCAATACAAAAGATCATTAATAAGATTTGGTGCTCTGGTTCTCTCTTCTATACATGAGTAAAATCTTAAAAATGTTCCTAATTTAAAGTCCAAACTAAATGGATGGTTCGTTAGTCTAAAGAGACAGTAATGCAGAAAAATAGGAAAATGCAGGAAATTGTTGGAAATTTGGTAAGGTGTCACCATCTCAGAGCTCTGTCAAGAATCTTTTTGGGTCAGCAGAATTGAATGTTAGCCTATACCCCCAAAGAATTAAGGGGAAAGCATAGAGGTCTAAACTTCTCAATGTTCAAAGGAAAGAGTTCTCTGTAAAAGTTCTGAAAGAGCCCTGAAAGCGTTCTGAACTCAGACAGTGTGAACACTAGATTTAAACACAAGAGTCTCTTGAGCAAGAGCCCTCTGTTTGCATCATCAGTAGTTCCATTGTCCTTTTCCATTCTCACATTGTAAGCTGCAACATTTACAAAATGTCACACACTGAACTTGATAACTACATCGGCCTTGTTCAGCCAAGCCATATTGCAATAATGCTGAATAGGAGTCTTCAGTTAATGCTCTGGCTCTCCATGTGCGTTGTCAAGGTCTTGTCCTCAGGCTCTCTCTCAATCACTAGTACAGTGTTATATCTATTCTCAAACTAACAACCTATGTGAACGTACCTGCAAGGAGAAAGTCACGCAAGCAGAAATGGAAAAACAGTATTTTATGTAGAATGGAAAACTGGCCTAGTCAGGATAACTTTGAGGAATTAAATCAATGGTGCACAGTTAATATGCGTGTGCACTTTGAATCACAAATTAATAAAGCTGTCAGTACATTAGATTGATATTACAGGTGGCATATAGTAAAATCTTTAATACACCTGTTTAAATATGGCTAAGAACTACATTTTAAATGAAATATATGAAACATTAGTGCACACATTACATAAATCCATTTCCTTTTCTAAAGTAACCACCTTCTAAATAAGTGAGGAAGTTTTTTTCAACACGTCTCTAAAGAATATATCATTTAAAAAGGTTAAGGCACACAGTGTATGTGATTTCTCTAATTCTACAGTAAATACACTTCAATAATGATGTAAAGTGCAACACTTTACATTAGTGTTGTTAGGTCACACAAAACTCATGTGCTAAGAGCACGTTTATGTAAAATATTTGTGACGTGTAAGGATGGAGCTAAAATTACGCTGCTCCACATGTGAACTGAGGATTGTACTTCTCAATCTAAAGCATGTTGTCCATATAGAATTCGAGATAATTTCCCTTCAGGCAGGCCTGCTCCAATTAGGGGCCATTTTCAATCCCACTGAATTCTTGATGGGGCCAGTAACAGAGTTACTGGTTCCATTGGGAATTACAAGGTCTTCTGGAAAAAATGCAGAGTTGGAACATTTCACCTGTGACCTCTGGCAGATGAAAGCAGCTAAAGCCTGTGCGTGATATTATGGGGAAAATTAGAAATTTCTGGGACTGGGGGTTTGATAAAACAATTACATCATGCCTCTGATAATTCTTTATTTCTCAGTTGGACTTTAAATTATTTAACAATGCTAGTTAAATCTGTTCCAAAAGCTGCTGCTACTCCTGGGGCCGTATTACACAAAGTGCCCCAGGGGCATAACAGGCGTTTGTGCCCACTTTCTACACCCCAGGGCATTTTGATATTACAGAAGGGTCCGCAGGCACTTGTGCGGCGCCTTCTGTAATACCAATAGAATTGGCGCACATAAAGCACCAGCGCTATCTTCAGGGTGTGTTCCCTCATTTGCATGGGGACATGCCCCATGCAAATGAGGGAATATTTTTCCCTCTCCACCTTGGTTGCATTACAGATGCAGGCGCAGAGGCAAAGAGCCTCTCAGGAAGCGCACTGACAGTGCGCCATCGACGAGGTGGCGCCCTGTCAGTGAGCCCTCTGAGAGCAGCCATCTGGAGTGGGGAATGGGGGTCTATGGACCTCCCAGACATCCCCATACAGGTGGGTGCAGTCACTGACTGGCACGTGCCGCCTGCACTGTGAAAACATGGATCGGCTTCAAAGCAGCCGCTCACTCCATTTTTCACAGGAATGCGTTGCCCTCAGGACAGCACTAGTTTGCAGCTGACCAGAAGGCAGTGCATTCATCATAATACGGAACATTATCCTTCATTGCGCTGGGCGCACCTTTTAAAAGTTGCGTCCAGCGCAATGTAGGAAAATGCGCCGCATGTATAATGCGGCCGAGGTGTTTGCACCTGAGAGGGTGAAGACTTAAAGAGAATGGCACAGGGACCCTTGTTTTGAGGCTTTTAGTGGGTTTCTAGTTAGTGCAATGGAACATAGCTTCCGAGATCCATGTAATGAAGCTGGACTGGTTTAAGACTCTGAGTTTGCTGGTGACTTCGTGCTGCACCTTTTTTCCTTGTGAGACTGATGGACTGAGATTGGTGTTCTTTACTTAGCTGATGTTGATTCTTCTTGCTGAACCTATGCCTTTTAAAGCCCTCTAAATCAAAAATCTTCATTTAAACATGAGAACTCATTTAGTCCTACAAGAAGGATAGTTAGGGAAAGCTAGGACCTTAACGTTTTATCCTCAGAGTTTATGTGATTTAGAAATCAGTAATATAGTCACAATAAAATAATCAATAAATAAGTGTGCAAAGCTCATTTAAGGAACAGAATCAATCAAGGGACTCTTACATGTTCAGATCAGCATAATACAGAGTATAAAATGGGAGAACAATCTGACATGGATTCACCTACTGAGGTCAGTAGGAATAGGGGCTCTATAGCAACCAAAAAGAGCACACTTTTATAGTGTCAGAACAATGATTTTCATACATGCAATACAGTTGAACACTGTTCCCACAAAATAGACCAATAAAAACCAAACAGTGCAAAACAGTTGCAAGTCAATGCATTTCGAACGTTTCTCATAATTCTACAACATGGAGCTTTCCACGGACGCCACCTGTGCTAGATCAAATATTGCTACAATTTGTGTGATTCTACTAACACAGCCATGTAACTTTGGACATCTACAATTCTATTGAAAGAACATTATAATATTCTTGTGAAAGTCGTATTCTTGGCTGTGAGTACACATTTGAATATTCTACTGTAACATGAAGTTACAACTTTGTCCCTGTGATACAAAACATTGCTAAGTTAGTTAAAGTTCGAGTTTTATAAGTGCAATGCGTTTATTTTAGGAGAAAAAACAGATACTTATTGAGGGAGACATAAGGTTGAACCCTAAGTGCACATTGTGACACAGCTAGACATTTGCATCCATTGGTAATTAATTTCAATCAAAAGCCATTCAATTATTTGTTTAATACATACGATTTTAGATAATGGTTCCATTGTGTCATGTGGGATCTGGTTTGTTTTCATTGCTGTGGGTGAAGAAGCGATTGACAGCACAGCACCTGTCAACAGATGAAGGAATAAGAGCTCCTAAAACTGTTTGGTGCAGTGTTTGACAGCCCAGTAGTTTGCAAATGTTAGTTGCTTCATTTATGGTGATTTTGCAGAAGGTGGCTTCAGTTGAGGTTATGAGTTCCTGCTTACTAAGCAGAGGTCTTTGAGTGTTTTGATGATTCTGGGGACATATAACTATCCCCATTGGTTTCCTGTCTGTTACCTGAGTTCTTGAGTACCAAGGTACTGAGGGGTTGGGATTAGAGGACTGAATTTTCAGTGGGGTTTGACGTTCCTAAATCATTTATCAGAGTTGTGCTGTACATATCAAGATGGGCGTTGTCATAGTATATTAGTTGACTGTTTTTTGGTCAGGATGCTGAGACATTTTTTTGGAAGCTCTTGGTGTCTTTGAGTCAGCAGAATGTGCGTTGCTCTGAGATATTTTGAGTTTGTGTGTGTACTGAAGGGGAATTGCAAATACAACGACTGCCGAACAAATGCTGCCTTTGCAACGCGGGCAGAATAATGAATGCATCTGAACCAAGCATTACATTTACAATGCAAGTCGTTACAATAAAATGCATTAGGTCAAGCGGCATTGGACTTTAAAGTCCAACAGTTTCCCTACTGTTACGGTGACTGGAGTTGGAAAACTAATTATACTATTCCAAAGTTCAGCACCCCCTTAAGGCAAGTAGTTGTAACGACTTGGGTTGTACATGGAATGCGTGGTTCAGACGCATTCGTTGTTCCGCCACGTTGTTAAGGAACACGTGGAAAATGAATGCCTGGTTATGTCATACATCTGTGTGCTGGGGGTCTATCTTCCTGTATCTTCCTCTTGAGAAGTGTGTCTTTGTGATGCATGTGTGTACCACAGGGTATTTGTTCTGTGCTTACTTTTGGGCCATCCTAGTTGTGTGTTTCACAATAGGGCAACATTACTTATGGATTAACAATGCTAATAATGATTATAATGTTAACAGTACTTTTCATATTGGACTAAACTAAAATGACAATTCATGCTTTATATGTAAGGCTCCAGGTTTTCCTTTTGTACTGTTTTATACAGATAAATACAGACTTAAAGACAATCTGTTTCCTGCCTGTATTTATTTTTAAAAGGCAAGCAATACAGAATGTAGGCCTCTTCTGAGTGACTGTCCATGTTGTCTTTCAAAAATTCCAGACTACAGCTGAGGAGATAGATAGCATTGGGGGGGAGGGGGGTTATAAAAGAGGATGAGATATCCTTAAATAACACCATATGTCAACATATTTGTGAAGTATTATGCTAATATTTACCTGTTGGTGTATATTTTCTGTTATATTGGCTGCTTAATTCACTAAAGCATGACAAGCATCAATGTATGAGTGCACATTTATAGTTAAAACATTTGGAAATATAAAAGTTTACCTATCATTTATTCGCAAAACACAAAATAAATATGAATAAATACTGAAAAGATAGCTGGAAAATAAATATGAATAAATAAAAACTGAAAATTTAAAAAAATTATAATAATACAACTTGGAGCCCTATTTATATTCAGGAGAAAGATACAACTGGATTCTTGGTGAAGATTTACATCCAGTGACAATGCAAAATGATATTGTACCTTCCATATTGAAGCGATTTTGAAACTATATTAGCAGTAGCTTTCACATTTGCTGAAAATTGCATGATTGTGATGCATTCCCCGCTGAGATAAAATATAAACTGGTTTGCGGGGACAAATTTTCATTCTGCTGTACCATCTATCTTGAGAGATGATTTTGTGTCCAACACTGTTACATTAAATTGTACTGTGGTATTTTAACAGGAACTTCATCACACAGAGCAACCTCATGCCTAATGCAACACCTTACTGAAAATAAGCACAACATTCTGGTACATACCAGAATAACTGTTAGCTCTTTGAACAGTGAGCATTTGTTCTTGTGGTTCACACTGGCTCAGAAAGATCCTACTATGTTTGGTGATTTGTTTGTTTCTGCTGTGCGTACATTGTTACTTTTGGATACGCAATTCCATGATAAGCACATGCATGATAGATACTTTGCTGGTGAATAGAAATGCTGCTTTGGTAAGTATCAAAATATGTAATCTATTCACATGCACAATTGCCTGTGCAATGCAATAGTTACATGTATTTGGGAATGCAACGTATTATAAAATGGGACCTGTAGCATTAGTATAATTTTTGTGACATGTAAGTCTCAACACTTCAGCAGAGATTATTCCCGTTGTTAGATCTTTGTAGGAAAACACGAGATGATGTGCTTTATGAACACAGAACAGCAAAATATACAGGAAGAAGACTAGTTGTTGAAGACCACATTACTGAAAACAGAACGTGAGCATCTTACCTCCTCCTGCCAGCAGATGGTGTTAATCCTTTGATCCAAGAAATCCCTGCTGAGAATAGGAAAAGGACACATGACTTGATATATTACCTTACTGTGGATAAAGGGAATCAAGATAGTTAAATTATTGACATTAAGCAGAGTGAACAAGTTAAGGCAATATTTTATTTGTGTCTCTTTTAATTACTTCTATTTTGATGTTTGTGATTGTAAATCAGGAATACTTTATAAGGAAATATTATCTGGCATACAGTATCCTAAATATCATTGTTTGGGTGTCAAGTCTTATGGGGAGATAGTATTGTAAATTATATTTGGGGCACAATATTTGTGTTATTTGTGATTTATCAAAAAAAATCTTCTGGTAACAGTACCTTTTTCCCCCCTCATGCAGAAAATTGCTAGGAGTGGATATAAACATAGTAGTCTATGGAGTTGACATATGCTATGACACAAATGCATCTGGAGTGAGTACTAAACTTCTGCAGATGAGCTTTGAATTCCTGTGTAATATCTTCCACTACAATCATTCATCAATGTTTAGGTCCAACTGTTAATGTTGCTGAAATGGATCATTTGTTGGTAACAACAATACTGCTAGATGATGCCGTGGACTATCCTTAACTTTACTAGAGTACTATTATAGATTTTTTATCACTTTTAAATGTTCACCAGTGTTTTATCCCATCTTTGAAGTAGCAATCTCAAAGACCTTTAATAATCTCCCCAATGTACAGTATAGGTTTTAATAATTTGACTACCAATCCACACCAATTCATTTCAATCACAGTAATTACATGTATTTTTTCTCCTCTAACAAGCTTGTTGTCTCTGTGGTTGGATGACTCAGCCTATATTCAAGCAGTAGTGATGTCAGTGATCTATCCAAACAGATATATGCATATGTAACTAATACTTGCATGTAAGCTCATGCCCTAGATTGTATTCTTTTTGTAATGTGAATACCATCAATTTTAATAGTAATCTTCTTCAGTGGACCAATATCTGTTAAGTGAATGCCACTTGCATTTTTAAGAAGGACCCAAAAATAATTAAAATATAAATAATAGATAGTGGCTAATTCATATTCCTACTGATCCATGCTTAGAATGATATTATTCAGAATTTCAACAACTAATTAGCCCATTGTCTTTAGTGATTTCTATCAGAAAGCCCCATTAGAAATGAAATCACAGATCAGGGTGTCCCCAAAACACAAATGTTTTACTGTTACTTGGTAGGCAGCAACAGACCTGTGATGATTCCAATGCCTCTGGTAAAATACCTACTAAATTTTCCAAGGAAGAAGAGGAATCTATCTAATAACAATTTACATACATTTTACAAATGTAATATCCGCACCTAATTCCCACAAACAAATCTTTAAAATGTTGAAATTCATAGATACATTCAAACAACCAAACCAACAGTTCATATCTACTGTTTGGTGATACAACAGATAGCACACCTTTTTCCCAAGCGTAGTGAAAATGGAACAAATATTAAGGCCACTTAATCTTTTTCTGAAGTACGTGCTTCTTCAACAATTTGTGCAATCAGTCTGCGCTGAGAAAACTTAAGAATGAAGATTTATTTTACTTCAGGACTTTGTTCCTATAAGGGTGCTTAGAGTAAAGACCCCACCATCCTAGTTCTGATGTTTACCACTGATCTCTCTACGCTATGGACATATACATTCAATGTAAAGTATTAGTGATTATTACTTTTCTTTCTTAAGATTAACATATTTTCACCTTTCTCTCCTCAGTACCTAAAACCCTTTTTAAACATACTCTTCTGCCTACAAATCCTGTAGAAGGAGTACACAGTTAAACTCTAGACATTTATGCATTGTCATCACTAACTGGGTGAGTGGAAATCTAGATTACCTTTAAAGGTGAGGCACATTTGAGGCTGCTGGATTTGCAGGTTATTGTACTAGATTGCAGTATATACCTTCAATTTTATGTTTTGATCTGAACTGACTTCTGAATGTATCAGAAAGTAATGCATGCTTCCACTTCATAAATTATTGCAGGTTTAACCTTCCGAAATTCACCAAAGGAAACTAGTTGAGCTGTGTTTATAAAACAATATATCAGCTCACTGAACAAACCAGTCAGCACAAGGATTGGAAATATACAGCCCCTTCTTATTCATGGCCTAAATATTTTCCTAAACTAATCTTTAGACTAAGGAACCCTTAATTGCCATCATGGCATAATGCATTTCTCTGATACTCAGTTACGGTTTCTATTGGTTCCTAAAAGAAAATATATGTGCTTTTGAATTGAGATGCATTTTTTGGGTATGAACTATATTCCCAAACCTTTCCTCTTTTGATACGTGTGTATGCATTATATATTGTATAGATAGATAGATAGATAGATAGATAGATAGATAGATAGATAGATAGATAGATAGATAGATAGATAGATAGATAGATAGATAGATAGATAGATAGATAGATAGATAGATAGATAGATAGATAGATAGATAGATAGATAGATAGATAGATAGATAGATAGATAGATAGATAGATAGATAGATAGATAGATAGATAGATAGATAGATAGATAGATAGATAGATAGATAGATAGATAAAAACAATTTAATGGATGCACAGCAGTTTATTTCTTCATTGGAACACGACACACTTCGGCTATCCTGTAGCTTTTGTCAAGTTAAAATTACAAGCCCCATAGCCTTGAAGTTAAGTGCTTGAGTTCATAAACAGACAAGAAATAATTGTAGTACACTTTCCTACTATCAATTATTATGTATCATGATCATGTCAGAGTCAATCAAAAAACATTGTCACATGTAATTGTACATGCATATGCAAAGTAGTAGTAATAACTTAAAGCAGGACCGCGTACTAGGTTATAGACATAAAAGAAGTCTGTTACTATCAGAATTCATTAATTACTCTTGGAATTGGCTGTTGGAATCAGATTCAAAATAACAATAATATATCACAAAAAAATATCTTATTCTAATTGCAATTCTACAATAATACAAGGTGCGATCTGACTACCGCAGAATAAGTGATGCCGTGATCAACAGCTCAGTATCAATACCAGAGTGATTGCTACGCGATCTTGTTAAGACAGTGTTTTAAAGTGTCTCATAGCTGCACATACAAGTAGAAAATCTGTAAAATAAAATATAATAATGCTAAGATATACAATGTTCTTCAATGTCAGGGGCAACAATAAAGTCATGAGTTGTCCAAATGAAACACCCTTAAAGAAAACATCATATGTTAATAAATAAAAAAAGTATATAAAAATAAATGAAAGAATAGAATGAAAAAGCATACCCACTCCGGGATTTAAAATTGCTACCACACAGTATATAGATTTCACCAATCAATATTATAATAAGCAAGTGCTCCACATGGCTTCATGAATTCACCAAAGCCAAGAGACACTACAGTCATATACATACAATTTCTGATGTGTGTTGAATGGTGCAAAATATTAAACAGTACATATGAAATAAGGTGCTGTGTAATGGTCTGCACTGTAAGGCAAGTGTCTAATCACATAAAGCACAAGATGGGTGCCAGAAATCAAGTTTTCCCATTGAGCTGATAGCACTCTGTTATGTACTATCAGAATTGAAACCCAAAAGAAGTAGCTCCTTCGAGATGGATTGCCAACAAAAGAGGTTATGGAAAATCTCATAATGAGACTGGTGTGGTTGTGAGACCCCAGTGTATTGAAAAGGGAGATGTGTATAATTTAACGTGAAGAAGTGATACATCAAATATAAGTTATAACAAGCAACTGACTGAGGCAAAAAAGAGATGGAAAAGTGCCACAGATTGTATGATCAGAAAGATTTCACACGTTCATATGAAACTATAAAAAGTCTTAAAAAAGAGGAATTATGTCCGAGAATTAAAATATGTGATGGGAGTACAAGTATGAAGGGATCTCTTATGAGAACATGAATCAAACAGGTTGCATCAGTTAGGGGGACTAAATGATTATTACATACCAACATGAATGGCCAATTCCTCATCACTGTTTTGACCATGGAAATTTGGTGTTGAGCTGAATAATATAACGCAACTCGAAGAGTCTGAGTTGTCCTTCACGATCATCCCTTCTGATATTTTTGGCAACTCTATCAATGCCAAAGTATTTCAGCAAGTTATTATTGGCATTGTTTTTAAGATGGAAATGCCTAGCCACAGGGTAGTTAGGATCAATGTTTTTAATAGCACATAAGTGCTCCAGAATTCTCTTATTGACAGATAACTTAGTACTGCCTATGTAGAAGAGGTCACAATGGCATTCCAAAACATATATAACATAATCACAGGTGATAAATTTAGAGAACTTTTTAGTTTTTCCTCTTGGTAACTTGTATCAGTCTCTATTGGCACAAATTACAGCTTTGGATTAGTAAAATACTATCCAAGTCAACCTGGAATTAATAAAAGCAAACCCTGACACGTGCTTTGCTAACATTATAGCTCTTCTGAGAGGTTTAGCTGGTCTAGACACAAGGGAGCACCCAGTATAAATCAAAACAATCCACTTTCAGGCTTAATGTGCTGCATAGATTATGCAAAATGTAAGGAGAACTCTGTGTAGTTCCCAAGTTTAGGTAGAGAACAGGTACTGTACACAGCACCCTACAACACATGCCATACTCTGAATCTGATCACCTCAAATGTCTGTTTTTCTAGAAAAGTTTATAAGCATAGGATTGGCACAGTGCCATCCACACCGATCTAGAAAGGAGCAAAGTCTTTTGCGATTTCTACAGCAAAGTCTTTAAGGCTAGGATTAGCAGAGTGCCATCCATGCCAAGCTGTAAAATGACAAAAGCCGTTTACCACTCCAGGCACAGTAGTATAGCTTTGGATTGGTATAGTACCATCCAAGCCAACCGGGAATGAATAAAAGCAACCCCTGACACTTGTTTCCTTATCATTATAGCTCTTCAGAGAGTAAGCTTTGCCCAGACACAAGGGAGCACCCAGTATAAGTCAAAACAATATCCTTTTAGACTGAGAGTGCCCAAGTTCAGGTGGAGAGCAGCTCCTGTATTCCCATGTTCCCTTTCTAGCTGTAATATGTAATTACCATACATTAATCCAATCCGACGCAGTGCACAGCCTATGGACATCCCCCGGGTCTGCAACATTTTTTTAGGGGAGGGGTTCTGCAGCCCGGGCCAATTTTGTCCTGAGGACCCCCTCACCTGGGGACCAGCCATATTTTGAATGGGGAGGGGGTACTCAGCCCCTATCTCTAGGCTGATTTCAGGCCCTGAGGACCACTTCTCTAAGGGCCTGGCCGTATTAAGAATGGAGAGGGGGCTGTGCAGCCTCCCTCCTCGGGCCAATTTTGGCCCCAGTGAAATCCTCTCCCAGGGCCTGGCCACATTATTAATTGGGAGGGGGCACATAGCCCCCCTGCATGGGCCAATACTAGCCCCAGGGATCCCATCCCATGGGGCCTTGGCACATAAAGATGGTGGAGGGGGGCATGTAGCCCCCCCTTCAAGACCGATTTCAACCCAGGGACCCCCACCCCTATATGCCTGACCACCAAAATTGAAGGGGAGTGGAGTTCGGGAAGAGGACGGCCAATGCCAGCGGCCCGGACAATCAATGAAGGGAAGGGGGGCTCCACGGCTGATTTTAGACCTGGGAATCCCATCCCTTGAGGCATAGGCAATAAAGGGTTGGTGCAATGCTGCCCACCCAGGGTACCCTCTGCACCATTAGGAGCTGGCATTGCTCCCACCACAGGGAGAAGTTAAAAATGCTGCACCCTGCGGGTGGGATCAATTTTCTCATCCCTTTCCCTGCCCACTTCACAGCGGGTAGGAAAACATATGAAAAGTCTGCTCCCAGCGGGTGGGAACACTTTTCATTCTCCTGCCCACTGGGAGCCGACTTACTGTTTGCTCTCGATTGGAAGGAGCTTAAAAATGTCTCTCACCAAGCGAGAGCAAACAGAGGTTTCCCTGCCTGCACCAGTGCAGGCAGGGAAACCGCTATGTCCCAGGGTTGGGCACACTGGGACATAGTTGAGCCAACTGTGGGGAAGGGGTCCCCAGGGCCATTAACAGCTCTAGGAGGGGGGCTGTATAGTCCCCCCTCCCATTTCTTTCCATGGCCAGGTCCTGGCAGTTGGTGTCCCCAGGGCTGAAAACGGCCCAGGAAGGGGAACTGGTGGTTCAGTCCTGAGTCCAAAGATGATTGCAAACACTTCTTGGTTGAAGTGTTGGCCGCCAATCAGATCTCACCAAGACATCTGTCAGAGGATTTGTGCAACTAGATATTGATATTTCCTTTTCCTTTAATAACTACAAAGCTACTGAACAGATTTGCACCAAATTATAAAAAGCACTCTTTCTGGACCAAGATCTCTCTTTCTTCCAAATTTGGTGTAATTTTGTTCAGTGGTTTGGGCTGCAGATATCTTCAAACTCCCGACGGGAAATTGCATGGGTAAAACAGGGTTAGCCCCCCATTTTTCTTGGCCAGGCCTAACAAATCACGCTGAAACTTTCAATACAGCAGCTGAAGTAAGTGGCAAAGTGGTTTTGGAAACTTTGTGAAGATTCATCAAACGGCTCCAAAGTTATTAGCAAAACAAAAAACATTTTGTCTATGGAAAATAGGTCCTAATTATAACGACCTAGAGGCGACCACCAGTAGGTCAAACATATACCCTAAGCTAAGTTTTTAGATATAGATTTCTTTGTTGGTTTTTCAAAAGAGACACAAATCAAGACAAAGCAGGAGACAATCCTAGAACACATATCTCCTAATCAGAAACCTTAAACACTCCCCCTACCCCCGAACCCGTCTCCCTCCCCCTCCCCAAGGATCCATCCCCTCTACCCGTCCCCTCTGATCTCAGGTTGTGAGTGTGGGCACCAAGGTCACCTCTAAGATACGGCAGGAAGCCGTACATTTTTGGTGCATGAAAATTCACGGAATTCCATGGTAAGCACACATAAAAACGGGAACCAGAGGTCTGGGAATGAGACCCCTTTGTGTGATAAGGAAAGGTAGAAATGTTCCATGGCCAAGATGTAGCAACGGTGTGTAACCAGCCCACATGAGTGGGAAGTTTCTCGACCACCAGTGTGAGAGGGCATTCTGAAGGGCTGCTCCCAATGCTAAGCCTATCTGTTACCACCTATGAGACTTGAGGGGAAATGTGAGGGAGTTAGGCAAACATGAGATAGTGTAGGCAGGGAAGCGGGGTAGCTGTGTGTTGAGGTGGGTATTGATATCATCCAACACTTGCACCTAGTAAGCAGTGATTTTGGGGCAATCCCACAACAGATGTGTTAGGGTACCTAGAGGACCACAGTTGCACCAGCACAGGGGGCTGCGGGTGGGGTTCCCCCTGTGCAGGCAGGGAAGTGAGATACCAATAAGTAGTGATTTTGGTTGCCGTCTCTATGCTTGCCACATTGCGAGTGGTGCGGTGTGATAAATATCCTCTCATTCCGGCTGTATAAACGAGCAGCCCAGTTCAGCCTCCCATCTTCTCTGGCCTGGGGATTTAAGAACAGGCAGTGGGGTTGAAAAAGGCTGTATAGTTCGGATATGAGGCGCGCATCTAAAATTTTGGAAAGCAGCGACCTTTTGAAAGGGATTATATGGCGCTGGGGTTATATGGTACTGGACATGGGGACGGATCGTGGGATGCATCACCCAGCATAAGTCCTTGACTGACAGGGGTCCGACATTGTTGAAGAAGTGTCCGATGGATCATGTCTCCACTGAGCGAAGGTCCCTAAAGAGAAGCCCAGAGTAACATTAGGATTGTCCACTATGAGCATCAGTGGCAATGGAAACAAGGTGAGACCTTGTCCCATGCAGCTAGAGGGGCCTGCATGATGGGAGATAAGTACAGGCTTTTAGAGTGTGCCAGTTTGAGGAGGAAGGGAATCTTCCACAGAGATTGCCCCACCACTGCCCTATCCTTGAAAAGCCAGTACTTTTCAGATTTGCGGCGTGACAACTCCACGTAGGTCCTAAGCTGCATGGCTCGGTAATACCGTCGTAGATTAGTGAACCCCTACACCTTCCTCCTTCAGAGGCCTGTAACAAAGGTCTCTTTGCAAACGTGGCCTCTTAGGCGCCCAGAGAAATCGGTTGATCTACCGTTGTAAAATGCTAAGAGACCTGGAAAGCATTCCACCGGCAGGACTTTGAAGAGGAAGAGTATCTTCTGCAATATAGCAATCGGTACCGCCGCTACTCGGCCTAGCCAAGAAAGGATATATAGTCTCCAGTGGCACCGGTCCACTTGTATTTGGCGATGTAGGGCTGTGTAATTAAGGGACTCCATGCTTGGAGTGTCTGCCGTGAGCTGTAACACGAGGTGGGGGACAGTGGTTGGGCCCATTGAGTAAGAGCGTTGTAGCTCGGAAAGTGTAGAGGCCCGAAGTGATAGATTGAGAGCTTGGGATTTATGGATGTCGATCCTATATCCCGCCGCCCAGGCGAATAGCTCGAGTTCAGCCATGAATGCTGGGAGGGAGACCAGGGGGTCCTCCAAAGTAGCCACGAAGTCGGCCGCATATAGACTAATCATATGCATGTCTCCCCTGAAATGAATCCCAGATACAAGAGGGTTGTCGCATACCCTTTGAGCCAGAGGCTCCATATACAGAGCAAATAAGAGGGGAGACAGTGGACAGCCCTGTCTCCTACCTCTAAATATCAGGAAGGCGACGGGGTGTAACCGTTCACTCTCACTGATGCCGAGGGTCCTGTGTAGCTGCTCAGGACCCACTGGATGAACCAGCCTAGAAATCCAAAGGGCTGAAGGGTCTCTCCCAATTAAGGCCAGTGAACCCTATTGAATGACTTTTCTGCATTGATGGATAAAAGCATGCGTTAAGTATCAAAGTGCTGTGCCTTATCAATGATGAAGGACCCGCTTCATAATATCGCCGCACTGGCGATAAAGTACAAACCCTGTCTGGTCGGGGTCTATCAGTCTAGGCAAGAGAGGGCTTATTGGTAAAACAAGGATCCCAGTGAATAGTTTAAGGTCAACGTTTAGTTGGGAAGTCGGCCTATAAGAGGCACAGTGACACTTATCCTTACCAGGCTTAGGGAGGATGACTATGGAAGCCCCCGGCATAGTTGGTGGGAGTCCGGAAAAGATCCCAATAGCATTGTAGACTCTGATGAGTATGAGGGCCAGGATGGGGCAGAATGTTTTATAAAAAAGCACGGAAAACCCGTCAGGGCCAGGGGACTTAAGTAGCATCTCTCGGGAAATAGCAGACAAAATAATATTTGAGGGCGCACTCCTATCCTCTGTGTGTTTTCGTTGTTTATTCTTTCTATTTTCCTAAATATTTTACTGTTTTTTCAATTTATAGCGTACTTACATTGGTCTCAGGAACTGCTTTTTTTCCAGTTGAATGTACACGCGAACAAGAGTTCAGGAACTGTAAAGCCTGAAACTACCAATGTGCACTGCTTTTATTATGCATGACATTCACACTTCCTCCTTGATTCTAATTACCTATTTATGTTGTCAAGAACTTGATTCCTTCTCATGTGCTTTTAACAATGTTTATATCATGATTGTTGCATCATTATCTTAGTTTTTACAATCTTATAACAGTGCATTATTCACATTTTACAAACAATCTACATAAAAGTATTTGTGACAATGTACTTATAAACAGAACATCATTTGTTTACATTAAAAACATCTTTCACAAGTTCAAGTGTGGATTCTTTTGACGACTGTCATTGCCTGCCCTATGGATTTCGGAACTCACCGTCACTTTGTCAGGGGCCACTGAAACAACAAATAAATACACAAGTCTCACAAAATATATTAAATGCCTGGTGACAAATTCATTATGAAAGTCCAAAGGGAAAAACTATTCCACAAACCGCAATCTCCTCACCACCGCTCCTGCATGTGTTAAAACCCTTAGTCGAATGAATTTCACCAAGTGAGTATACCTAATATGCTGATAGACCAATGTGTCTCAAACTCATACACATCACCCTGCAGTGATGTCTTGGTTAAATGACATCCCAGTACAGACATACAGATCATAGTGACCAATTAGTCATGTCGTAACTTGTATCACAAGCGAAATTCTGTTAATTCTCACATGGTCCCTTAATCTCATTGCGTGTACCAGCCTGTTGCCCTTGCTCCGGAGCTTGACTGCATGGATAAAAATCCCATTAAACCCTGATACAATCAACGATTATCGCTGATCTTTAAGTCAAAATCGCACCTGTTTACCTTAGTTAATTCAGTGCTTCTTTTCTCAACACATCTCATTCTATTGTGTTCTGTGTAACAATCGGGTAGCCGTTAAAATCTGAATTATTATTATATCAACATTAGTAATGTGACGATTCTACAAATACCCCCTCGTACCTGAAAATTCCCCTTCACCAACGCCGTACACCCGATGCGTTCTCAACTCCTTTACGTATTGTGCCGTTATTTCTGCTATTTCCCTCAAATTCAATGACGGACTATCGGCGCATTCTTGCCCTCTATCTACAATCAATGGCGGCCATCTTAAAGTAGCTTTTAAAGTTTGCTCAAGTCATATACTACAATGTTGATGTCATTTTTACAAAAACAAACCTAACATTGCGTCCTTAGAATTCATCAATTTTCTACCCAATGACCTTATTAAAATCAGATCTTAGTTCTTGCCCTTTATCTTCATTGCCTATTTGTTGATTCAAAGGTCTTATGAACATCAAACGATCTTCTTCTTATAGTCAACAATTTAAAGCATCATTGCTTATTTATGTTCAATGTGCCCTAAGAACCAAAACTGATAACATACTTATATTGCCCTGAAATCCACAGACATATGTGTGTATATGTTTTCGTTCTTGCGCCTATTGGAGGATTATTGTTAACTGCTGGTCTAAGCCTACAACCTGGTTGAAACTACAGGAAACAACTCATATCAAGTTTGTCATTGAGATCCTGTGGGGTCATTGTTTTACATTTTTTAATCTAAAAAAGCTCTCTTCGTAACAGGGTTTTATTGGGATCCTCACTTACTTTAATTCTCGCTATTTCCAGAACTAAAACCCGCAATTGAGTGATGTTATGGCGCTGTTCATGCGAGTACTTTTCTGTTCAATTGATTCTTATTTTTCCTTTCCTTTCTGTTTTGCCTATGTATAAGAGGCCGCAAGGGCACTTAATGCAGTAAATCATTTTGGAGGTCTTATAATCTGCTGAATGATTAAGTGTCACTGTTTCACCTGATAATGGATGGGTAATTTTGTTGCTGACTATTACGTTGTTGCAATGTATGCAATTATTGTTAGACGTAATCTTGTTATTCATTGAGGAGTTATCAAGGTCTATCAGTGAATTGGAGGAAGAAATCGATACTGTTAAAACTGAATTATCAGGATGTACGGAATCAGAGTCATGGAAAAAAACACTGGATGAAATTAACGTACAATTGGATAAATAAGGAAAAGAAGTACAAATACGCAAACTCGGAAAATGTAAAAGGGATACCATTGATTATAAATTGAATGAGGTATATACATGGGCTGAATTATATGCCCAACAAAGACAAACCAGAAGGCCTAATGCATCATCCGAGGAAAGCATAGTATCAGACCGGGATATAGAGGCATCTAGAACACCTATAAACGTTGGTAGAGAACCTACAGACAAGACATCAATGACAGAGATGGACATTATAAGGTCGACAAGAGTCCTCCAGCATAGACAACATTCTCCTCTTCTTTTTTATCCAAAGGCCAAGATGGCAAACATCCTCCGGACATAGCAACTTAAAAAAATCAAAAACCCAGAGAGGATTGGGAAAAAGACAAAGACGCGGAAAAATCTAAGGAGTCAGAAAACTTAGCAATTAATATTTCATCACATGAGCTAACATTTAAACAACTAAATCATTTGAATAAGGGTACATTTTTCGTACCGACGTACAAATCTAATTTGTTTGAAACAGAGATTTCATTGTTCAGATTCATGAGATCATTAAGATTACGTAATTTCTTTGAAAATATCATACCAGAACAAAATATTACAGAGGAGAGTGAATACCTAGAATTTTGAAACAAAAGCATTTTCTTGCCGCTGTCCACACATAAAATGTTGGATACATTTGAGAGCGTAATAAGAAAAGACCTGGAAGGAATAGACTTCAAAGCTGGCAAAGCGTTCAACCTGACGAGGTCAGAGAGGAACACACTACAATCTTTGGTGAACAACCACAACTTAACATTACAGAAGGCTGATAAAGAGGGATCATTAATAGTGATGGACACTACCTACTATGTAAACAAAGTAAATGAACACATCAGGGATGAACTTACATATTTAAAACTGAATGGAGATCCAACGATGGAAATTAAAAACACTCTGGAACAGATTTTAAACATGACAAGAGATATGGAATGGATCAAAGATAAAACAAAACAATTTCTGTCAATTATATTCCCTAGATGGCTGACGTTGTACATGCTGCCGAAAATCCATAACAATTAGGAGAACCCACCGTTCAGACCCATTGTATCTGGCTGTTGGTCACTGTTATAACCATTGGGCATAAATCTGGGTCATTTTCTTCAACCGTTTGTTCAAACATTGAAATCTTACATAAAAAAACACGATTTTTTGACATAATTGGACAACTTGAAAACTTCCTATGATGACAGCTGGATCTTATGTAATATTGGTGTAACTTTATTGTACACCTAATTCCATTGGATGAAGGGACAGCAGCAGTTGAATGGGCATTACTTCGTCAAAAGAACATAAGAGCCAATAAAGTGTTCCTGATAGAAATTTTGCAATTTTGTTGAAGGCACAGTTATTTCAGATGGTAAAATGATTTATATCTACAAATTAGTGCCAATTCTATGGGCTTTGGGAGAGCCCCAGTTTATGACAACATTTTTATGGCAAAGTTCAAACAAGAAAACATTTTTGAGCAGGAATAGAGTGAACATTTAATCTTCTACTGTTGGTTTATAGATGATTTGTTTTTAATCTGGAAAGGTGCAGAAGATAAATTGAAGCAAAACATAATGGAACTCAACATAATAAACAAAAGGACTACATTCACTCATAAGATCAGCAGTATCAGCATAGTATTTTTGGATCTTAGAATTGAGAAACCTGAAAGTGAATTGGTCACCAGCATACACATTAAACCAATGAATCGAAACAATGTCCTACACTTTTTCAGCTTTCATCCACCACAACTACGTGAAAACTGACCGTACTCACAAATGTTGAGGGTGAAGAGAATTTCACCTCAACCAGAGGTATGTGAAATAGCCATCACTCAGATTAAATGTAAATACGCACAACAAGGTTATTCATAACCTTTAATAGAAAAAGCAGAAGAAAGGATTCACACAAAAAATTGAAGTGAGCTGTTGACAAGTAAAATTGAAACCAAATCAGGAACAAGCTGTGTTCGTTTTAAAATTCTCAACCAAATCAAGAATAATAAAGAAAATAATTTTACAAAGATGGGAACTTTTGCAAACAGAACCTGACTTTCGAAACATCTTCAGGAACCGCCCACTTTTTGCTTACACCAGATCACGAAATCTCAAGGAATTTTGGAAGTCAACCACAATATTAGATCCAAACAGACAAGAGGGAATGCGTAAATGCCATAATTGCATACATTGTAACAACGTAATAGTCAGCAACAAAATTACCCTTCCATTAACAGTGAGTCTTAATCATTCAGCAGATTGTAACACCTCCAACGTGTATTACTGCATTAAATGACCTTGCAGCCTCTTATACATTGGCAAAACAGAAAGGAAAGGAAAAATAAGAATCACTGAACACAAAAGCACCATACAAACTGAGAATAAAAATTCCAATCTAGCAACTCACTGGCATGAACAGCGCTATAACATCCCTCAATTGCGGTTTTTAGTTCTGGAAATAGTGAGAATTAATGTAAGTGAGGATCCTAATAAAACCCTGTTAAAAAGAGAGATTTTTGGGATTATAAAATGTAAAACAATGACTCCACAGGGTCTCATTGACAAACATGATATGAGTTGTTTCCTGTAGTTTCAACCAGGTTGTAAGCGTAGACCAGCAATCAACAATAATCCTCACATAGACCCAAGAACAGAAGCATATACACACATGTTTGTGGATTTCATTGCAGTATAAGTGTGTTTTCATTTTTGGTTCTTATGAAACATTGAACATAAATAATCGATTATGCTTTAAATTGTTGACTATAAGAAGAAGATCGTTTGATGTTCATAAGACCTTTGAATCAACAAAAAGACAATGAAGATAAATGGCCAGAACTAAGATCTGATTGTAATAAGGTCATTGGGTGGAAAATTGTTGAATTCTAAGGACACAATGTTAGGTTTGGCTTTGTAAAAATGACTTCAACATTGTAGTATATGACTTGAGCGAACATTAAAAGCTACTTTTAGATGGTCGCCGTTGAATGTAGATAGAGTGCGAGAATGCGCCGGAAGTCTGTTGGTTATTTTGAGGGAAATAGCAGAAATACTGCACGATACATAAAGAAGTTGAGAACACGTCAGGTGCACGACGTTGGTGAAGCAGGATTTTCAGGTATGAGGGGGTATTTGTAGAATCATCACATTACTAATGCTGATATAATAATATTTCCGATTCTAACAGCTACCCATTTGCTACACAGAACACAATAGAATGAGATGTGTCGAGAAAAGAAGCACCGAATTAACTACGGTAAACCTGTGCGATTTTGACTTAAACATCAGCGATAATGGTTGATTGTATCAGAGTTTAATTGGATTGTTTTCCATGCAGGCAGGCTCTGGGGCAATGGCAACAGGCTGGTACACTCGACGAGATTAAGGGACCGTGTGAGAATTAGAATATCGCTTGTGATACAAGTTACGGCATGAGTAATTGGTCACTATGATCTGCATGTCTGTACTGGGATGTCATAAACCAACAAAATAACTGCCAGGGTGATCTGTATGAGTTTGAGAAACATTGGTCTATCATCATATTAAGTATCCACACTTGGTGAATTTCATTCGAGTAATGGTTTTAACACACGCAGGAGCGGTGGTGAGGAAATAGCAGTTTGTGGAATAGTTTTTCTCTTTGCACTTTCATAATGAATTTGTCACCAAGCATTTAATATATTTTGGGAGACTTGTGTATTTATTTGCTGTTTCAGTGACCCCTGACAAAGGGACGGGTGGTCCCGAAATGCATAGGGCAGGCAACGACAGTCATCAGAAGAATCCACACTTGAACTTGTGAAAGATGTTTTTCATGTAAACAAATGATGTTATGTTTATAAGTACATTGTGTCAAATATGTTTATGTAGATTGTTTTAAAAACGTGAATAATGCAATGTTGTAAAATTATACAAACTAAGGTATCATGATATAAACAGTGTTAAAAGCACATGAGTATGAACCATGATTATGACAACAAAAATAGGTTATTAGAATCTAGGAGGACGTGTGTATGTCACACATAATAAAAGCAGTGCACATTGGTACTTTCAGGCTTTACAGTTCCTGAACTCTTGTTCGCAGGGAAATAGCAGACACCACTTCCTCAACCCGAATCAGGGAGTCCCGACTTGCAGCTTGGTCCAGCATAAACATGCCAGCCGTGGCCTCCCGGAGGTAACCGGCCAGGGTGTCCAGGGGAAGTGCCTGTGCCACATCGAGGTCCGTGTAGAATTGAAAAATGTCTCCATTATATGCTGGTCCTCAGTCTGTTCCACCCCAGATGCACCGACCACTGACAAGACCCCGGATGCCTGTCATTGGGCCAACAACCTATTGGCCAGCCGCTGCCCTTACCTGTCCCCCTGATGTAGAAAGAGTGGCATAACCAGAGCGCCATTGATTCTGCCCTGTCCAGGTCTATGCCGGATAACTGAGATCACGCCGCCTCAAGCTGTTGCCAGATCCGGGGAGCACCTGTCCGTTTATGGATATGCTCCAGCTCCTATCGTGAGAGTTGTTCCTGCTTGCCCCTAGATATCTTGTTGTCCGCTGAGCAATCGCAATGAATTCCCCGCTAATCACCAACTTTCAGAGTCTCCTAGAGAGTGGTGGCTGAATTCTCGAGGTTATCTTTCATATCAAAAAAGTCCTGTAGCGCTGTGGTTATCTGCTGAACCACCAGCTGGTACACGCCCCCTCCCTAAACCAATTTAAAGTGCAGCAGTCATTTTTTGCTTGCTCGCGGTCCTCAGCGTCAAGTTGGCGACCGTGAGCAAGCAAAATGACATCCCGGCGAGACTTTTTCCTCGTTCGCGATCAGCAACATCAAGTTGCCGATCGCAAGCGTGGAAAATAAACCTCCCGGCGAGATTCTCAACGCGGGGAGGTCAGGTTGCTCATTGCGAGTGGTCGCGTATGCTCACGACTGCTCGCGATGAGAAACTACCAGTCCGCGTTGAGAAAGCTGCCGCTCGAGTAAAAATCTACTCGAGTGGCAAAAAACTACAGCTCGCACTGTGCAAGATGCCGTTTTCAATGATTGCACAGTGCCGGATGCTTGTCCGCACTGTGCAATCATTGAAAACGGCATCCTGCACAGTGCGAACAGGGTACTATGCAGTTCGCGAAGTGCTACGCATAGCTCACGTAGTGCGAAGTGCACTTTGCGTAGCCACGCATAGCGCTACTTCGCGAACTACGCCCAGGGTTATTTGTATCCCACATCAGCAAAAGACATAATGACGTGATCAACGTGGACCAGATGCGGTATCAACTTGTCATCTGTCAAATAAATGTCATCAACGTATGAGAAAGCATCCGGGTCTATGTTATGTAAAAGAGAGACCACTCGCACTGCGAAAGCTCCTGGGCTGTTCCTATAGCCCATAGACAAACGTGTAAATCTTTTATGATTGCCGACCGTGGTAAATGCAGTTAAGTCACTGCTCTCTGGAGCAAGATTTTGACTGTAAAACCCATTGGAAACATCCAGTGTTGTTTTATACTTTTTACGTACTATGTTATTTACCAACGCAGAGCTGTGTGTGTTTTGTACGGCAAACCTGCAAACATGTCTTTAGAGACTTTTTCAAGGCAGTTCTATATTTCGTATGTAGATTTTCTTCCGAATATGTTTCAACTGCCCCGCCGTCATGAGTCATGCCTGGACCAGTATTACTAGACCAAAACTTTGTAGATAGTTGAAGGGTCAGTCCTACATTACAGTTAGAAGTTCATTGCAAATCCATATTATAGTATCCGTAATAATAAACTGATGTTGTATGAACGAAGTGCAATCCTAAAGCAATAATTTGGCTGTTGTCAAAACCACGATATTACAGGAGTGTGTTGCAAACATAGTGAGGAAGTCTCCGATAAGCTACCTTGCCGAAAATCACCGCAAGCGTGATCAAAAAACGCACCAGGCAATGAGGGGCATTGCTTATCAATCTTGCTCACAATGTTCAGACTAAACTCCAGGAACAGGCAGAGAACTAACACAGCAGACAGTTCACATATGAAAGGCATAAACCGAGTCTTGCAAAAATAAAGTTATATAGTAACGTGAGCAAAAGCAGCTTCATGTCTGCACTAGCCATGCTAACTTAGTGATGTCGACTATGTCCCTTTCGGCCATGTGATACTCCTGCTACCTCTAGTTAGTCCCACACAGCAGGATTGCTAAGAGGTCTTCTGAGACCATGCCCCCTTTCTCCACCACTCTGCAAATGCACCTCCTGGCGCACTGCTGGCTGGAGGATGAAGTCCAATTTACTCCCGAGGGACCTTGGGGCCCAAGAAGACCTACTGGTACCTTCTGTAATTACTACACAGTGGGATTCCTGGGAGTTGGTTGGAGGCCAGCAACCTTTCTCCACCACTCTGCAAACATGACTACTACTTAAAAAAACAGTGGCCTACTGCTATGCACTCACACTGTGGCCATATGGTGGCCATCCTTTTTTTATTTGAAAAAAAGTTTTGGGTGACTCTTTAAAGGATTTGACTCACATATGTTTTGTTCTGCTGTCTGTCCTCCATGTCATGCGGTTTCCACTTTCTCAGGAGGAACTGTTCAGTTGTTAAACAATATAAATGCCAGGATGATGCCAGACTGATTCTGTGCACCGCTTCAAGATGTGTTGGCCTACAGTCCTGCCAGCTCACAGTGCCACGAGAAGTACCCCTAAATGTACTAAGGTAACAAATGGTTTGGGCAACCTCAAAACATGACAACCCTGACTACCCAAGGAATAGTGGTAACAGATCTTGAACCTTTTCGCTCAGTCACTTGTGCATACTCAGAAAGATACACAAGAAATACACAAATGGGTGTTTCAATATTTATTGAACGATTGTGATTCTTGTATAGGATATATGCACCTCAATGATTAATAGACAGATGCAGATAAAAGTGATACGTAGTATAAGAACAGTGAAAAAGATAAATAATTCCACCATTGTGCTAAAACAATGTATATATGCTGGCACATAGTGTACTACTACTATGCGCTCCCTGACCTAGGTGCCTCAGGTAGGTGTTCTGCGAAGAATTCCCTACTGGATGATCTACCTTCCCATTACCTGAAGGTAAGTCTATGTAGGTCCCTGCCTTGGTCACAAGATGGACATATCTCTATGCAGAGGGTAAACAGGAATGTACTGAGCTTATGCTCCGACCACAGCGACCTCGCAATGACAGCAGAGTTCCCCCTCTGATTTGAACACAGAAATGCGTGTGTGTTTATAATAACAGTATCCATGCTTCCCTGTTGAGGCTTCAACCTGCATTGTTTATTCTCTTGTGATAGCCATGTCACCTTATGGATGAATAACAAATAACAACATTTGCACCATGCATGTATGTCATGATAGTGTAATTATGAAGTGGGATTGTAAACAATGTGGTTTCTAGAAACGAATCCTGCACTGCTACACAAGAAAATATATGTCAAAAGTCATTGTGTAGGAAAGACGGCCTGTGCATGTAAAATGGCAGTGTTTCTTCCCGTGCCTAACTTAACCGCCTGACATTCCTTCTTATTTCCTGTGACATACATGTCCGGTGCACACATGCGTGAAATATGGCCCTCGTGTCCTGATGAAATTGGCAGTAAGAAAGGGGTGGCAATGAAATATGTTAGCCACTCTTCCTAATATGGTCTAAACATTGCAGCATGTTTTTAACCAGGAGTGAGGGCATACAAATTCAAAACAAATGCTCAATGCCACTCACAACTCATTTTTAGTCTCTTTTCTTGTGAGGAAGAATCATTCCCTACCCATATGAGGACCCAGGGAGGTTTTTGAGTTGTGTGCCATACACAATAGAGTTATATAGATACACACAAACACACAACATTCTTCTGATCTTGTTTGGGTGATGGTTCGCCGTATATATAGGAAAGTTGCAGATGAAGACAAATTGAGCAAATTGGTGAGAACCTGCCAAATAGCTCCAGATTGGGTGCTTACATGAGGCACTTCCTATATTTTTCCATGTATTTTCTTCAAAAATATTTATAATTTATCCCTGGGCACAGGACATGTTTTTAAACGTAGAACACACACAGGAGGTGTTTCTAGATGGATAGTAGAACCGATTCCGGATCCGATGGTGAATCCCCTGTATTATGAATTAATGGCCTGATTACGATGTAGGTGGTCTTACATCTGTCCCGCGTTGGGACTGAGTACTCCGCCAAGCTGCAAGCCTTCCCACCTTCCTTATTAAGATGTTCTTGGTGGCGGAGTCAGGATGGAGTCATGTTTAGCTGCTGGAAATGAGTTGAAAGTAAATATTGCAAATACTACATTGGACTAGTGAACTACTTCAAAATATGACGACAATGGAGTTACTGAAGATCGTAGTCTGAGGGGCGCAGCAAAGGAAGGTCTTGGATGATGGTGGATGACGCAGATTCTGAGGTGAGACCCAGAAAAATCTTGATTTGTTTTGCTCCTTTACTACTTTTTAGCGACTCGAGCATGGCCTTATCACCGCCAGGAAAACCTTGGCAGAAAGGCTGATCGCAATCTGTACATCGGTAAGCTTGGTGGGACTCCCTCCATGACCTGACTCTGGCTCTCCTGTTGTCAACGATGGGAGCAGGATTATTGGGGGAGGCAGTGAGACTGCAGCGGTCTTGTAGCCCAGTTCCTGCTAAGTTCCAAATAAGGCGGTTGGACGACCAAGGAAGCAGGAGGGAGGACCGTAGACAATGCAACGGCGGGACCCATCCTGACTACATCGTAATTAGGCCCTAAATGTGTTGTTTATACTGAGGACTTTGTTATGATTAATTGGTTTGAGTGGAGGGTGCCCTTGATGTATTTCCCTCTATAGCTCTTGTTGTAGAGTTCAAGATGTACAGAGCCTGTTCTGTCCCTGAGGCTCTGATCAGGAGGCCATCCAATTTGCTTTTGGAGTCACTCCTGTGGCCCTGGGTTCAAGTTGCAGGTCAAGTCCTCTTACTCAGGCAGCAGGACAGCAGTGCAGACGTTCTTGCAGCAGAACAGCAAGCAGCCTTCTTATGAGTCTTCCACAGGTCCGGAAGGGATCTGAAGAGTGGGTCTGAGTGTACCTTTTCTAAATCTGGTGTGTTCTTTGAAGTAGGAGAAGTGCTTGGAATTTCCTGCCTCCTTGCCCTGGCTCCAGCCTGGCTACAGGTACAATGCACTAGTGTTATTCAAGTGGGTTGTGCCCAGCTCCGTCCCCTAATCCTGCCTGAAATGGCCCATCCAGGCACACCTAATCCCTCTATTGTGTGGTTGTCTGGGAAGAATATACATAGACCAACTGCCAGTCACACCTAGTCATGTGACCTAGGAACAGGTTGCAGGTACCAAATAGGGCAGGAAATTGCCAAATTTCTAAAAGAGGCATTTTCAAAATAGTGACCAAAAATCTGACTTTACCATTAAAGAGGGTTTTAAATAACAATTTCTCAGACACCAAACATGATTTTCCTTCCAACTCCCAATCAAAAGTTATCACTTAGTAAATGTAATACGGCAACCCTATTTTCTCCAATGGAAGAGGTAGGCCTCACAGTAACGAAAAACGAATTTAGGAATTTTCACTACCAGGACATGTAAAACTTAAAAATACATGCCCATATTTTTAATTGCATTCACCCTGCCATAGGGGCTGCTTAGGGCCTACCTTAGGAGAGACTTATATGTATAAAAAAGGGAGGCTTTAACATGGCAAGTGGATTATTTTGCCAAGTCGAATTGGCAGTTTAAAACTGTGAGCAGGCTGCCATGGCAGGCCTGAGCCATGTTTAAAGGGCAACATAATTAGGTGGCACAATAAGTGTTGCCGGTCCACTGGTAGAATGTATTTTTCAGGCCCTGGGCATATGATATCCCACTTTAATAGGCTAATCAGGGGTAAGCCAATTTTGCCATGTGTAGGGAGTGAGTACAAACACTTTACCACTGGTTAGCAGTGGTAAAGTGCACAGAGACCTAAGGCCAACAAAAACAAACCCAGCCAAAATCAGAGGGGTGAAGGCAAAATGTTTGGTGGAAGACCGTCCGAAGGCTGACAGGTCAAACATTGCCTAACTAAAACACATTGATAACTTCACTTGACTTTTATAATTCATGTGAAATTTGTTACAAATTGCAACTATATTAATTCCATCAATATATATAGGATCATGTGTAAAATCACATATTATACGTCATCATTAGTGAACAAAAATATAAACATGAATAGCAATCCCTCAAATATAGCTCAGGACTCTGATTTAGACTTTTGATAGAAGTTTATATTGGGAGCTCTGTAAGCATAGAAGCCATTCTTCCTTTACATTCTATATTTGTATCATCTCTTCTTATATTAGTTTTTCAGGCGAAATATAGAAACTGAGGTAATATCATAGACTGATATTTTCAGAGGTAGACTTTGCATGAAGAATAAAGATTCTTCCCTGCCCTGCTTGATTGTGTTTTTGTATTCCTTTGGCTAATGAAGGGTTATAGCTTGGGTACACCTCATTTAGTACGAAATGTGAGGAGGAAGGGGAAGAGGAGGTAATGCTAGTATTACTTAACCGTAATTTTTATTACTCTGATTCTCCTTACTCATCCCAGTACTTACCACATCCATCCAACACCCTGTTACTTCGTCAATCCCTAGCTAAGGGCATCATAGAGAACAGGAGTTGTCAGGAAGGGGAAGGGGGTTTATGGGTAGTTCCACACAACATAATAGAAATAGAAAGCAGCTTAGGAGGTGGTGAATTTCATTTAATAAATGGGCACATTCAGTAATTTAGGGCCTGATTACGAAGGCGGACAGACTTAAGTCCGTCTGCCATCGTCTCAGGGAATGGGACCGGCCGCCTATATGGTGGCGGTCCCGCACATGCAATTACAATGCAACTGCCACTGTGGCAGTCACATTGTGCATGTTTACCATTGCAGTGGGTGCTGCTTGCTGAAGCACCCACTGCAATGGTAAAAATGCATGTTGTGCATTTCCCTGCACTACGCGGCAGGCACCACTCGGTGCGTGCTACCTGGTGCAGGGAACTGCCCCCCAAGTGCAACATACACATGCCCCTGCACTTTGGGGGCCCGCAACAGGCCCCCAAAGTGCATCCCGCCAGCCTTTCAATGGCGGTTGAACTGCCATAGACAGGCTGGCGGGGATGCAGCATCCAAATCTGGCGGGCGTTGCCTGCTAGGCACCGACACCATTTTGTGGATGCGGGGTGGGTCCGACAGGCAATCATAACGATTGCCTCTGTCGGACCGATGATGGACGGGCTTTCCGCCCGCCATCCTGATCTGGCGGGCAGTAATTGGCCGCACGATGGAGTTGAACCCGTCACCGGCAGGCTGCCGGTAGCGGGTTCACTGCCATCATCATCACCCCCAGAGTAAGTACTTGGCCCTCTAAGAAGGAATTGGAGAAATGAAGATTACCCATAAGTAATCTGAGCACGTCCTTCCTTGTAGGAAATCAGGCCTGAATTAGAAAAGCCTTCACCTCCGGTTCCTGTCAACAACAAGGGATTGGACAAAATCTCAAGTGCACGAGGAGAAATCTGATAGAGCATTAACTTGATAGCAGTTAATTAATACAAAACCAAATGGCAGGTGATACCAAAGAGAATAGCGGAAGGCGAACAACCAGGGGGCAACAGCATCTTTAGAATGCCTTTATTTCATTAGCAATCACTCCTCTCGCTGAAGCACTTCCGCTTAACAAGTTTAACGTCCCAGTAATAGGAAATAGAACGAGTAGTTGTGTTGACGGAGGAAGGGACTAATGCGTCCGCTCCTGTGCTTCAGTGGCACTTAATGGGCAGTGGAGTTGTTAACGAGCAGAGGGACGACATTTGCAAGCATGTTTACAGAGACAGGATCGATTCCCACCAAGCGAGAGACATTCTGTGCTACCCTCGCCTTGCAATACACACCGCGCTGCTCTCCGAGAGTAAACACTGTTGTGAACTAGCTATACATTATTTACCAGAAAGTAATCAATAGAAAACAAGCGATCCCTCTGTTACCGCGTGGCATTGATAAAAAGAGTCTCGCTTTTAATTTTTTAGTATTTGGCATTGATTTTTGAAACTAAGTTTCAACCAATTTATCCCATCAATCTGAAAGTTACAGTGACTGCTCCTTGAATAACAAGTAACCGCCCTCTATCAAATGAATCCGTTTAAAAGCACCTTGTTTTTCCTAACTAGGATTCATTTTTCGATTTTAAGACATGAAACCGACCATACTAATGCACTGCCATTGAGTATTTTGTAGTGTTATACATTTATAATTGAGAGATGTTTTGCGGTCTTAAAACGGTGATGACCACCACTTCTCTTGAATTAAAAATAAATTTAAGGAATTAGACAATCAGATGTTTACTCTTTAGACAATTAAACGCCAGAGGCATGAAACAAAACTCACAAAGTGTTCGTTTGTGAGAATACAAACAATGTCGCACAATAAAACCTATGCCTACTTTGCCATAATGAATTTGGGCACTATTATTAAAATTGGAAAACAATACTCGGGGGTAGATTTACAAGAAAGTGACGCATCTGTAAAGATGCGTCACTTTCCCTGCGCTACCCTGAGAAACCCTTGCGCCACTATTGATGTGCCGTATTTACAATACAGCGCACCGTGGCGCAAGGATTGACAGATGCGTCAGAAATTCTGAAGCATCTGTTGATGCAAAAATCAAGCATTGCTAGAGTCGTGTCGCAAGCACGACGCAACTCCAGCAATGCAGGGGGAGGCCTATCCTCGTTGTGCTGCGTCACTCTTTACGCCTGCTTCAAGCAGGCATGAGAATTTGACGCAGTGGCGTCCTAGAAGTGGCGCAGTGAAATCTTGTAGATTTCACTGTGTCACTTCTGCAAGGCTTTATTGAGTCGGAACGCCCACCCTGCATACATTATACCTGATGTAGGTATAATGTGACGCAGGGCTTCACAACGGGACGTATCTCCCTAGATGCGTCACATTCTAAATGGGCCGCATTTTTACGCCGCAGCTGTGTCACAAAAATGATGCAAGATGCTTGTAAATCTGCCCCTAGGTTGTAATTGTCTGCATTCCCTTTATTACTTCTGAAGGTACCTGCCAGGCATGTTAATCCAGTTTAGCTATGCATCAAATGGGCTTGACTCAGCACAGTTCAGATGTAAGCACTTATTTATATCTGACATTAAATAAACTGAACATTAACCCCAGGGTCATTTCAAAAATATCCCCCGAGTTTGAAATTAATCACCAACTAGAATAAGATTATTCCAGCCATAGAGTTCCTCATTTAAATTTAATTACTGACTGATCATCACCTTACAAAACACCTGGGCCTGATCACAGACAATCTTTGCCTAGCATTATTACTTGCCCTTATAAGCAAGGCAGTGCTTGGTGCAAACACATTTTACCTCCCTGTTATGACAGATTTCTGGAGGAAATAATATGCAAAAGGAATGTTTTTGCATATTTTTGTATTTTTATGGAGACGTGTTGTGTCACTTCTTTGGGCTGTTTTATTTTTGCGCTACATTATTGCATTGTGATGTTGTGTTGTATCAGTGTTTAATTTGAGCCAGTGGGGCCATAGGCACTCATCACCGAGAGAGAAAACACACAAAGAGGAAAGAAGGAGGAAAAGAATAACAGAAAACCTGTCACAAAGAAAGAAAGCAGACACCTGCAAGAGTGAGATAAAGGGGCAGGGGGTGTATGGTAGTTGATTTGATAGGCATGAGGTGGATTCAGGACTATGCAATCTTTCTATTCGGCACTCCAGCTTCTAATAGGACTAGCTGAGGGCTTCTGAGCGGAGTTTTGGGCATTGGCACTCTTTAACTTACGAGTCAAACACTGTGTTGAATGGTGCTTGTTTTATTGCATTTTGTTGGGACTATTTATGTTTTAGTTTTGTGGTTATTTTACTTTGTGTTAAGTTACTGCATTATGTTTTGTTGAGCACTTTAGAGATAACATCAAATGCTGCTAAATTTCCAGTCAGAAATCAGCACATTGCTTTAACGTTTTGTGCTCATGATCCCTAAGAAATTGGACAGATTTATCCAGAGTACAGATTTTGGATATTAGAAGAAACAAAATACTTCTCTCAACTTAAAATATAACATAACATGATTTTAGAGTACCCATTTCCCTGCAACCAGGGTTACAGTACATATTCCCAATGTGTAAAACACATTTTAACCATAAATATGTAACCTTTGAAAAGTTTTTTCTTTTCAAAATTACAAACACACCATTTATGTAACACGGACTGAAACGACAAATATCAAAGTTAGTTTTGAATGACCTGTAACTCTTTTACTACTTTGGAAATTTGAAATGCATTCTTCCTGAGATTGATTCAGAGCATTCCAAAGACATACACATTTCTTTATGGGACCAAACCTCCTATACAGATTCAGGAAAGCTGAGGCCTCCATTTGCCTCTTTAAAGGACTGACAACACAATAGGCAGGAAATATATCCAGTGCCACGTGAATTATGCATCAAGGGAGGACCAAATTATGCAGCAGTGTTTCCTAAATGATCTTTCAAGAAAAGGCAAATAATGTGACATAATACAGCACATTTGTTATAGTATTGTCTCATTAGTTTGTAATTTTTTGGTCGAGCCTAGCATTGCAATGCATGCAGTATTCAGTATAGCGTGGAAGCTTTGTGGAAGCTCCGCCCTCTCCCTCCCCCATCTTTTTAACTGGCTAATGTCGTAAATGCTTCCTTCTGATTGGTTGTAGGCTTGACAGTCCCTCCTTATGACGGCCATGTCGTCATTCGTGTCCTTCCATGGCTACTGGCCCCTTTACTGGACAGACTACTTTCTTCCCGTGGGCCCCCTCCCGCAGTCCGATGCCTTCTTCCCCCCGCACCCTCACCCTCTCCATGCCTTGTTGCCCACATGCATTCCCGTAAATGCGACTCCATTGCATTGCCTATGCTTGTTAACCAACGTTGATGTGCGAAGATGAGAGCTGGCTATCAGAAATCAGGTTTTAAACCGATTGACAGTCTAAGGGGCGGTACTAGCAGGGCCATTGTGGTTGTACTTCCCATTAAGCCCTCCGATTGGTTAAAAAACATAATCCACCCAGAAAAGACAGTGTGTACTTCCTGTACACCACCAAGCCGTGGTGTACAGGAAGTGACATCCCTAGGGTGCACCGGAAAAGAACCCCCGGAAGTCTTGGTCAAGCCGTACATGGGAAGCTGTTACTGTCCTTGATTTGATTACCTAATCGCCGGAGTCTGCTTAGCCGCATTTAAAGAGTATAGTGTGTAGGCAGACTGACTTGGGCGCACCAAATGGATCTTCGCCTGCTCAAGAAAGAAAAGAGCAGCACAGGCTACAGCGCTCTGTGAGCGGGTCTGTGTTTATTCAGCTGAGAGGGTCACACATCAGGGGCCACCGCTATCCATGAGCTTTCAGAAACTAAGGGTGGCTTAGGGCACTGCAGTGGGTTGCTCTGCCGTGGCATGCGAGCTGCCATTTGGCGCTGGGACTGTGATGGTGTTAAGTGTGGGGCATTAGCACTACGAGGACCCAGCAGCAGTCTAAGAGTTTCCAGAGGCGTGCTTACTGTGTTGGCTCCCAGCAAATTATGGGGTGTGGAACGCTATTTGGCGTATGGTAGTGGGTACAGCAGGGAAACTGGGGCAGTTTAGCAGTGAGCGCCTACCAACTAAGGGCAAGGAGCATTGTTTGTATCTCATCAACTTTGATGCATTAAAACCAGCTCTAGAACTGGGGTTGTTCGAGCCATAGAGCAGTGGTGTAATTTCTATTTATTAAGTAAATTACCACTGCTTATTTTCACACACACTTATATTAGAAAACTATGTATGTATATATTCTGCATTTGGTGTCCTCTCCCTCGCCCTTCCTGGTATGGTGTACTCAAGCGGTCTTGAAGCTCAAGTTAGAATGTTGGGGAAGAGATGCCACTTTTCTAGCGATGAGCAGAGCGTGGCGATTTCCTCTAATAAAATTCTACACTGGATCAAAGCAATTGGTTGACACACGTTCCTTGCCCTGCCACTCTCCCCTAACCCCGGCAGGACGGGCAGCAAGGTATAATTGAGGCTTCAGGGGCACGGCTGACCCCAGGAGCGCTCCACTGCCCAGGCAGAGTGCCATTAACACGTGTGGGAGCTGTTAACACCTCTTAGCATGTGATTCTGCTTTATTTCTCCCCCCTTTACAGTGTGTTGGCTCCCTTTGCGGGTTGCACGGATCGTACACCTTCTACAAGGCTTTCCAGTGCTGCTTGGAGGGCAGAGACAGGATCCCGTGCCTTGGCGACTTCTTCCCTGTGAGGTGGCAGCCCAGGGGGCACCCGGTCTGCATAGCGGAACTGCAGCTGCTGTGGTAGGAGAGGACCAGCAGGCAGCTCCAGTCTAGCCCCAAGCTGTACTTCCTGCGTGAGGACACTCCAAGGGGCCGGAGCAGCGAGCACGGCCAGGTAAGGAGCGTTATTAAAGTGTAGAGCCTGCTGGCAACAAGGGTTTCAGTGCTGGAGTTGTGGACGATGACCGTACTTGTGGGCTGCAAAAAGCACAAGGCAGGCTATTATAGTTCAGTGATTATTGGTAGACGAACCTGAATAGCATCTGCTTCTTTTATGAACGTTTTTCTTTTATACAGGGTGCTGCGACGCACTGATTTCATCCGCATTCGGTGTACTAGAGCTGCGTTTGTCACGTGTTGTGGATCTTGGTGTAATTAATTAGACCATTTCCCTATAATTATATATGTATGTACATGAGTGTGTGTAGATACAAACTGTATTTTTAGGTGTCTCAGTGTGATCAACTGCAGAAATTGTAATTTGGACTCTAGAATAAAAGCAGTAGGCAGCCCAGGTGTGGGGCAGTAGGGAGCCTTGTAACAAGGAACAAGGGACATGGCTAAATGCTTATAAGGTCCAAAAGGCGAGGCAGATTGCATTGCAAAATCTTGTTACACATATTAACACTATTTGGGCAAAGTTTCCCCTGGTAGAACCAGTCTGACACTAAAATACTGCAATAAGCAACAAAAAGACGATCAGTCAATCTGTGCAAAGCACCTTATACTGTCCAGCAACACATTGCCAAGATTTTAGTATGGTTTGATCTGTCTGAAGTAGAAACAAAATAATTTTTCGGATGTTAAACCTGCAAATTATCAAGAAAGTTGGATTATGTGGCAAATGCTTCGAAACTCTAATTAGGCAGAGAGTGCTGCAAAATCACATAATTTCAGGAGCCCGGTATTTTTCTGCTAAGTGAGCCATTTTTAGATTTTTATTCCTCAGTTGCATTATTTATTTTCAAAACAAGGGCCCTGTCTGACTTCCTGGAGCTTGACACACACCAAGATTTGGACCAAACAGTCATATGTTTATTGTTACAGAACATGTTCCTATGAAATGAAAAATGTGAGAAAGTGCATTACTGACCGGGGTGGATGGTAATCCACAGTAAGAAATTGTGTTATCGGTTGAGGTGGTAGCTACCCACCTCAGGTAATGACCACAATCCTTATTACGGTGAACTCTTAAAGTAACCAAAGGAAGCGAAGGTTAACCCCCTGACACCTATGGCAGAGAGCAGGCAGGCTTAAATTAGAGGCAATGTATAAAGTATTCAGGCAATACCAAAAGTGTAATAAAGTCAAAATGCAAAACAATAAAAATCCCACAAGGAATTAGAAAAGTAGAGTAAAATGTAATAAACAAAGTGACACCAAAGTGTAGCAAATCCGATAAGGGGAAACAGAGAGATGGATTTTTTTTAAGTTTTAAGGAGTGTTAGTAATTGTGTTTCTGGTTTGCAGAGGTATGCATCATGTCCAAGCAGGAACCACAGTCCTAGTGAGGGTATGTCAGATTCACACCCTAAATTAATATGTGCTCACCCTCTGGTAGCTTGGCACAGAGCAGTCAGGCTTCATTTAAGAGGCAATCTCTAAAGTATTTGTGCAACAGTTCAAACAGTAAAACAGTGCAAACACCACAGAAAAAAGATACCACATCTAGTTAGAAAAATAAAGCTTAATTTGTTAAACAAGCAAAAGATACACAATTGATGGACGGAATGCAGAACAAATCAAAACAATCACCCCCAGTCAAAAGATCTGGGTTAAATCCATCATTCTTTTGCTCACCATGGCACCCCAGTTTAGACCCGGCCATGTGCAAATTAGTCTTGACCCTGTGCCTCATGGGAACAGTCCAGCCCGAACTGCCAAGCCAGGTCCTCCCTGGACTGGAAACAAGCATCCTAATACCGGTTTCGGGGTTTCACCCCTCTTCAGCCAGGATAGCTTGATTCCAGTGGCACAGTGAGCCAAGGACCCACGTCTGGGCATACCTGGCGCACTTAGGGCGAGAAAGCAAAAGACACACAATTGATGGACGGAATGCAGAACGAATCAAAACATTCACCCCCAGTCAAAAGATCTGGGTTAAATCAATCTTTCTTTTGCTCACCATGCCACCCCAGTTTAGACCCGGCCATATACAAATCAGTCTTGACCCTGGGCCTCATGGGAACACTCCAGCCCGAACTGCCAAGTCAGGTCCTCTCTGGACTGGAAACAAGCATCCTAATACCGGTTTCGGGGTTTCACCCCTCTTCAGCCAGGATAGCTTGATTCCAGTGGCACAGTGAGCCAAGGACCCACGTCTGGGCATACCTGGCGCACTTAGGGCGAGAAAGCAAAAGACACACAATTGATGGACGGAATGCAGAACGAATCAAAACATTCACCCCCAGTCAAAAGATCTGGGTTAAATCAATCTTTCTTTTGCTCACCATGCCACCCCAGTTTAGACCCGGCCATATGCAAATCAGTCTTGACCCTGTGCCTCATGGGAACACTCCAGCCCGAACTGCCAAGTCAGGTCCTCTCTGGACTGGAAACAAGCATCCTAGGACCGGTTTCGGGGTTTCACCCCTCTACAGCCAGGATAGCTTGATTCCAGTGGCACAGTGAGCCCAGGACCGACGTCTGGGTATACCTGGCGCACTTAGGGCGAGAAAGCAAAAGACACACAATTGATGGACGGAATGCAGAACAAATCAAAACATTCACCCCCAGTCAAAAGATCTGGGTTAAATCCATCATTCTTTTGCTCACCATGCCACCCCAGTTTAGACCCGGCCATATGCAAATCAATCTTGACCCTGTGCCTCATGGGAACAGTCCAGCCTGAAATGCCAAGCCAGGTCCTCCCTGGACTGGAAACAAGCATCCTAGGACCAGTTTCCGGGTTTCACCCCTCTTCAGCCAGGATAGCTTAATTCCAGTGGCAGAGTGAGCCAAGGACCCAGGTCTGGGCATACCTGGCGCACTTAGGGCGAGAAAGCAAAAGACACACAATTGATGGACGGAATGAAGAACAAATCAAAACATTCACCCCCAGTCAATAGATCTGGGTTAAATCCATCATTCTTTTGCTCACCATGCCACCCCAGTTTAGACCTGGCCATATGCAAATCAGTCTTTACCCTGTGCCTCATGGGAACAGTTCAGCCTGAACTGCCAAGCCAGGTCCTCCCTGGACTGGAAACAAGCATCCTAGGACCGGTTTCAGGGTTTCACCCTTCTTCAGCCAGGATAGCTTGATTCCAGTGGCACAGTGAGCCCAGGACCCACGTCTGGGCATACCTGGCGCACTTAGGGCGAGAAAGCAAAAGACACACAATTGATGGACGGAATGCAGAACAAATCAAAACATTCACCCCCAGTCAAAAGATATGGGTTAAATCCATCATTCTTTTGATCACCATGCCACCCCAGTTTAGACCCAGCCATGTGCAAATCAGTCTTGACCCTGTGCCTCATGGGAACAGTCCAGCCCGAACTGCCAAGCCAGGTCCTCCCTGGACCGGAATCAAGCATCCTAGGACCGGTTTCGGGGTTTCATCCCTCCTCAGCCAGGATAGGTTGATTCCAGTGGCACAGTGAGCCCAGGACCCACGTCTGGGCATACCTGGCGCACTTAGGGCGAGAAAGCAAAAGACACACATTTGATGGACGGAATGCAGAACAAATCAAAACATTCACCCCCAGTCAAAATATCTGGGTTAAATCCATCATAGGGCACAGGGTCAAGACTGATTTACATATGGCTGGAGCCAAACTGGAATGGCATGATGAGCAAAAAACAATGGATTTAGGCCCAGATCTCTGTACTGGGGTGAATGTATGACATTGTTCTGCATTCTGTCCATCAATAGTTCTTTTTGCATAATGTGTTGAACAAAGCAAGACCAAAATGACAAAAAGCAAATAAGTATACCCGGAGTTATTCATTTTTAAAGACCAAACTGAAATGAGCGCTTAAAAGCATGAAGTGCCAACCGGGGCTATCTGACAGCCAAGACCTGGTCAAATCCGAAAGTTCAGGCAGCGGGTCGGATACAGGGACTAGCTTTGGCCCACAGAAACAGTGTCTTCATTCGTGGTTGCGTCAAGGTCGAGATGTGAGGAGTAAAGGAGGCGATGCATTGGCTTCCATCCTTAGGATGTAGGCGATGCGTAGGCTTCCACCCGTGCAAGTCAGAGATGCATGTGGAATGGAGGTGATCCACCATATCGTCTGCAATGCGATGCGATGTCTTTGATCTTTGCAGCAGGGATGATGCATCGGAGTTAATGGAGATGCAATATTCTCGATCCTAGCAGCAGTGGCGATTCATCTGCGTTGATGGAACTGTGCCACTTCAGAGCGGCACAACAACGGCAATATGTGGATTTTGGCAATTGCAGCACTTTATACCCACTTCCAAGGGCCCAAGACTCGATTTACACCATTTGGCAGGGCAAGACTCGCAGATGACAGAGTCCAGGTGCTATAGGCAGATGGGTTCGAAGTCTTTGGGGTTTCCCTTAGACTTCAAACAGGAGACAAACCAGCAAGCCCTAGTAATCAAGTCACTTTGGTTCTGGATTGGAGAGATGCGGGTCCAGTCATTCTCGCTCCCAGACAAGGAAGACAGCAGGCAGCAGGTCAGCAGAGCAGATTCCAGCCAAGTAGCAGTCCAGCAGAGTGGTAGTCCCTTCAGCACAGCAGACCTTCTCCCTGGTGGAGTATCCCCAGGTCCATAAGAGTACTGGGTTGGCAGTGTCAGGGGTCCAGGTCTTTGAAGTGGGGGAGACTTCAAAGAGAGGCCTTTAAAGTGCACAGAGTCCCTGCCATTCTTGCCCTGGCTCCAGACTCACTACTGGGGGGTATGCAGCCTTTTACGTGGGGCTAGGACATAGCCTATTCAGGTGTAAGTGTCAGCTTCTTCCTCCCACCCTGCCCAGGATGGCCCATCAGGATGTGGATGGCCAGTCAGTCACGCCTAAGCTCACTTTGTGTGTGGCTTTATAGATGGAATGCACAAAGCCCAGCTGTCCCCTACCCCAGACGTGTATTCAGAGACAGGTAGAAGTCATCAAATGGCTAATGTTAGAAAATGCAAACTTTAAAAAGTGGCATTTTCAAAACTACAATTTAAATTCTCTCTTCACCATAGGTTGGGATTTTAAATTGTGATTCCAGAGACACCAAACTTGGGGTCCCATCCCTTCCCAATTGGAAATTACACTTATAAGATGTAATAAGGTAACCCCAATGTTATCCTATGGGAGAGATAGGCCTTGCAGTAGTGAAAAACAAATGTTAGTGTTTTTCACTACTAGGACATGTAAAACATAAACATACAAGTCTATCTTTTTAAATACAATACACCCTGCCCTTGGGATTTCCAGGGCCTACCTTAGGGGTGTCTTATGTGTATTAAAAAGGAAGGTTTGGGCCTGGCAAGAGGGTTAACTTGCTAGGTCGGCATGGCAGTTTAAAACTGCACACACAGACTCTGCAATGGCAGGCCTAAGACATGTTTAAAGGGCTACAGAATTGAGTGGCACAATCAGTGCGGTAATCCTACTAATAGAATTTAATTTACAGGCCCTGGGCACATGTAGTGCACTTAACTAGAGAATTATAAGTACATTAAACATGCCAATTGTGGATAAGCCAATGTTTCCATGTATTAAGGGGAGAGCATGAGGACTTTAGCACTGGTTAGCCGTGGTAAATTGTGTAGTCCTAAAGCCAACAAAAACAAATTCAGCAAAAATCAGAGGAGGAAGGCAAACAGTTTGGGGGTTACCCTGCAGAAAGGGTCATTTCGAACAAGTAGGAACAGCACCAGAAAGCACACCATGCCAATCATTGTCTATGGCCACGGTAAGACAAGATCTAGGGTCAATTTGAAGCTGACTGTGATGGAGCATCAGTGAGATACACTAACCAGGTTTGTACTGGAAAATGATTTTACCTTCTGATTTTAGTCCTTTAAGTCCAAAACCATAACAGGAGTACACATTAAAGGCTGGCAGGACCTTAGGGGAGGTACTTAAAGAGTCACAGGATGGCAGGTAGGGGCAGTAGGAGATTCCAGTCCATACCCAATTGGCACCGGTCAGCTGAGCAGTTGCAGAAAAACTCCTCTTGTAGTTCAATGAATCTATGTAGCTTGAACAGGAGGTCAGCCTTATGACCCTTTCGGCCACTTCTTTGCCTGGGAACAAGAGGGTGAACGTCTTCTATGCTCCACTCAGGTCTCATAAAGCAGATTCAGTCCTCTTCTGATATTCCACAGGGCCAGAGATGTTCTGAAATGGGTGCCTGGAGATGACACAGATATGCCTGGCAAGAACTAGTGGGTAGAAATGGCCCTTAGGGACACCCTATCCAATGGATTAAAGGTTCAAGAGGTTAAACCTACCCATTGTGGGCATTTCCAAGATGGCCAAAGTCTTCTGGCTGAAGGTGTGTGTGTGTGGGGAGTGCACTTTGGTGGTCCTTGTGTGCTCTCATATCTAACACTAAAGTACAATTTGGGGCAGGCAATGTACCCACAACAACTTCAGAGACAGACGTCTGGCAGAACAAATTAGTTTTCAACAACCAGTCAGTAGATACAAAAGACACTGGAGGAAAAATTATGACGATGAAAGCAAACATATGTATAAAAAGCTCCAAATACAGTATAAACTCCTGATCATAGAGGCCAAAAAAAAGTACTACAGCGAGCAAATTGAAAATGCTAAAAACTCTAATAAAAAGCTCTACAACATAACTAAACAGCTTGTAGGAGGGGTTCCTGATTTAAATCCCCCTTGTTCACAAAGTGTCTGTGACTCACTAGCATCTTTCTTTTTCACAAAAGTGATTGACATCTTCTCAGTGTTCAACTCTACTGATACTCAAAAGATAGATAACATGCCAACATCACATATTGGAAATATCCTCCCACAGTTTGCGGAAATCGTTGAAAAACAAACTGAGGACATTATCAAATCCATTAAGTCCGGCTCAGCCCTAGACCCCTGTCCCGTGAAAACTCTTCTCCCATTACTGGACACAGTGGTGCCAGCTATAACTCAAATCTGTAACCTGCTGTTCCGCACAGGTATCTTTCCTTCCCCTTTAAAAAAGACTTTGCTAAAGCCACTTTTGAAAAAAGCTGGCCTGAATAAAACAGAGTTAAAAAATTACAGGCCTATAGCCAACCTTCCGTTTCTAGCCAAAATAGTAGAAAAGGCTATGAACGTTCAACTTGCGGAATTTATCGAGCAAAACCATCGGCTCGATGATACCCAATTTGGATTCCGCAAGTTTCATGGAACAGAAACGGCTTTGATCAAAGTAGCGGATGACATTCGTCTAATACGAGATCAAGGAGGCTCAGCACTGTTAGTGCTTTTAGATTTATCGGCTGCCTTCGACACGGTCGACCATAAGATCTTGGTCGATCGTGTTGAAGGCATGGGCGTGCGAGGCCTAGCAAAGAAACTACTAACATCATTCCTGGCGGATAGATCACAGGCAGTCGTCATGGGACAATTCACGTCAGCAGAGCTGTCCCTGCCATGTGGGGTGCCTCAAGGTTCATCCCTCAGTCCGACACTATTTAACATCTACGTGTCGGACCTTGCTAAGACGATCAAAGCACATGGGATGCACCTTACCTCTTATGCGGATGACACCCAGTTGATCCTGTCCGTCAGAGATGATGGGGAAACAGTAGCGGAGAGTTTCAGAGCAGGTATGCAGGCTATCGGACAGTGGATGTCAGCAAACTGTTTGAAGCTGAACTCTGACAAAACCGAGGTGTTAACCTTTGGCCCTCTCAATCCTAACTGGTCCTCGATATGGTGGCCGGTATCTTTTGGAGCCCTGCCTAAACCGACCACAAAGGTGAGAAATTTAGGCGTCATTTTTGACGATAAACTGAATTTTATGATTCACGCAAATCAGACGGCCTCTATAGCGTTTTATAAACTACGCCTGGTAAAAAAGATCCTTCCGTTTCTTCCCAAGAGTGTAGGCAAGACTTTAGTAAGTGCCCTAGTCCTGTCTGCATTGGATTATTGCAATGGCCGTTTATCAACGCCCAAACCAGGGTCATTAAGAAAATGCAGACAGTACAGAATGCGGCGGCCAGACTCCTCTTGGGTATTCCTAAGTTTGAACCCATAACTGACACTTTGAGAAGCCTCCATTGGCTCCCTATCAGGAATAGAATTAAATTTAAGACATTATGTATAGTTTACAAATCGCTACACTCGCAAGGCCCTCAATTTCTGAAAGATCGGCTTATTCCGTATTGCCCTCCTCGACCACTTCGTTCAGCCAAACTGAACGATATAGTGATACCTCGGACCAGACTAGTCAATTGGGGAGACAGACGTTTCCTGGTGGCTGCCCCGAAACTGTGGAACACACTGCCACAATCCATTAGATCTAGCCCAAATCTCCTGTTATTCAGGAAAATGTTGAAAACATGGTTGTTTAACCTCTAAGAGCTAGAAGCCAAGTAAAGGGGAGTTTACATAGTACAGCGCCGAGACGCCTGCGGGCATTTGTTCGCGCTTTATGAAATGTTAAAAATAAATAAAATAAATAAATAAATAAATAAGAATTGTTTTGATTCCTGTTTCCTTCCATTGAAGTGTGTCCCAAATGATATATGTAAGCCTAGCAGACTGTCAAACAGGTGTTGACACTGTAATGTTTAAAAGAGGTGCACTCTGATTGGGGTCTGTCTGACTGGGGGCAAAAGAAGGACCTTGCCCAAATGTCAGCTAACATTTGCCTCATGACAGGAAAGGTCTCTTTGAAGCGTCATATGAAAAACCCTAGCAGACCTGCCAAGCAGTATTTGGCAGTTTAATGTCCAAAAGGATCTTCACAGCCCCTCTTCCATTCTCTGTCAGTTCCATATGGGCCATCTTTGCGCATCCAAGTCAGCCTATTGTTTGCTTCTGGGAGCAGGTTCACCCTTCATTCAAACCTATTCAACTGGTATTTATGGTAATTCTGGCAGAAGTCGGAGTGCAAAATTCAGATTTACCATCCAGGGACTTCAGGCAGGGAAAAGCTAACTCTCTAAAAGTATATTTTGCTTAATATTAAAAACAAATCCAACTTCTGCATTGAATTTAATTTTTAATGGCTAATAAAAATTGTTGTTTAATCATTTTTCTAACTAGTTCCATTTTTGAAATACAGTATTACTATTTAATATTACATCCCAGTGTTTTCCTATGGAATAGCCTTGACACAGAGAAAATAGCTTTGAGGGCATAGTCTCTGTAAGGAGATCCTTAACATTAAACTTTTGAATGTCCTACTTTCAAATATGGGCAACACGGCCTACTTAGGGGTGAATTTTAAATATTAAAAAGGAAGAATTAGGCCCGCAAAAGGAGTTATTTTGACAGTTCGAATTTTCAGTTTTAAAACTACTCAGCCAGGCTACAGGGGTAGGCCTAGAGACATGCGTTGTGCTGAGGGGCACAATGAGTAGTGTAGGTGACTGGTAGCACTTAATGTGCATGTTTTGCATACACTTGGTACTATGTAATAGGGACATAACGTTTGAATTAAATACATCTATCAGTTGTTTACCAATTTCGAACATGTGGAAAGGAGGAGCGCAAGCACTTTACCACTGTTTAGCAGGGAAAAAGCTCCAGCAACATTAGGGTTCAAAAAAAAAGGCAAAAAATCCGGGATGACACTGCAGAAAGGGCAAATGTCTAACATCCAATACAGGCAATAATGTCACTATTCCTGTTAGGTCCAGACTCCTGCCAAGGTTTCAGTAAATTAAGTCTGAGTAGCTATGGCACAAAGCATCAAGGTCTAACTTATGAAAACGTGTAAATTGCTGAAAAATGCCAAATCAGTTATACAGTCATAAACACAACACAATGAAGCTCCCACAATTATGAAAAAGAGAGAATGATAAACTGAACAAAATGGCACCAAAACAACAAAAATCCAATAAGGAGAACCGAAGATGTGGATTTCTAAAGTTTTAAATAAAAAGGAGCACCAAAAACCATTAAGAGCCAACCACGGTCATCTACTTGCACTTGAGTGGGACCTAGGTGACATTTCAGGTTGATCGTGAGGGAAAATGTGTCGGCTACAGAAACAAGGATCAACCCAGTCAGAAATGTTACTTTCTGACTGAAATGGAATTCGAAAATGTAGCATCATTTCATTGGCAAGGGAATCTTCAGAAAGAATTCTTGCTCCTTCCATAATATGCACCTTAGACTTTTTAAACACAGCATGCATTTTACATTTGATCTGACTTTACAAAAATATGACTTAAACAACAATAACCAACCAATCACAAAGTGGCTACAATGAGCACTAACCATTCAAAGCGTAACCTACAGCAACAATTGGCCAATCACAGCGCAGCTCACTATGGCAATCAACCAATTGCAGCACAGCCCACTATGATGTAATGGTAATGCCGTAAAAGAACCACAAAAAAAACAGAATTGGTGATGTCTTGTCTGCTTAACCTGGATAAAGGAAAAAAGGAGATGATAAATCAATTTCTCTTAAGATAGAAATAGTTCATTATGGCACTTTTAATCACAATACTGCACATTCTTGACCAGAGGCACATCACCCTTATCAGCGCATTTACTCCTGTACACCAAAGAGTAAACAATCACCAATCTAGATTTGAGCATTCATAAACCTTTAGTAATTCAGGACAATTTCCTCTCTTGGTGTGAATGTGTCGCCTCACAGTACACACCTCCACTTTGCAGACAGGTTCAATATAAATGTAACACAAGATCTTGGATTTTGAATCAGATAACTGAACAAAACTCCATCGAATGATATTAATAACAATAATTCTATCCCTAGAATCTCAATACATTTGAAGATGACACCTAAACAGAAACAATATTGAGCTCCAAATATATAACTCAACGTTGTGACAAGGTCATTAAAACCAAAGTACCTAAGAATCCAAATAGCCTGCAAATCAAAACCTCATAACCAAAATGCTCACACACTGCACTATAATTCATGACACTACAATAATCAACAACTGCATCGAACTACAAGTACCATGATATCCTCATTCAAAGTCTCAATTGATTGCAATGCATTCGCCCTGATGGAGCGGGTAAAATAAAAAAATTTAGTATACCCAATCCATTTATATAAGTTTATATTAAAACGACTAAATAATTAATTTTAATGATTAAACAGTGTGCTGTGATGAACTAACCAACCTTATTAATCAAGAGAATATACGTGGGAATGCATTAGCATGGCTAAAAATAATAAGTGAATTAAGTTTGTACGCATATTAAATGTAAATGTTTAGTTTAAGCAGTGTTAATGTGATTTGCGCTTAAAATAAACCAGCATTAACGGCTTTAAATGTCGCATATGGCTAGATAAATGCATACACATAAGGGTATTAGTAAGGGAATTACACTGTTTTAGTCATTTCTATGTATTAATTACGTTTCCTGTGTCCCTTTACTTAAGTTGACTATTTCGGCCTACTAAAAGATGGCTGCCGACTGAATCCTCACTAGAGTACATGACTTCATGCACTGAGCAATGGAGGAAGGCGCCTGCACTGACTACGTAGTGTCCTCTCCTTGAACCTCTGAACCAGGTCCATGAAGACTACTCTGGGCGAGATGCCAATGTCCCTGAACATGGAAGAAATGTTGCCATCTGGGAACCAAAAGCCACCTATTCACAATAGACTGATACTTTCCTGACCTGGGAGCGACTTTCCCATGCGCCTAGTTTATACATTTTCCGTATGTGAAATTTTGAAAATGTTGCTTAAAGCCAATCAAAGACCTGGAAATAATGAAAATGCTACATGTATATGTATATTTTGGTATAAATATTAGTGGTCTAGAGAGGGAAATTAGGTTACCAACCAAAGAGCTCGAGACGCACCCTGATCGATGCTACTCTATGCGGCACTCCACGCTGACAGCAGAGGACGGGACGGTAGAATCTCTGATGAATTTCTGAGGACTAGTTTCTAACTTAGAGAACGACAATTAGCCAGAATAGGTAATTATGACAAAAGATAATATTGTATTTGTTAGGATTTTAACCTGCAATTTCATTAGATAAAGAAAAATCATTGTTTGAAGAACTGTGTCGGGTGGTTATTTCTTGTAATGTTTATTGATTAAAATAAAAATTGAAGGGTTATCTATCAAATACCAACTCAACTAAATGATCCGATCGTCCTCCGGATGGAGGAATTGTTAGGGTAATTTAATAGATGTGGTTTCCTCCACCCAGGTAGATAGAAATTGTAGTTCAGGATATGCAAAGATCCTCTGTAGGCACGGATAGGATTCATGTGGAATGAGTGTTGGTGTTATGGGCCCCACCAGCGTGTGATGTATGTATGTGCGTATGACTGAGGATTCATTTCGTCCGTGGAAGCGGGAGGAGATTTTGTGTTCTGAACTGCACCAGTATTCTTGGTAGCTAGAGATGGTTTTTATTGTTTTGGTTTGGTGATTTGGCATGTATATATAGCTTTTTGATTATTGATTGCTATTAATGCATGTATTAAGACTATATGTTAAAGTCGTATTGAGTTCCATGTCGTTTGTACGGCTTCTGGGATGTAAGAAGTCGGTGACAGTTCCGTAGTAGGACAGAGGTAAGCGCTGTTCTCGGGAAAGACGGGATTGTGGTTGCCCGTAGGTACACGGGAAAACGCGTAAAAATTGGAGTTGCGCGTCGCATTGTCTGGGTTTGATTCGGTGACATCGCTGTGTGTTGCCATTAGAGACAATTTCTGTGTGAGAGAAGTGCATATGATAGCAAAGAGTTATCTGTGAAATTTTGGTCTAAAGTAACAGGAAACCAATTGGTATGTCGATAACGCTTTTTACTGAAAAGGTAGCAGGTGTTCTCTGAGCTTGTTAGAAGGACAAAGTAGAGGTAAGCGCTGCTTTGTTAACATATGTTATAATTCTGTAGTAGGACAGACTGTTCGCTGTTTTCGAGAAAGCAGGATTCTGTGTGAATGAACGATATTTCCTTGTGTGAAAGTGCATGAATGAAATAGCATTTGAATTAATTGCAGAACTCTGGTTTATTTCTCAGGAGCATTGCGTTTCCACATATGTGTTTTAATACCAGAGACAACAGTTAATTGATGTTTGAAAGAAGGGTAAAGTAGAGGGATGTGCTATTTTGCCAACGGATGTAAAGATTCTGTAGTAGGGCAGAGGTAAGCGCTAGGCCTGGGCGGTAAATTCCGTTCCGCTCGCGGAATTTGCGGAATTCGCCTAATTTCGCGTTCCGCGGAGAACGCGAAATTGCTCAAAAGTCTGCTTTCCGCGATTTCGCGGAATTTTTGCTTGTTCGCGTTCTCAAAATGCGTGTTCGCGAGATATTTCTCCTCGAGCACGCAAACAGCAATTGTGAACAGGAAAAAAGCATCGCGAACAAGCAATTCCGCGTGTTCGCGGAATTTCTGCGTGTTCGCGGAGATTTTTTACCGTTTCGCGGAGATTCGCGTAACGCAATTACGCAAATTCCGCCCACCCCTAGTAAGCGCTGCTCTCGGGAAGACAGAATTCTCGTGGGAAAGATCTTTTACTATTCTTTGGTTAGTAGAGCAGACAATGGAGATGTTTGTATGTTGTAACTAACAAGTATTGTAAAATCGAAACAAATTCTACCAAGTAGTTTTGTAAAGGAGGGGTAGACTGAGCACAGGAGTCAGGAGCAGAAGTTGCTGCAGCGACTGTAGACGTCAGGAGGACCGCGCTGTGATTGGACAGCTAGTCAGTGACGTAGACGCTCCAGGATTGGTGTGTTAGTGTGAGTCGCGCAGGGATTGGAAGATTGTGACAGCAACGTAGACGTTCCAGGATTGGTGCGTTAGTGTGACTCGCGCAAGGATTGGAGATTGTGACAGTGACATAGACAAGCCAGGATTGATGCGTGAGTAGGAGTCGCGCTACTATTGTACTAGGGATCGGACAGGGGTAGAAAGGACTAAAGGGTTCAGAAAAGACAGGAAGATGTATTATCATTCACCCGAGAAAAAAAAAAAGTCTGTGTTCAGTAAAATAAGAAATTTGTTCGTGAAAGACAAGGAGATTGTGACTAGGGAAGGACAGTTACTCCCTCCGGCAAAGACCCCCGCATCCTTCATGGTTGCGAAATATGGGTACCATACTTGTATCTGGTTAGACAATTGGGCAAAATATACAAAGGAAGACGGAGTTCTAGCATTTCCAGAGCATGGGTCTTTTAATTTGGCAATATTAGGGAACCTATGGGAGAGGATGATGAGCTTAGATCCGCGACCTAGGCCTACACAGTTCGAGGCATTGACAGAGTGGGAAGATGAGATGCATGAGCGAGAAAAGCAGAGAAATGGCACTAGATATTGGTACATGTTTGGACGGCCAAATGATCGTGAAACTCATAGTGATCGAATGAGAAGGTGGCGAGATGCTAGTTTGACTGAAGGATTATTTCCTGTTAGAACGGAAGGAGAAAGAGGAGGAAGGAAATGCCTAGAAAAAAGAAATCATGTAGAAACCCAGAGGTATGGGGCTAACGAGACCGACGATGATGTCCTAGATGATATGTTTTACAAAAGCCCACCTACGTACCGGCAGGAACCAGAAATGCCAACCTCAGGCACACCAGTGAGGGAGACTCTGAGAATCATTAAAACAGAAGTTGTGACCCCAGAAGTAAAAAGAAGAAATTCACTTAAAGAAAAGGGAAATAAGGATGAGAGTGAAAACTCTAGAGAACTAGCAAAAACCACATTAGAACTGACAGAGAAAATAAGAGAATTGTTGAAAAATCTAGAAGCAGTTACAGTCCCTGTAACCATAGGTCCCGTTATGCCTATTTTTGAGAGGCAGAAAGACAGTGAGCATGGACTAACAGTTCCGTATGTGAACCAAAGACAGGCAGAACAGCCCCTGATGAAAACGAAAGAAAGTTCCTGGGGACATGCTATGGGTAAAAGTGAACTACATGGGTCAAAGAACCCATTTTATTGTCCTGATACTGTCGAGAGAAGCAGAATGGTAGAAGGATCGATATTAGAACCACAGAGATTGACAGAACCCGGAAATGCAGAGAAGTCAGTGAGCATAACTACTGAAGAATTGAATGACTGGCTAAAAGGTTTGCAGGACAAAGAAAAAGAAGCTCATACCATTGATGTAGCAAAATTAAGGATGATGTTAGAAGAACTGATTGTAGGGACCATCCCCATAGAAAAGCTGAAAAATTACCAAGATGAGGAACTACTGTTCCTCTGTAAAAGTGTCACTTGGAGAGCAAAGAATTTACATGACAGACTAGCAGAAATTGCGAGTGAAATGGGAATTGACATGGACATTGTAAAGGCTTTACAAAAGCCCTACCGAGTGGATTTTACAGAAAAGGACATAGAGAACCTGAACGCGGCAGGGCGGATAGGGCAGATTAGGGACATAATCACTGTATTGAGGAAATGGGTAGATGTGGACAAATGGAAGAGCAAGTGGTATAGGAAGCGGGATGACACCTCAGACAGAACATTTCCAGCATTTCCTGTGAGAGAAAAGGAGAAGGTGGTGATGGAGTTCCCTATGAGAGAGATCCCAGGAGGGGGATATGTGCATGTCCCATGGACCAGACAGGACCTTTTGTCATTTACAAATGACTTCCCTAGATTACGGGAAAAGCTGGTCGAGTGGTACAGACAGGTAGACAGATTTGTGAAATTATCAAATGTGCTGTGGATTGATTTGAATAGTCTGTTTGATATAATAGTGCCAGCAGACTTGTGGGCAGAATGTAAGATAGTCATAGACTGGCCCACTAAAGAATACCCGAGAGATCCCAAAACAGGAGCCCCAGATCCGGAGGTCATGAAGAAATACGAACAGGTTATGGCCTTCCTGAAGAACAAAGTGCCTCCAAAAGAAACAGATTGGGTTAAAATAGATTGAACACATCAGGAAGCGAAAGAGTCAGTCCACGCATACTATGAGAGGCTAATTCTGGCTTTCAAACAGTTTAGTGGGGATGACAGTCTGGGAGAAAAGGACCTGAGTCATTTTGTGTACAGATTTGTGTATGGTCTGCGTCCCGAGATTGGGGATATGATCAAGCAGCACACTGTGGACTGGCAGAGCAAGAAAATAGATGAGATTCTGAGGCATGCTAAATACTTTAGTGATGAGATTAAAGCAAAGCAGCGAAAACTAAAAGAAAAGGCTATGTGGGCTCAAGTGAAGGTTGCAGAGATACAGGAAGCTCAGCTGAAAGAACAAGCTAATAATCCAGGCATTAAAACAAAGTTTGGTCCGGGAAAGAGAAAGGGTAATATAGAAGAAGCCAAGAAAAAGTTTCCCTGTCACAATTGCGGCAGATTAGGGCACTGGAAATCCGAGTGTGAAAATCCACCTCTTGCTAATGATGAAAATCAGTCATTAAATCCACAGGTGCAGTGTGAGGGGAGTGGCCCATCGCCGCAGCAGCAGAAGGCTGTTAATCCACAGAATCAGGTGCCAAAACCACCCTTACCACAGAGTTGAAGTACACAGAGATATAGTAAAGAAACGGGATTCTACAATGAAGAACAGGTAAACAAACCGCAACGCGCGAGCGCTGTGTCACAATATTGGATGCAAAATGACGAAAGTGAGCCAGAAGAAATGTATTGACGGTGCCGAAAAGAGGAAGCCGAGTGCGTACTTGGCGCATCCTTAGAAATAGATCAGACAGGACCATTTGTAGATGGGAAAGTTAATGATGAAAACATTACTTTTCTAGTAGACACTGGAGCTACGCGATCCACTGTCAGAGCAGCCGATGTTAGAAATCTTCCTCTTTCTGATGAAACAATCCAATTAGTTGGCGTGTCTAACACCCAGATTAAAACGTATCTTACTGTAAAGGTCAGAATAGGGAAATTTTCAGACATGCATAGATTCGTGGTGTGTGATACCAGTCCCGTGAATCTATTAGGGAGGGATTTGTTGTGCAAGATGAATTGCACCATATTCTGTACACCGGACGGAATAGCCTTTGAAACACCAGATGAAGATGTTCTGTGCAAAATGACCATAGCTAACCGAGAGTGTGAGGTCGCTGGAACCTATGCAGTATTCAATCCCGATGAATTACCCCCAGAATTGAAACAGACAGTGAAAGCAGCGGTCTGGGACTTCACTGGGGAAGATGTAGGCCTGATGAGAAATGTAGACCCAGTGAGAATCGCTGTAAAGGAGGGAGCTGTTTACCCAAACATTCCACAATACAGACTGACCCCAGAAATAATAGCAGGGGTAACCCCTATGATTGAGAAGATGATCCAGCAAGGAGTGTTGAGGGAGATAATGAGCAGTCCATGTAATTCGCCTATTATGGGACTGAAAAAGCCAAGTGGGAAATTCAGGATTGTGCAAGATTTGAGAAAGATTAACAAGATTGTCGTCTCATGTTGTCCAATTGTTCCAAATCCCTCAGTAATTTTGTATCAGATCCCCCACGATGCAGAATGGTACACAGTAATTGATTTGTGTCATGCTTTCTTTTCCATTCCGTTGCATCATGACAGCCAGCCACTTTTTGCATTTCGGTTTGGAAACCGTATTTTGGCATGGTGCCGAATCCCACAGGGGTACACAGAGAGCCCCTCCATTTTCAATCAGTTGTTAAAGAAATCTCTGGAAAGTCTCACTATGCCTGAGAATTCAGTTTTAGTCCAGTATATTGACGACCTAATGGTGGCGTCAAAGACACGTGAGGCTTGTGAAACAGACACCATAGCTTTGCTAAATCATTTGGCAGATGGAGGACTTAAGGTATCTCCAACAAAATTGCAATACTGTAAGAAGGAAGTGACATACTTGGGTCATAATATCGAGAAAGGCCTGAGAAAAGTAACCATAGACAGGATCAAAATCATTAGAGGAATGAGAGCTCCAATGACTCAAAGAGAAGTGAGAATGTTCCTAGGAATGGTTGGTTATTGTCGTCAGTGGATAAGTAATTTTTCCCTGATTGCCAAACCATTGGTGAAATTGACAAAAAGTGAGGTAAAAGATCCCCTTGAACTGAACAAAGAAGAATTGGCAGCATTTAAACAGTTGAAGAACAGTCTTTGTGAAGCCCCTGCACTGGGTATGCCAGACTATGAAAAGGAGTTTGAGTTATACTGTAGTGAGCGAAATGGGTGTGCACTTTCAGTGTTGATACAGAAACATGGAAGACAAAGGAGACCAGTGGCATATTTCTCGTCAATGTTAGATCCAGTGGCGATAGGTCTGCCAGGATGTCTGAAAGCCGTAGAGGCTACATGCCGAAGTCTAGAGCAGAGTGAAGGAATCGTGATGGGGTATCCAGTAAGAGTGTTTGTACCCCATAGTGTGGCGATCCTTTTAACAAGGAGTCGAACACAGTTCATGTCACATAGTCGGCTGACTAAGTATGAGAAGGTAATTCTAGGTGCAAACAATGTGAGTCTGGAAAGATGTGTGAATGTGAATCCAGCTACACTTTTGCCTGATGCAGAGAGAGTGGAGATAAGAGAGGAAGTTGATCATGATTGTCTGGATGTGCTTGATTACTGTACGAAACCTCGTCCTGATTAAGGGTGGGTGTAGTGGGTGTAGTGGGGCTACGTGAAGCAGCACGTAGTGTGCCCAAATCTACGCACACTACGTGCTTCGCGTAGCCCCACTACGTGCCACCCGCCTCCCGCCCGCCCTCCTTTTAAATCAAACCCCCGGATTTACAATAAATACTAAATTAAAGAAACTTACCTGAAACGCGGCGTCTCCGGGGCTCCCTCTTCCATTTCAAACTTCTTCTGACAAATGCGCATGCGCGGAAGCCCGCGCATGCGCATTTCTTGCAAGAAATGCGCATCCGCGGGCGTCCGCGCATGCGCATTAGTCAGAAGAAGTTTGAAATGGAAGAGGGAGCCCCGGAGACACCGCGTTTCAGGTAAGTTTCTTTAATTTAGTATTTATTGTAAATCCCGGGGTTTAATTTAAAAGGAGGGCGGGCGGGAGGCGGGTGGCAGCGGCAGGCAGCTACGCTTCGCCCTGGGTGTGCGTAGCGCTAGCCTGCCTCGCCTAACTCGAAAACTGCGTAGCAGTTAGCGCTACATACACTACGTGGGCGAAGCGTAGTGTCTTGCCCAGGGTTAGTCCTGATATAAGAGATCTACCACTGCCAGAGAGTGATCATGTGTTTTTTGTGGATGGATCCTGTTTGAGAACGGATGAAGGAGTATTGAGCGCAGCCTATGCAGTATGCACAGTTTCAGCAGTTATAGAGGCATCGCCCTTGAAAGGAGTTAGATCCGCTCAAGTAGCATAAATAGTGGCATTAACCAAGGCATGCAAGATTGGGAGGAATGCGAGAGTAACTGTGATGACTGATAGCCAGTATGGCTTCGGAGTTGTCCACGATTTCGGCCAACTATGGCTGCAAAGAGGTTTCCTGACCTCAAGTGGAACTCCCATAAGGAATGCAGAAGTGGTTGGAAAATTACTGGAGGCAATACAAATGCCCAAAGAGTTGGCTGTGGTAAAATGTGCTGCTCATGGACAAGGTAGTGATTACATCACTACCGGAAACCGCTTTGCCAATGACATGGCTCAGTATTGTGCCCGAAACAAGTATTCCATTAATCGGTCAAAGGAAAAGGAAATGTCTTTTTGCTCCATAATGTTTACTAACGTTGTGGGAACATGGGATGAAGTGAGGCAATTGCAGGATGAGGCAGTGGATGAAGAAATGAGGCAGTGGGTAAAAGCAGGATGTGCACCCAGGAAAAAGGATCATGTGTGGGTCTATCGGGACGGAAGACCAGTAATGCCTGATAGCATGATGTCAACCATGGCACGGATGTATCATGTCCAAGGACATCTGGGAAGGGATGCCATGATAAGGGCCTTTAAGCAGACCTGGTATAATCCAAAATTCAGGCTGATTGCAGAGAGTCTCTGTCAGAGATGTTTGACATGTCAGCAGTACAATCCTGGAAGAAAAACAGTGGTGAGTCTGGGTACCATAGGCCGGGAGGGAGGACCTTTCACCAGAATGCAAGTAGATTTCATTGAAATGCCTCCTTATAACAAACTGAGGTATGTTTTAGTGGTAGTTTGTCTGTTCTCTAGATGGGTGGAGGCATACCCAACCAGAAGAATTGATGGAATCACAGTGGCCAAGCTGTTGTTGAGGGAATTCATCCCAAGGTACGGGTTCCCAATAACCATAGAATCAGACAGAGGAGGACATTTCTACAATGAGATCATGAAACTAATTTGTGAAGCATTGGGTGTACAACAGAAGCTGCATTGTGCCTACCGACCAGAGGCTTCTGGTGTGGTTGAGCAAATGAATGGTACTATCAAAAATAGAATAGGAAAAATGTGTTTAGCCACAGGTTTGAAATGGCCTGATGTCATGCCTCTGGTTTTGATGACCATTAGGTCTACTCCAGATAGAACCACAGGTTTGAGTCCACACGAGATCATCATGGGACGCGCCATGAGACATGTGTTTGTGCCAGTCAACAAGCTGATGACTATAACTGATGAGATGATTTTGGATTACTGTAAAGGCCTGGCTGACACAGTTCATTCTGTGTTTCACCAGGTTGGAGCGGATGCCACCACACTTGAAAAGAAACCAGCCCATGATTTGAGCCCAGGGGACTGGGTGAGAATAAAAGTACACAGAAGAAGAAATTGCCTGGTTCCAAGGTGGGGAAGGCCAAGACAGGTCATCTTGACCACAACAACTGCTGTGAAGTGTGCAGGACTGAAAAACTGGATGCATGCTAGTCACACTCTGAGAGTTCCAAATCCAGCAGACGGCATTGGGAAAGAATACTTTGACGAATCAGAATCAAGTGATGAGTCAAGCAATGAGAATATAAAAACAAAAGAAAATCCTGAAAGGGGGGAGAATGAGTCAAGACTAGTTCAGACCCCCAGAGAAGAAATTCTAAGAAAAAGATTGCAGATTTCAGATACTTCAGATTATGGAGATGAGCAAAACGCTAGTGGTGAACACAGAAAGAAGAAAAGAAAAGAACATCCAGTCAGAAGTAACTTTTACACCAGATGAAAGAGTAGAAGAAATTCCACCTGAGAAAATACTGGAAGAAGAAGAAGGGACAGTTGCAGAAAGAGAGGGACAGATTGCGGAAAATCCCCGAGGAGGTGTAGGGAACTGCAACACCCAGATAGGTGAAGGGACAATTAGTCAGCAAGAAGATTGCGTGCCGGAGACCCGAGGAGGGACAGAAGTAGGGCCAACCCAAGAGGTGGAAAAGGAGACTTCTGAAAAAGAAAAATCAAATGAAACAGAATCTGAAGACAGTGAAACAGAGATACCAGAAGGTCGAGTTCTGAGAAAGAGAACTTGGATCGAGGAAAGAAACAGCAAGGACGGCAAAGCAAGAAGGAACTCCAAAGGAGATATTTGGCCAAATAAAATTAAGAAACTAAGATACAGATTGATACGAGCTAAACCCTCCGAGGCTGAACAAGTGAATGAAGTAACTAGTCAGCATCCAGAGAAAGAGGGAGAAATAGAAGTATCAGAAGCAAACAAACGAGCAAGAAAACCAAACCAGAAGTATAAGTCACCTGAATGGACGTATGTGGCACTGTCTGAACAAGGAGAAGAGGCAGATAGTCAAGGAAATCCAGAGGAGACTTGGCAGAAATTGATAAAAGAAGAAGACACTGGGGAAATCCTGAGAGTTATCTTATCCGACATTGGAGAAGAAGCGGAAAAAGATCAGGAAATCCTGCATGTGGATGATGAGAAAGAAGTGAAACACGACGAAAGGCCAAGCTGAGTAATTGCAGGTGATCCTTGTAGGAATATACAGGATTGAATAAGAAAATCGAAGTATTTGGACAACCTGATAAGTTTTAGCTCTTGTAGAAAAGCTATAAGAGGCGGAGTAGAAGAGGCTAAGTCAAAAGACACGGTTAGATCTAACAAGATGGCTAACATAGATGATAATAAGAGTAGATGTACCTTCATGAGAAGATGGTGCAAGACATGTTGCTGTTGTACAGGACTATTAATGCTTCTTTGGAGCGTACTCGCTCTTTTGATCTCTTTCAAAGTAACTTTAGATACACTAGCAGGACATACTGAGAATATGACTAATATAGTGAAAAACTCCCAAAAGGTAATACCGGTTAGAACAAGCACAGAGCATGTGCATCAAGATAGGTCAATAAATGATTTCTCTAGTAATGTGTTTTCAAAATTGTTGTATGAATATGTTAAATCAATGGAAGTAAGGGATTGCTACGTCTGCATGCAATTACCTGCATCTGTTTCAGAAGGGTTGACTTATCATCACCTCCCCGCAACTTATGGAATAACATGTAGCGTCTTAACTAGGATATTTTATCGAGTAGGAAAATTAGAGTATAATTTGTCTAACATAGATAATATTCTTGGACGATTGCCCATGAATAAAGAATTAAATCCAGCTAAAGAAGCTAATACATTAGGAGAAATTTTTATAGAAACTAAAGGACTAACTCTAGAGTATATTTTTAAGAACAATTTAACTTGCAGTTTGAAACCAGAAGAGAAAACATTCTTGGATATGGTTGAGGAGAGAAGATTGAAAATACACAAGAATGCAGAAGGACATAAAGAAGGGGAAAACATTTGGGCGATAGATGGGAACCAGGAAACGAAAGGTGATGTTAGACCAACAATAGCTATAGATTCACCACAGAAAGGCAAATTATGCATCATGAGAGAAAGATCTCAATATGATTATATATACATAGGGACAAGTGAGTGTCATGATACATACTTCATTGCATCTGGATGGGGATTTAGAGGTGGAGAAGACCCAGT